>NC_067433.1:26604307-27292911 GCF_009764475.1 Pristis pectinata | reverse complement strand
CAGAAGAGAACTCGGTGAACAGGTGAGTGAGTGTGGGAAGAGAAAACCGGGGTGTGGGTTCTTTTAAGTAGATTATTTTCCTCTTGCCTCTCGGACCTGATACAACGCCACGGCCTAAATCGTCAACTTACACCTTTTGCTTCCACAGCTGCTCCTTGACTTAGAACTGGAATTGGTTTATTATTGTTTCATGTACAGAGGTACAGTGAAAAAGCTGTCTTGCATAGGTTCCATGCAGATCAATTCATTACAGCGTGCATTGAGGTAGTCCACGGTAAAACAATAACAGAATGCAGAATAAAGTGTAACAGTCACAGAGAAAGAGGAGTTCAGGTAGACAGTAAGGTGCAAAGTCGTAACGAGGTAGATTGTGAAGTCGAGAGTCCACCTCATCATACTGAAAGACCGTTCAGTATTTTATAACAGCGGGATAGAAGCTGTTTTTGAGCCTGGCGGTACGTGCTTTCAAGCTTTTTGTAACTTCTGCCCGATGGGAGAGGGGAGAAGAGAGAATTTTACGGTGTGGGTGGGGTCTTTTATTACGCTGGCAGCTTTACAGTGGCAGCAATGTACAGTATAGACAAAGTCCATGGAGGGAAGGCTGCTCTCTGTGTTGTGGAGAGCTGTGTCCAAATTCTCTGCAGTTTTTTTGCGATCAAGGAAAGTGCACTTGCCACAGCAACCCGTGATGCACCCCGATAGGATGTTTTCTGTGGTGCAGCAATAAAATTGGTTCGGATAAACTAAGACATGTCAAATTGTTTTAGCTTTCTGACGACGTAAAAGCGCTGGTGAGCTTTCTTGCTCGGTTTTCGCAGCGTTGTGATATTTTTTTGCTGCAGATTCCATCGTCTGCAGTCTCTTTCAACTTCGACCCTTTAAAGTCTTCCCCTCAGGCATCTGGGTGCTTCAGCCGTAAACGCACCAGTGAACCAGACATACTATTATTGCAGTTACAAGAACAGCTCGAAGGCTGTGCATCCTACAATGAAGAACTCACCTCCGAACACACCAAAATTACCCCATCATCCACACAGGACAGACGTCATGTACCTGATGGATGACACCCCACCTGTCTTGATGAATGCAGCTCCAACACTGCCACCTTCAACACATGCTGAGGACAAGGCAGCCCACTTGACTGGCAGCCCCTCAATCAATGAGATAAACGGGTCATGTTTGGAATGGCTGTGAGTAATCGACTGAGTGCCACAGGGATCAGTGCTCGGCCTCAGCTACTTACAATCTATGTTCATGATGTGGATGGAGGGGCTGAAAGTCCTGCAGCCAAGTTTGCTGACAACACAAAAATGGGTGGGTTAGCAATTTGTCAGGAGGACAAAAAGAGCCTGCAAGCGATATCGATCCAATAAGTGAGAGGGCAAGATATTGAAAGTTGTAGTGCACTGTAGGAAAATGTGAGGTTATCCACTTTGGAAGAGAATGTCTACGCATGCAGTGAGGATACATTGATACGGTACAAAGACCCCCAAATCATTATAATTGAAAGACAAAGCTGGCATGTATATTCAACAAGTAATTAGGACGGTTCATATAACATTAACCACTTTCATAAGGATATGGAGTGTAAAAGTGGAAAAGTTTTGATACATCTTACAGGGATGGAGTAGTGGAAGAGCAATGGCTGTCACGTGACAGTAACAATACTGACCGCTCTAGTTAGAGGACAGCATTGCGTATCGGATCGGAAGTGACACCACTGTCAATCCAGGTTTGGCTCCACCCCACCATCAGGTGTGAGCATAGGGTTTGGCATTGGAGAGCTCCTTTGTTCCTGGGCCAGACTGATCGTTGGCCTTGGTAAACACCTTTGTCCTTGAAACCCCAAATCATTGGCCTGTCTAAATTATCTGGACTGCCTCCACACAGCCTTCCAGCACTATAAAGAGTGCTGCACATTCCTAGCTCGCTCTCTCTCGACTGTCCCAAGAATAGTGAAACAACGCTGCAGAGACCATTGGTGAGAGTGTGCACCACTACGAGGTTTAGGAGCGTCTTAGTCAGAATCCAGGGAGCGTTAGAGCCAATGCTTGTCTAGGTCAAGGTGTTCAGGCATTGAAGTATTTATCCCTTGATAAGTTTGTAACTTGTGTATTGTGTGTTTGTGTGTGTGTGTGTGTGTGTGTGTGTGTGTGTGTGTGTGTGTGTGTGTGTGTGTGTGTGTGGGGTGGGGGTGTATCTCTCCCTCGTTTCGATTTCCCTTACTTTTGCGATCTCCTGTCTGTGTGAGTGTAGATTCGTTCCCATTCATTCTATTCCCGCGTTTGCCTTTGAGATTAAATTATTTTTAAGAACCAAAGCCCGTATCCAGAGTTCTATATCTTTAAGATCCCAAACGAACATTTTTCACACAAAAGATGGCAATGGAATAAGGTGCATGGGATGTCACCACCTGCACATTTCTCTGCAGGTCACACACCATCCAGACATATTACTGTTCCTTTGGCATTTGTTTGTGAAAGTTTTGAAATCCCTCCTTAAACAGCATTATGACCACATGGTTGGAATTGGCAGCTCACAAAACCGGCTCAGGGAGAATCACTCACAACCATCTGGCAATATGCACTTGCTGAGCTGTTAGTATATAACTACTATATAACAAGCTCATTTTACAACAAGACTGGAAGAAATGATAAAAAAAATAATTATGTAGAAATATCAGACAGCCTAGATTGCTTGAGATGGAACTTCTGGAGCGAGACTTCATTGAAGTGTACAAATTATTGTGGTGTCCAGATAAATGGAAAGGCCTATTTCACTTATCATACCGCTCAAATACCGTAAATCATAGGTTGCACTTCAGAAGTTTGTAGGAGTGGACAGGAGATAGAAAAACTGAATGGCCGACCCTCATACCCATAACGAGAGGATGCGACATCAGTCTTACTGCCTTTCCTGAGCGGACGAATAAGGCAGATACTCACACAAGTGGAGCTGTCTTCTGAAGGTGAAATTGTTCGGTTTAATCATCTCTTTCTGCAGGGACACAGAGGGACGAATGGCCGCTTCTTATGTCCAAGCATCATGTAAAATTATGATAGACCTCAGCCGTCGATCCACGTCAAGTTTGGATCCTGCTGCAGGACAGAGTGATTGAGGTAAAGGCCCGCAGATACAAATGAACGGATGGGTGTTGTCCCGGTGTCACCACTCTCACCACGCTCTAAGGAGCAGAACATGTAGCGACATAGCCGTTGTTGATCTCAGGTGGCTCGATGTTACAGCCCCATCACCTGGGTCGACTCCGCCAGGTTTTGCGTAGGTGGGTGTCGAGGCCGCCTGTTAGAGTAATTTAATTGGAGTCACTGCCGAACATCAGACCTCTCCTTCCCAGGATCGACAACACGCAGGACCGGTGGAAAATTACCCTCGATAGGAATTGTCGCCCTCATGTTCACGTGACTGTTGGAGGGTTCTGATCTTACCGGTGAATCTGGTCCTCGGCCCACACACGCTGCCCGACCTGCCGATTTTTCTGATTTAATTCAAATTTGCGACATCGAAATTTTTTGTTTATTTTGCACTCCGTATCTTCCCCGTCACCCTCCCCCCACGTGGTCCCAGAGTCACAGGCTCGATTCACATCCTCACTCTATACTCACCTTCAGTGGCAACATTACCATTAGGGCCAAGAGGCAGCGCCCAACAGTCGCGGAACGACCCATCTCAACTCACAGTTACCCCCTGATCTCCTTGCAGAACCCTCCTGAGCTCCAGTCCCCGCGACTGCAAGAGGCACCGTCTCTGTTTCACCCAGAGCACTGACCCTGCAGCCGGATGGGTGGATGCACCACTTTTCCTGGGCGCTGCTCAAATCCTGGGACCCACTGGGCTTCCACTTTCAATTATTGACATTACCTCCTCAGCCGTCTCCTGGGGGCTTACTTGGACCGGAAAGGGCCTGAAAGACGTACGTGTCTGGGTGAAGGAGCGGTAACTGTTTCGAGTGGGGAATCTCCATCACACTAACCGCCCAGTGCAGCTAAAATGGGGACAAATTTCAGAATCTCCCTTGTCCAAAAAAAATCAGTGCGCCCGGGTAAGGGATGACACGAGAGAAGACGAAGAAAGGAAAGGGAGTTGGGTATGTTAACTCGTTAACCATCACAAGAGGGAAAACTCAAACTCTGCACAGACAGAGCTGGGCAAGGAGTGGGGAGGAGGGAGAGAGAGAGAGAGTGAGGGAGACAGACAGACAGACAGACAGACAGACAGACAGATACAGGCAGAGAGAGAGTTATTAACAGTTGCTGGATCTGTCTTATTCCAATTCAATTATACATCGTCAATATTGCTACACCAACTAAAATATCTGGAAAAGTTTTGTAACCTTTCACTCTCTCACCCATATTCCAGAGATTCCTTCACAGAGGCGGATGCCGGTTGCTGTTGAGAGACGGGAGGAATATTCTAACTCGAAATTGTATCACCATCAAAGAAATAACATCTGTACAACTAATTATCTTTAGCTACCGGAAACACCAACGTCTGCAAAAATGCCTCTGTAAATGTTTGTAGAATTTGCTGCCGAAGAATCTCTTGGAATTTGGAATGGTTTTACAGCTTTCCACTCCTGAAGAATGATGTGAATGAGATCAGGAAATGTACCTGATTTATTGGGACAACGTATTCACAGTGAGAAAAAAATCGAACGGCTTTCAAAATAGCCGATATCAGTAACAGTATCTTTCTAGCTCCTGAGAGCACTGTGGCTGCATCGATAAATCCGCACTTTCTATTATACCAAAAATCGGTTCACGGAACATAAAGTAAATTGAGATGATCCAATATTCGGTGCCAGTCATAGTCAATTTGTGAACAATGATCATACTTTCGCTTCAGTGCGCTGGGACTCCAATGGAGAGATGGTTCTGCTCAGTTCATGAATGTTAACTCATTGAAATCAATGAACAGAGATGCTCGGCATTCCTGAAGATCACACCGCTCTTGTTCGGTCTCTCAGTACGTGGTCTCCTCTTCGATTGAGAAGGCAACATTTGGATTGTAAATTGAGCAAAGGGAAAACTCTGCTTCAACCTTTGTATTGCCGGCTCGACCCTGACAGAACGGGAATGCTCCTGTATTTCCATCACCTCAAACATCAGGGCGACGGTAAATATGCCGACCCACCTGTGCTGTTGTTGATGAGGCTTTTGTCCCACTATCACTGCTATAAATCTCCTGATGATGACTATGTCATTCACGGTGAAGTCGCCACTGAACCATTACTACGGCGAACCCGCTATGTTTTGTGTGGTGATAGCCATGCTTTCAAAACAACATCCTTTTACACGTCCAACATGAAACAAATCTCTGGCTGATGGTGACACTGGGCTGAACTTCTGTGAGATGATTGCCCTCTGTCCCAAATAGAACATGATCATCCTGTTCCAACATCAATGAGGTGACGGCAGCCTAACTTGGGAGTGATGTCAATGACTGGAGCCCATACTGCAGCAGTAGTTGAGATGCATGGGATACACTGTGACTTGGCCGTTTCGATTTAGAATTGGCTTGCCCATAGAAGACAGATGATAGTATTCGATGGTACTTATTCTGGTTTGAGGTCCATGACAAGTGGGGTTCCTCAGGGTTCCGTACTGGGACCTCTGCTGTTCCTGATATAAATAAATGACCTGGATGAAACATAGATTGATGGGTTAGTAAGTTCGTCGATGACACAAAGATTTGTGGCGTTGTCTACAGTGCAGAAGTTTGTCACGGACATAGCGGAATGGAGACGAGTTGCAGATATTGGCGGAGTTATGGCAGCTGGAGTTTAACCAGCCAAATGAGAGCTGTTGCATTTTGGGATGTCGAATATAAAGAAGCAGTGCACAGTTATAGAAAGACCCTTAATAGTTTTAATGTGCAGGTTGTTCTCGGGGTCCAAGTCCATGGCTCCCTGAAAGTGAATTCATAGGTTGTTAGGGTGGTAAAGTTAGCATATGGCATGCTTACCTTCATTAGTCGAGGAATTGAGTTCAAGAGTCGGGAAGTAATTTTGCAGATTTGTAAACCTCTCGTTAGGCCGCATCCAGAGTATCGCGTTCAGTTCTGGTTGCCACATTACAGGGAGGATGTGGCGGCTTTGGAGATGGTGCAAAAGAGTTTACCAGAATGCTGCCTGCATTACAGGATGTGCTATAAGGAGAGGTTACGCAAACTCGTGTTGGTTTATAGGGAGCGGCGGAAGCTGAGGAGGGTCACCTGATAGAATTTTATAAGATAACGAGAGGCATAGACAGGGTAGACAGCCGGTATCTTTACTGCAAGGTAATACTAGGGGTGATATATTTAATGTGAGAGGGGGTAAGTTCAGAGGAGATCTGTGAGGTAAGTTTTTTTTACACAGAGTGAAGGGTGCGCAGAATGCGCTGCTGGGGTGGTAGTGGGGGTATATCCGATAGAGTTGTTGAAGACGTACTCAGGTTGCCACATGGATATGCAGAGATTGGAAGGATATGGACAGAATTTCGGCAGAAGTGATCAATTAGTTATTAATTTAATTACTCCTCCAATTCTTTGGGCACAACATCGTCGGCCAATGGCAATGCTCCCTTGCTGTACTGTTCCATGTTCCATGTACAGGGGACAAATCTGCCCGAACATTCATGCTGGTCATCCTCATCTCTTTTGACCGTCATAGACCCTTTCCAGCAGGAATCAAAGTAGCTTCAAATGGTGATGGATACGCTACAGTAACATTGCCGGTGATGACATGAAAACAAGGTCACGTGAAATAAATCTACTTGAGAACCACTTCTGCCGTCTTTCCACTTGCACTGATCACGGACAAATCCCCCTAGAACTATAAATTTCGTTTTAACATCATTTCATACTATTGCCGAACATTATTATTGAGGTCAGCAGAGTAACACTGCCTCGCAGTCCAGAGAACGCGCACGTGTTGGCGACCTGCACTAACACCAGTACAGTGACTGGACTTAAATAGCACTGCTGAGGGCTCCAGCAGAATAATAAATGTGGCGACGACTACACGTATTACACGTCACTGGCGATGACGTGATGATTCTAACCCTAATACAACATATTGTGGTAGGTCACACGGCACCAGCTTCTGGGGTCACCCTGCACGGACACCGATGAAGTTCACCGCACTCAAATGTATCTGGAGGTAACTGTCTTCCACCATTCCAGGTGGAGACGGCAAACCGGGACAACCGTTGTCTTCGACTTTCCAGCCTCAGTGCTCTCGCAACTGGTCTGATACCATTGGTACCTGTTCTCATCTAACGCAAACAGAAAACATAATTGGACTCTGCTGGACTCAAATCTTCGACTAATGAAGGCAAGCATGCCATATGCTAGCTTTACCACCCTAAAAACCTGTGCATCCACTTTCGGGGAGCCATGGACTTGGACCCCGAGAACAACCTGCACATTAACACTATTAAGGGTCTTGCTATAACTGTGCACTGCCTCTTTATATTCGATATAGCAAAACGCAACAGCTCGCATTTGGTTGGTGAAACTCCAGCTGCCATAACTCCGCCCATATCTGCAATTCGTCTCCATTCCGCTATGTCCGTGACAAACTTTTGCACTGTAGACAACGCCACACATCTTTGTGTCATCGACGAACTTACTAACCCATCAATCTATGTTTCATCCAGGTCATTTATTTATATCAGGAACAGCACAGCTCCCAGTACGGAACCCTGAGGAACCCCCCATGTCATGGACCTCAAGGCAGAATAAGTCCCATCGTTTCAAGTCGAAAACCCTTCGTCGGATTTGGCAAGGAGAGGGTAAAAATGTTTGCATTGTCAGCAGGGCGGGTAGGGATGTGAAGGTCCTATATCCAATCGGGGAGTCTAGCGTTGCATGGAACGAGGTCATATGTGTTCGGTTAATAGGAGTACATAAGCAGAGATAACATTGCTCATAAAAGCTATCAAATGAGGGCAGTTATAGAATGAGAATACAGAGTAATGAGTGTAAACGTTGCAAAATGTAGAGCTGCAACCCATGCCCAGTGGATTCGAGTGTGTTGATGCAGAGAAAAATCCTAAGCCGTTTTCACTGATAGACGACCTGGCCATTTGTTGTACGTAGAGAAAAAGCGAGCGAACTGACGCGTAGAGCTCAGTATCGAGTTCGGAAGAATGCAATGGACCAGGACGGCCGATGACTGCGTTTGTTCGACGTGATGCTCGACCACCATATACGGTGCAGGAGGGCAGAGACAGGAAGATCTGGATGGGAGTGGGATGGTGAATTAAAGTGGCAGGTAACAGGAAGTTGAAGTCTCATGTTACTGAGTCGTCGTTCGTTGTTCAGAGGGTAATTGACGGTAATGGAGTATCTTCATATAATGAGTTTTGTCTGAGACTAACACGGCCCATTTTTCAGATGGAGGTGAAGAGACCTTTCTTTCTCAAATGACAGTGAGTCTTTCAAATTCTCTGTCCTCCAGATCTGAGGAGGCTGAAACTGAATATCTTCATGACCAGGAGAGACGGGTTATTGTATTGGAGTTGATCCAGGTATTACGGGGACAAGTTCTCAGTGCTCTCACGCCTCTCATATTTCATAAGGACAGAAAGAGGTCATTCAGCCCATTGATTCTGCCCACTGTCAGAGGAAATCCAATGACCCCATTCCCCCACTGGAACTTGAGCCCAGATCAGAGCAGCAGCGAATATTGCAGTGCGCGTGCAGCACTGTGTCCGACCACAATTTCAATGGTCAGTCTTGATCCACCTCCTGAAGCGTTGGAATCGAACCACCTTTGGTCATCGGAGACTAGGATCATCTCCAATAACATTGTAAGTGTTGGACAGCTGGATATGTTGGATTTTCTTAAAGGCCGTCAATGATCAACAGTCCGCCTTAATAATCGATCAGTATCATTATTCACAATGTTATGTAAATATGAATCGCCAGCGGTTTTTGTGAACTCCCTTCTCAAGATTACAGCGGCCGCACTGGCAGTGAACAGCAGGGGGCAGCGTGAGCAGCTGCAATACGAAAACAACATGGTGCAGATGGAGGAGTTGAGGGGCGGGGGAAGGGGTGAGGTAGGGGAGGAGAGCGACCTCAATGCAGGATAAATCAAATTGTCTTTCGAAAGGTGCTGCCCGATCGTTTGTGTTTTACTCTGATTATCAGTCGCATAACTACAGGTGACTCCAACTGTTTAAAAGTGAACATATTCAGTAACTGCTGGAAAGGGGTTTCATATGATATTTTGGAGTGACCACGTTACGCGCTACAGTGGAATCTCCACCAGCAATCGCAGAATGATGTCATCAGTAATGTTAGAGTCGGGAAGGCACCCTCCTTGTCAGAGCGCCATCACCATCGGTTCTGTTGAAATGTGACCGCGATCAGGAATGGATCACAAGCTATAATATTGACCGGGACCCGCAGACTTCAGGTTAGGTAAGAATCATAAAGATCACTGTTAAAGACGAGTAATCACGAGTTAGGTGAAGGCAAGAGCAACAGCAGCAACGTTAGAGTTAGCTCACCGCCGGAGATCCCCACAGTGCAAAACAGATCCAATAAAGAACGGAGAAGTGACGTGTCACTAAAACACTGTGAGGCACCAAGAAGCTCTTGTCGCCCTGGAGGGATTGTTACCTGCAGAGATTGCAAAGCAAGTCTTGATGTCACTCCCTCTGGGGGTATTTTGCGTTGTGGAATGTGAATGAATGATCTTCTTGGTACAGCTGCACAATTGACCCATTGGAGTCTCGGTCGCACTGGAGCGGAACATCGCCCCTTGTTTGTTCAGTGGCTATAACTAACGACATTTATTGCACAACCTGTTTCTCTCTGACCGAGTATCCGTGTTTGCTATAAAGCAGGATGGTTTCGAGATCGCAGTCATAATCTGATGTGAGCTACAAGACGGGACAGAATTGGAATAATCTTCGAAAATGTTTCGCCCCCCGACTCTCCAGATGATACATATTTGTTACCCAATTCCATCAGTCTTTGGTGTCCCCGGCAAGTCAAAGTAGCGCATCACCTCACAGCTTTTGACCATCTGACACTTCATTGCGTTTTTGGATGCAACGGGTTGCAATGATGCACAGCGATATACACAGTATATTAAGTTGTTCAATAACCGCAGAATTCCTTGTAGTCCTCAGGGCCGGTGAGGAGTCATCCGTGTGGGCACACACGTGGGGCACAATGTCCCCTCCTGTAAAAAGAAAGGGAGGATCCTCATCTCTGATTCCTACAAAAGAGGTTCTTTCAGTAAGGAAGGGATTAGGCATGGCCCTCTATTCCTTAGTATAAAGTCAACTTTGTTAACCTGTTATTCCCTTGGAATGTGGCCGCAGTAATGTTACAAGAGCGCACTGATCAGGGGATTCTGTGGGTAACGAGCACTGTGGTTCTTTGGTTCCCTCACTGATTTGGAATCTAGAAGGCGGGACAATCTTTTCCGCCACAGTTTCTGCGGGATTACAGGAACCACACAGATGTTAATTTCCTCTGTATTTTGTTAAGAACCAGAGGCACTTTTATCAATAATTGTGATGATAAACCGACCCCTGACTGTTCACGGACGAATCTGATCACCAACGTGTTCTGAAGGCTCACAGCCTTCCTTACTGGTCTTCTCTATATGTAACTCCAGTCCCACCAAGCCGTCTGATTCCTCACTACATCTCAGATTAGGTAGATACACGAACGGACAATATGAGCTGGACTCGAAGAGGACGCCCACCTGCCGTGAATTTATGAATATAATTGATTAAATTGTAGTTTGGTCTCAATATTATTCCCTTCCCTCGGCTGCAAATAACCCGCTCACACACTGTCAGATGCGGCTCCTGCCAGCAATTATAAGAAAGCACGCAATCTACTCTGAATGCTTTGCTGTTGCCTCAGCTGGAAGTCTTACTTCAACACCTGTCCTGCTGCTAATTGCTAAGAAGATATTTTAGTGTTGGACGATGCCTGGTTCTCAGTGCCACGATGGCACCAGCCCCCAGAATAATTCGTGCGACCTGTCTAGACGACAATAAGCGGATGGGCATGCGAATATTTGCTGCGTTACTGACGACTTTTCGGTTTCTATTTCAGCGAACTTGCTGACAATTATGATTCTCTCCCGAGGGAACTGCGGTCATTCCAAAAGTATCGGCGCCTACATGATGATCATGGCAGTGTCAGATTTATCGGTCATCATTATTAATGTCGTTATCTATCAAATTTTATTTAGACGTCTGCCAGGCACATTTCTGTATCACACGATCTTCCTTATCGTCATTGTGTACCTGATGGAGGTCAGTCTGAAATTATCACAGTGGTATACAGTCGCCTTCACCGTTGACGGATATGTTGCCATTTTCTGTCAGAAGTTTAAAACAAAGTACTGCAGAGTGAAAACAGTGAGAATCCTTGCAGCACTAATTCTGATCCTACTTTCCTTGGAGAATATCCCCTACTTGTTTGTATTTCAACCTCTACGAATAATTGGCAACATTTCTTGGGGTATAGAATTCAGACTGGAGGCCTTTAACTCCCCAGCATTTGTGGCGTTCACTCGACTGACGTCATTTCGAGATTTATTCTGCGTCTTTGGTTCTATATTTCTATTTAATGGGTTGACCGTCAGGCATATCTTGGTGTCCAGCAAATCCCGAATGGGATTTCGGAGTCAAAGAAGTCAGAATCGTCGTGACACAGAAATGGAGAGCAGAAGAAAATCCATAATATTACTGTTCAGTGTATCGTGCAGCTTCCTGTTACTGTGGCTGCCGGCAACTGTGACCCATTTTGACGCAGTTCACACCGTGCATTCTAATCGCGACTATTCCTCTCCAGCATATGTCGCTACTCAAACTGTAGCTCTGCTCGTGCACTTCAGTTCCTGTACAAACACGTACATTTATGCAGTGTCCCAAATTAAATTCAGGGAGGAGCTGAAGATATTGTTAATGTCTCCTTGGACACTTGTTCTGGCATTGACCAAGAAAAGCTCTCATTCTAACCAATCCTTCCTGTCCTAAGTAGAGTCCAGTTCCAGCTGGTGTCCCCGTTACAACGCGATTAATGCCCCCATGGCCCGAGTAATTGACACAATCTCATTGGTGTACCGTAATTATAAGAATCAGCTTGATGCAAAAGAAAAAAAGTTTTAAATTGAAGAATCGACAGCGGTTTTACCTTTAAGGCGGAAGTTTTAGCAGCGCCATGGCGGAACACAGACGGAAATCAATACAAGAGTTACAAGTTTTATCCTGAGCCAGAGCGACCTGACTTCCACCTTGGTCGACTGTAAAACAGCGGGCACAAACAATCAATATCACCTCGAAACCTATTTCCCAAACTGTTCCTCATTGTAACCTGAAACAACGAGGAATCGGGGCATTTTTCTCACAATCCTGACGGCACAGCATACTCCCAGGAACTGTGCTGGAATGGAGAATATGAACAATAATTTTTCAATAATGAGTGGAAGCACGCAAATTCAGGAAAAAAGCTATGTAGTCCCGCTGCAGGTCCTGTGTTATTTTATCTTCCGTTGTCCTGTTGACTTTTTTATGCTGTGTTAGTTGGCCTTGGGTGGAAATTCCGCGAGAAGTTATCATTTCCCTCGGTACATTTAGGGCGTTGAATAATTGTTGTAGCAGAGACGCCCGTGAAGTACTCTAACCCGGGCGCCACTCAATAAGTTCACAGCAGATTGATAGCTTCCGCTCGAGCTTCCAGCCCGTTCCACAGAACCCCGGACTGCTCTATAGCCCAAACACACACCCATTTCAGCCTCATATATGCACAACCACTGAGCATCAATGATTCCTGGGTTAAAGGAGCCGAGGTCTATACAGTGTTTCATTTCACTAGGGGAAACCTCATCACAACATCAACTCAGTCAGTCGCAGCACGACTAGTTCAACATTTTCCTGAACGTCAGGAAGTTTACACCTATTCTGTCTAATCGTTCCCCGCAGAACATCGCGCACACCCCAGTGTTCGATCCTGGGAAGTTTCGTGGACAGCCTCGGAATGAAGACTATATCTCCCATTTTATTGGAGACCAAAATTATCTGCCGTCCTCCAGGCGTGGTCTCTCCAAACCCTACTCAGTTGCACCGAGTCATTTATTCCATCCCCGGCAATAGAGGCCAACCTTCTTATCGCATTGGGGTATAATTTGTCATTGAGCCTGCTGGTACGTTCTTTCAGGCTTCTGTATTTTCTGACCGATGAGTTGGGGCAAAAAAGAGAATGTTTGGGTGGGTGGACTCTTTGATTGTGCCGAATGTTTTATCGAGGCAGCGAGAAGTGCAGACAGAGTTTATGGATGGGAGGCTCGTTTCTGTGACGTTCTGAGCAGTGTCCACAAAGTTGCTGCAGTTTTTTTCGGGTCACGGGCAAGGCAGTTGCCATACCAGGCCGTGCTACATCCGGATAGGATGCTTTCTAAGGTGCATCGACAAAAATTGGTGAGGGTCAAAAGGGACAAGTCAAATTTGGCGAACAGTCCGTCTGAGTTATCTCCGAGTTGATATTTCATGAATAAAAAATATTCCATGCCATAAATTGAAGAGAGTAATATCGCAGAGTTGACCGCAGCGGCTATTACTCGGGTAAATGTGTTGGAGAAGCTGAAAGCCCTCAAGGTGGATAAATCACATGGACTAGATGACTGCACCTGGAGTTTTGAAAGAGCAATTGAAGAGAATGCGGAGATATTCGTAGTGATCTTTGGAACATCACTGGATTCGGGGAGGGTCCCATTGAAGTGTGAATTCGCAGATGTTACACCGTTGTTTCAGAAGGAAGGGGCAAACGACAGGAAATTATCGGCCCCAGAGCCTGACTTCTGTGGTTGGTCAGAGTTATCAAAGATGAAATTTCAGAGTACTGGGAAGTATATGAAAAAATAGGACGAAGTCAGGATGGTTTACTGAAAGGGAGATCTCGCCTGCCAAATCTGTTGGAATTCTTTCTGGAGGTCACAAGCAGGTTTGACAAAGGAGAGCTAATTGACGTTATTTACATCGGTTTTCAGAAGGTCTCAGACAGTGTGTTGGTGGTGCTCGATGGACTGAAACATAACTTGGCTTTGCTCCAAACACTATTCAATCTATTATTTACCACTCCTTAGTAAGTCTTTTACAATACTGGCACAGGTTTAATTTTGATTTTTAACTGCTAAAATGAATAGCAGATCTAAAGCGTCAGATAATGGTAAAGGTAATGGAGACCAACCTACTTCGGAAGCTATTTCTAATCTGGATAGAAAGTTTAACCGGAGCTTTGCCAAATTGAAGTCCATTTTACAGGACTTTGAAGAAAAATAAATTACTCTTATCCAGAAGAATGCCAAACAAATGCAACTAATTGCTGAACTCGACCAAACTGGTAAAAAGAGAGATGCCAAACTTCATTCACTTGAAAAAGATTTAATGACGACCAAGTAAAACCTGGAAAACAACAACAGAGGATCATCGACTTAAAAGGACGCAGCAGGAGGAAAACATTAAGAATCTTCAATTTTCCAGAATGCTTTTCTAAACGTTTGTTCGCTGTGTTCGGTTCCGATATATTCCCTGCTGAACCCATTCTGGACACAGCTGATGGAGCATTAAGATTCAAACCTGCTCCAGATCAAAAACCTCGGCCAGTGATTTTGAGATATCATTTTTTCAGCGTCAAGGAATTCTTGATTCGTACTGCTCGTCGACGGGGGATGATTGAATTTAAACAATTGATGTTTCGAATAGTTGAAGATTACGCCCCAGAAGTTATGAAAGAAAGTCTGACCTACAAACTAATTATGGCTCGTCTCTATCAAAGCAATTATCATCCTGCATTATAATTCCCAGCAGGGCTGCGAATTACACTGCCTGATAAACTCTCGCAAATGGTTTAAATCTATTAAAGAAGCCGAACAATTTCTTCTGAAATAGGTTTCAATTTTAAAAGCTAAGAAATGCGGAAGAGATGCAGTGTTTTCCCTTTGATATCGGACCTACTCGCTTTATTATCAAATTAATTTTTAGATTTAAACCTCTCTTTTTTCTTCTTTTAATATTTTTTAATGTTTTGTTTTTATTATAATTAAGAATTTAACCAATTGTTTTCTTTCTTTCTGAAATAATTATTAAACTGTATTCTTGAAATGTTGACTGTTAATCCCCTTTGGCTCTGTTTTAATTCCACAACTTTGTTGTTATTTCGATATCTCTGTTTCGGTTATGTTGTTAATTCTTAGTCTAAGCATGTGTGGTTTATATATTTGTTAATTTGGATTACCGCCACCAATAGAATTGGGGTTAATTCAATTAGAGGGTAGTTTTCTGGCTGTCTGTTGGCCAGTTTTCGGGCTTTATGTGGTGGGGGGGGGGGGGTGGGTCAGTTTTTAGGTTTATTTTTCTTCTGGAATAAACTACAAATTTTTCTAAATTGTCGTTATATCCGTTTCCTCTTTGAACTTTTTTTTACTTCTTCCTGTTAAGATCCATATATGTCAAGATTAACCATTTACATACCATGTGTTTTTAATCTATTAAAATGGATAAGACTATTAATTTTATTTCATGGAATGTTAACGGTTTAAATAATTTGCTTAAGCGCAAGAAGATCTTTAAAGTTTTTCATTGATTAAATGCTCAGATCAGTTTTCTTCAGGAGACTCACATCAGGAAGACAGTCTTTTTTCTTTGATTTTGGAGGGGTCAAGAGTTCCATTCAAATTCACAAGCAAAGGTGAAAGGAGTTGCTATTTTTATAGACTCCTCAATTTATTTT
Organism: Pristis pectinata; assembly: GCF_009764475.1. Classification (NCBI taxonomy): domain Eukaryota; kingdom Metazoa; phylum Chordata; class Chondrichthyes; order Rhinopristiformes; family Pristidae; genus Pristis; species Pristis pectinata. Next base: position 27,277,143 of record NC_067433.1, on the reverse strand, counting down.
GTCCATCATGAGACAATATCAGACCCAAATGGTAGACTTTTATTAATTACTGGTCTACTTAATAATACAAAAAGTTTTATGGTTAATGTTTATGCACCTAATGTAGATAACACTGATTTTTTAAAACATTTGTTTGTATTATTTCCTAATTTAAAAGAATACAATGTAATTATGGGTGTAGATTTTAATTGTTGTCTAAACACTTCAATGGATAGATCTGCGTCAAATCCTAGACTTCCAAACACATCTGCTGTCTTTATTAATTCCTTTTTAGTTGAATCCGGAATGTTAGATTTTTGGAGATTTCGACAGCCATTTGAAAAAGAATTTTCATTCTTTTCTCATGTCCACCATAGCTACTCGAGGATTGGTTATTTTTTATTGATGCTAGATTAGCTCCACTTACTATAGACTGCAAATACGATGCAATTGCCATTTCTGCTCATGCACCATTGAAATTACCAGATCTATCCTTTGATGTCAGACACTTCGCTATTACAAGACTTAGATTTCGTCCACTTTAATAAAGAACAGATTTCATTTTTCTTTTTAACTAGTTTTACTGAAATAATCTCCAGTGGGATAATATGAGATACGTTTAAAGCATACACCCATGGTCAAATTATTTCATATTCGGCTGGATTGAAAAAACGAACTAATAACAAAATATATATATTGGCTGACAAGATTAAACAAATCTATAAAACATATTCTGTTACTCCTAATATGGAGCTTCTTAAAAAGAGAACAGAACTACAACTACAACATGGTTTACTATTAGCATCTTCAATTGAAAATCTACTACTTAAAAACAAAAGTAAATTTTATATACATGGTGACAAATTTGGTAAATTATTGACCAACCATTTGAAAGCTACTGTATCTAAACGTCAGATTAATAAAATTTGTAAACCAGCTGATACCTTCACGATAGATCAAGTTCAAATTAACAAATCCTTTCAAGAATATTATTCTTCTTTATACGAATCAGAATCCCCTGAGGATCCTACTTCAATACATGAATTTTTAAGAGATTTGAAGACTCCCCAATTATCTTTAAATGAACGATCTACATTAGATGTTTCAATTTCGGAGGAAGAAATAAAGAAAATGATATTTTCAATGAATTCGGGTAAATCACCCGGTCCTGATGAATATACAGCTGAATTTCTTAAATCTGTTTCTGATATTCTTGTTCCCTGGTTTGCCAATATTTAAAGCTGCCCTATCTGTGGGTAAACTACCACAATCTTTTTATGAAGGAACTATTTATTTAATTCTTAAAAAGGATAAAGATCCCACTGATTGTGCATCTTACAGACCTAATTCTTTCTTAAATGTAGATTCTAAAATATTATCCAAAATATTGGCCTTTAGATTGGAAAAGGTTCCTCCACAAATTATCTCTGAAGACCATACAGGATTTATTCAGAATCGTTATCTACATATTAATATTAGGATATTAATGAATATTATATATACCTCTTCATCCCAAATTACAGAATATGTTGTTTCCCAAGATGCTGAAAAGGCGTTTGACAGACTCGAATGGGAATATCTATTCAGTACACACCAAAAAATTATTTTAGTCCTAAATTTATATCTGCGCTTAAAATGATTTATTATGCACCTATGGTTTCAATATTTACTATCAAAAAAAATCTCCTTTGCTTCGGCTTTGTCGAGGTACTAGACAGGCTACCCGTTAAGCCCTTTATTATTTGATATTGCTTTAGAACCTTTGGCTATTGCACTTCTGGATTCTTCAAATATATGTGGTATTACTCGCGGACAGAAGATTCATAAGATATCTCTTTACACAGAGGACCTGTTACTTTATATTTCTAATCCGGGGGAATCTATCCCAGCAGTACTATCACTACTAGATCAGTTTACTGTTTTTTCTGGTTATAGATTAAATTTTAATCAGAGCGAACTTCTTTCATTGAATATGAAAACCCCTATTTATCGCCAATTACCTTTTAGATTGGTAACTGACTATTTATGTACTTAGGTGTTAAAATTACCAATAGACATAAGGACGTATTTAAAGCTAATCTACTGCCTTGAATTGACCATGTTAAGCAATTACTTACTAAATGCTCCCTACTGTCTCTATCATGGGTAGGCCGAATTAATGCGAATTAAGATAAATATTTTACTAAAATTTTTATATTTATTTCAAGCGATTCCGAATTTTTTTTGACCCTATTGATTCTAAAATTCTTTCATATATTTGTCAGAATAAAAACCCTAGGCTAAGTAAGAAATATTTACAAAAACTAAAAAAGGATGGTGATATAGCCTTGCCTAACTTTAGATTATATTACTGGGCAATCAATATCAGATATTTAATTTTTTGGATACAAAATTCAGATGTAATTCAACACCCCTAATGGCTACACCTTGAGTCCCAATCAGTACTTGAATTTTCATTAGTTTCTATTTTAGGAGCTGCACTCCCTTTTGAACTAACCCAATTAAGTAAACATATGATTAACCCAATTTTTAAAAATACAATACGAATATTATTTCAATTTCGTAATTGTTTTGGATTGAATAAATGCAATCTATCAAGTCCCATTGAATCTACTTTTTTCTTTCATCCATCCAGAGTTGACTCCGCTTTGTCCATGTGGAAAAGGAAGGGACTAGCATGTTTTCGTGATTTATTCATTGATAACTGTTTTTCATCCTTTGAACAATTGTCTAACAAGTAAAATTTGTCTAGATCACACTCTTCTCGACAATTGCAGGTTAGAATTTTTTTTAAAGCTACTATACCCTCTTTTCTGACACCTTACAAAACTGAAATTACGGAAACAAAATTCGGTTTTCATCCTTGTAATAAGGGCTTGATAGCAATAATCTGTGATCTAATTATGAAAATTCGTTCAGAACCACTGGACAAAATTAAGAAAGAATGGGGTAGTGAACTCCAGACATCTTTTCCTGCAGAGAATTGGAAGAAAGTTCTTCATTTAGTTAATACATCTTCAATGTGTGTAGGACATTCTTTGATACTGTATCAGGTAGTTCAGAGGAGCCACATGTCAAAAGATAAGCTAGCTCTTTTTATCAACATATAAATCCGATGTGTGACAGATGTAAATCGAATGTGGCTTCTTTGACATATGTTTTGGTCTTGTCTTCTTTTGGAAAAAATATTGTAAAGATATTTTTAACATTATTTCAAATATATTGAAGATTGATTGACAACTTCATCCTATCACTGCAATTTTTGAATTACCAAGGATAGAGTCTTGCCATCGATCTTCCTCCGCTAACCGTATGATTGTCTTTGTTATATTAATGGCCAAACGATCCACTTTGCTTAAAAGGAAGGTACCAATACCCCCTAATACTTTTCAATGGTTCTCTCAAACTATATCATGTTTAAACTTGGAAAAAATAAGAGTGGTACTGTTGATCCTTTGCTTAAATTTGAGGAAGTTCGGAGTCCATTTATTTAATATTTTCACTTGATATAGATCTCCTTGTAATAACCTTTCAACTTAGAGGAATGGAGTTGACGACATAACATTGCTCTGTTTCTACTGAGAAATTTTAGTTCAGTTTTTTTTCTGTTTGCTTTTTTTCTGATTTTTGTTCTTAAGCTTAGTTTGGTTTGATACATCGTTTATAGTTTTTCTTATTGTTTTGGGGATTTTTCTCCTTTCCTTTATATTTTATAATAAAAGTTCTTTTTCCTTTCTTTTATATTATATTCATTGACTAAGAGATCGTTGGATCTACAGATTATTTTATACTTTATTGTTCTTTATGATTATCCTTGCCATGATAGTTCTCCCGATCTCGTTGTATTACATGTACAAACATTGATGCTATATATTAATCTGTATTAATTTGAAAACTAATAAGAAGATTGAAAAAGTAAGAGAAGAACCTAGGGGCAGGGATTCTGTTGGACCAGGGGAGGGAGGGTCAAATAATGAACCACATTCGTCCTATAGGGCACCAAACTGTCCCCAGTCCACCATCACCAAATGGGTTACAACTGATGCATCAATAACACTCCTTTTATGCGGTTAATTGGGGAATATTGTGGGTAATATTAAGAGAGATGACTGACAGGTTGGTCACAGTGGGAGGGTCCAAGTATCATCTCAGAGGACAAGGGTTCAGTGAGACAAGCTCAGAGCTGACCGCCCAGGCAGCCAAAGTCATTGCAGGCAGTGATGGGTTGTCACAGTCACAGGTTTGTAGAGCACAGGAACAGGCACTTCAGCCCACCACGTATATGCCGACTACCATGCCTGGCTATATTAATTCACCTGCCTGCATTAATTTCACATCCTTCTCTGCCTTGCTTATTGAAGAATCTGTGCAGATGTCTCAAGCGTTGTTACAAAGTTCCTTGAAAGTGGCAACACAGGCAGACAGGGTCATGAACACAGCGTACCGCACTCTTGCCTTCATCCACTGAAGCATTTAGTGCAAGTGTTGGGACGTCATGTTACAGTTGTACAAAACGCTAATCAGGCCGCACTTGGAGCACTGTGTACAGTTCTGGTCGCCACACCAGAGGAGGCATGTGATAAAGCCTGAAAGGGAGCAGGAAGGATTTAGTAGGATGTTGCCTGGACTGGACGGCTTGAGATATAAGGAGAAATTGGATAGGCTGGGTCTGTTTGTCCCTGTGCGACGTAGGCTGAGTTGACATGATGGAAGGAGATAAAATTATGTGAGGCATAGATGGGGTAGATAGCCAGAGTCTGTTTCCCATTGTACGGGTGTCTAAAATTAGAGAGCATGGGATTAATGTGAGAGGGAGGGGTTTTAAAGGGGAACTGAGGAGTAAATATTTCACGGAGAATAGTTGGTACCTGGAAGGAGCTGCCAAAGGAGGTGGTGGAGACAGGAACACACGAAGTATATCTGTTCAACAAAACTCCCCAGGACCCTACTGTTCACTATGTGCCTCCTGCCCTGTTTTAACTTCCCAAAATGCATCACTTCACATCTGCCATTTCCTTTCCCACTTGATCCATTACCTGTTGTAACCTCAGACAAACGCCCACTTCATGACCAGACTTATGAGGATGTAGCCAGGACTCAAGGGATTGAGCTGCAGAGAGAGGTTGAGCAGGCTTTGACTTTATTCATTGGAGCACAGGAGACGGAGAGGTAATCAACATCACTAGACAAAATAATGAGGGTCACAGATGGGGTGAATGTGCGCAGTATGTTTCCTCGGATTCGGAAATCAAAAGCCAGAGGGCATAGGTTTAAGCTGAGAGGGGAAAGATATAATAGCAACCTGAGGGACAACTTTATCACCCAGAAGGTGGTCAGTATCTGTAATGAGCTGCCAGAGGAAGTGGGTGAGGCAGCTACATTAAGAACATTTAAAAGACACTTGGACAGGTCCATGGATGAGAAAGGTTCGGAGGGACATGGGCCAAACGTGATCGAACAGGACCAGCTCAGCTGGGCATCTTGGTTAACACGGACAAGTTGGGCTGAAGGGCCTTTCCTTTGCTGTATTATTCTGTGATCAATTATGGTGTCAGCTGAAAACTAACTTAGCGTGCCCTCGACATTATCATCCTTATCAATAAATAAGACCAACAACAGAGGACCAGCACCAATACCTGGGGCACACCACTGGTCACAGGCCCCAAATCTGAAACAGAAGGGATGTGAGGAACATCCTCAAATCTCTTTTGCACCATCTCCAGTTTAATGACCTCCCTTTGACAGCAGGACACCCAGAACTGTAAGCAGTCTCCAAATGCTGCTTTCCCAACCGCTCGTAGCTGTAACATGATGCCCCAGTTCCGGTACCCAATATTCTGACCGATGAAGGCAGGCATGTCAAACACCTTCTTCACCACCCTGTCCACCTGTGTTGCCACTTTGAAGGAATGACGTAACTGCACCTCCAGGTCTCTCCGTTCTACACACTTCCAGGGCCTGAACACTTCCTGTGTTTAGTCTGACGAAGATGCAACATGGAAACAAGATGCAACATAGATGCAGCATCGATGCAACAATACAAACAAGAACGCATTTATCTGCCGTTCCTCGGCTCACTGACCGAGTTGATGAAGATCCCTTTATATTCTCAGATAAATTTATTCACTGTCCATTGTAACACCCAGGTTAGTATCGTCTGCAAACTCAATGACCATGCCACTGACACTGTCATCCAAATATTTAATCTAAATAATTACGATATAAACAACAGCAGACCCAGCACTGATCCCTCTGGTGCACATCTGGTCACAGGCCTCCAGGCTGAGAAACGACCCTTTGTTTCCCATAGTCAAGCCAACATTGTGTCCATTTGACCATCTCGCCTTGGATCCCATGTGATCTAACTTTCCAGACTAGCCAACCATGTGGGACTTTGTCATAGGCATGGCTGAAGTCCATGTAGAAAACGTCTACCACACTTCCCTCATCGATCCTCTTGGTTGCCTCTTCAAAAAAAGAGGTCGAACAAATTTAATATACACAATTCCCACAGAGACACGCTCACCATCTGTAATCAGTTCTTGCCTTTCCCAATGACGAAGATCCTGTCTCCCGGAACCCCTCCAATAACTGTTCCACCACTGATGTTATCCCCACCAGTCTGTAGCTCCCAGGCTTTTCCTTGCATCCCTTCTTAAATTACAGCACAACATGAGACACCCTCCAGTCTTCCGGTCCCTCACCCGTGGCTATCGATGATACAAGTCACACGATGTCTTCCCGACCTTCCCACAATGTCCCAGGATACACTTGGTCAGGCCTCAGGGCCAAATCTACCTTTGTGCATTTTAAGACCTCCAGCACCTCCTCCAGCGTCATGTGTCTCTCTTCAAGACAACTCTATCCGATATCCCTTGTGTTCATGTCCTTTCCTACAGTAAATACAGGTGTAAAATGTGTTCAGGACTTCACCCATATCTTATGATTCAACATGCAGATGATTTTAGTGATCTTTAAGTGACCCTGTTCTATCCTACTGTTTAACTGTTGTATTGGAAGTGTGTGTCTGAGCCTTGGGCTCAGTGTGGGACTGAATGTCTCTGTTGTTTGACACTGTGGAACTGATGAGTTGTCGGTGGCTCTGTGCTCTGTAACGTACCTCCTGTGTGAGAGACGGAGCGGTTGCTCTGTTCCTTGTGCGCCGGGAGGAGGGAACACCAGAGCTGATTGAAGTCTCTTACCGTGGGAAGGAAAAGTAAACGAGTTCGGTGAGGGAGAGGGAAAAGGCAGACGGCTGTGTGAAGCGGCCGGTGCGGCCAGTGCCAGTGTGCGAGGCCGCTGCAGGGCTGCAGCTCTCAGCTTCTGCCGACCAGCAGAGGGCGGCAACCCCACACCAAGTGAGGGACACACACACACCGCCACATCCCGGCACGGATCCAGGAATGGGACTGCCCATGGAGCAGGGAGAGTTACACAGCTCGCATTTCTACTCACCTCTGCCGTGGGATTTGCCGCTCAACCGGAGTCAAACCGCCGCTGTTTCAACTGTGCCCCCCACACTTCTCACCGGGAGCCTGCAACAAACGGTATTTGTAAAACTGCCCCCACCCTGAGTGCCCGGCTCTGTGGCCAATACTCACTGTCTCGTAACAATACACATGGGGAGACTGGAACCAAACCGAGCACTTTCCCTCCTGGTCTGGGGAGAGGAAGCAGCAATGACCGTCACCTGCAGCTCCTTCCCACTCCATGTTCCGGTCCTAGTCGCTGCTCCACTCCGCCTCTTCCCCATAGCCGTAGCCTCCACTGTCCCGGGTCCGGGGTCAATGCCGATCTCTGAGCCCATCTGCAGAGCCGCTCCCAGAGCGATGCGCTGCTGGAAGGAGGTTGCTGTCAGCGCCCTTCCCACGGGCCCGGAAGCTCTCCATTCCAGGCTGCTTTAAAACCGATCCCGCCGCTCGCTGAGGGAATGGTGCTCACATGCGGAGCTGCAGCAGAAGGCGCATATGTTCTACTGCCCGCTGTCAATGAGGGCCGGGGCGGGGCTACACAGCGCATGCGTTCATTCCTCCTAACGTCACAGAGGGAAGGCCAGCCGGACCTTTCCCCAGTTCACTTTGATCAGAGTCTAAGCGAATGTTCAGGGGCTCGGGAAGGGACAGGGAGGCTTTTCACCCGGGACCCGTCCGCTTTAAAACATACCCACTTGGGAACGTTCTCTGCAAACTGTTTCAGCTATTCCTGAGGCTGAACACAAAGTCCCTTATTCGTGGGAGACTTTTCCGTTCCGGGCTTTCTGCAGACCGGCCTGTTCCACATTCCGGATGTCCGATGAACTGATCACTGCGATAACAATCTCTACATCGCATTTACTTATGTTTTATTCTTAATTTCTCTTGTATTTGAAAAACACGGTGATGATGGTAGGGGCTCAGCAGGCCAGGCAGCATCCGCGGAGAAACGCAGGCGGAAACGTTTCGGATTAGGACCCTTTGGAAACATAAATAAACATCTCCCCGTCGGGGCATTGAACCCCCGTCTCCCCAGTAACAGGCGGGGATGCTAACCACTACACTAACGAGGTAACCACGGCAGTATGTGATATGTCACTCGGTTGTCAGGGTACTGGAGGGTTCACAGGTTTACCTCGGTGTTTGTTGGTTGACTGTAAAACCGGCGCCTTTCAGACGCCCACCTCACTGTGTGACTGGAGGGTTCTCAGGATTCTACAGTGATTCATTCACTGATTGTGTTCAAGGACTCTCCATAGAAAGGGGCTCCTTTTCGGATCTGGTTGTGTGTTGTGTAAGGAACATTCATAATGAGAATATACTTCCTTGGTAACTAATACAGAAAAAGATTTGTATGTCATCAACGAAGACAGTGCGTTGTTGATTCCAACCACCTTCCGGAGGGAATGGGCAAAGGGGAGATCTTCGTCTCATCCTTTTGTCAGGACTGTCCATCTCTGCCCGTCATCTACCTGTGAGTTAAGGCTATTTCTCTCTTCCCATTAGTGTGTGCCCTGTTGGGGCGCAACTTGGGATCATTATCTTTAAAGTGTTAGAGCTGTTCCCGACCTGTCTTCCCCACACAACCCCGCAGACACAGCGTGACCGTGCTGGATTGATAGCTGACAGCAGCAGTCCCGGTTTAATGTGTTCAGAGTGATGGACTCGATCACTGAGTTCAACACCGAATGGCGCTGAGTTACAAACCTCCTGAGGTGATATTTGGGGAAAGAGGCTGAACACAAAGTCAGTTCTTGTCGGGAATCTTTCCGATCCCGGGCTCACTACAGGCGGGCTGTTCCACATTCCCGATGTCCAATGAACTGATTACTTTAACACCAAACTCTATATTGGTTTAACATTCTTTTTAAAATTACTTTTATTTTACCAGTTATATTTGGAAACCGAAAAACCGTCTCCTCGTCGGGGAATTGAACCCCGGTCTCCCGCGGGGATACTATCCAATACACTAACGAGGAACCGATAGAAGGATGTAGACTGTCATTCGGTTGTCATGGTACAGGAAAACTCACAGATCTCCCCGATGTGTGTTTGTTGACTGTAAAACCGGCGCCTTTCAGACAGCCACCTCACTGTGTGATTGGAGGGCTGTCAGGATTCTCCAGCGATTCAGTCACTGGTTGTATTCAAGGACTGGCCCTTAGTGCCTAAATGCATGTCGTTGAAAAGGATATTTCAAATCAGGATTTACTCTCCCAGTTACTGATCAGACAGGTAGGAAACGATTTATAGCTCTTCGACTATTTCAGGATCAACTCTCACATCGGTCCGATCGCGGTTGAATAATCACTGGGTGCTGTGTGACTCCGGTCTGTTGGCGGGTTGCGGTATCAACTGGACGGAACAGGGACTGCAGAAGAGTGAGGAATGACCCGTCAGAAAGCAGCCCCGGGGCTCGTGATCGAATCACAGAGTCAAACAGCACTGGAGACCATTCAGTACCCGAATTGACTGCACATTAGTACGGCGATGGTGGTATAGTGGTGAGCATAGCTGCTTCCCAAGAAGTTGGCCCGGGTTCGATTCACAGCCATCCCAGGTTCCAAAGTTTTAATCAGCCGACTTCGGGACTGTCACAAGCAAACCTCTGACAGAACAACGATCTGTACAGGTCTCGAGTGCTTTACTTATGATAATCCGTGGGTAACTTGCTGAATTCATTTAGTTCGATGAGTGAGGGTTAGAGAGATCCCATCGCCGGTTCATTAATTATCACTTACTGTGAGCAGATCAGTGGGTCAGGGAGGAATTCCCATCCCTCACCTTTACCCGGTAAATTGATGAACGTATCATTGAAGCTTTCGGTTCTCACACTGTCCCATATTCCCACAACAAACTAGGACATATGCAATCGCCCCATTACAGGACGGATGTGGAGGCTTTGGAAAGGGTGCAGAAGAGATTTGCCAGGACGATGCCTGGATTAGAGGCTATGAGCTATAAGGAGAGATTGGACAAACTTGGGTTGTTTTCTCTGGAGTGTTCGGAGCTGAGAGGAGATCTTACAGAAGTTTATAAAACTATGTGAGGCATAGATAGGGTAGATGGGCATATATGTTTCCCAGGGTAGAAATGTCAAGTACCAGAGGGCATGAGTTTAAGGTGAGAGACAGTAAGTTTAAATAAGTTATATGTAACAAGTGTTTTACACAGAGACTGGTGGGTGTCTGGAAGGCCTGTCAGGTGCAGTAGTGGAAGCAGATGCGATACTGTTGTTTTGCAGGCTGTTAGATAGGCACATGAATATCCGGAGAATAGAAGGCTGTAGGCAGGGATTGGGGGGGTGGTGGGAGTTGGTGGATATGGATCATGTCCAGGCATAGCAGTTTAATCTAACCCTGCATCAAGTTCGGCACAGACATGGTGAGCCGAAGGGCTTGTTCCTGTGCTGTACTGTTCTATGATCCATGATCCTAACATGCCCCAGACGATGTGTTCAAGCTGAGTGACGTCAGTCTGTTCACCCTCGCTCTCTGTCTATGTTTACCCCGTGAAATCTCTCCCCTCACTCCCCCTCCATTCCGACACAGAATACACCCGGTGTTTCTGCACTGACAGGAGTACTACAGAGCCACAGTGTCACACAGCACAAAAATGTCCACACCGACCATAACATTCCCCTCTGTGCTAAACCTCTTTTCCAGCACTTGTCCCACAAACGTCTCCGCCTCAGCGATTTAAATGTTAATATGGATACTTCATCAATATTGTGCGAGTTCCTGCCTCCGCCGCCCCCTCAGGCCGTGCGGTCCAGACACCAACCACACTTCGAATGAAAACCTTCCTCAGACAGTCTACAACCCCCTCCCCTCTGTCTCGGAACTGGATATTTCAGCCCGTCACCCGTCTGTCATTGTGGCTCCGTGTTTCCCCTTTCCAGGGATAAAGCCGGCCTGTTCTGTGTGTCCCACAGCCCCATCACGTGGTATGTTTGGTGTCAACCTGTCAGAGATGTTCCCCTTGATCTCCCCACTGTCCACTCCCCACCTTCTCTGCTGCCGAACATTCACTTGTTCTCTCTCTGTCCCAGTTCTAATCACGGATCCCGGGACTGAAACGTCAACTCACTTTCGATTTCCACAGGCGCTGCCTGACCTGCTGAGTATTTCCATCACTTTCTGCTCTGTATCAGAGCTCAGCCTCATAGAGCAGAGAACATTGTGTACTGGTCCATAGATGAGCACAGCAGGGACCGTCGTTCTCCCCAACTAACCTGTCTACGTGGAATAATGGAATGAAAGGAACTTTAATATTGAAACGCGAGAATTTCATTCAAAGTGAATTGAAATGTATATTGTGGGGATACGTGACGTGACAGCGTCCTGTTGCAAAATGTTCAGCTGAAGAATAGCAAAGGATGGTTTCGATCCATCGACCTCTGGGTTATGGGTCAAGCACGCTTCCGCTGCGCCACTCTGCTGTTGGTCAAGCAAGTTGCATCATTCTGTATTCCCTCTTTTATCGTTCTTGCCGTTTTCCTTTCCGACTTCACACTGTTACTTTTGCTGGCCTCTCTTCTTTTCCCTCGCTTGCAACGCTGGTTCTTCCCATTCTCTCTCTTTCTCTCTCCGATCTTCGTTGCTTGCTTTTTGATCCATTCTGCCACCATCACTGTGCTGCCTGTGCTCTCTCCCGGGTAAAAGGTAAAATTCAAAGGCGCATATCTGGGAGTTGGCAATGCAACATTACGGATGATTTATCCATGTCTGATGTCGCTTTCGCAGCTCTCTGTGGCTCGACACAACATCAGGTTTGGATTTCACTGTCCGAGTCCGTTCTCAGGTCGGTCAGAGTTCCTTGCAGGGACTTGTTCCGAGAATTGTCCAAAATTCAAGATCACCAGCATGGAGATGCCGGTGATTGAACTCCGGATCTCATACATGCAAGGCATGCGCTCACCCACTGAGCTACATCCCAGTGCTGCTCGGTAATTTAGGAAGTCCGCTTTTTTTCTGGGTCTCACCCTTTGATCATAAAACAGAGGTATTGGAGCTCAGAGAACAAGGTTGGCACCGGCCATACGGCCCATCCCGATTCACCATTCAGTGCGATCATGATTGATCATCCAAGTTCAAGTCCCTGTTCCGCTCTCTCCCCACACGTCGTGAAAACATTTTGGGGCAGAAGAAATTTGGAATTAAATCAAAATAAGACATTAGATCTGGCAAGTCCAAGGATGTTGCCGGAGGAAACACGCACATCCCGGCTAAAGGGAAGTGGAAAATCCGGACAACCCGGACGTGAGACCCCGCAGGGAGGGCTTCCAGTGAGCCCAGTGAGGTAGCAGTAGGGAGCGGCCGCCTCCAGACAGAGCAGTGTTACCCAGCTGACAATGACACCCACAGAAAAAGCTGCCGGAGCACCAGTGTCCCTGGGTGGGTTCGAACCACCAACCTTTCGGTTAACAGCCCAGACGGATTGCGCCACAGAGATACCCTGTAGGAAGAGGGCAAAAATGGGCCGTTCCCGGGCTGGGAGGCAGTGACAAGGGACCGATGCTGGGACCCGACTTTCACCATCTGCATCATTGGTTTGGATCAGGTAGTCACGGAGAATACAAAACAGAATACAGTAGGAACACCCAGTACGTCGAGCAACGTCTGTGGAGAGAGAAACAGACGTAACGTTTCTGGTCGGAAACCGGGTCAGGAGTGACCAGGACCACTGCACCGGAGAGAATTTCCCAGGTCAACTTTCCAAATTCATAACGGATGCATTGAATTGCCGTGAAATCAGTGTCATTTATTAGATGGAATTTTCACTCCGGGACCAAAAAAATCAACAGCCCCTCAAAATTACACTGGTTACTCCGGCCGGACCCGCTGCTCCCGTAGTCGGAAGGATTCGAACCTCCGCTGCAAAACCCCAATGGATTTCTAGTCCATCGCCTTAACCACTAGGCCGCCAGTACCGCGATCCCCACAGCTTGGCGGCCATAAGACATTAGCCATGAGCTGGGGTCAGTGTGTCCCGGGACGGACGGGGCAGCACTGATCCCGGAGTCAGAGAAACAGGATTGATCCTGAACTATAAACAGAAACTGCTGGAAACACTCAGCAGCTCAGGCAGCGTCGGTGGAGAAACAGAGTGAAAGTTTCAGATCGATGACCTTTCACCCTGAACTACAGGCGGGAAGTTGGACGGAGGGAGTATCACTCAGAATGTGACAAGGTTTCCTCACTCCGCCACCACACTCCCAGACATCCCATTTTGCTCTCAATATCTAAATGAGGGCATCAGCAACAGGGGCAACGGTTATTGCCGTTCCCCTGCTTCCCTGGAGAAGATGATGACTCCCTGGCCGCTGCGCTCCAGTGACGGGGCTCCAGGATCCTAACCCGGCGTCCAGGCAGTGATAGCTATGAGAAGTCTCTGCAGGGTGGCTTGCGCTGGGCGGCCGGGCCAGTTTCACTATCCTCCTCCTCTCTGATCCATCAGCCGGGCTTGCTGGGCCGCTTCAGAGGGCATTTACAGGTAACTACGCTGGTGTGGGCTGAAGTCATATACAGTGCCGAGCGGGTGAGGACGGCGGGTTTTCTTCAGCACCCGAGAGGCAGCAGGGGGGAGTGAGGACGCCTGTTTGGTGGGCGGGAGCAGAAACACATGTTATTTTTTTTCTCTTTAGAAGAGTTGCTTGGCTTGCCGATATTTCCGTGCATTTCATGCGGTGACTTCCGTTTGCAGCAACTGCCGTCTTTTCCGGCTGATCCTCTGCTGGCCATCCAGGTACGGGCAGTGGGTAGATAATTCCTCTATTCACCGAGCGCATTCTTAAAATGACAGGGCCAGTACCCAACGTCCGGTCTGTTTGTTCCCCATTCAACCTGATCGCCAATATCTGAAGCGGTCCCACATTCACACACCAAGTCTTGTCCCTAGGTACAACGAGCAAGTGGGGTGGGGTGGGAGGGTTTGTCCGGGTTGGCAGTAAGGAATAACAAGAGAGAGAGAGAGCGAGGTGGAGGAGAGAGAGGGAGAAAGAGACAGACAGACAGACAGACAGTATAGAGGGGTGAAAATGGTGGTAGGCGAGGGAATGTTGTTGGACGGAGCAACATTGGTTTACAAATACAAAGCTCCTATGAAATTACAGGACAATGCACACCTATCTTCACAAGCTGCACAGGGAACAGAAGGGCGTGGCCGTCATGGCATAACGACATAAAATATCGGTTTGGCCGCCAATGGCTTTCTGTGCACAGTTATGGTCGCTGCAGTAGAAATATAACGTGATGGCACCGTGTTGCGTGCAGAGCGGATCAGAGGGATGTCGCCTAGACATGGGGTTCCATTTATAAGATGAGATTGGTTTGACTGTCTTTATATTCCCTGGAGCGGGGGAGGCAGGATGGTGGGAGATGAAGGGGATGGTGGCGTCCTGTTTCAGGTATATAAGTCATGAGAGTCAGAGATAGGTGGCTAACAGAACACGTTTCCATATATCGAGGTATGTTCACCTGGAGGGCACAGGTTTAATCCGAGGAAGTGAGGTGATATAGATAGGGAGCCCAAACATGGCGGGAGGACGCACAGTACATGGGTTATGTGGAGAATGTGGAGGGGTAGAGGGACCCTGGGGAGAATGAGGACAGGTCCCTGAAGCTAGGGGGACAGGTCAGTCAGTGGGTTAAGGAGGCGGATGGGAGACTCGCTTTTGTTGGCTGAAAACACAGAATGCCAAAGCAGGGAGCTCTGCTGGAACCACAACAACACAAGTTGGGCCACATCTGGAGAGCTGTGTACAGTCCTGGTCACCATCCCACAGGGACATACAGACACATTGACATCCGAATTTGGAGCAGGATCCCCACTCAGCTGCGCAAGCGCACTGCTCCATTCTGTCAGAGTTCAATACGTCCCCAACACATTCCCACGTACCCGCGCTAACCTGTGTCCTCCTTCCTCAGCAAGAATGTCAACCTCTGTCTGAGATATACTCAAACATCGCCCCATTGCCCTCAGAGGAAGTGAGTTCCACAGACTCAGGAACGATTGAGGAAATCACCTTCATTGAGTGACCGCATATTTTAAATGGTCTCGACAAGTTATAGATTCTACCACATATGGAACCTTCGCTCCACTTCGGCCCCTTAAATACTCTCAAGTATTCGATCGGTTTTAACAAAGTAACGTCGATCTGCTGAGCTCCAGTTCTGTTGGAGCCAGAGCAGCCCTCATATTCCAACTCAAAACCTCACACAGTGTCAGGCCAGAGCTACATCATCTATCAATAGCGCATCGATCGATCAAAAGTTTATGTTCCTATCGATATTGAGGCAGAGATGGTGTGGTTAGTCGGAACATCCTCCCCTTCATTGTGTGTGAAAACTCGGACAGTAAGGAGTAGAATATATGGTCATTGACTTCAGAAAGGGGGCGGTGGAAATGCACCTGTCTATGTCAATGGTGCTGAAGTCCAGAGGGTTGAGAGCTTCAAGTTGCTGGAAGTGAACATCACCAACAGCCTGTCCTGGTCAAATCACGTAGATGCCACGGCCAATAAAGCTCACCATCTCCACTACTTCCTCAGGAGGAGAAATAAATTTGGTTTGTCCCCTTTAACTCTCACCAACTTTTACCGATGCACCATAGAAAGAATCCTATCTGGATGTATCACGGCTTGATACGGCAAATGCTCTGCCCAGGACCGCAAGAAACTGCAGAGAGTTGTGGACACAGCCCAGCGCATCACGGACACCAGACTCCCCTCCTTGGACTCTGTCTTTACCTCTCGTTGTCCTGGTGAAGCAGACAGCAAATCAAAGACCCCACCCACCCGGCATTTTTACCTTTTCTCCTCTTCCATCAGGTAGAAGATACAGGAGCCTGAAAGCACCTACCACCAGGCTAAAGGACAGCTTCTTACACCACTGTGATAAGACTATTGAATGGTTCCCTTGTACAATGAGATGGAATATGACTTCACGATCTACCTTGTTGTGATGTTGCACCTTATTGCACTGTATTTTCTCTGCAGCTGTTACACTTTACTCTGCACTGTTGTTGTTATTACCTGTACATCTTCAATGCACTCTGTACTAACTCAATGTAACTGCACTGTGTAGTGAATTGACCTGTACGATCGGTTTGTAAGACCAGCTTTTAACTGTACCTCGGTACAAGTGAAAATAATAAACCAATGCCAATACCAATACCATTACCAATATGGACAAGACGTTCAGACGGTATTTGCGAGATATTTTCATTCACGCAGAAGGCGGTTGGAATCTGGGACGTTGTGAAACATTTAACATTTATCCAGACGAGAAGGTGAATGGCCAAGACACAGAAGGTTATTGAGCGAGTGATTCTCAAATGGATTAGTGTAAATAGATAGTCAATGGACTGCATGGACATGATGGGCCGAACAGCCTGTTTCGGAGCTGCATGACTTCCTGACTCTCGCTGAACTGCTCCATTTTAATCAGCATCATTCAAACTAGCACTGTATGTAATGAATTTAAGTATAAGTCAGTGATAGTTAAATTTAGCTGAGCAAATGTAGTTTGAGCAACAAATTTAGATTATTATGTATAGCGAGTACTCTCACACTGTACCAGAATTATGGATCAACAAGCAAGAAATAGAATGAACCCCACACTCTCACACTGTACCAGAGACTGACAGGTACAGAATGGACCCCACACTCTCACACTGTTCCAGAGACTGACAGGTACAGAATGAATCCTACAATCTCACCCTATGCAACAGACTGACAGGAACAAAATGAACCCCACACTCTCACACTGTACCAGAGACTGACAGATACAGGATGAACCCCACAATCTCACACTGTACCAGAGACTGACAGTTACAGAATGAACCTCACTCTTTCACACTGTACCAGAGACTGACAGTTACAGAATGAAACCCACAGTCTCAGATGGTATAATAAGCTGATTAATGCTGGATATAGCTGGATGAATCTCTCTCTCTCTCTCTCTCTCTCTCTCTCTCTCTCTCTTTCTCTCTCTCTCTCTCTCTCACACACACACACACACACACACACACACACACACACATTACCAAACACATACATCTGATGTTGTATCTTCTGCTTGTCTTTTTCCCATTGACTTCTAGCCATCTTACATCTTTTCATTTCCCAAGAGAGTGATTCTTTAAATTATTTAACCAGTCTCTCCCTTCATTTGCAGATTGAGACTTTCCTCTCACATTTATCTTGCTCTCTGGCAGACTGATGTTCTCACAAATGTCTCCTACTTCTGCAACATGGCCCTTTGACTGTTTGAAACTCTCTGCTGTTCTATCTTCGTTTACACGGACCCAGCCGTGGATGATTCGAGAACGTTTATTGCGGAACGGACGATATGTGTGCCTGTGTGTTAGGTGTGCGCCTCAGGTGTGCATCTTGTGTAAGTGTGTGTATATTAACTGTGCATCTTAGTTGCGTGTGTGTGTGTGTTATGTATGTATCTTTGTGTGTGCGTTTGTGTGTGTTTTAGCTGCGTGTCTTCAGTGTTTATGTCTGCGTGTGTGTTTGTGTGCGTGTGAGTGTGTGTGTGTGTTTGCGTCTGTGTGTGTGTGTGTGTGTGTGTGTGTGTGTGTTTGTGTGTGTGTGTTGTGTGTGTGTGTGTGAGAGAGAGAGAGAGATAAGGTACTGAGAGCAAACCAAAGTCATTGACGACACGGTTACTGTTATTCCAGTCCTGGGTCCCTGTGGTGTTCCAGAAACGGGCAGTGTGGTTCTAAACCAGTTACATTTATGAATAAACCAGCAGGAGAAACTGTCGTCAATACAACTGTTGTGAAAATTGTAAATGGAGACGCTCACTATTGTCCGTTTCTCTCACTTAGTACCAGTCAACAACTTTCTGTCTCTCCGCTTGAAGGAGGTTCTATGTCTTGGTGTCTCCACCGTGTTGACCGAGTGTGTGTGCGTGTGTTTGCCTGTACCTCTGTCTGTGTGCGGTGACAATGGGCTTCACGTTTGGTGTTGTGGCGCTGTGCACTCCCGTTTGGAAGTGGTGTTACTGAGGGTGGGTGCCGCGGGTGAGTGTGGACACACGCGCGTTGCTATGAGCTGGATTCTGGGCATTGGACCACAGAAGGAGATAGAGAAATACTGACTGTGAATTCCAAATGTACACAGCGGCAGTGCCGAAATGGATACCATTTGTTTTTCCTGACACTAATGCGTTCGTGCAGAATGTTTAGTTCAGGAGCGTTGCTGGGCCTATAATCCAGAGTTGGATTAATCAAACCATTCTGCTACTTGTTCTATCAATACCGAGTCATCAACATTACCCTGCAGCACATAACTGTCTCGGCACCTGTACAGTAATGCCGCTTTCATATATCTGGCAAATATTTCAACCCGGAGCACTCTCGACGAATCACCTTTATTCCCTCACCCGCAAGAGCTCCGAACGCTGCAAACTTACCCCAGCCTTGCGCCCCCTTCTGGTAACAATTCCCGCCGCGCCGCCTCCGCACCATCGGACCAACACTTCACTGCAGGGATTCCGGCGAAATGGTCACAGCGAGGAGACAAGCAGTAGAAGAATATATCTGTATACAGAGCAGAATTTATGTGGCAGAGAATAACTTTGAACAACAGACCAGTTGTCCACACCTCAATTTACCTGTACACTGAATAGGTGGAAGCTTAATAAAACAGTCAAAATGGTTGCACATCAGACCCTGCACGCAATATAACGTTCTGCAAACTGTAACGAACATTTTGAACAACTGAGGTATCGCTCACAGCAGGGAATATCTCTGCAGAGAGAAACTTCAAATAAGTGGGAACACTGAAGAAGGGGGAAATGACGAGGGGACCTGCGCTGTGCTGGACAGGGAGAGCGGTATTTACCGTTGCCATTTACCAAGGATGGAGGTTGGGTGAGCCGCCAGGAGGGCGCAGAAGGACTGAAGGAAGGAGATCCAAGCTGGAAACTGCAGGGGCAGGGGCATTGTTGAGGGGTCAGTCTGTGTCGCTGGACTCATTGCAGTCTGAGGAGAAAACAGCTCCATTTTCAGATGAATAAGTTGCCAATAAAAAAGTCAAAGCTCTAAATGGAGCCTCTACGTGACAAAGCTCAGTCACGTATGATTAATGCTCCAGGCCTTATTTCCACCAACACACTGCTGAGGTAATGCCGAGGACTTGCGATGTATTTGTCTTCAATCGCCCCAATATGTACACCAGAGACAATGCAGTTGAAGCAACTATAACTGAGAACAATGTTTAGGGGTATAACCGTGCCACTGGAGACTCATCCTCTGTATAAATGAGAGCCTGTTGAAGTACATCAGCTCAGAGTGTCTGCCGGAGCTGTGGATTTCTAATATGGGATATCCATTAATCTGGCGGATACAAGACATTTACTATCCAGTTCCTTCAGCCGTTAGAATTCCCGGTAAGTCGCTGTCTCAGCTGCCGTTGGTGGGAATTGGTGTTTAATTCTAATGCATGTGATTGTTTCTCTCGTAGGTTTACACAGCCACCCGTTGAGTCCCAGCATTCCTGCATTTCAAAAATGGAATGCAGACACAAGAGAAGGTAGAGTCTTGGACATGTAGCTAAAAACAAACTGCTGCAGGGATTCATTGGGTCGGGCAGCATCCGTGGTACCCAGCGGGTCCGGCAGCGTTCCTCCAGCAATGCTTTCTTATCAATAACAGTATGTTCGGTGTCTCTACGTTGTTGGTCTTGTCGCAGCTGCACTACATTCTCAATTATTGTGTTCACGCAACCCGGGATGATTATACCGGATGATTTTCTGCAAATGTACTGGGAGCGGGTGTCTGGGTTCGGAGCAGCAATCAAACCATCGGCTGGTAGTACTTCAGCAATTGTGAGGAGTTCCATGTTGTAGTACGAATCAGTTGTGGAATATTTTTAATATATGTGTGAGCTACGACTGGATATGAGGCACTTGATGGATAACTCAATGAAATCCTCCCGGCTTCAATTAACAGAACTGACCTCGTTCTTGACAGTAATCGATATTGGGAAAGGTCGCTCTTTTGCATCTGCATCTGACATCGCTGCAGACGTCTGACGAATTAACCGAGATTGCTGACGGCTGTTGAAATCCTCTCCCAGCCTCCTTGAAATGGATTCATTGGGAAACGAAGCATCTGGCTGTGAGGTTGTGTCAGAATGCGTTGCAGCTATTGCAGTCATCCGTCGTTTTATTAGAAAACCGTTCAGATGGAAAATGTTGAAATATGAAACAAAAACGGTAAATTCTGTCAGCACCCAGTCCGGCAAGTGGGTCCAGAACGAGAAACCAGTTAATGCTTCGGGTCAGGAGCTTTTCTCACAACAGTACTGAGGAGGAGTTGCTGACCCGAAAGGTTAACTGGTTTCTCTTCCCACAGGTACTGCGTACGTGGATGATTTTCCAGCATTCCCTGTTGTTGCTCCGACCTTTTGCTGCTCTGTCACTGACAGGAAGCGACGGGGATGTTGGTGGTTGGCTCATGGAAAAATCCAGGCATCAACGGCCGCATTTATTCATTTCATCCCCATGAGACGCGGACGGCGCCAGTAAAAACGTTCCATCCCTTATTGCCTCTGAGGAGGCAGTTGCCCAGTCAACTCCTCTTTGCACCACAAATTTCGGGCAACATCAAGCAATCCGTATTCAGATCTTACTCATTTAATTGTACACTGTAAACTGCTTCGCTGACCAGACCGGCACTGCGCACTTTCTCTCGGTCCTTCACATGACATAGAAATCAGTTTCCACCGCTGGCTGCAAGTGGAAACAACACCGGATCCCGTTAATCTGCTGCATTGACTTCGGGTCTGGTCAATATTTTCTCAACTTTCTGCTCCCTGTCTCTCTTACAGTTAACTTGGTGGCGATTGTGATTCTGTCTCGCGGAAATTGCGGTCCCTCCAAATGTATCAGTCGCTACCTGGTGGGAATGGCAACGGCCGATCTCCTGGTCGTTATCTCGGATCCCCTGCTGAAGTGGACTGCTCGAATATATTTTCCGCGATCATTCCTCCGCATTAGTCCCGTTTGCAGTCTCGGTATATGGCTGATTTTTGCAAGCACCACCGTCTCTGTTTGGCTGACAGTCGCTTTCACCTTTGATCGATGTGTGGCCATTTGTTGTGAAAGGCTGAAAACACAATATTGCACCGAGAGAACGGCGGTTGTGGTTATAGGGATAGTGAGTGTGCTGGGATGTTTGGAGAGTGTCCCTTGGTACTTTATATACGAACCTATAGAAATAATTCATGATGTTCCCTGGGATTGTGTTCTGAAACGGAGCTACGATACGTCCCCATCATGGGCGGCATTTGAGATGTTTCACCGCATTTTAACCCCTTGTACCCCGTTCTTTCTGATTTTTCTGCTCAATAGCCTGACAGTCAGTAAGATTTTAGCGGCCAGTAGAGTTCGCAGGGCGCTCCGTGGCTGCAGAAATGGAGAGAAAGACAGGGACCCGGAGATGGAGAACCGAAGGAAATCCACCGTTTTACTCTTCAGTATAACCGGCAGTTTCATTTTGTTGTGGGTAACACAGGTGGTGTTTTATATCTACCGACCAATATCGAGAATTTACAATTATTCTGTCACGGATCCCCGTTATATCACAGCACACGCAGGAGCGATGCTGCAGATTCTCAGTTCCTGCACAAACACGTGTATTTACGCCGTGACCCAGAGCAAATTCCGAGCTGAGCTGAAGAACGCGGTGAAATACCCGCTGAATTGGATATTGAAAATCATTAAATGATGGAAATAAATGGTGTATAATAATATAATTAAATCTGCCGACGTGTTAGCCACCCTGCATCCCCCACTTGTGGGAGAGTGGAAATCGTGTTCTGAACAGAGCTCCGAAACAGCCGTTTACATCTGATCCCGACAGCACCCCTGGCGTCATCCACCAAGAGACATCCCCTTATCCCGTCCGTCACTACCATTCAACCAGTGGCTTGACATGAACACGTTATCCATGATTCGTGATTCTGACAAAGCTGTCTCATTTGTTGTGTGCTTGGAGTATTTTTTTCGTCTCTCTCTACCCTCTCCTGCTCTTGTCATGACCCGCTCCTTTTCTTAACCCTCATTTTCTCTGTCGCTGGGTCTCTGTCTATCTGTCTGTCTGTCTGTATCTCTCTCTCTCTGTCGCTCTCAACGTTGCTCGACATCGTCTCTTTCTCCCTCTGTCCCTGAATTAACTTCCATTAACAAAATACAACTGTCTTATAACTGGCATTACCTTAACCTGCAGCTTCATCAGTACCAGAGAGAGAAATACCTCTACTTATCTTTTTCGTTTTCTATACTGCTGGAAAATCCATTCTGTGATTGGGTCATCGTCGCAGAGTCAGAGCACAGCACTTTGGGTCCGCACATCGATCACTGGGTTACACTGATCCCATTTTATTCTCACAAAATTCCCATCAACTCCTCTCCATTCTAGACCACTCGCGTACACACGAGAAGCATTTTAATGTGCCAATTAACCTGCAGGCCAGATTTGCAATTCTACCTTGGAAATGCTCTCGGGCGCAGTGGTCCTCGCTGCTCCTGAAAGTGGACAGATTATCTGTCGGCAGAATAGACAGCGTGAGCCGAATGGCCTTACCCTGCTGAGCTGCAAAACAAAAACAGTAAATGCAGGAAATACTGAGCACCTCTGGAAAGAGGAACAGAGTTAACGCTCCAAGTCAAACACCCTTCGTCAGAACTGAAAAGGGGCAGAAGAAGTTTGCAAGATGCAGGAAGATATATTGACCTGAAATGTTTACTCCTTTCTTTCCCCACAGACGCGACTGATATGCTCAGCATTTCAGTATTTCCTGTGTCATTTTTATGTTTCCACCATATGAGTTTGTTTTCTTTTTTAGCTTTCGCTTACCTTGACATGTAAAAATCTATCATTGGCTTCAGACCCGAACCTGAGGGCCAAGAGTATGTGTTGAACAATAAAATCATCTTTCATTCACTGAACTCGAGAGTGTCAGCCCATGCTGCTTAAACTCCCCTCAGAGGACAGACCAGGTGAACCTTTGCTGCACTCCCTCTGCCACTGGTGTTCCTTACTCAGGTAGGGGGCACGACCTGTACACAGGAGGCCGTGAGTCTTTGGATCTCCCTTCCTCAAAGGGAGGTGGAAACAGAGTCTAGAAATATATTAAATGCAGCGTTGTGGTCATAGTCAATCAGCAAGGGGTTAAAGGTCACCGAGGGTGGCTAGAATGTGGAGTTCAGTATCCATTCAGTTGAGCCCTGATCTTATTGAATACCGGGAAAGCCTCAAGGAGCCGAGTGATCTAATTATCTCTCCTGACTTATATGTTCGAATAGTCCAGGTGCCGTATCGACAAAGCCCCATATAATTCCTTGCTCACTGACCCTCCATGTTAAATTTCAATATTTTGTGCACAAGGACACCCGGGTTTCTCAGGACACCAACACATTTCAGAAGACGTAACCTTGGATGTCAGGGGAGATGGTGAATTTAGTCAAGAAGAAACGGAAACATAAGTAAAACTTCGGAAGCCAAGATCAAACAGAGCCCTTGAATATTACGAAGAAGCCATAAAATAACTCAGGAATTGAATTGGAAAAGCCAGGAGGGGCCATGAAGAGTCCTTGGCAAGTAGGATTAAAGAAAATCCCAAGGCATTCGTTACATAACTCAAGAGCAAGAGAAGAACTATGTAGCAGTTAGGGTCACTCAAGGATAAAGGAGGGAACATGTGCTTGGAAGCGGAAAATGTGGGTGAGGTCATAAACGAGTACTTTGCATCGGGATTTAACAAGAAAAAGACACGGAGGACAGGGAGATCAGTGCAGAGCATACCAATTTGCCTGGGCGTTTCCTGATAAAGAAGGAATAGTGTTGGTTCTCTTAAAGAACATTCAGGTCGATACGTCCCCAGAGCTTGATGGGATATACCACAGGTTATTGAGAGGCATGAGACGAGATTGCTGGGGCCTTGACCAATGTCTTTGTGTCCTCTCTAGCCACAGGCGAGGTCCCGTAAGACTAGCAAGTAGCTAATATTCCATTTTCAAGAAGAGAAACAGGGATAATCATGGAAGCTCTTGACAGGATAGTCTCACGTCAGTGGTCGGGAGGTTTCTGGAGCGTATTCTTAGGGATAGGATTTATGAGCATTTGGAAAACCATGGCCTAATTAGGGACTATGAACATTGTTTTATGCGGCAAGTCGTTCCTTAATTACTTGATTGAGGAGGTGAGGAGAGTGATTCAATGAGTATGAGCTGCGGATATTATCCAAATGGATTTTCACATGGCGTTTGGGAAGGTCCCTCATGGCAGGCTCATCCAAATTAAGATGCATGGTCTTCACGTTTGGATTAAGAACTTGCTTGCCGTTGAAGATAGTGAATAGTGGTTGATGGGACTTATTGTAGCTGGAGGTCTGTGACGAGTGGTGTTTCGCAGAGATTCGTACTTGGACCTCTGCTCTTTGTGAAATATAGAAATGAGCTAGATGAAAATGTAGATGGGGGTGTTGGTAACCTGGCAGATGATACGAAGATTGGTGGTGTTCTGGAACAATGGAACACTGGCAAAAGATAGAGCGGGATATAGATCAGTTGCAGATATGGGCGGAGAAATGGCAGATGGAGTTTAAACGAGCCGAATATGAAGTGTTACACCTTTGAAGATAAGATGTAACGAGACAGTACACTGTCAATGGCAAGACGTTTAAGAGCGTTGATGAGCAGAGGGATCTTGAAGTCTAGGTTCATAGCTCACTGAAAGGATACACAGGTTGACAGAATCGTGAAGAAGGCGCATAGCATGCTTGCCTTTCTTTGTCGCGGCAGTGAGTTCAAGAGTCAGGAAGTTATGCAAAAACGTTATAAAATTCTAGTTAGGCCCCATCTGGAGTATGCATTCAATTCTGGTCGTCCCATTATAGGAAGGATGTCGAGGCTTTGGAGAGGGTGCAGAAGAGGTGTACCAAGAGGCTGCCTGGAGTAGAGGGCATAGGGTATAAGGAGAGTTTTGAATAAACTTGGGTTATTTTCTCTGGAACGACGGAGGGGAGATCTGAGAGAGGTTTGTGAGAGGCATAGATAAGGTAGACAGCAAGTATCTTTTTCCCAGAGTTGAATGATCTAATACAAGAGGGTATGCATTCGAGGTGAGGGCGTAAGTTCAAAGGAGATATGCGGGGCAAGGTTTTTTTCGTAGAAAGTGGTGCCTGGATTACGCTGCCTGAGGTGGTTCTGGAGGAATATACGATAGAGGCGTTAAAAAAAGTTCTTAGACAGACACATCAATGCAGGGGAAATGGAAGGATATAGATTGTGTGAGCAGAGGGAATTAGTTGAGTGGGGTATATAATTACTGATTTACTTATTTAGGCACAGCATTGTGAGCCTGTTCCTGTGCTGTATTGTACTCTGTTCCATGTTCTTTCAATCGCTCAGCATTAAATGAAATACTGCTTCTGCAGAACTCCTCACTATTGCATTCTCAATCGCGTCGTCTTCCCCACTAAACTACCCTGATATGTTTTACTAGAGGGGACACAGAGACTTCCTAAAATGATCTTTTATTTTAAGGTCGATGTTTTATCCTCAGCGGGAGAGAGACGGGTGGGAGTTCAGTTGGAAAGCCGCTCATTATCGTCGGGGATGTAGCTCAGCGGGAGTTCGCATGCTTCGCATATATGATCTCCCGGGTTCAATCCCCAGCATCTCTACCCTGGTGACCATGAAGTTTGAACAGTGAGAAGACATACTCAGACAAGTCAGACCATATTTTAGAAGTCATTTCGAACTGTCAGATCCGATGTGACCCCTAACCCCAGAGAAACGTGGAACTGACAGCTCAGAGTCAGAGAGTCATATGGCACTGCAACATGCCCGTCGGTCCAACTGGTCCATTCCGACGTAGAACCGCATCCAAGCTGGTCCCACTTGCCCGCGTTTGCACCACATCCCACTTTCCTAACCATGTACCTGTCCAAGTAGCTTTTTAATGTTGTTAATGTACTGCATCAAACACTTCCTCTGGCAGTTCCTTCCATATACAGACACGCTCTGGATGAAAACATTTCCCCTCGTGTTCCTATTAAATCTTTCCCCTCTCACCTGAAATTTATGCCCTCCGGTTCTTGATTTTTGAACCCTGGGAAAAAGACTGCGCTTTCACCCTCATAATTTGAAATACATATGTATGATCTCCCATCATTCTCCTAGACTCCAATGAGAAAAGTCCCAATCTGCTCAACCTCTCTTTACACCTCCTTCTCTCGCGTCCTGGCAACATCCTCACATATCTCCTCTCCAGTACTTCCCGCTTAATGGTAACGGCAGGGTCACCAAAACTGAACACAATATTCCAAATGCGGCCTCACCAGCATCCTGTAAAATTGCAATATAACATCCCAACTTCTCGACTCAATGCCTTGACTAACGAAGCCGAGGTCGCTGGTCTGAAAGTGCTCTCCTACTGACACCCAGGCCAAACTTTGCTCCATCCTTAGCAGGGCCTTTCATTTATCACCTGAGAAAACTCTCCTGAACACACTTAACAAATTCCACCACATACAAGCTGATAGTAACATAGCATCCCCTATCTATATCAGGTAAGTTAAAATTCCCTGTTATGACAATCGAATTATTCTTGCAACCTTCTTCAGTCACCCTGCATATTTGTTCCTCGAATTTCTATTAACTATTTTGGGGCATATAGCACAATTCCAACAAGGTGACCATCCCTTTCCTATTTTTCACCTCCACCAATAAAACCTCACGTAATTTCACCTCGGACTAATACCGTTCTCCTTAATCAGAAATGCAAATCCCCACCCCCTCCTCCATCTCTATCATGCCTGTTGCACCCGTGCCCTGGAACTTTGAGCTGCCAGTCCTGTCCCTCCTGCAGCCATGTTTCTGTCATGGCTATAATATCCCAGTCCAATGTAGCTGCCCATCCATGAGTTCATCCTCCTTACCAGTCAGTCCTCTTGCATTGAAATAAGAGAAAATGAATCAAACATTCTCTCCTGGCTCCCAGCCAAGCTGCTGTCTGTCTCGTCCACTGACCTTACTGCAATTGAATTCTGTCTGAACTTCCAGCCTCCCGTCTGCCTCACTGCTGATTTGGAATCCAGCCACTGTCAATCAAGTATAAACCCATTTTGGTAGCACCAACAAGTCTGTTTCCAAAGATATTGGTCCCACTATCCAAAGTTCAGATGCAAACTTCCTACTTGTACAGGTCAATCCTGTCCCAGATGAGATCCCAATGGTCCAAATATCTTAAACCCTCCTCCCTGCGCCAAGCCTTCAGCCACGCATTCATCTGCCCTGTCCTATTCCTAGCCTCGCCAGCCCGTGAATGTTGATGTTAGGATGTTGTGGAACTTCGGTCTGATGGAAGATGAAGACATCTCATGGCTGGCACAGGAACTGCAACAGAACGAGAATTTATCTGCCCACATGCATTTCAGAATTTTTATCAATTATTCCAAATGTCCTTGTGCAATTTTAAACATCAGATGCTCGCTGTAAACGACCGAGTCACAAAGTACTCAGAAATATCGCACTGTTTCTTTTTCTCTCTCTTTGCACGAAGCAATGGTGGTGCAGCGGTGAGTATTGCTGTCTTCTAACCATTGAACCCGATTTAGATTCCAGTGCACCGTAGTTTGCGAAGATGATACTACCTTGTGTTAGTACCTGCGCCATCTGAGCTCCTTCCATCTCCTGAAAACAGGCGTGTTCATTTTTCCAGAGCATAGTTAACAACACACTTAAAATTCAATTCGCACAATACTCAACGCTGGGTATAATGGATATTCCATCACAATTTCATTGGTTGTTATGCACTGCAAGATGGTCAGTAGGTCAGGGATGAATGCCTGTCCCTCAGATTTGCCAGGTAAATCGAGGAACGGAACTGTGCAGCTTCCTGCTCTCACTCACTTCCAGACTCCCACGGCAGACTGGGACACATCATAACACATCCAGCTAATTTTTGTTCACACTTAGTATTTTTTTCACCCTCGATCTGTCTATTTTTACCCGGTGGAATCTCTCTCCTCACTTTCCCCTCATTCCGTCCTGAACTTCACCCCATCCATCCTATAGACAGATGGCATTTCTTGCACAATAGTTTAGCCCTCTCCTCAGTCTCCCGTATTCTGTTTTATTCTTCTGCTCCTTCTTCGCATCATCTGCAGGCAGATCATCTTCAACTATCAATCTTCAACCCCCTCTCACGGCCGGCATCACCACCGTGTCAGTCAGTCTGTCTTGGGAGGCTTGCTGAAGGAACAGTGCGGAAGAAAACACGTAAAACAACGTGGATACGAAACTTCACTCTCTATCAGACGGGATAATCACGGCCACGGGCCACTGTATCTAGCAGGATCAGTGTCTCTCAGAGCCTCCATCTCCGTCCATGACAACTCCCAATACCCACCGGCGCCCAGAGCCCAGCCGATACCGACTGAAAGCGTCCCTTCAATTTCTTGCACCTCTTCCGTGTCTCCAATGGCGGAGTTGACGGGTCTGCGGGATAGAAACTGGTGAGGGACACATGGGTCTCCGCTTCTGTGAACGGATGCAGTGTGAGTGCAGTTCTATTAACGGTGAGCAGCACTTGTGTAATTCGGCCATTGTAACGCCGCAGTCTGTTTGCTCCTGCGGATGCTCGTTGGAATAACTTGTGAACAACAGGGGGCGAAGGTCGGCAGGAATGAATGAATTAAACTGTAAACTGAAATATTAAGTATGTGGGAGCAGAATTCCTGGAGGATAAGACAAGCGAGAATAAGACACCGATGGGTGGAAGGTGCGGTCATTTCGGCTCCACTGGAATGGGACAACAGGGGAGGGAGCGATTATTAATCTTTCCAGGAAAGGATCCTCTCCCGAGACTCAATGTCTAACACGGATATTGTGAGTCTTCTGTACCGAGACGCTCTTCATACCGTGGTGACCCCTGCGCCACATAAGAGCCCGTAAGCTGTGAAGACAATGATATATGGATGGGTTAAAGGCTGGGCCTTCCATAACAGGATCCTGGCTTTGTCTGTCTCCCCTCTACACAGACCGTGTCGGCTCAGGTACTCCAGATTGATTCAGCTATGATCTCCCGGCATTTTTGTAACAGGAATCTATATGACGCGGATATATAATAGAGAAAACAGGACGTCGATGATCTCTGAGAGAACTTATGGGACTCAGCAGACACGGTAGAAACAAGAGTCGGAGGAACAGGGCACAGGCAAATTGTGAAAGCACCTAGGGTGCAGCGCCAAGGGTGTAAGCTGCAAACTGCTGCCCGGGTTCTGTCTATTCCAGGGTATCGTTTGTTTTGTTTAATGTCCAAATACTGTCGCCGGTGATGGACAACAACGAATCATATCTTATATTGAGAAGTTCACCAGCACACAATACCAGCACTGGGCCGTGTCTGAAGACTACTGTGGCGCGGTCCAGGGTCAGAGAGGTGCAAGACATTCATATCCTTCCGAGACTCAGCCCGAGTCCACAAATGTGAATCTTGCTCTTGGATGAGAAGCAGTCCACAGCCGGTCCCGGATACCCGAAGGAGCTCTCACCGATTCCTGGGATCAGTGGAGTTGCTTCACTGCGGCTGGGTGTGAATGTCTCACTGGAACTGCGATTACACTTGTGGAGAGTGGTTCTTTCACTATGTCCTGCCCTGAGTCTGGGGGAGGAACATTCAGTGGAACTGGAATTACACCTGAATCCGGAATAGTGTTATGTGGGATACAACACATTGGCCTGGTACGGTCCTGGGAGATGATGTTCCATTTGCTCTGGGAGTTTAGTTCTCCAACCCAACTTGGACAAACGACAAGAACTCACCGCGGTGTTCATCTGAGGGTCTCTTTACCCACGGTCCCTGGAGGTAGCAGCTTCTGCCAATACGTCGTACAACAGATCACAATTTGCCTGCAGTGAACCCGCCCCTTTCATGGGGGAGGATCAGAGGATCAGACCCGAAGAGGTCAGGACGCTGTTCTGTTCTCCATCAGAACATCTTAACGTGAACGATATCTAAATACTGGTTGATGCTAAAATGTGCTGCATCATTCTAACGGTAGTTTTGTTTTTTTTTGCTCTGTGATAAAACAGCTTTTTAATTGTTCTTTTCCTTTCGTTTTATTTTATTGTTAACCGCCGATTTTACACCCCTTCAGATTTCACCTATGAGAGAGCTCATCCACCCCATTACACCCTGGAGAATGAAGGAATTTGTTCTTTCACCACCTCCTTCCGAAGTTCCTCTATGACACGATAAATAAGCGCCGCTACCAACACCTTCTGAAAATGAACCGGATATTATGGATCCGGAGGTTTTGGGTGGAGAAACTCCCGGAGACGAAGGATCCTGTCGTGATCGGGGGGTTTCTATAATGTTGCTGCCAAAGTGCGTAGTCTGGACACATCGCTACAGGAGGGGCAGATGAAGTTCATGCTGGGTGTGGGCTCGGGTAAGTGGCTGGGTGGACCCTGTTGTAAAATGATGTCGTGTTGTGACGGTGCTCATGGACAGAAACTGTTGGACCTTGTAAACGACCCCAAGCCCGAGTCTGTGAATGTAACGGTCAGGGATTAATCTAGTAGGTAATTCTGGATTTATTGATTTACCGGAATAATAAAAACATGGAACGCAGTAATTGAGGAAAGAAGTCTGTGTGTAGTGTGTGGTATGGGGGTGCAGGCTGAGAAGGTGAAGGGGACAACGGAGGGAATGTGTAATCGTGTGTAATGAGTCGACATGGGAGGAGGCTGATGTGGAGAACAGCGTTTGCTTCTGACCATCCATTTCTGGGCTCTAAATTCCACATCAACCGTGGCTCAGTGATTAACTCTTTCACCCAGAGCTCGAGGATCCCGTGGTGCAGCTGGTATGATGGCGCCTGGACTGTGGCCAGTTCCATCCACTCTCTTCTTTAGGTTGTACAGTGAACTCTGGGCCCCTGTGCGGCTCACTGGGTGAAACATGGTGCTCCCGTCACTGTGTCAATGGGTGACGTTTCCACCTCAAACTTAAATCTGATTCAGTAGTAAAACTTTGATCTGATTCTGAAAAGATAATACCCTGGTTCTGTGCATTGAGAGACCTGTTTATTCACATCCGGATATTTCCAGCACATTCCCATTGCCCTTCCTCGTGACTCCCTGTGCACAATCAATTACTGACACACGGCGACCTGTCCATGTTATTTGAGGCACGCTCGTGTTCTGGTTTGCTCCTGTGAAAAACCAGCTTTATTTGCATTTTCCGTTTTCATCCCGTGTCAATACCACTGAATGAATTCCTTTATCACAGCTTCCTGGAAAGAAGCAAATTAACTGGCTTTGGTACAATTTTATTTCGTTCGGTTCTGGGCTCCGCTCACATTTCTTGAAGTTATTTATCACGTTTTACCCAGTGAAGTCCATGTCAACTTGCACAAGCTGGATTTCGGTTAATTAACCCACAATTTAACGTCTTTTTTCCTATCTCTTTTTTAACAGTGAGGTCCTGAATACTCAACATATAGTATTCCACTCTTTCTCATGCCGCCTTGTTCCAGCCAGCGAAGATTTGCTCAAGACTTTCCACAGGACGGATGATGTTTCTGCCTGCTAGTGTGGAGAGGTGGCGCTGTACTCGGTTCAACTGGGGCCCGATAAAGGGAGTCAGTGCGGAGATGATTCAGGGAGGGATTTCCAGAGTTGAAAACTGCAGGGGCCGACGGCACAATCCATTGATTAATTAACTCAGACTGTAAGCTGGGACAGACCATACAGTCCCATTACTCACTATCGGGGGCGTATTATCCAACCCGGCCCCACATTCGTTGAGACGCGCGTATTGACTGTAATTGCTGTCACTAAGTCTGATTCAGCACTGCTGGAAGCAAGCCAGTAAATCAAAGATATTTCATTGGGATTCCTAGTGTCGAAATGAATGGCAAAGTATGGGACAGGGGTTAATGGGAATGTGGGAAGAATAACACGGGTTTAGTGTCAATGGGCGATTGATGTGTGGACCCAGTGTGCTGCAGGACCAGCTCTGTGGTTCGGCGGCCAGGGCTCCATTAGGTAAAGAAAAATTGATCCAGGACAGAAGAATGAACAGAGAGCAAGATCGGTGTTTATAATTTCTTCTGGAACGGAGGAAGGTACAGGAATAGTCAATCGTAGTTTATCGCCATTTCTGCAACAGTTGAATTCATTTTATGGTAGGTAATTCGAACATTGCCATTGGCCATTACAACCACTGCTGTGAGACGCCCTTGAATAAGGTTGAGTGATGAGAAGACGGATGACAGGATCAGGATACAGGAACGGAAACAAAGAAAGGAAGAGAACGTGTACAACATGGGCGAGAGGGAGGGAAGGAGAAAGAGAGAGACAGAAATGAAAGAAAGAGAGAGGGAGAGTGTGTATGTGGGAGACGGGAGAGAGAGAGGGAATCAGGCAGTGAGTACGAGAGAGAGAGAAAACAGTGGGATCATTCGACAAGTGGTGGAGAAAGAACAGAAGAATGGTGAGGGAAAGGTCATGTTGGAGACGGGAGAGAGTGGAGAAAGTTCTGAAAAATAAAGAGAAAATGTTGGATCAGCAGTTCAGGCAGGATCCGGAGAAAGGGGAGGAGGTTTATCTTTTAGCTCGAAGAGTTTATTTTTCGAAACGGGAAGCAGAGGTAACAAGTTCGCATCAACCTGCAGCGTGAGTGGCGACGAAACGTACGGGGCACTGGTGATATCTGTGGAACAGCGAGGCCAGAGCTGAGGTCGAGATCAGCTGGAAACGGCCTTTGTTTATGACAAGATTTCCACTTGCTCTGGAGTGGGGAATGTAAGGTTGGCAGCGTGTATGTAGACTTATTTACATTGTTTTGCACATTCTTCCGAAGATGTGATGATGTTAACAATCTGATTCAGCGGGTATTTCACCGTCTTATTCACCTCCGCTTGGAATTTGCTCGTATATGCACGTGTTGGTGCAGTAACTGACGATCTGCAGCATCGCTCCTGCCTGTTCTGTGATAGAACGGGGATCTATGACACAGTACATGTAAATCCTTGAAAATCGTTTGCAGATGTAGGGTATCACCTGTGTTACCCACAGCAGTATGAAACTGCCGGTAATACTGAAGAGCAAAACCATGGCTTTCCTTCGGTTCTGCATCTCCGCCTCCTTGACATTCTCTCCGTTACTGCGACTCCGGAGCCCCCTGCGGATTCTACTATCCACTAAAATCCGTCTGACCGTCAATAAATTGAACAGGAAAATCAGAAAGAACGGGGCAAAGGGAGTTAAAATGCGGTGAAACATCCCATTTGCTTCCCATGCTGGGAATGCAAAGAAGCTCAGCTTAGTGACACAAACCCAGGGTTATGAAGTATTGCTGGAGGCTCTTACGTAAAGTACCAAAGGAAAGTCTCTAAACAGCCCCGCACACTCACTGTCGCTGTAAATACAGCTGCCGTTATCTCGGCGCAATAGTTTGTTTTCAGCTTCTCACAACAAATGGCCACACATCTATTAATGGTGAAAGCGAATGTCATCCAGACAAACTGCGGTGCGCGCAAAAAATAAAGCAATAAATGAGACACAGAGTGATGAGGAAACTGCTGGTGGAAAATAAATCACAACTGTACTCAAAGGGGGTCCGCGATAAATACCGGGAGATCGGCCGCTTCCATTCCCACCAGGTAGCGAGTGATACGTTTGGAGAGACGGCACTTTCCTCGAGACAGGATTACAATCACTACCAAGTTCACTGGAATATAGAGAAAAGGAAGCAGAAAATTACTGACAGACCAGCAGCCAACGCAGCTGTTTGACGGGAATGGGGGATATTTCCACTTTATTGCAGCTCAAGCGGTGGAAACTGGTTCCTGTATCATACTAAGGGCCGAGAGAAGGCGCAATCCCGTATGGACAGGGAAGGGGTTTCGGCGTCGTAATAAATCAGTCAGATGTGGAAAAGGATTCCTTACTATACCAGGTAGCAGGGAACAGACAGCAGGGTAACTGCCCCCTCAGAGAAATAATGGATGGATCAGCTTTATCGGCAACGTAAACAACCACTGAAAAATTTAAAAAAACTCCCGGTATAGATGGCGGTGTTTTTCCATTCAGCAAACACGAATTCCCGCAGCTCCGTCAGAGACGATAGAATCGAAGGACGAAGCAAAAACAGGAACTGCTGGAAGAGCACAGCCAGGCAAGAAGCATCTGTGGAAAGTGAAACCAATTAACGCTACGACACAGAGACCGTTCCTCCAAACTGTTATCCGATCTGCTGATGCTCTGATTCCTGCCCTGACCCAGCCGCCCTCCTCCCCTCGCAGCACCTTTACAGACAATCATCCAGTATCAGTCCCCGGACTATTTGAACGGAACCATAGCTAAAGCAGTGCAGCTGCAACCAAACGAAAGGTTGGAGACTGGGGACATTCCATAACTGAACAGCTGCCACTGCACAGATGGTTTGCAGAAAGAATTCGGGAGACGCACAGATCCTAGCATCGGAATTACACATCTTTTTCCACTAACCACAGCTGAGACAGAGGCTTAAGGGAAATTCCAACGGCTGAAATAACGGACGGCTGAAATGTCTCGGATCCGCGAGATTATCAGATGTCCCATTTCACTGAGAAGTTGTGACTTTTGTTGGTCCGGAATCCACAGCTACGGCAGAAACCCTGAGCTGATGTACTCCAATAGGCTCCGATTTACACAGATGATCAGTCTCCAGTGACACGGATATACTCGTGATAATTTACCTCAGTTACAGTCACCTGAACAAATAGATTGCAACAACAACACTGTCAATGATGTAAATGTTGGGGCGATGGAAAACAAATACATCAAAGTCGTCGGCATTACTTCGTCAGTGTCTCCTCAGACAATAAGGGTTGGCAGCTTTAATGATCTATGACTTACCTTTCTCACAGAGCGGGCATCTTTTACAGCTTTCACACTTTTGTATTTGCAACTGATTACCCAGTAAGTGTCGCTGATATTTCCCAGGTGTGCAATCAATCCAGCGGCTCAAACTGACCGCTCTCCTCCGTACCTGTAGTTTACAGTTATAACCGTTCATCTCCTTCCTTCAGTACTTCGGCTCCCTCCTGGCCGATCACCCAAACTCCACCCTCAGTAAATGGTAAGGGATCCAATACACCTCTCCCTCTATCCAGCACACCGGAAGTCCCGTTTACCACCACCCCCTTCTTCATTATCCCAGTTATCGAATGTTGCTCTAGGTAGAGATATTCCCTGTGGTGAGATGTCCCCCGCTGGTTCAAGATGTCCCCCTTGAAGTGCACAGAATTCTTCATTTCATGGGGTGCCAATGTGCGAACATTTTGACCACTGGGTGAAGACACCGCCCATTGTGTAAACATGTCACCTCTGTTACCAACAAGTAGTCTGTTGTTTAAAGGTATTCTCGGCCGTATATTAATTCCGCTCTATATACATATGTTCTTTCTTGCTGCGTGTCTTTTTACTGTGACCACTTATCCGCAGGACGTGATGAAGTGTACGTCTGATGGTGCAGAGAGAGCATTGCGGGTATAGTTACCAGGACGGGGGCAATTTTCAGGCGCGTTTGCACCGTTCGGAGCTTATGCTGGTGACGGGATAACGATGGTTGGTCGTCCGTGCTCCTGGTTGAAATGCTTGCCAGATATCTGAAGTCGACATGAAAGCACACGTAACGCGACAGTTATGTGTTAAAGAGTCGTGTTGGGCAATTAGTAATGACAACACAAAGAACAGAAGTGTTTGGTTCATCGATTTCGAGAGCATGAGCAGAACAATGCTCCCCTATACTGACTGGACTAAAATTTACGCACATCCTCTGTGCATTCATGCAATTCATGCCCTCTGTTTCCTTGTTCTTTTCGGTCGCCCGATGTCTCCTCGCAGGACGTCAGGCCCCGACGGTGCACCTGACATAATATAGAAAATTTGTGCCGACCAATTGGCTGGTGTGTCCCAGAATATCTTGAACATCCCGCTGCTGCAATAGGACGTTCCCACCTGCTTCAAAAGGTCATCAATCATACCGGTGCCCAAGAAGATCAGAGTGAGCCACCCCAACCACTGTCGCCCGGTAGTACTTACATCTCCTGTGATGAAGTACTTTGAGAGTTTGGTCATGGCCATAATTAACTCCTGTTTGAGCAAGGACCTGGACCGGGTGCAATTTTCCAACCGTCACACCAGGTCTGCAGTGCACATAATCTCATTATCTCTCCACTCGGCTGTGAAACACCTAGACAACAGCGATACATACGTCAGGCTGTTGTTTATTGATTACAGCCCGGTGGTCAACACTATCGTTCCATCAGTACTAACCAACAATATTCAAATCCTGGGCCTCTGTACATCGCACTGTAACTGTATCCTCGACTTCCTATCAGGAGACCACAGTTGGTGCAGATCAGTAGTAACATCTCCTCCTCGCTAACAACGAGGACAGGCGCATCTCAAGGATGCGTGCTTAGCCTACTGCTCTACTTTCTCCACATTCAGGACTGTGTGGCTTGGCACAACTCACGCGCCATCTATAAATGCACCCATGACACCACTTGTTAGCAGAACTTCAGATGGCGATGAGGCGGCGTACAGGAGTGAGATGAATCAGCTGGTTGACTGGTATCGCAACCTCGCACTCAACGTCAATAATACGAAGGAACTAATTGTGGACTTCAGGAAGTAGAAGTAGGGAGAATACACACCTATCCTCTTTGAGGAGCCAGCGGTGTAAAGTGTCAACAGCTTCATGTTCCTGTGTGCCAACATCTCAGAGGGTCCACTTTGGGTCGAGCACATTGGTGCAATCACGAAGAAGACGCGATAGCTGCACTACATCTTTGGGTTTGAGGAGATTTGCTATGTAATCAAGCACTCCTGCAAATTTCTGCATCTATCTCATGGAGATCACTCTGACTGGTTGCATCCCGCCCTGCTATGGACACTCCAATGTGCAGGATCGAAAGAGGCTGCAGAGGGTTGCAGACTCAGTCAGCATTATTACGCGAATAATCCGCCCCGTCATCGAATACATCTTCAAGAGACGGTGTCTCAAGAAGGCTGCATCCATCATGAAGGATCCTCCCCATCCGGGACATACCCTCTTCAAGTTACTGCCATCGGGGAGGAGGTGCAGAAGTCTGAAGACGCCCACTTAACGTTTCAGACAATAGCTTCTTGCCCTCTTCCATTTGATTTCTGAACAGTCCATGAATCTATGTACACTGCATGGTTCTACCTCTTTTGCACTATTTATTTACTGCTGTAACTCATAGTGATTTTTATGTCTTGTACTGTGCTTCTTCCGCAAACCATGAAATTTCACGACATTTGGCAGTGATAATAAAACTGATTCTAATTCTAATTCTGATTCTGATGTCGAGAATGCCACTCAGAGCAGCACCTGTTTCCACACTCACCCGTTGCGCTCACCCTCACAAACGACACCTACAATGGGGCGTGCGCACCGCCACACCATCAAACTAGGAACTCGTTATTACCGCACACAGGGAAAAGTGCGCGCGCGCGCGCACGCAAACACACACACACACACACACACACACATACGCACACACAAACACACACACTCATACAGAGTCAACAGAATGAAGACACTGAGACAGAGCTTGCTACAAGTGTAGAGACAGAAAGACAGCAACCAGTACGGAGAAGGAGAAACGGGAAGCAATGAGAGACTTTATTTGGAATGTTCACACAATTGTATGGGCAACTGTCGCTCCTGCTGGTTCATCTACAAATGTAACCGTTTTAACACCTTTCCACCTCTGTCAGGAATACCTCTGCGAAACTGGACTTCAGTAATATTACATCTGAGATCACTGACTTTGATTTGCTCTTGGTACCGCCATACCCCTAACACACACAGAAACACACACACACACACACACACACACACACACACACACACACACACACACACACACACACACACCCGCCGTCCCGACCTAATATAGAACAGAGGAGGGGTTGAAACAGTCAAGGGGCCGTGTTGCAGAAGAAGGAAATATTTGTGAGCACCTCAGTTTGCCAGAAAGTAAAATAAAGAAAAGAATGAATGTATGAATTGTAGGAGCAGACCGGTTAAACAAACAAGAAGGTGGGTAAGTAATAGTCGTAAACTGGCTGGAAATCTTAGAGAGGGTGTGTGTGTGTGTGTGTGTGTGTGTGTGTGTGTGTGTGTGTGTGTGTGTGTGTGTGTGTGTGTGTGTGTGAGAGAGAGAGAGAGAGAGAGAGAGAGAGAGAGAGAGAGAGAGAGTGAGAAAGAGAGAGAGAGAGAGAGAGAAGGGGGAGTAGGGGTAACTGGAGAAGATTCCCAGATAAATATTCATGGGATTTAGAGGAGGAAAGGCTGATTGGTGACAGTCATCATGGAATTGTGAGGGACCGGTCGAGCCTAACGAGTCTGATTGAATCCTTGCGGATGGAACAAAGCATATTGATGAAGGTAGAGCAGTAGTTGTGGTGTACATGGATTTTAGTAAGGCGTCAGATAAGTTTCCTCATGAACGCTTA
The DNA here is from genome assembly GCF_009764475.1 of Pristis pectinata. Taxonomy (NCBI): domain Eukaryota; kingdom Metazoa; phylum Chordata; class Chondrichthyes; order Rhinopristiformes; family Pristidae; genus Pristis; species Pristis pectinata. The sequence continues at coordinate 27,238,124 of NC_067433.1, read as the reverse complement.
TACAGAAAGTCAGAAGGCATGGAATCCAGTGACACTGGGCTGCGTGGATTCAGAAATGGCCCGCCCATAGAAGACAGGCGGTGGTGGTAGATGGAGCGTAATTTGTCTGCAGGTTGGTGACCAGTGGAGTTCCACAGGGATCTGTTCTGCGACCCGTGCTCTTTGTGATTTTCTTCAATGATTTTGATGCGGATGTGTCTGGGTGGGTTAGTAAGTTTGCTGATGATACAAAGGTTTGTAGTGTTGTGGGTTGTGTAGAAGGTTTCTTTAGATTACAACAGGACATTTATAGAATGCAGTGCTGGGTTGAGAAGCCGCATATGATGTTCAACCCTGATAAGTGTGAAGTGATACACTTCCAGAGATCGAATTTGAAGGCGGATACAAGCTTTATGGCAGGATTCTTAGTAGTATGTAGAAACAGAGGGTTATAGGTGTGTAGGTCTTTAGATCCCTTGAGGTTGGCGCGCAGGTCGATAGGTTTGTTAACATTGCCTATAGTGTGTTGTACTTCATTAGTCAGGGTATTGATTTTAAGAGCCGCCAGGTACTGTTGCAGCTTTATAGAACTCTGGTTACACAACGCTTGGAATATTGTGATCAGTTCTCATCGCCTCATGACAGAAAGCATGTGGAAGCCCTGGAGACGGTGCAGAGAAGATTTACCAGGATGCCGACTGCATGGGCGAGCATGTCCGATGAGGATAGGATGAGTGAGCTGGGGCGTTTCTCTGTGGAGCGAAGAAGGATGAGAGGTGACTTTATGGAGGCGTGCAGCCAAAGACTTTTTTGTCCCAGGGCGACAATGGCTAATACAAGGGCGCATAATGTAAAGGTGATTGGAGAAGGTTATAAGGGGGATGTCAGAGGTAAGTTTATTTACACAGAGAGTGGTGGGTGCGTGAAACGCTTGCCTGCAGAGATTGTGGGTCAGATACATTGGGGAAATTTAAGAGACTCTTATTCAGTCACATGAATGATAGAAAAATGTAAGGGCAATGTCGTAGGGAAGGTTAGGATAGATCTTATGCAGCATAACATGTAACCATAACATCGTGGGCCGTAGGGCCTGCACTGTGATATAATGTTCTATGTTCCTTCACTGAACTGGCAGCAGGGAAAAACTTAGGATCTGTGACACCCCCTTCACAAATATTAACATCCTCCCCAAACAGCAAGTCAGCCCCCTGAACCTGTCCCGCCTTGTTCACTTCTATCTCTATTATTCCTGTTCTGCAGTTACTCCCTCAATTAGTTTCTGGCCTTCAATTCCCCACGGCTCAGACACTGACGTATGACGTTTGCCCCTCAATCCCCAAATCTCAACATTCCCAGACCCCAGTCGGAATTACAGCGCCCACCAGATGTTGGAATCCACGCCCCCTCTTGCACAACCCGTCTCCTATCTGATCAAGCCCTCGCCTGAACTCAGAATCTGGTCAACAGGTGAGAAATTTTGCTAATGAAAGTGAGACACCCGAGTTTATGGGAATCAATATGACATGAGGCAGCATCTCAATGATGAAAACATGCACCGTCTATTAAACTGCCTCATGTCAGCCCACACACAAGCATCTAACTTCTGTGCCCAAAATACACAGCGATATTTGAAGTGTGTCTTTGTGATGGAGCGGGAACCAAGCCTGGTGATTGGATGGAGGCAGTGATGGAGACCAATAATTTCAGATCAAGAGATCAATGGAGGCAGGCTTGGGAATTGGTGAGGAGTTTCTTGTCTCAAACACATGCTTTCGAAAACTCTGCTAACCACCTGACTTTGCATTCCAACATTAACCTAGCCTTCATCCAGTGTTCAATGCCTGACACTCATTCACAGTCTAGCAACGACTCAAGGTGGTGGATGTCCAGAATTCTCCACGCTCTGCACCAAATTTTTCAGATGCACCAGAGAAAGCATCATGTCCGGATGCATGACGGGTTGCATGACAACTGTTCTGACCGTGTCCGCAACAAAGTGCAGAGAGTTTTGGACACAGCTCAGCAGATCACGGAAAAAAGCCTCCCTTCCCTGGAGGGACTGCACTACTCGCTGCTTCACAAAGTAGCCAGTAGTTTATAATCAAAGACCTCACCGCCCAGGCATTCCCTCTTCACTCCCTCTAAACGGGAAGAAGATGCAACACCCGGAAACACGGACAACCAGGCTCAAGAACAGCATCAATCCCACTGATTGGACTCTGGAACGAATCTCCCATACGTTAAAGATGAACACTTGACCTATCAATTTACTTCCTCTTTGCTCTTGCAGCTAATTGCCTGCCTGCATTGCACCGCCCTGGAAGAGTAACACTTAATTCCGCGTCTGTTATTGTTTTTTTCTTCCTTTTTTTACCGTCTCAATGTACTTCTGTATGGAATTATCGGTCTGGATGGCGTGCAAAACAAAAGATTTTTACTGTACTCCGTAACATGTGACAATAACAATTTTCCAATGATAAACCATTTACCAATCAAGGAAGAGGACAAAACACCATAACAAAAAAGGGTAGTGGAGTCTGGATTACTCCCAGTGTCACGTGCCAGTGAGGGCAGAAACATAAGATGGGCCAGATAAATGTGTGACTGAGCAGCTGGTGCAGGGGGCAGAGATTTAGGTTCCTGGATCATTGGGATCTCTTCTGGGGCAGAGGTGACCTCTCCAAAAGTCAACGTCGAGTTCATTGTCTTAGGCACAAGTAGATAAACGCACAGGTGCCATGAAATACTGACTTGTAGCAGCGCCACAGGCACATAGAGCTACAGAGAAATACAGAAAGTATGCAGGCCTTTCGTCCCCATGTGTCCATGCCGATAATGTTGACAACCCAACTATTACCAACACCTTTTATCATATCAGCAGCATTCACAACAAAAACATCAATTAAACACAAATTGTACACAACTATACAGAAGAGGGACTGGTTGCACCTGAACTGGAGGGAGACCGATATCATGGGAAGGAGATTTGCTGGCGCTGCTCGGGAGTGTTTCGACTATATCGGCAGAGGGGTGGGAACCTGATCAGGAGGCTGGCCGAGGAGAGGTTGCTGGCAACTCCTGCAGTCAGCGAGAGCACATTTAGCATCCAGGACAGGAGCATGGCATAGGGAGAGGTCAGAGTGTTATATGAAACCGATTAAATCAATATAAGAGGCCTAAAGGTCCGGCGACGAACTCAGCACATGTGTTGGCTCTGGAGACTAGGATATTATGGCCATAACGGAAACACGCTGAAGAAGGGCAGGACTGGTAGCTCAATGTTTCAGGATACAGGTGTTCCAGGCTGTACAGAGGTACAGGTCGGACGGGAGGGGGGCGCAGGTGATTCTGCAGATGCTGGAAGCTGGGGAGACACACACAAAGTGCTGGAGGAGTTCAGCAGGTCAGGCGGCGTCTCTGGAGGGAAATAAACAGTCGACGTTTCGGGGCGATACCCTTCATCAGGCCTGGAGGTGAAGATGGTAGAAGATGGTCGATATGCCCAGCTGCTGGTGTTCTGGTACAATGACATGCCCTCCAGATGGATTCAGGGAGTGGTGTCTGGGCCGGGTGTATGAAAGTCACAGGACACACCTCCATCTCCAGCAACCACTTCGCTGCACTTCGATGTAATTAATTTGAAGTCGTGCCTGAGAATTTACTTTATGAGCGGGTTAGGGAGGTTTTGTTAGCGGGTTATGGAGGTTCGACTTGCCAGCGACGGCACCGACAAACTTTTACAGTGTCCTGCTTCTCCTGTTGGAAGTGTACTGCTGAACTTGTCCTGCTGGAACTGTACTGACGGGTTGCATAACGGCCTGGGATGGCAGGGTGAATGCGCAAGAACGGAAGAAGGTTCATAGAGGGGTAGACTGTGCACAATATATCACAGGCACATTCCTCCCCATCATCCGGATTATGCACAGGCGGCGCTGCCTCAAGAAGGCAAAGTCCGTCGTCAAAACACCCCACCATCCAGGACGTGCCGTCTTCTCGCAGCACCCGTAGGGCAGGAGGTACAGAAGCCTCAAGTCCCACACCACCTGGTTCAGGAACAGCGACTACAAACCATTTGATTCTTGAAACGACCGGCACAACGTTAATCATTGCAGTCCTGAACTGCAACAGTGCAAACTCTGAAGGCATTAGGCAGGAGCTTGATTGGGTCGACTGGGCGAATCTATATAAAGAAAAGTGAACATTTGGCAAGTGGGAGGGCATTTAAAACGGTCCTATCAACGGTGCAGGGGCATCATGCTTCTGAGAGTGTGAAGGGCAGATATACAAAGTTCAGGGAATCCTGGCTGACGAGAGATATCGAGGCTCTGCTCAGGAAAAGGAAGGAAGGGTCCATCGCGTTTAGACAGCATGGTAAAAATTAATCCTCGCCGAATATTTAAAGGTAATGCTTTGGAAGGAAATCAGGAGGGCAAAAAGAGGGTATGAGATGGATTTGACAGGCAGGATGAAAGGTAATCCTAAGAGGATCTTCAGTTACATTAACAGTACAAGGGTGACTTGGAAGAGACGAGACACCCTGAAAGACCATCAGTGACGCTTATGCGTGGCGCCACGGGAGAAGGCTGAGATTTTCAACGTCTGCTTCTCCTTGCTGATTACAACGGAGAACATAATGGATGCTAGAGAAATGAGGGTGATGTTAGGTCTTGGATCACATGCATATGTCCAGGAAGAAGGTATTTGCAGCCTTGAAGCACATTATGTAGGCAATTCCCCAGGGCCTGACCAAGTGCACAGGTGAAACTTAGGTGAGGCCATGGGAAAACCGCGGAGGCTCTTGCGGAGATACTTGCTTCGTCGTTAGTCACTGGTTATGTTCCAGAAGACCGGACGGTGGCCAATGTTGTTACATTGCTCCAGAAGTGTATCAAGGTCAGACCAGCCAACTGCAGGCCAGTGAGCATGACTTCAGCTGCAGGGAGTCACTGAAGGAAAATCTGAGGGACAAGATCTACCATCAGTTGGATAGTCAAGGACTGCCAGGAACAGGCAGCTGGATTTTAACGTGGGAGGTCACGTCCAACAAATCTTTTGGACATTTTCGAAGAGGTAACCGAGGAGATAGAGAAAGGCAGGGCAGTGGATGATGTTTATATGGACTTTAGTAAGGCCTTAGACAATAGCCTACATGGCAGGATGATCTGGAAGGTCAGAGCACATGGGAATCAGGGGGAGGTACATAAGTGGATTCAGAATTAGCTCGATGATTGGAGGTAGAGGGCGATGGTTGAAGTTCGATTCTACGACTGGGGCTCTGTGACAAGTGGGGTTCCCCAGGGTTCTGTGTTGGGCCCTCTGACAGTCATTGTGTATATTAATGTTTTCGGTGTGAATGTTCGCGGCACGATCAGCAACTTTGTTGATGATAATAAATTAGAACGTTTTGTTTACAGTAAAGCAGGTTACAATGATTTTCAAAGGAATCTTGATCAGTTCGGGAGATGGCCTAAGGAGTGGAAAATGGATTTCAACTTAGGTAAGAGTAAGGCGATTATTTTAGTGAAACCAGGGTAGGACTTAAACCGTCAATGGCAGGACACTGAGAAGTGTTGTGAAACAGAGTGATCTGGGAATACAAGTGCACAGGTCGTTGAATGCGGCTGCGCAAGTAGACTTAGTGATGAAGAATACGTTTAGCATGCTTGCGTTCCTCACTCAGGGCATCGAGGTTGGAACAAACACATGAAGTTCCAGTTGTATAAGTCGCTGGTGACGCCGTGCTTGGAGTATTGTGTACATTGGCCCTCACCCTGTAATACGAAAGACACTGTTAAGCTGGAGATGGTGCAGAAGAGATTTATGAGGACGCTGGCTGGACTAGATGACCTGCGTCACAGGGAGAGGTTGCTCACGCTGGCTATTTATTGCCTGGAGTGTAGGGGAATGAGGGGTAACCTGATGGAAGTTCATAAAATCATGGGAGGAATGGATTCGTTGGGCGGTTATAGTCTTTTCCCACAGGGTTGGGGGGTCCAACACTCGAGGGGACAGTAACAAGATAAGCGGCGAGAGATTTAAAAGAGACCTGAGATTTAACCTCTTTACACAGAGGGCAGTGTGTATCTGGAATTAGCTGCCAGAGGAAGCTGTTGAAGAGGGTACAATTGCAACTTTTAAGATCGATTTGGACATGGGAAGAGCTTTCAGGGTTGGGGGCTAACGCGGACAACGGGGATTAGCAGACAGGATGCTGTGGTCAGTATGGAACAATTGGGCTGAATGTCCTGTTTCTGTGTTGTATTATTCAGAAACTCCATGACTCCTGCATTACGTTCATCTCACCCTCCTCTGCTCCCAAAATAACTCTCTCCCTCCCTCTATCTCCCACCCTACCTCCTTGAATCTCCCTTCCCCGACGATCCACAATCAGTGATATTACTCTGTGAGCAGTGGATTGTCCTCTGTTCTTTTTGATACGTGAAAAGAACTTGGATGAAAATGTAGAAGGGTGGGTTAGTAATTTGCATATGATGCGAAGATTGGTGGCGTTATGGGCAGTGTGGACGGCTGACTAAGAATCCAGCGGCATTAATATCAGTTACTGATATAGGCGGAGAAATTGTGGATGAAGTTTAATCCGTGCCAGTGAGAGGGGTTGCAATTTAGGAGCTCAAGTGCCAGAGGAAAGTACACAATTGATGGGAAGGAAGTTAATAGCACTGATGCACAGTGTGCAGTACTGGCGGTCACACTATAGGAACAACGTGGCAGCTGCGGAGATGGTGAAGAAGATATTCGCCAGGATGTTACCTGGATTGGAGTGCACTAGCGACAAGCAGAGAGTTGACAATCTTGGATTGTCTTCTCTGGAGTGTTGGAGGCCAAAGGGTGATCTCACAGAAATGTCTCAAGTTGTGAGAGGCATAGATAATCCAGATAGTCAGAGCCTTTGTCCTAGGCTGAAAATATAAAATGCCAGAGGAGTTAAGTCCTAGAGCCTGATGAGATAAGCTGCATGTTATTGAGAGAGGCAAGAGATGAGGTTCCTCACCAGCCAGAGACGAGTTGCACGAGAAATGGCGAGGAGCTAATGTTGTTCCATCAGTCAAGGTGAAATATGGGTATTCCTGGAAACTCTTGACCAGTGAAGCTCAAGTCAGCGGTAGGGAAGTTTTTGGTGAGTATTCTTAAGGATGGGATTCATGGAAATTTCAGAAACCTTGGCCTAATTATGGGCATACAGCGCGGCTTAGTGCGAGGAATGACATGTCCACGAAATTGATTGAGCTCTTGGGGGAAGTGACGAATTTCACTGATGTTGGTGGGATGTTGATGTTGTCACATGGATTTTCGTCAGACATTTTGCAGGGTCCTTCATGGTAGGATCATCCAGAAGATTACAATGCGTGCCATCCACGGTGAAATGGCTGCTTGGATTAAGAATGTGCTTGCCCATGGAAGACAGAGGGCAGTAGTCGATAGGACTTATTCTGTCTGGAGGTCGTTGACAAATGGCTTTCTGCAGGGCTGCGCAGAGGTACCGCTGCTATTTGTAATATATCAAAATATCCTGGATGAAAAGTTGGATCGGCGAATTGGTTATTTCACAGAGGATACAAAGCTTGTTGGTGTTGTGGATAGTGCAGAAGATTGCCAAAGGTAAGATAAGATATCTTTACTAGTCGCAGTACATCGAAACACGCAGTGAAATGCATCTTTTGTGCAGAGTGTCCTGGGGACAGACCGCAAGTTTCGCCTTCTGGCGCCAACATTGCATGCCCACAGCTTCTAACCTGTACGTCTTTGTAATGTGGGAGGAAACCGGAGCACCCGGAGGTAAACCACGCAGGCACGGTGAGAACGTAAAAACTCCTTACAAACAGCGGCCGGAATTGAACCCGGGTCACTGGCGCTGTAATAGTGTTACACAAACCGCTAAACTGCCGTAATATAGATCAGTTGAGGTATGGGCGTTGTGATGGTTGATGGACTTTAATCCTGCTAAATGTGAGATGTACTACTTTGGGAGATCAAATGTAAAGAGAGAGTGCCTTGTGAACGGCAAGACCTTTAATAGTGTTGAAATACAGAGGGATCTAGGGGTGCAAATACAGAACTTCCTGAAGTGGATGCAGAGTTTGATAGGGTGGTGACGAAGGCATGAGGCATGCCAGTCTTCTTAGGTCTGGACATGGAACATAAAATGGAACGTGGTGGTGCAACCTGCATTTAGAACAGTATGTGTAATTCTGGTCACCACAGTGGAGGAGGGATTCGGTTCTGCTGGGAAGAGAGCAGAGGAGAATCGCTGGAATTTGGTCTGATTTGGAGTTTATGGCGAGAGATTGGATGGTCTTAGCTTGTTTTCCCTGCGAGGTGATTTGAAGTAAATCGGCCAGATTATGAGAGGCACAGACAGGATTGATCTCTATAATCTTTGTTCCCATGTCGGCGCGTGATAAACAAGAGTTTATTGGATTAAAGTGAGTTGACGGGCTTTTAAACGGGATCTGACGGCTCGGATTTTGTCCCAAATCTACTTCATAAATAAAACAAATGAAACCCGCATAATTCCCAAGGTGTCTGTCATCAGAGTCTTTATCATCCATGCCAGCCACCGCACTCGCAGTGGACTCAGATTAAATGACTCAAAGTTCCAGATTTTCTGTATCCACCCTCTTATCTATAGAAAATATTCATCTGGTCTTCATTTTGAGGAAACTATTCAAAGCCCACAGACTTCCGGATCACAAGTCCGGGCACCATTGGTCCTTCAGAGAGCTTCCTGACCCCACTGGTCCATCTCACTGAGCAGTGCTAATTTGGTTTATTGTGGTCACATGTACCGAGGTGCATTGAAAGAAAACTTGTGTTGCACACCGTTCATGCAGATAAATTCATTACAACAGTGCTTTGAGGTAGTACAAGGTGCAAAGTCTAGCTGCATGCAGTATAAAGTGTTACAGTTACAGGAAAAGTGCCGTGCAGGCAGACAAGTGTAAGGTCATAACGAGGTCGATTATAAGGTTGAGCATCCATCCAATCGTTGTGGAAACCGATCAATAGTTCTATAACAGCTGTCACGAACCAGCAACAAAAGAAACACGCTGAGCATGATTCAGTGTTAAAAACTATTTTATTAATCACTACTTATGATAATACGAAAAGTAAAAGTAAAAATATTAGTATGTTATAATTCAAAAATGTTAAACCATGAACGTTAACCCCAAAAACTAAACTCTTCGTGTGTGTGTGGCAAAGTCCCAAACTCCAAGTTTAGGAATGGTTCTTAAAGTTCAGTTCCGCAAGCCATAAGGTGAGACATGAGCAAGGGCTTCTTCAACAACCACCGTTGTCTGAAGATAAGACGTATACGTAGAGAAACAGAGAGAGAGAGAGTAAATAAGAAATCCAAATGTTCCACCATGGAACCCAAGCGACACTTCAGTGTTTACTCGGTAGTGACTTCCTCACCCCGAAAAGCATCCGAATCGTGGTCGTCCACGCACACATACCTATTTCCTTCTACAGGTCAGCAACAAAGTGAACTCCACCGGATTGCTTCCAACTTCCATACATGGATTTCAGTGGCAGACACAGTTATTGTTTCTCATCCATCGATAGAGAAAACTAGCAGGCTGGTGTCTCTCTCCCTTCTCTCTCTCTTCTTCTTCTTCCACAACGTTATTACGTCCTTTATCTTCTGTTGACGTAAGCACGCCACACACACAAATACACACACACTCTCTACCTTAAAGGGACATTCACTGAGTCCGTAAAACAGCGGAAAAAAATCTGTTCTTGATCCTATTGGAACGTGCTTTCAGGTTTTTTGTGTCTTCTACCTGATGGAAATGGGGAGACAGAGAAAATGTCCCGTCGGTATGTATAAATCCGGGACATCTTCACCGAAATCACATGTTTCTTTTACGTGATGCTCCAGCCGTCCGGATGCAAAGGGGTTAACCGCAGATGTTTGTTCAGTGAGTGTAATTAACGTCCGTCTGCACGGAGCCCGATTGAGTCACTAGGGTTTTCCCCACTGCTTTTAAAATCTGTTCCTTTTGGTGAAGTCTCGTAGTGTCAGTGGGAGTAGCCCCTCCGTCACTGACAGAGAGTAGCTTCTCCACGGAGGAAAAAGATAATTGGGGAGCTGCGAACAATAATGTGCGATGGTACATGAGCGGATGGAATCTGTCAATACTGGAGTGTGAAGTTCTGGTCACATATTGGAATCTGGGAACAGGGGAGTGAGGTTTTACAGGAATGGGTCTGGATCAGCAAAGAGGACAATTGGATGTTATTGCGATGCGGAAGGGCGTATTTTTATTTGCTGAGTACATCTTTTCCGATGCTCCTTGGATAACAGTAGAATATCTGATCGCTTTTTTTCTCATTGTTCTTCAGCCGATCTGCTATCCCATCCTCGCTTTTGTTGCTGTTCCAGGTAAGTCCCCGTAGAACGACTCGAACAACAAACATGTGAGAAGCAGTGGCACGGGGTCCTGTAAAGATGAGTGTTCAGTGGACTGTTCATGACGTGTGCCGGTTAATAAAGGGGAAAGTCTTCACTGACTGGGTCCGGTTGAGGGAGTTGTCACATATTAACCTGGTCTATGTGCGGGGATCAACGCCTCGATGGCGGTTATTACCTTGTTACTTATTCTTCGTTATCGATGTTAACTTCTTATATCGCTGACATGTCCCCAACGACATTTGTTTGTCCGATAGACCATTGCTATCTGCACAGTCGTTCTTGTAATTCACGCTCTCCTCATTGTTGACGTGTCTGGTGATCCCAGATGTCTGAACGATCTGCTGCAATCAGTAAACTAATATTATTGCGTTAATCATGATCCGATTTGAATCTGAAGCCTCTGTTAGTTTCCCACTGCTTCCATCCCTCTGCCGGGCACAACCTACCGCTGAATTAGACTACTCCGCTGGGGACCTGGACAAATTTCACCACAATCTCCAGTGTGGCTGTGTCATGTTCCTGACTATCATCAGGTGGCGGTCCCGACACACAGACGCCGGCTCACAGGATAATAAATAGAGGGAGATCCCTGGGTGGATTCACCCCCAACTAACATGAAGTCACTGCATAAAGAGCAGGAGCATTTATCAGGTCTCCAACCCCACTGACCGTCGGTCTCCACAAAATCATCAGCGACACCCTCACAGAGCACTGAGCAGCAAATAGGATCAGGATTCTCGGCTGATTCTGCAAATTGACCAGGTCAACATATCAGCTCTCCTTCAACCGAAGCTCAGATAGTGAAGGGACTTTTATGTTTATGAACTGTAACATGTAATGAGTTGTTCACTTGTCAAGCATATTTTCCGTATCACGGAACCACCTCTTCTCGCCTTTCTGTGGGTCGATGAGATACCGTTGTTTTCCAGTTGCTGGTTGATTTCACTGGTCTATAATCCAGACTCCAGCAAACAACCCCGATGTCGGGTACAACCACCTCCAACTCTGAATCCAAGAACAGGCTTCGACATTTTATTTCCCTCTCTGTGAATCTGCTAACGTTGCTCCAACCCCGCTGTTACGTTTGTGATTATTTGCCCCCTCACAGTGAACATGCTGACGATTGCGGTCCTGTCGCGGAGAAAGTGCGGTCTCTCCAAAGGCGTCACTCTCTACCTGATGGCCATGGCAACGGCGGATCTAATGGTCGTTGTCCTGGACCTGATACTGAGGCAGATTCCGATTGTATTTCGAAACTCGTTTTATTTACTGAGGAACATCCCCGTGTGTAATATCCACGCCGTCCTGGTTTATGTAGCCACCGACTGTTCTGTCTGGTTCACCGTCGCTTTCACCTTTGATCGGTTTGTGGCCATCTGTTGTCAGAAGCTGAAAGCAAAATATTGCACCGAGAGAACGCCGGTTGGAGTTCTGGGAACAATGACCGTGCTGAGCTGTTTAAAGAACATTTTCTGGTATTTCATGCTTTCAGGAGACTACACGATTGTTAATTATCCTTGGTTTTGCTGGGAAAGAGACGGTGTTCTGTTCTCAGTGGTCTGGAGTGCAGTGGAGTTCCTTCATTACCTCCTCACGCCTGTGATCCCATTTGTCCTCATTCTTCTGCTCAATGCTTTGAACATCAGGCACGTTTTAGTGGCGAGCAGAGCCCGCAGGAGACTCCGGGGTCCCACCAGTGGGGAGAGTTCCAGAGACCCGGAGATGGAAAGCCGCAGAAAATCCCTCATTTTACTGTTGGTTGTGTCGGGGAATTTCATCCTATTGTGGGCGCTGTTTACGGTGAATTCTGTGTGGGTCCGATTGTCTTACATTTCTGCGGCTGGGCCTGCACCTGATTCCATCAGGGAACTGGGATTCATGTTGCAGCTCCTGAGCTGCTGCACAAATACGCCTCTTTATGCGGTGACCCAGACTATGTTCAGGAAGCAGCTGAAGGAGGTGGTGAAATCTCCCCTTATTCTTTTAAAGATGTGCTCAGCGCGGAGAGGAGCTAAGAAACCTCCGCCGCTCCCGCTCCTGAAGCAACTCCGCCTCGCCCATTCCAAACACACAGGGGAGAAACAGGCAGAATCGGGCCAGGAATTGTGAACTGGAAAGAATATCGTCTCAACACTGTGACTTTGGGTTGTTCGAAATGTGTTTCTTCGCTTCAACAAATTGTGTATAATTCACGTTTAGTTTGTTTTACTTGAGAATGTTGCTTCTATAGCGCGATGTGCCTATGATGCCGCTGCAAGTACGTTTGTCTTTGCACCTTGGCGTTCGTGTACTTGTGCTTCGGACTATAAACACGACCTTGACTTTGACTTTGAATTATCTGAAGTCGGTTATTCCCGGCAGAATTACTTTACGCAGTTTAAGGTTTTAATTCACAGATTCAGAGTCCTGGGATAGAAAACAAGTTGCAGCACAGGAACTGTCCTTTCGGCCCACGATGTTGTGTCGGACTAATTAGACAAGTTTTAAATGCTTAACTAAAGTAATCTTTTCTGCCTGCACAATGTCCGTAATCCCCCATTCGCTGTACATCCATGTTCCACAATCGTATTTCCCTCCACCGCCACACCTGGCAGCGCAATCCAGGCACCCCGCACCCGTTGTGTAAAAAAAACCTGCCGCGCACATCTCCTTTGAATTTACCACCTATCTCCTTATTTATTCTCATTTATTCTGGTGCCAGACAATTCGTCCCTGGGAAAAAGTTACCGGCTGTCTACTCCATCTGTGCCTCTCGTTGCCTTACGAACTTCAATCTGTTCCCCCCTCAACCTCCGACGCTCCAAATGAAACAACCCAAATCTGTCCAACTTCTCCCAACAGCACATGCCCTCTAATGCACGCGGCATGCTGGTACTTCAACAACCTCTTCAAACACTCCGCATCCTTCATGTAACGGGGCGATCAGAAGTGAATGTAATACTCCTGATGCGGCCTGACCAGAGTTTCAAACAGCTGCGAGATAACTTCCCGACTCTTGAACTTAGTGCCTGGACTAATAAAGGCAAACATGCCTTGCGCCTTATTTGCCGACCTATCAACCTGTGCAGCCACTTTCAGAGAGCTTTGGATATCTACCACAAGGTCCTTCTTTCCACCAATACTGTTGAGGGTCTTGCTATCAACAGAGTACAGTCTCTTTAAATTTGATCTCCAAAACCGTAACGCCTATAATGTGACCGGATTAAACTCCATCTGCCAATTCTCCGGCTATATCTGCAACCGACCTATATCCCACTGTAACTTTGTCAATCTTCAAAACAATCCACACCACCACCAATATTTGTATCGCCTGCGAACCTACAAACTCACCCATCCACATTTTCATCCAGGTGATTTTGATATATCACAAGCAGCAGAGGTCACAGTACGGTCCCTGGGGAACACCAATAGTCACAGAACTGCAACAAGAATAAGTCCCATCGATAAGTACCCTCTGTATTCCATGGATAAGACATTTCTGAATCCGAGCGGCCAAGTCATGGTGGATCGTACATATCTTCACAATCAGAATCAATTTATTATAACCGTCTTATATACGCCATGAAATGTGTTGTTTTGTCGCAGCAGTAGAATATAAAAGCATGACACTGCGAGAATATATCAAATAAATATATCGTAGAAAATGAGCAACAATCAGCTAGCGTCGCACTTGCACTATGAATGTTCCGGTACCGGGGATTGTAATGCAACAAGGTGACCTTGGAGTACTAGTTTATGGTTCGTTGGAAACGACGTCACAGGGAGACAACGTGGTGAATAATGCGTTTATCACGCTGGGGAGACCGCACTTGGATTACTCGGTGGAGTTTCAGTCAGCATGTGATAGGAAATACGTGGATAAACTGGAAAAGTGCAGAAAAGATTTACGAACATGTTGTCAGGACTGGAGAGCATGCATCAGAGGTAGAGGCAGGTCAGGCTAGGCCATTATTCCTTAGAATTTAGGAGAATTAGAAGTGACCTAATAGAAGTGTTTAACATTATGAGATGCATGGATTAAGTGACTGCAGCAGGTCTGCCCCCAGGGGAGGGGAGTCCAAACCAGGGGGCAGAGGTTTCGGGTGAGCGGGGAACAGGGAGCTGAGCGGCAACTTTTTCACGCAGAGGATGGTGAGGAGACAGAACGAGCTGCCAGAAGAAATGGTTGAGGCAGGTACAATAGTATGTCACCAAGCAATTGGATAGGTACATTGGGCTGCGAAGCTGTAAGGGATATGAGCCGAGCGCAGGAAATTGGGACAAGCTGGGCGGTCACTGTGGTCGGCATGGACTGGTTGGGCTGAAAGGCCTATATATTTGTTGTATTTCACCATGAGTCCTTCACTCTATGATAAATCTGCCTGCACACCTTCTCTCAAGTTCCCAATGGCTATGGCAGGGTTCTCGAATACAGCCCCATGAGAGTGACCCTCCCCTTCTTGTTTCTCTGTTATACCCACATGCCTTCCCCTGGAATGTCATGGTTGAGCACCGCTGTTTAGTCCTCCCTTATCTAAAACGCTCCGCTCCTTCAAGTTTACCTGTTCCTCTGCATCTTCATTCTGGCTGATTCCAGGTCTCCTGCCAGTCCTGCCGTTCTCTCAGACGCGTTTCTTTTATGGAAAGAGCATTCCAGTCCTCAGAGCCAATCCATGCTCTGAGACCGTCCGCCTTAACTGTTAAACATCGAGCACTGAAACGAAAGCAGTTTAACTGACTGTTCATGGTATCTAAATTTACTCTCGCTGGCTTTATCCCAAGATTTGGTCCTGTTCGGAATCCCAAACCGTGAGAGTCTGCTTTAAACACTCCATGCAGCACTGACAAATTACCCTGAAGGAAAATTTGTCCCTCTCTGGTTCAATGCAAACTGTCCCTGTTTAACCGGTCGCCCCTACTCCAGAAGAAATATCAGTGGATCCAGGGCATGAATCCCTGTCCCCTGCACCAGCGCCTCATACCAGAATACACTTCGCGATGCTGTTTTCCATCAAGTCTTCATTCTCCGCAGTGCAATGACACCCCAATCCTCCCTGCACCCTCTCCAGTGCATTCACACCTACCAAAATTTCTGCACCTCCCCAGTCCAATCATACCCACAATCTAATCTGCACACACTACTGTGACTCCATACCCCCAATCCTTTCTGCATCCCCTCTAGTGTGAACATATCGTATTTAATTTTGCAACGGGACCTCTGCACGATTCTCCAGTTGTAGTTATTTCTATGATGTTCGGACCAAGGTGGAAACTAACAACTTCATTGGCCGGTCAGCTGACAGTCAAATGACAAAAAGCAAACGATCGCGCATCTGTTGGTCGGAGGACCGTCTGTCCATTCCCGTTCCCACACACGAACTCGATGTCCCCAGTAATCAGAGGACGGTGGGGCCAGCCCGATGTTAATCAGGGGTGTGAGAGGTCTAGGATGGAGGCCGCAGGGACCGAGGTGAGAGCCGGAGTCCATCCCCGACACCTCTCGCTTCTTTTTGGATCTCTCTGACTCCATCTCCAGAGACATATTAACCGCAAACATCTTTTACATACTCACTGATTCCCACAGGTACCTTGACGACAGCTCTTCCCATCCAGTCACTTACAAGGATGCGGATCTCTTCTCCTAGTTCCACCGCATCTGTTCTCATGAAGAGGCTGTCCATTCCAGTACACCAGTGATGTCTAATTTGTTCAGGAAACGGGCTATTCCTTCCATCATTACCACCAATGTAACCCTCACACCCATCTCCTAAATTTCCCGCACGTCTGCCCTTCCCCAATCCACTCCAGCATCGACATAAAAGGGACAGGTTTCTCCTTGTCCTCACCTATCACACCATGAGCCTCCACATCCAAAACCTCATTCTCCGCACATTCCACCACCTCCATGGAGATCCCACAACCAGGCATATACTCCCTCCCAAAACCTTCTTCTTTCCGCAGGGATCACTCTCTCTGCTGCTCCTGTCCACACTTTCCTCCCAGCAGATGACTATTTTGGCACTTATCCTTGCAACAGCAAAGAGTGCTACATCTGTCCCTATACCTCCTCCCTCACCACCATTCTGTGTCCGGGACATTTTTCCGGGTAAGGCAGAGCTTCACCTGTGAACTTGTGTGGGGGAAGGTTGTCACTTTTCGAATCCGGTTCTCCCGGTGCAGTACCCTCTTTTTCGGGCAGACCGGACACAGATTGAGTGACCTCTTCGTCTAACACCTTATCTCCGTCCGCCCCATAAACCGGGATCTATTGGTGGCCAGCCTCTTCAATTCCACTTCCCAATCCCATACTGACATGTCCATCCACGGCCTCCTCTACTGCCACTTTGAAACCAGGCGCTGTTTGGAGGGACAACGCCTCATATTCTTCCGTGGTAGTCTGCAACCTGTCGTCCTCAAAACTTATTTCTCGAATTACCTGTAACCACTCCCACCTTCACTCTCTCCTTCAACTCTCTTTCCTTATTCCTGTGGCCCCTACTCCTTCTCTTTCCCCTTCCTGCCCTCATTACCTGCCCATCTATTCCCCACCTCCATTCCTTCATTCCATGTTCTCCTACCTCGACAACCGCGTTCTTTCCTCTTCAGCCCTTTGCCTCTTCTACCAATCACCCATCATCTGCTTCCATCACTCACTTTCACTCGCCCCTCCCACACACTCACCGACCTACCTTCCCCCCTCACATGAATTCAGCTATAACCTGCCAGCCTGTGCTCCTCCCCATCCCCGGACTTTCTTATTCTGCTTTCTGCCCTCTTTACCTTCAGTCCTGATAAGGAGTCTCGAACAGAAACGTCGACTGTTTATATCCCTCCGTTGATGCCGCCTGGCCTGCTGAGATCCTCCAGCACTTTGCGTGTGTCTGTGTACCCAGCTTCCAGAATCTGTAGAATATCCTGTACCCCCTCCACTCCGACATGTACCTCTGTCCCTTATAGAACACCTGTATCCTGGAACACTGAACTGCCAGTCCGGCCCTTCTTCAGGTGTGTTTCCGTTATGGCGATAATATCCTAGACTCCTGAGCCAACACACGTGTTGAGTTATTCCGCTTGGCCCATTAGGCCTCTTGCATTGTAATAAATTGGTTTAATACAGGGGTCTCACTTCTCCATCTGCCCTTATCCTGTCCTATATGCTAAACTTACTCTCGTTTACTACAGGATTTTCCGCCAATCTCTCATCGGTCTGCCTCCTGCTCAGCTTCCGACTCCTCTGCCGATCAAGTTTAACCACTCCCAAGTAGCACCAACGAATCTCCCTCACATGATATTGGTCCCCCTCCAGTTAACTTGCAAGCGCTCCCTCTTATGAAAAGTTGTGTATACTTTGTGTTCAAATTAGTTTTTTTTTGTGAATGCTGCTTACATGATGCAAGGTATTGCGAATAGCTGGGTTGTCAACGTGGTCGGCATGGACTCGTTGGGTCGAAGGACTTGTGTACATTCAGTACTGCTCTGTGGCTCTCTGTGCCTGTGTTGCTGCTGCAAGTAAGATTTCCATAGCTCACGTGCATTCATGATCTCTTGCATATGCCAATCAACCCGACGTTGACTTTTGTACAGATCTCCATTGCCTAGAAGAGATCCCAATGATCCAGGAACCTGAATCCCTGCCCCCTGCGCCAGTTCCTCAGCCACACATTGATCTGGCCCATCTTTTTGCATCTGTTCTCGCTGGCATGTGACACTGGAAGTAATCCAGACCCACTACCTGTGTAGTCCTGCTTTCTGTCCTCTTTCCTAATTGATAATTGGTTTATTGTTGGTTTATTATTGGTAATTGTTTTTGTCACGTGTTACGGGATACAGTGAAAAAATTTTGTTTTCTTCTCCATCCTGACCGATCATGCCATACATAAGTATATTGGGACAGTACACAAAGGAAGAAACAATAACAGAATACAGAACAAAGTGATGGTGTGACAGAGAAGGTGCAGTGCGTGCGGACGATAAGGTGCAAGGGCCAGGACGAGGCAGATAGTGAGGTCAAGAGTTCATCTTTAGAGAATGAGCGGTTCATTCAAGATTCTTATAATGGCGGGAAAGAAGCTGTCTTTGAGCTTGGTGGTACGTGTTCTTAGGTTTTAGTGTCTTTTGCCAATGGAAAGAGGGAGGAGAGAGAATATCCGGGTTGAGTGGAATATTTAATTATGCTGGCTGCATTGCCAAGTCAGCCAGAAGTATAGACCTTCCAGGGAAGGAAGGCTGGTTTCCATGATATGCGGAGCTTTGTCCAAAACTCTCTGCAGCGTGTTGCAGTTACGGGCAGAACAGTTGTCATACAACCCTTGATACTTCCAGACAGAATGTTTTCTGTCGTGCATCTGTAAAAATTAGAGCAAAGCGTGGAATATATATTGAGGATGAAAACTTTACACAAAACAAGGAACTGGGAACCGGCAAGTCAGCTGGTCCCCCGGGATTGCCGCATTGTTCAGTATTGAACATGTTTCTGGCTGATCGAGTCAGTTGCCCGCAGTCGTCAGTTTGAAAATCATTCAACACTTACTCCTTACTCACCAGTGATGTCGACTAGATACACCAGGGGTGGAGAATTCTCGACATCCACCACCTTGAGTCACTGCTTGGTTGTGAATGAGTGTCAGCCCTTGAACACAGGATGAAAGCTGGATCAATGTTGGAATGCAATGGCAGATGGGCAGCAGAGTTTTGGAAGCAAGTGTTGGAGACGATAAACTCCTCACCAATTCCCATGTCTCACTCTGTTTATCCCTTGATCTAAAATTATTGGTTTCCATCACGACCTCCATCCCATCACCAGACTTGGTTTCTGCTCCATCACCAACACACGCCTCGAATTTCCATCAGAATTTTGGACAGAGAAGTTAAATATTTGTTATGGGCTGACATGGTGCAGGTATAATGCGCGGAGACTGTTTTCATCACTGTACTGCTGCCACAAGTGAGATTAATTCACTGAAACTCGGTGTCTCGATTTCATTGGAAAAATTAGTTCCCTGTTGACCAGACTCTGAGGTCAGTTGTGGGCTTGATCAGATCGGAGACGGGTGGTGCAATAGTGGACGTGGTTTCTAACATCAGGTGGGGGCTGTGCTTCCGATCGGGTTCTGGGAATGTTCAGAGTTGGTGATATAGGAGCAGTGGTCAGAGGTCAGGTGCCTGAACCGTGGGAAATTGATGGCCAGAAACTCATTAGGGGAGGTACTGCAGAACAGGAATAATGGTGACAGTAGAAGTTCAAATCGTAATGTGTTCAGTGGGCTGCCTTGCTGTTTGGGGAGGTCGTTAATATTCATAGTATCATAGAACATTACAGCACAATACAGTCTCTCCAGCCCACAATGTTGTGCCGAACTTTAAACCTCGCCTCATACTATCTGACCCCTTCCTCCCACGTATCCCTTATTTTAAATATTGGTGAGGGAGGGATGGGGTCAAAGCTCCCGATGTTTGCACGGCTCCCACTTCAGTGATGTGAAGACCATTAGTTTGCTGGAGTTCACCATGGGGTTTCTATGTGACCAAGTCGTCAAAGTTCTTAATGTGAGACTGTAAACATCAACCACTGCTCCAGTGGATAGACTGCACGGCTGAATCAAAAACTGTCTGGCTGGATCTTCTGACTGATGCAAAATGAACAAGACAGTTGTTATCACGATTCGTTTGAACAAAAGGAACATCTGTATAATTTGGCCAGGGATGAAATATTTGGATAGAATTGAATGATTTCCCACAGGTAGGTATTGTAACCATTTGTGTGAATTTTGCTAGAAAACTCTTGGTGAATGTTGATAGTTGGTATTGTTCCAGGGAAGTCTATGGAAAGAAGAAGTTGATTAAAGATGGAACTGGTTTCATAGGACTGAACATTCGTCTGCAGGAATCAGTGAAGTGACTTTTATTTTTGTGCCGACGTCGGGGATCAGCAGTTACTGGCACTGAGGGGTTGTTTGTGTGTTTACGGAGTGGGATTCTAGGGTTTTAGGGAAAACCAATTTCATGGATGGGTCAAAGTGCTTGGCATTGAATTACACAGATTACTGTTCGTTCTTCACAGAAAATCCTTTGGTGTTTCACGACCAACTTTGTGACTCTTGTAACTGTGGTACTGTGCTTGCATTTTCAGTTGTTTTTGCCCATTTCACTACCACAGGTGTGGATGGTCTGAAGTTTGATTCGTACTAAAAGCTCCTTTTGGCATGGGGTTGGAGAGGCAGAGGTTTCGGGGTAGCTATGTTTTCTGCAGCGTATGCAGCTGAGGCACTTTGAGACCTTGGGAATCTTTGGAAAAAGCTTAGAAAATCTTCGCAGCTTGTGTTAGGTTTAGGCTCTGTTTTCTTTTGGTAATACCTCGAAACTCGCTCCATCTGTCATAGCACACACTGTATTCAGTCTATCGGTTTGGGTGAGATGTCAGACTGCAGGCAGTAAGAATTATGTTTTGTTCCTGCACTTCATTATTCGCCGCGCTGGTAACTGCAAGTTTGATATGGTCCACATCTTCATCCCCCAGTCCAATTTCATTTGCCTTTATCTACCACAGCCTTAGGTTGCATTCTGGGGTTAAGGTGAAATATCCCCTTTCTGAGAAGAAGTGTGGGTGTTAAAGGAGCTTCCCTGATTTATGATTCGCAGGGACAGATTGCGGGGGGTGCTGGTTTGAGAGACAAGTGAGCTAGGGCTTTACTCTTTGGAGAGAAGCATGCTGAGATCGGCCTATCTTGTCATGTTCCTCCAGGTTCTCTGTAATGTCATCCTTGAAAACCGACTCCAAAATCTTCCCAGTCACCAATGTCAGGCTAACAGGTCTATAATTTCCAATTTGTTGTCTCGCACTCTTCTTAAATAGCGGAGTCACATTTGGAATTTGCCAGACCTCCAGAACAATGCCAGAATCTATTGATTCTTCAATGATCATTACTAAAGCCTCCGTAATCTTGCTTCAGAACACGAGGGTGCATTCCATGTGGTCCTGGATATTAATCTACCTTCAGACAATTCATCATCCTGAGTACCTTCTCTGTTTTATTTGTGACTGTAAACGCTTCTCTTCCCTGGCACCCTTGAGTGTCCGGATTTACTGCTGATGTCTTCCTCAGTGAAGACTGATGCAAAATACTCATTCATTTCCTCTGCCCTCTCCTTGACTCCTCTGACAATTTCTCCAGCGTTGTTTTCTATCGGTCCTATATCTACTCTCGCCTGTCTTTTACTCTTTATATACTTGAAAAAGCTTGTAGCATCCTCTTTGATATTATTTTCTAGCTTCCTTTCATAGTTCATCTTTTTCTTCCTAATGATCTTCTTAGTTGCCTTTTGTGAATATTTAAAAGCTTCCCAATCCTGTATCTTCCCACTAATTTTTGGTTCCTTGTATGCCCTCCCCTTTGATTTTACTTTGGCTTTGACTTCTCTTGTCAGCCACGGTTCTGTCTTTTTTCCATTAGAAAATTTCTTCTTTTTTGGAATATATCTGCCTTGCACTTTCCTCACTTCTCGCAGAAACTCCAGCCATTTCTGCTCTACCGTTTTTCCCGCTCGTGTCCCTTTCCAGTCAACTTTGGCCAGTTCCTCTCTCATGCCACTGCAATTTCCTTTCGTCCACTGAAATACCGACACATCGGATTTCGGCTTCTCCTTCTCAAATTTCAAAGTGAACTCAATCATGTGATCACTGCCTCCTAGGGGTTCCTTCACCTAAAGTTCTCTCATCACCTCTGGTTATTAACAATACCCAATCCAGTGCAGCTGATCCCCTGCGGGGGCTCAACAACAAACCGTTCTGAAAAGCCACCTCGTAGACATTCTACAAATTCTCTCTCTTGAGATCCTGTTCCAACCTAATTTTCCCATCCACCTGCATGTCAAAATCCCCCACGTTTATCATAACATTCCCCTTATGACAAGCCATTTTTTTTATTTCCTGTTGCAATTTGTAGTCCACATCACGGTAGCTGTTTGAAGGCCCGTTTTCACTGCTCAAAGTCCTTTTACCCTTGCGATTTCTTAACTCAAGCCATAAAGATTCCACACCTTCCGATCCTATGTCAACTCTTTCGAATGATTTAATATTATTTCTCACCAGCAAAGCTACGCCAACTCCCTACCCGCCCACCTGCTTGTCCTTCCGATACAACATGTATCATTGAACGTTCAGCTTCCAAAGACATCCATCCTTTAGCCACGTCTCAGTGATGTCCACAACATGATACCTTCCAATGTGTATCTGTATTTCAACAACATATACCTTATTTCTTATACTGCGTGCATTTAAGTAGAATATTTAAAGTCCATATTTGGGATTTTTTGCTTTGATTGCACTGCAACTCCATTGCACTGTGACTCATCCTACTGGTTGCAACTTTGCCCCATCACCTGCCTGTCCTTTCTGTCTTCTTTGCTGCGCGCTATTTTTGATTTATTACTGCTTTCCCCTTCCTCAGTCCTATCACTTCGGTTCCCACTCGCCTGCCAAATTAGGTTAAACGCTCCTAACAGCTATTAAACCTGCCCGCTAGGATATTGGTCCCCTTCGGGTACAAGTGTAACCTGTCTTTTTTGTACAGGTCATACTTCCCCCAGAAGAGATCCAAAAGATCCAAGGATCTAAGGCCCTCTCCCGGCACCTGTCTCTCAAACACGCATTAATCTGCCTTATCCTGCTATTCTTGGCCTCGCTAGCACGTGGCACAGGCAGCGTTCCTGACATTACTACCCTGGAGGTCCTACTTCTCACCTTCTTTCCTAACTCCCTGTATTCTCTCTTCAGTACCTCCTCCCTATTTCTACGTCTGTCATTGGTACCAACATGTATGAAGACTTCTAGCTACTCGCCCTCTCCCTTCAGAATACTCTGGACCCGATCCGAGAAATCCCTAACCAAGCACCTGTGAGGTAACACACTATGCGTGTGTCTCTATCAGGCTGACGGAATCTCCTGTCCGTTCCCCTCGCAACAGAATCCACTATGGCTACCGCATTCGTCTTCTCCCTTCTTCCTTTCTGCGCAACAGATCCAGGCTCAGCGCCAGAGACCTGGTCATCGTGACCGTTAACTGTCAGGTCATCCCCCTCAACAACATCCAAAACGATAGACTGATTGTTCAGTGGGACGGCCACGGGGCTTCTCTCCCTTATCTGGTCATTTTCTATCCCTATACTGACAGTCACCCAGTTACCTGAACCCTGAAACCGAGGGATGACTACCTCCATGTAGCTCCTGTCTATCACCTCCTCACATTCCCTAACAAGCCGAAAATCATCAAGCAACAGTTCCAGTTTCGTAACATGATCTCGAAGGAACTGCATCTCAGCCCAGCTGACGCAGATGTGGCCATCGGGGAGGCTGGACTTCTCCCAGGATTCACACATCTGACACAATGAACAAAGCACTAACACTGAAGACATGCCACCTAATTCTACAAAGAACGGAACAAGGAAAAATAAGTCAACTTACCTCCTAACCTGGCCTCTCTCCTCCTCGCCGAAGCCTGTTGAACCAAAGCCTGACCACTCTGATTCGGACCACTCCGATAGTGCCCGTTCCGCTCTACACGGCCTCCTTGTTATTGGCCCTTCTTAATCCTGCAAGAACAAAAAGCCCAGGAAAACACCTGAAACACACGAGCTTTTTAATCAGAACCCGTACGTGTGAGAGACCCGCTGTCCCTCCTTCCCTCCGGACGATTCTGCAGGATCGTGAGAAGATTCTCTGATGATACAAGAAGACATGGATCAGTTAGAAAGTTGGACAGGGCATTGGCAGATGGAATTTATTCCCAACAAGTACAGTATATGTGACGACACAGAATGAATGCTGACGAACAGAGAACGGCGTCCTTTCCCACGGTTCGCTGAAAGTGGCCACACAGGTCGATATGAAGGTGATGAAGACAAACGGAATGCCAGCTTTCATAGGTCGGAGCATGGATTACAAGAGCGGGATCATTATGGTGCATCTCAACAAAACACTGTTCTGGCCTCACGAAAGCAGTGTGTGGATGTCTCGTCACCACAGTACAGGAGATATTCGATTCCGCTTGGAAAGAGCAGAGTAGACTCGGTGGGATGTTTTCTGTGTTGTAAATTATGGCGAGAGACTGTATAGGCTCGGCTTGTTGTCCCTTTTCGGTGACAGGAGCGAAATATATCAGATCATGAGAGGTACAGACAGGATTGTTCGGTAAAACTTTTGTTCCCAAGGTAGGTGGATTAAATTCAAGATTCCAAAAGATTAAAGTGAGCGGAAGGGCTCTTAAGCGGAATCTAAATAGTCGGATGTTTGCAGAGATTTGATCCCAAATACAGGATAGAAAGAAATCAACTTGACCCCGCACAATTCCTAAGGTGTCTGACACTTCCGAAAGCCTCATAATCATCCATTCCAGCCATCGCCCTCGCAATGACGTAAGGTTAAGTGACTCAATTACCTAGTTTCTATCTCCATCCTGTCATTCACTTAGAAGATCGAACATTACAGCACAATACAGACACTTCGGGCCACAATGTTGTGCCGAACTTTAAACCACACATAAGACCATCTAACTCATTCCTGACACATATCCCTCTATTTTCAATTCCTCCATATGCTTATCTGGTAATCTCTTGAATTTGACCAATGTACCTGCTTCCACCACCGCCCCAGGCAGCGCATTCCATGCCCCAACCACTCTCTGGGTAAAATATCTTCCTCTGATATCTCCATTCAATTTTGTACCCATTACTTTAAAGCGATGCCCTCTTGTATTGAGCATTGTTGCCCTGGGAAAGAAGAGCTGGCTATCCACTCTATCTATTCCTCTTAATATTTTGTACACCTCTATCATGTCTCCTCTCATCCTCCTTTCTCCAAAGGGTAAAGCCATAGCTCCCTTAGTCTCTCCTCATAATACATCTCTTTAAATCAGGCAGCATTCTGGTAAAACTTCTCTGTACCTTTTCCAACGCTTCCACATCCTTCTTATTATGAGGAGACACAGTGCTCTCAGTAAGATCTAACCAGAGTTTTATAGTGCTGCATCATTACCTCCCGGCTCTTAAACTCGATCCCTCGACTTATGAATGCTAACATCCCATCAGCTTTCTTAAATACCCAATCCCCCTGTGAGGCAACTTTCAGTGATCAGTGGATAAGGACCCCCAGATCCCTCTGCTCCTCCACACTGCCAAGAATCCTGCCATTAACTTTGTACTCTGCCTTGGAGTTTGTCCTTGCAAAGTGTACCAGCTCACACTTCTCCGAATTGAAGTCCATCTGCCACTTATCATCCCAGCTCTGAATCCTATCTAGGTCCCTCTGCAATCTTCGACAGTCCTATAAACTCTCCACAACACCACTAACCTTTGTGTCGTCTGCAAACTTGCCAACCCACCCTTGTTCCGCTTCATCCAAGTCATCAATAGAATCACGAAAAGGATTCATCTGGATCTATTACTTTGAGGGAATGGTTCAAAGTCCACAGAATTCCGTGTCACCGGTGCGGAATTCATTGGCCCTTCAGAGAGCTCCTTAGCCCTATTGGTGCATCTCACTGATCGGTACTAATTTGATTTATTATTGGCACATGTACCCGTGGTACAGTGGAAAAACCTTGTCTTGCACACCGGTCATACAGATCTCTCTTTTTCAATCTTTTTATTAAATTTCACATTAGTACAATATAATATATCTAGCATTAGCAATGATACATATGGTCTAAAGAGATCAGGATAGCAATCAAAACAGTTAATATATGTAATCACAAGGAGAAGAACCAAGTCATTTAGACCTCCCGCTCTCTTATTAAGTGAACAAATACAAAAGGAAAGATTGAAAAGAAATTAAATTTAAGTATATGAAAGAAGAACCCCCAAATCAAAAGAAATATTGACCATAAACCAAAAAAAAAACAAAAACTTCACAAAAAACTGGTCTGATATCTCTTCAATTAAAATGAAAAAAAACATTATTATAATGTCAAGTCCACTCCTCTGTATTCAATGGTTATTGAAAGGGATCTAGTCAACTTATATCACATGGAAATATTGAATAAATGGACTCCAAACTTCCTCAAATTTAAGAGAAGGTTCAACAGTACCACTATAATTTTTCCCTAAGGTCAAACATGACTTCAGACAAACAAAGAGAAAGACACTGAAAAGTGGTGAGAGGTACTGGATCCTTCCATTTGAACAAAATGTATCGCTTGGCCATGAATGTGACAAAGGCGATCATGCGACAAGCAGAAGCAGTTAAATGGCGAGATTCCATCATTGGTAACCCCGAAAATTGCAGTAGTAGGCTGAGGTTGTAAATCAATGCTCAATACAGATGAAATAATGTCAAAAATGTCTTTCCAATATTTTTTCCAAATGGGGACAGGACCAAAACATATGTGTCAGGGAAGCCACCTCCGAATTACACCTGTCACATATAGGATTTATATGATGATGAAAACGGGATAACTTGTCCTTGGACATATGGGTCCCGTGAACCACCTTAAACTGTATCGAAGAGTGTCCAGCACACATAGAAGATGTATTAACTAATGAAGAATTATCTTACATGTCTCTGTAGGTAAAAAAAAATCTGGAGTTCTCTTTACTATTCATTCTTAATTTTATCAAGTTCCTCCTTTCATAATCCGATCATAAATTATTGCTATCAGGCCCTTCTGATACGGATTAAAACCCATTTTTGTCCGTAATTTCAATTTTATATGGTGTCAGACAACAAGATTAAGTAACTTTTAAAAAATCTTCATCTGTAAATATCGGAAAAAAGATGTGATCTAGGCAAATTGTGTTTATTAGACATCCGTCCAAAAGATGAAAACAAATGTTATCAATGGATAAATCTCGAAAACACGTTTTTCCCTTCATTCTTCATAAAGAAACGGCTGAGTCAATTCTATATAGTTGAAAGAAAAAATTAGATTGAGTAAGAATTGGTAAATTAAATTTAGTCAATCCAAAAACATTACAAAATTGAAACCATATCCGTATTGCATGTTTAACTACTGGATTAGTCACTTGTTTACTCAATTTAGTAAGGGCAAAAGGGAATGAAGCTCCTAAAATAAAAACTAATGAAAATCCTTGCACTGATTCTCACTCAAGGTGTACCCAACAGGGACAATGAATTGCATCTAAATCTTGTGGCTGAAAATTAAGTATCTAATATTAATTGCCCAATGGTAAAATCTATTATTAGGCAAAGCCATACCACCATCCTTTTTTAATCTTTGTAAATCTTTCTCACTTAACCTTGGGTCTTTGTTCTGCCATATATATGAAATAATTGTGGAATCAATAGTGTCGAAAAAGGATTTCGAAATAATAGTTGGAATCGCCTGAAATAGATACAAACATTTTGGTGTAATATTCATCTTAACTGCATTAATTCGGCCAATCAAAGATAAAGAGAATGGGGACCATGTAGTTTATTATTGTTGAACGTAATTAATTAAAGGTAAAAAAGTTCACTTTAAATGAGTCCTTATGTTTCTTGGTAATTTTAACACCCAGGTACTAAAAATAATCAGTCGCTAATCTCAATGTTCATTGTCTATAAATTGTGATTTGCAGGTTTAATAGGAAAAGTTAACTCTTATTAAGATTTAATCGATAACCAGAGAAAACATTAAACTGAGCAAGTAGTGATAATACTGCAGGGATAGATTTCCCCGGGTTAAAGACATAAAATAACAGGTCGTCTACATATAGAGATATCTTATAAGACACCTTTCCAAGAGTAATACCAAATATGTTAGAAGAATCCCGAATGGCAATTGCCAAAGTCCCCAAAGAAATATTAAATAATAAAGAACTCAGAGGGCAAATTTTTTCCAGTGCCTCCAAAAAGCCTGAACAAGGGGAATCTTTGATTATCACTAAGTATTGAAGCCATAGGTGTGTGGTAAATCAATTTGATTGCGGATATGAAACTTGAACTAAAATTAAATTTCTCAAAGGTGTTAAATAAATATTCCCATTCAACTCTATCAAACGCCTTCTCGGCATCTAACGAAATAACACTTTCTGGAGCTACAGATGAATGGGGTATGTATAACATTCATTAACCTCCTGATATTAAAATGCAAATAACGATTCTTAATGAATCCTGTCAGGTTGTCATAAATAATTTGTGGAAGTAGCTTTTCCAGTCTGGAAGCCAACATTTGGGAAAACATTTTAGAATCCACATTCGATAAAGAAATAGGTTTATAAGATGCACATTCAGTGGGATCTTTATCCTTTGCAAGATTTAAAGAAATAGTTGCTTAATAAAAAGATTGAGAGAGAAGGTCAGAAAAGAACTTTAAAAAATTCAACTGTATACCCATCAGGACCGTGTGCTTCACCCGAATTAATTGAAGAAATTACTTTCTTTATTTCTTCTTCCGAAATGGGTGCATCTAATATTAAACGTTCAGTAAGCGATAATTTCGGAGTCTTCAAATTCCTTAAAAATTCATGCATTGATGTAGAATCCTCAGGAGATTCTGATTGATATAAAGAAGTATAAAATTCTTGATAAGATTTGTTAATTTGATCATGGTCTACCATGTAGTTACCATCTCGTTTACGAACTTTAATAATCGGACCGTTAGTTGAAACAACGTTCAGTTGGTTGGCCAACAATTTACCAGATTTATCACCATGTATTTTAAAACTGACTTTTGAGTAAATGATTAACTGGTTTTGAGTAATTGATTTTCTCAAAAAATGATGTTAATCATAATCTGTGTTGTAATTGAAGTTCTGTGCTCATTTTATAGAGCTCCAAACAAGGAGCATAAGAGTATTTTTATCGATTACTTTAATCTTATCAGCCAATATACGTCATTCATTATGAGTTCGTTTTTTTTCAGTCCAGCAGAGTATGAAATAATTTGACCGCGGATATAAAATTTAAAAGTAGCCAATAATATCCTACTGGAGATTTCTTCAGTAAAATTAGTTGAGAAGAAAAATGAAATCTGTCCTTTAATAAAATGGACAAAGTCTGAATCTTGAAATAAAGAAGGATTGAGTCGACATTGTCTAGCACCAGAGGGTACGTACACTAATTTAATTGATAATTTCAATGGATCATGATCGGAAATAGCAATTTCATCAAACTTACAGTCAGTAGCAAGTGTAACTAATCGTGCTTCGAGAAAAAAGAAATCAATCCGAGACTAATTGTGATAAACACGAGAAAAGAAGGAAAACTCTTTATCCTTTGAGTGTAGAAATCTCCAAACTTCTAGAACTCCAGAATCAATGAAAAAGGAGTTGATAAAAGCGGCATATTTGTTGGGAAGTGCAAGATTCGACACAAATCTATCTATCGAAGGGTTTAGACAACAGTTAAAATCTCCACCCATAATCAACATATATTCCTTTGAATTAGGAAAAGACGTAAATAAATGTTTAGAAATCTCAAGGTGATCCTCATTAGGTGCAGAAACATTAACCATAACAACTTTTTTGTTATGAAGTAAGCTAGCAATTATTAAAGATCTACCATTGTGGTCTGAAATTGACTCATGGTGAACAAATGAAATTGAGGAGTCCATGATAATAGAGGCTCCTTTCACCTTTGCTTGTGAGTTACAATGAAACTGTTGACCTCTCCAAAATCTAAAAAAAGCGCTGATTATCATCTTCCCTGATATGAGTCTGTTGCGCAAAAATAATCTGAACATTCAGTCTGTGAAAAGCTTAAAAATATTCTTACGCTTAATTGGATTATTCAAGCCGGATATGACGACAGTTCAGACATATTTGTAGTTTATCAGTCCAGAGGAAAAAAGTAGCCTAAAAACAGCCCCACCCCCTACACAGCAAATCCCGAAAACTGACTATTAGACAGCCAGAATACTACCCACTATTGTTTAACCCCGACCTTTCGGTGGCATGTCTCCAAATTTAAAAGAATGCAAGGCACCGTGCATAGACAAAACAAAAATAGAAAGATTAGCCAAAATATTTTTTTCAAATTGTAAACAGACTTGCATAAATAAAGTCTTATTTTAATTCCAAAGAGGAAAAGGCAATCAGTCACTCAGTTAAATTCTTAATTATTACCCAAACAGAACATGAAAACTGTTAAAGTAAAATTAATGAAGAGAGAAAAAAAATAAATTAAAACATGGTAAGTATCCATGTTCCAGAACCAAGCAGAAAAAAAACAAAAAAGTATCTCCGGACATAAAAATCGTTTAAACCTGTAAGGCAATCATTGATTAGTAGACTAATTAAGGATAAAGTCAAAGAAAAGCATACTTCTTGACCATCTGAAGACAAAAAGTTAACCTTGGAGGAAAACTTCGGCTTCTTTAACGGAATTGAAGTACCTGCGTGATTTGTAAGGAAGCAAAATTCTCAGACAGACTGGAAACAATAATACAGGTTGGTAATTTTCTTGATAAAGCCGCGACATAATCGATTTGTAAAACAGTCTCTCTTTCATAACTTCTAGGGTGTAATCTTCAGCCAGACGAAAAATCCATTCTTTATATTCAATCATTCCTCGACCAAGAGAAAGTCGAATAAAATGCTCTTTGATGCTGACATAACGAAATCTAATATTACTGGCCGTGTTTTTTGCTCTGCCAGAGGTTTTGGTCTTAACGCTCGGTGGGCACGATCAAGTACAGGGCTTGCAGACAAAACTTCAGGGCCAAACACATCCTTCAGAAGTTTAGAGAAGAATTCAATGGGATTACCGGATTCAGCGATCTCGGAGAGACCGATAGTTCTCATATTATTCCTCCGACTGCGGCTTTCTACATCAATAATCCTCTGTCGTTGCTCTTCCAGCCTTTTTTTGGTCACCATTAAATGTTTTTTTTTTCCCAGCAAATCCAGCCTGCGATTTCTCTCTTTGCCTTCTTGATCCATTTCAGCAATTAATTGCTGTTGTTTAACACTCTCCTGTATGAGTGTGGTCTGCCTGTCTTCCATACCTTTTAACGGTGTTTCCAAAGTGGCAAATCTCTGGTCAAGCTTTATATCCAGTTTAGAAACAGCTTTCAAAGTGAGTTGAGGGTCTCCATTCCCTTTGCTATCAGATCCAGCCTCAGCTCTGGTATTCATTCCGACACTTTGAAGTCAAAATCACTCTTGTAAAAGTATTATAAAAGTCTTATTAAACGGTGGTGCATAAGGAGGTAAAAGGTAAGTGGAGCAAAACCAAGATACGACTTACTCCATACAGCGCCACCAAAAGACTCTGGTCATACAGATCAATTCACTACAATAGAGCACTGAGGTCGTACATGCTGAAACAACAAATTAACACAGGATGAAGGTTACGGTCACAGAGAAAGTTCAGTTCAGGCATACAAAGAGGTGGAAGGTCATAACAAGGTAGATTGTGAGGTGTAAAGTCCATCTAATCGTACGTGGGAACTGTCGTATTGACTTATAACAGCCAGATAGAAGTTGAGCTTGATTCCGGTGGTACGTGCTTTCAGGCTTTTGTAGTTTCTGCCCGATGGGAGTGGGAGAAGATAAAATATCCGGGATGGGTGGGTACAACTCCTGGACATCATCACACATTTGTCTCGGTCATTTCTCGTGTTGCTCCAGCCGTCCGTATCCAAAGACGTTAACCTCAGATGTTTGTTCAGTGAGTGTAATGAACCTCGGTCTGCACGAAGCTCGACTGTGTCACTAGGGTTTTCCATAATGCTTTTAAAAGCTGCTCCTTTCGATGAAGTTTCACATTGTCAATGTGAGTAGCCCCTCTGCCACTGACAGAGAGTAGCATCTCCACAGAGGAAGAAGATAATTGGGGAGCTGCGAACAATAAAGTGGGATGTTACATGAACGTATGGAATCTGTAATTGTTAGAATGTGAAGTTCCAGTCACTGATTGGAATCTGGCAACAGAGGAGAGAGGTGTTAAAGAAATGTGTCGGGACTGGGAACAGGAGAGTGGGATGTTACAGCAATGGGGGAGGGTGTCTTCTCATCTGCTGTCTATATTTTTTTGGGATTCTCCTTGGATTTCCTTCAATTATCGGATCTTATATTTAGTGTGGATAGTTCAGCCCGTCTAGTGTCCCATCCTCGCTCTTGTTACTGTTGCAGGTAAGTTCCTGTATAAAGACTTGACCAACAAAAATGTCAGAAACAGTGGTCACGGGGTCTGGTAAAGAGGTCTGGTGCATCGACTGTTCATTACATGTGTCGTTAATAAAGCAGAAAGTCTTCAGTAACCGAGCTCCGGTTGAGGGAGACGTCAAACATAAGCTTGGTCCGAACTCTATACTGATTTAACATCCTTTTGAAAATTCATTTTCTTTCCAGTTATGTATGGAAACCGAAAAACCGTCTCCCCGGCGGGGAATTGAACCCCGGTCTCCCGCGTGACAGGCGGGGATACTATACTAACTAAGAACCCATCGAAACATATAGCCTGTTGTTTAGTTGTCAGGGTACAGGAGAACTCACGGAGTCATCTCTAATGTGTTCGTTGACTGTAAAACCGGCGGATTTCAGACACTGTGTGACTGGAGGGGTCTCAGGATTCTCCATTGATTCATTCACTTTCTGTGTTCAAGGACCGGCCGGATGTGGGATCCCATTGGGGCCTAACTGCGTGTGGTTGTAAAGGATATTTCCAATCAGGATTTATTTTCCCATTAACTTATGAGAGAGGCAGGAAACGATTTATCGCTCTTCTACTATTGCAGGATCGACTCTCGCATCGGTCCGATCCCGGTTGAATAATCACTGAGTGCTGTACGACTCAGGTCTGTTGCAGGGTGACGACATCAACTGGACCGAACAGGGACTGCAGCAGAGTGAGGAATGACTCGTCATAATGCAGCCCCGGGGCTAGTGATCGAAACACAGAGTCTAACGGCACTAGAGACGGTTCAGTACCCGAATCTCCTGCGGTATCCTTGAGCGATGATGGTATGGTGGTGAACATAGCTTCCTTCCAAGCAGTTGACCCAGTTTCGATTCCCGGCCACCGCAGCTTTCAGAGTTTTAATCTACCGACATCACGACTGTCAAAAATAAACCTCTTACAGTACAACGATCCGTACAGAACTCGAGGTCTCTAGTGGTCTACTCATGTTAATCCAGATGTAACTTGCATAATTCATGTCGTTTCAAGAGTGAGGGTTAGAGAGATCCCATCGCCGTTTCATTAATTATCGCTTACTCTGATCAGGTCAGATAGTCAGGCAAGGAAATACCGTTCCTCATCTTTTCCTGGTAAATCGATGAACGCATCGTTGCAGCTTCCAGCTCTCACTCTGTTCCAGATTCTCACAGCAAACTAGGACACATGTGGTTGTCCCATTACTGGAGGGATGTGAAGGCTTTGAAATGAGTGCAGAAGAGATTTACCAGGACTCTGCCTGGATTAGAGGGATTCAGATATAAGGAAAGATTGGACTAACTTGGCTTGTTTTCTTTGGAGCGTCCGGGGATGAAATGATACCTGATTGAAGTTTATAAAACTATGAGAGGCATAGGTAAGGCAGGTAGGCAGGTATATTTACTCGGATATAAATGTCAAGTGAGAGAGGGTAAGTTTAAATGAGTTGTATGCGGCAAGTGTTTATACACAGAGACTGGTGGGTGTCTGAAACGGCCTGTCAGGTGCAGTAGTGGAAGCAGATGCGAAACTGTTGTTTAACAGGCTGTTAGATAGGCACATAAATATATAGGGATTGGAAGGATATCTGCAGGGATTGGGGATGGGGATAGGGATCATGTCCAGGCAGAAGAGTTCAGTCTAATCCTGCATCGAGTTCGGCACAGAAATGGTGGGCCGAATGTTCTGTTCCTGTTCCGTACTGTTCTATGTTCTATGATCCGATCATGTCCCAGATGACCTCAGTCCGTTCACCCTCGCTCTCTGTCTATGTTTACCCCGTCAAATCTCTCCCCTCACTCCCCCTCCGTTCCGACACGGACTACACCCGGTGCTTCTGCACTGGCAGGTGTAATACATGGTCACGGTGTCACACAGCACGGAAATATCCATACCGAACATAACATTCCCTTCTGTGCTCTCACCGTTATCCAGAACTTGTCCCACAAACGTCTCTGCCTTAACGATTTAAATGTCAATCTGGATACTTAATCAATGTTGTGAGAGTTCCTGCCTCCGCCACCCCCTCAGGTCGTGCAGTCCAGACACCAACGACCCTTTGGATGAAAACCTTCCTCAGACCGTCTCCAAACCCCTTCCCCCGTCTCGGAACTAGACATTTCTGCTCGTCACCCGTCTGTCACTCTGGCTCCGTGTTTCCCCTTTCTACGGGTAAATCCGGCCTGTTCTGTGTGTCGCACAGCCCCGTCAAGTGATGTGTTTGGTCTCAGCCTGATAGAGATGATCCCCTTGTTCTCCCCACTGCCCACTCCCCACCTTCTGTGCCGCTGAACATTCACTTGTTCTCTCTCTGATACGGTTCTAATGACGGGTCCCGGGACTGAAACGTGAACTCTCTTTCGATTTCCACAGGCGCTGCCTGACCTGCTGAGTGTTTCTATCATTTTCTGTTCTATATCAGAGCACAGCCTCATACAGCAGGGAACATTGTGTATTGGTCCATAGCTGAGCACAACAGGAACCGTCGTTCTCCCAAACGAACTCGTCCACATGGAATAATGGAATGGAAAGAACTTTAATATTGAAACGCGAGATTTTCATTCTACGTGGACTGAAATGTATATTGTGTGGATGTGTGATGTGAAAGCGTCCTTTTGTGAAATGTTTAGCTGAAGAATAGCAGAGGATGGTTTCGAGACATCGCCCTCTGGGTTATGGGCCCAGCACGCTTCCGCTGCGCAAGTCTTCTATTCTTCTTGCCATTATCCTTTCCGACTTAACACGGTTTATTTTGCTGACTTCTCTTCTTTCCCCTCACTTACTACTTTACCTCTTCCCATTCTCTTTTTTTCTCTCCCTTCTCTTCGTTCCTTCCTTCCTGCCCCATACTTTTACCATCATTGTGTTTTCTGTGCTCTCTCCTGGGTACAAGGTAAAATTCAGAGGAATATCTCTGGTAGTTGGCGATGCAATATTACAGCATGGAGATGCCCGGGATTGAACTCGGGACCTTATACATACAAAGAATGCGCTCTCCCACTGAGCTACATCCCCGCTGCTGCTCCGTAATTTCGGAAGTCCGCTCTTATCTGGATCTCACCGATTGAGCATAAAACAGAGGTTTTGGAACAGAGAGAACATGGCTGGCACCGGCCATTCGGGCCATCCCGCTCCACCATTCAGTGCACTCATGGCTCAATATCCAAGTTCAAGCACCGGTTCCGCTCTCTCCCCACACGCAGTGAAAACCTTTTAGGACAGAGGCCATTTAATCAAAACAAGAAATTAGACCTGATAAGTCCGTTAGGTCCGAGGATACGGCCGGAGGAAACACGCATATCCCGGTGAAAGGAAAGCAGAACATCCGGACTCCCGGGCATGAAACCCCGCAGAGAGGGCTCCCACTGAGCCCAGTGATGCAGCACAAAGGAGTGACCGCCTCGGGAGAGCGCACTGTTACCAAGTTCACAATGACACGCACAGCAAAAGCTGCCGGATCGTCAGCGTCCCTGGATGGGCTCGATACACCCACCTTTCGGTTAACAGCCGAACGCGCTGACCGATTGCCCCACAGAGACATCCTGAAGAAAGCAGGAATAAAAGGGCCGTTCCCTGTTTGGGAAGCGGTGGCCAGGGATCAGTGCTGGGACCCTCCTTTTCACAACCTGCTCCATTGGTTTGCATCAGGGAGTCACGGACAATATAAAACAGAAAACAGTAGAAAAACTCAGTACGTCGTGCAGCATCTGTGAAGAGAGAGAAACAGAGGTAAAGTTTCTGGTCGGAAACAGGGTCAGGAGTGACCAGTACCAGTGCAACGGAGAGAATTTCGAGGTCAACATTCTAAATTCATAACGGAAGCATTCAAAGGCAGTAAAAGCTGTACAATTTATTCCATGGACTTTTCACTCCGGGACCAAACAATCAACAGCCCCTAAAAATTACACCAGTTACTCCTGCCGGACCCGCTGCTCGCGTAGTCGGCAGGTTTAGAACTTGCGCGGGGAAACCATGATGGATTTCTAGTCCATCGCCTTAACCACTCGGCCGCGACTACCGTGCTTCCCACAGCCCGGCAGCCAGAAGGACATTGGCCATAGGCTGGGATCAGTGTGTCCAGGGACGGACGGGGAAAGCACCGGTCCCTGACTCAAGAGAAACAGGACTGATCCTGAACTAAAAACGGAAACTGCTTGAAACACTCAGCAGGTCAGGCAGCGTCTGTGGAGAAACAGAGTTAATGTTTCAGGTGCTGACATTTCACCCCTGAACTCCGGGAGGACATTTGGACGGAGGGAGTCTCACTCAGAGTGGGACATGAGTTCCTCAGCCCCCCGACAGACCCCCAGACCTCCCAGTTTTCGCCCAGTCTCTGACTGTGGGCATCAGCAGTAAGGACAGCAGTTATTGCCGTTCCCCAGATGCCCTGGGGAAGGTGGTGCTGGTCCGCCTTCCTGGGCCGCTGCGCTCCGTGTGGTGAGGGAGCTCCCACTGGGTTCTCAGTGACGGGACTCCAGGATCCTGACCCAGCGCCCAGGCCGTGATTGTGATGTGTGTCTGCAGGGTGGCCTGGGCTGGGCGGCCAGCCAGCTTCACTCTCCACTTCCATTCTGATCCACCCGACGGGTTTTCTGGGCCGTTACCAGACAAACCCACTGGGGTGGGCTGGAGCCACAGGCAGTCCAGAGCGGGTGAGAAAGGCGGGTTTTCTTCCTCAACCACCCATGATTCTGCAGGTGGGAGAGACTGAGATCAGTTGGCGGGCCTGAGCTGATGTTCCGTGTGACTTCTGTCTTCTCTCTCCACGGGCGCTGCGTGACCAGCAGAGTTACAGAGCATGTTTTGTTGTCACGTCCAATTTCCAGCAACCGCAGTAACCTATGGGCTGTTTAGATCCGACGCTGGATATACAAGGGCTGACATGGACTGGGGCGAGACTGACATCGGTGCGTTAAATTCTCCCCGACTTGAACAAGTGTATTTTAATGAATATTAAGGGGATGAAGGAGCCTTGTTGTTCAAGTACAGAGACCCTTAACGTGACAGCAAATGCAGATAAGTCTGTGACGCTTCCAAACGGGGGCATTCCTTGTTGAGGCGGTGCCTGGAATTTAACAGCACGGTGGCTATGTTGCAAACATGTTAGAGTTTGAGTCGGCTCACACTGGAGGGTTATGTGGAGTTCTGTTCTCAACACTGTCGGGAGGGCCAGATTTCGCGAGTGAGGGTGCTGAGGAGATTCACCAGGATGGCTCTTCCATTATAAAGTTTGTTCCCTTTGGAACAGCGGAGATTGCGACGTGATGTAATTGGGGTACGTGAAGAGACAAAGGACAAATAAGCCGCTCCCGTTCGTAATGGGACTGGAACAGGAGTACCTGGACTGGGGGTGATTTGTCGGAAAAGGATGGGAGGGCTGAACACCGAGGGAACAGGGAATGTGGCCTGAGACCGAAGAAGGAATTCCAACGTCCAGTGCGCGCGCTCAGGGTACAAACGGGAATATTCCTCTGGAACAGGGAGTGTGACTGAGATTCTGAATGAAGATATGACATCGGTGTCTACAGAAGAAGGGGACAGAGTCTCTGTCGGGAATGGAGAGGAAATGAGGACAGAGATTCCACAGGGTAAACATAGACAAGAGCGAGAGGTGAATAGACGGACGTAGCTCAGTGTGAGCACATCATCTGGGACATGTCGGGCATCTGTAGGCATAAAGGTTCCTGTAGGCATCTGGAATAGAGAGAGAGTGAGAGCTGGAAATACGTTGATCCGTTCATCGATTGACCGGTTAAAGATGAGGGATGAGAATTATATCCCTGATCTGTTTTCAAGAAGTCACGAAATAGTCTCGCTTGCACTCATTTCCAACCTCAACCTTTGAAAAATGTTGCATTAAATTTTACTCGGAAATTAACCCCTGACTGTTCTGACGTGACGAGTTTCGTCTTTTGCAGTTTCAGATGTCCTCAATTTAAATGCATCCGCCGTTGCAGTTACTGTTCCGTCCAGCTGATGTCCCCATCCTCCAACAGATTGCATTTGCACAACGCAGAGTAATTATTCTGCTGACAGTCGACATCTGCAACAGCTGATCACCTGTGAATAGAGTGTATTGTAACTCATATAAGCTGTGAATCAATCAAAACTCTACCTTTTCAATGATAGACAGTTTACCCCAAAATTAAATCACACTACCGACAAGTCTCCAAGAGGAGAGATTTCTAATAATATCCGAGAGCACTCCGATCTCACGATAGTCATCATGTTTCTGTCGCTGGCCTAGATTAGTTTCTGGTCAATGGTAACACCCGGGGTTTTGATGTTCGGGGACTCAGTGATGCTAAAACAAAGGGAATGTCGATGTTGGATGGTTGGACCCTCTCCTCTCGGCGCCAGTCATTGCCTGGAACTTCTGTTGCCGGAACGTTACCTGTGATTGGTCAATCCATCCCCGGATGTCTTTGTGCACGCAGCATGTGATGCTTCATTTGCGGGGAGTGGGAAGATAACTAAGTCGTCAGCGATCGTCCCTTCTTGTGATGGAAGGAAAGACGTTGATGAAATGGCTGAATGTGGCTGAGCCTGGGGGAGAAATCCTGCAGTAATGTTCTGGGGCTGGGATGATGGACAGCTGACAACTAGAACAGTTTTCCACTGCGAGGGAGATAACTCTGACCCTTGCAGTATCTTCCATTTGGTTCACTTTAACTTCAGTTTTATCAACACCTGTTGATGCAGAACTTTGGCAAAGGATGCATTCTTTTCAACTGTAGACACCCTCTGAGTTGTACTGGAGGAAGTCATGTTGGAAACAGTGAATAATCGTTGGTGACCTTCCAAAAACCTTTGGACTCTGGAACAGTTCCCGCGTGTACAGGTCGCTTCTGTCCCACAGAGATCCCAGTGGTCCAAAAATCTGAATCCCTCCCCCTGCATTAACTCTTCAGCCACGACATTGTCTGCCATATTGCCCTGTTCTTACCCTCGATCGCTGTGGCACGACGAGTAACAGAGATATTACTACCCTTAAGGTCCTCATTTTTATCATGTTTCCTGACTCCCGATGTACCCTCTGCAGGACCTCATCCCTTTTTCTGCCTGTGTCATTAATCCCATTGTGTTCAATAACTTCTGGCTGCTCATCCTCACTCTTGACAATGTTCTGCAACCGCTCAGAGGCATCCTCAGCCCTGGAGCCAGGGAGGCATCGCACCATCCTCGAGTAGGTTTTGCGGCCACAGGATCTACTGTCTGCCCCCGAACTACCCAGTCTAATATCACTATTGTAGTCTTCTTTCAGCCTTCCTTGCTGCGCTTCAGAGCCTATCATGGTGCCACAGTGGGTCGACGCTCTCTGGAGTTCAGAGAGTGAGACTTGATCTCATTGCTACACACATTCTCTGGACCCACGGGTTCGTGTCAGAAACCGATGGGTGATTTTAGAACTGATGGGAAGTGAAAATTTTAAAAATAACTCATATTTCAGAAACATAAAACAGCCACAGGAACTGCTGAAATGCTGAGCACATGAGGCCACATCTGTGGGAAGAGAAAGGAGTTCACGTTTCAGGTCAAAATCCCTTCCTGCATCTTGCAGGAATCTCCTGTTCCTTTTTCAGTTCTGCCGAAGGGTGTTTGACCTGAAACTCTGTTCCTCTTCCCACAGGGTTTCAGTATTTCCTGCACAATTTGTTTTTGTTTTGCAGCTCAGCAACGGGACCATTTGACTCTTCGCGTCCATGTCGTCCACACATAATCAGTCGAATTTCAGGAGAAAACAGCATAACTGCGCAGGAGAGAATTTCCAAAGTAGACTTGAACATGTAGTCGGTAGGTTAACTGGCCCTTTGAAATGGTCCTCGTGTGCAAGTGAGTGGCGGAGTTGATGGGTTTGTTGTGAGAATAAAATAAGATCAGTGTAAACCGTCAGAGCATTGAGCAGCAAAACCAGAAGGAATGGGACACAAGGGGTTAAAATGCAGCTTAACAAGTCAATTGTGCCTATGCGGGGGATGTACTGAAGCTCAGTTTACGAACACATTTCCAGGGAACTTGAACAATTACTTCTTCAGACCCGTATGTAAAGTACCTTGGGGACAGTCTCTAAACAGCCCAGCACACTCACTGTCCCTGTAACCACAGCCGCCATTCTCTCGGTGCAATATTTAACTTTCAGCTTCTCACAACAAATGGCTACAAATCGATCGGAGGTGAAAGCGACTGTCAGCCAGAGAGAGACCGCAGTTCTTGCAGACACCAGGCACGTACGCGACTGCACACGGGAGTGATGCGGAGGAATGACCGCGGAAAATAAATCCCAACAGTCAACGTCAGCAGGGGGTCCAAGATAATGACCATGAAATCGGCCGCTGCCGTTCCCATCAGGTCGCGAGTGATGCAGTTCGACAGTCCGCACTTTCCTCGAGACAGGATCGCAATCGCCACCAGGTTAACTGGAAGAAAGAGAAAATGAAGCAAACAAATTACTGACCAGATCCAAAACCAATGCAGGACTTTGACAGGTCCCGGTGACAACTGCACTTTGTTGCTGCATCGAGCGGTGGAAACGCGTTCCTGTCTCCTTAGAAGGATCAAGAGAAGGCGCAGAGCCAGTATGGGCACAGAAGGAGATAACGGCATCGTGTAAAATGTGTCAGATCTGGATTAGGATTCCTAAATGCTGACGTAAATTTGTAGAAGCGGGAAAGCTCCGGCTGGATAACTGCCTACGTAGAGGCAGAAATGGATGGATCAGCTGTACCGGCGCCGTCCGCGTATTCTGCTGAATGAAGTTAATAAATCCGGGCGGCAGAATACGGTGTTGTTCCAACATAAAACACGAACCACGTCCCTTCGCTGCACTCCCCGTCAGTGACGGAACAATTAAACGACGGATCAAAAAACATAAAAAGCTGGAAGCACTCAACCAGGCGAGCAGCAAGTCTGGAAAGGGAAACCGGTTCACGTTTTGAGTCCGCGACACCTTCCCAGAACTGTTCTGGGAAAGACCCGTGAGCCGAAGCATTCACTGCTTTCTCGTTCCGGACTCGCTACTTGTCGGGTTGAGTGATCCCAGCATTTTCTGTTTGCGTTTCACATCTTACCATTTGCCATTTAGTCGGCTTATTTTAACCGGTACAGTGCGGGATGACACAACTTCACAACCAGACAACGTCTCCCACTGAATCCATCGCAACGAGGCAATGGAGAGGGTTTCAGGAATAAGCAGAAGTCTCAATACAGTAGGCCGACATCTGGAGCGATGTTAAAATATTTTACAATATTGATAACTGTTAATCACAATGTTATCGCTGACGCCAAGATTATTCACAGAATTTTTCATAGATTGTCTCAGATTCAGTCATTGCAGACTTATTTGTTTGAATAACAATCCACAACACCTTCCTTCTACAACAAGGGTTTCTTCACAACTACTCAGCTGTTGCCGTCTGTCGATTATCTGTTTCCTGTCCTTTACCCGAACAACAGCTGCCACCACAGACAGTCATCCTGTTGTCACTTCCCGGGCTGTATAAACAGAATCACAGCAAATACAGTGCAGCTGCTGCAAGACCATAAGCGCAGAGACCGTGCACATTCCATTATTGAGAAAACAAACTGCTGGAGGAACACAGTGGGTCAGGTTGCAGGTGTCCGAGCTGTTGAGTTCCACAGATGCTGCTCGACCCGCTGAGTTCCTCCCGCAGTTTGGTTTTACTCCAGATGTCAGAAGTTGCCTGCATCTCCATTTCATTCCTGAAATGTTGCGACTGGACAAGTGACTGTGCAAACACGAAGAGAGAGAAACAATTCAGAGCTTTAGAATTAGTCATCAATTTGCACTATCTGCAGCTGACAGTGGCTTACCGAGAATACCAGAGGCTGAAATAACGGGACAGTAAAATTTGTATTTCCCCCATGTTAGATGTTCTAAGTAATTCCTAACTGTGCGAAGGCCCTGACTTATGTGTAAACGTAACACATGTGGGATGAAAAGGTCGAGTGTTAAATATATTCCCTGCCAAGTACAGATTTCGCTCTGTATACAGCTGTTTTATTATGCTGCTTGTCTGCTCGCTGTGACCATTTGCCCGGTATCCCTGTGCTGAAGCTCTGGTCCTGTGGTGCAGAAGAGCCGCTGCAGGAATGGATCCTGTATGGGCCGCAAGGCTGGGGCGACATTGTCGTGTTCGGAGACTTTGCTGCTGAGCGAATGAAGGTCGTATTCCGCATTGCTCCGGGTTGAAATGTTTGCCGGATAAATGAAGATGGAATTTGCGTACACGTGACCGTAGATTTTTATGAATTACTGGCTTACTTCACAACAAAAAAGTTGTTATGGTTAATGTTAATGCAGCGAATGTTGATCACCCCGAGTCCTTTAAACATTTATTTGCATCTTTTCCAAATTTAAATGAATATACGTTGATTATGGGTGGAAATTACCACTGTTGTTTAAACCCTTCGATGAACAGGTCCGCGTCGAATCAAGTACTTACAAACAACTCCGCTGTCCCATTTTATCTTTTTTTTAGTTTTCCTTTTGAGTTAAATCCTGATTTTTAGAAGTTGAGAGATTTCTACACCCATATGATAAAGAGTTTTCATTATTTTCTCATGTTTTTCACATCTACTCTAGAATTGATGACTTCTTTATCGACTCGAGATTAGCTCCATCTGTTACTGACTTTAAGTACGATGCAATTACCGTTTCTGATCACGCACTATTAAAACTATCAATCAAATTAGTGGACGTACCCTCTGGTGCCAGAAAATGGCGATTCAATCCTTCTTTACATCAGGATTTAGACTTTGGTCATTTTGTTAAAGAACAGATTTCTTTTTCTTCTAAAATAATTAAACGGAAGAAATTTCCAGTCGGATTAAAACATAGAAACATAGAAAACTTACAGCACAGTTCAGGCCCTTCGGCCCACAACGTTGTGCCGAACATGTCCCTACCATAGGAATTACTAACCTTACCCATCGCCCTCTATATTTCTCAGCGCCATGTACCTATCCAACAGTCTCTCAAAAAGACCCTATCGTACACTCCTCCACCACCGTTGCCGGCAGCCCATTCCACGCACTCACCACTCTTTGAGCAAAAAACATACCCCTGACATCTCCTCTTTACCTACTCCCAAGCACCTTAGACCAATGTCCTCTTGTGGCCACCATTTCAGCCCTGGGGAAAAGCCTCTGACTATCTACCCGATCAATGACTTTCATCATCTTATCTAACTCTATCAGGACCCCCTCATGGGGGATTATGGGATATTATGGGGT
Organism: Pristis pectinata; assembly: GCF_009764475.1. Taxonomy (NCBI): domain Eukaryota; kingdom Metazoa; phylum Chordata; class Chondrichthyes; order Rhinopristiformes; family Pristidae; genus Pristis; species Pristis pectinata. The sequence continues at coordinate 27,194,388 of NC_067433.1, read as the reverse complement.
ATCTTCAAAGTTTATATCCGTGGTCAAATTATTTCATACTCTGCAGGATTGAAAATAACTAACTAATAATGAATTACTCACAGTAGTTGATAAAATTAAAGAAATTGATAAAAGATACTCTGATTCTCCCAATTTGGAGCTTTATAAAAAGAGAATTGAACTTCAATTGCAACACAGTTTATTATTAACCCCTCCAAATGAAAATCAACTACTTAAAACTCGGAGTCAGTTTTATATACATGGTGATAAATCTGTTAAATTATTGGACAACCAACTGAAAGTAGCTTCGACTGAACGTCAGATTATTAAAGTTCGTAAACGAGATGGTCATTACACGATGGACCATGATCAAATTAATAAATCTTTTCAAGAATATTATACTTCTTTTTATCAAACAGAATTTCCTGAGGACTCTCCATCAATGTATGAATTTTTAAGTTATTTGAATATTCCGAAATTATCACTTAATGAACATTTAATATTAGATGCACCCATTTTGGAGGAAGAAATAAAGAAAGCAATTTCTTCAATGGATTCGGGTAAAACACCTGGTCCCGATGGGTATACAGTTGATTGTTTAAATCCTTTTCTGATTATCCCTCTCCCTGGTTAGGTAAAATTTTTAAAGATGCCCTATCAGCACGTCAATTACCACAATGCTTTTATGAAGCAACTATCTCCTTAATTATTAAAATGATTAAGATCCTACTGAATGTGCATCTTAAAGGTCTATCTCTTGATTGAATGTGGACTCCAATTTTTTTTTCTCTAAAATATTGGCTTCTGGACTGGAAAAGGTACTCCCACAAATTATTTCCGATGACCAGACAGGATTTATTAAAAATCGCTATTTGCATTTTAATATTTGGAGTTTAATGAATATTGAATATAGCCCTTCATCTACAATTCCAGAATATGTTATCTCGCTAGATGCCTAGAAGGTGTTTGATAAAGTCGAATGGGAATATTTATTTAACACGCTTGAGAAATTTAAATTTAGCCCAAATTTCATATCCACGATTAAATTGATATACCGTACACCTTTGGCTTCAATAGTTACTAATAATCACAGATACCCCTTCTTCAGGCTTTTTAGAGGCACTAGACAGGGCTGCCCTTTAAGTCCTTTATTATTTGCTATTGCCTTGGAAAGCTTGGAAATTGCCTTTCGGGACTCTTCTAACATAATTGGTATCACTCGTGGAAAGCGGACGCATAAGATATGCAGATGACCTGTTACTTTCTATCTCTAAGCCTGAGAACTCCATCCCAGCAGCATTATCACTGCTTGCTCAGTTTAGTGTTTTCTCTGGATATAGATTAAATCTGAAAAAAGAGTGAGCTTTTCTCATTAAATATGCAAGTCCCAAATTATAGATATTTACCATTTAGATTAGTTAGTTAGTTAGTTTACAATTTGGGTGTTAAAATAACCAAGAAGCACAAGGGCTTATTCAACATTAACCTTTTACCCTTGATCTATCATTTTAAACAATTGTTCATTAAATGGTCCCCATTGCCTCTGTCATTAATTGGTCGAATTAATGTGGTTAAGATCAATATTTTACCAGATTTTTGCATTTATCCATGCGGTTCCAACTTTCATCTAGAAATCCTTTTTTGACGCTATTGATTTCGAAATTCTTTCATATATATGACAGGAAAAATACCCAAGGTTAAGTAAGAAATATTGACAGAAATTTGAAAAAAAAGTACTGCGGTATGGCTTTGCCTAACTTTAGAATTTACTACCGGGCAATTAATATTAGATATTTAAATTTTTGGACACAAGACATAGATGTAATTCAATGTCCCCTGTGGGTGTATCTTAGGTATGAGTCTGTGCAAGGGTTTTCATTAGCTTCTATTTTAGGAGCCTCACTTCCTTTTGCACTTACTAACTTGAGTAAACAAATTATTAACCCAATAACTAAACATACAATACTTATATGGATTCAATTTCGTATTTTATTTGGATTGAATAAATTCATTTTATCAAGTCCTGTTCAATCCAACCTTTTTTCAACCATTCAGAATTGATTTAGATTTTTCTTTATGGAAAATGAAGGGAATAACATGCCTTCGTGATCTATTCATTGATAATTGTCATTTGTCTTTTGAACAGTTGTCTAATAGATGCAATTTGCCTAGATCACGTTTATTTCGATATTCGCAGATCAGACATGCTTAAAAGTTATTTTACCTACATTTCCGATACCACATAAAATTGAAATTACGGAAAAAGTAGGTTTGAATCCTTATCAGTAGGGCTTGACAGTAATAATTTATACGTCTAGACACAGTTGGTAAAATTAAGAATGAATGGGAAAGAGAACTCCGGATACTTTTACCTACAGAGGCGTGCAAGAAAATTCTCGAATTAGGTAATACATCTTTAATGTGTTCCAGGCACTCTTTGATACAGTCCAAGGTGGTACACAGGACTCATATGTCTAAGGATAAGTTAGCCCGTTTTTATCACCATATAAATCTTATATGTGACGGTTGTAATTTGGAGGTGGCTTCCCTGACACATATGTGTTGGTCCTACCTTATTTTGGAAAAACATTGGAAAGACATTTTTAATGTTATTTCAATTGTATTGAATATTGATTTACAACCTCATCCTCTTACTGCAATTTTTGGGTTACCAATGATGGATTCCGGCCATTTATCGGCTCCAGATTGTCGTATGTTTGCATTTGGTACATTAATGGCCAAGAGATCCATTCTATTTAACTGGAAGGATCCTGTACCTCCGACCACATTTCGATGGTTTCATCAAAGTATAACATGATTAAATTTAGAAAAATTAGGAGTGGTACTGTTGATACTTTGCTTAATTTTGAGGAAGTTTGGAGTCAATTTATTCAGTATTTCCATATGATATAAGCATAACTTCGTCGAATCCCTTTCAATAACCTCTTACTTGAACATAGAGGGCCGGAGACAACGGCATAATATTTTTTTTAACTGAAGAAATATCAGTCCAGCTTTTTTTTCCAGAGGTCTTTGTTTTGTTTTTGTTTGTTATTACTTGTTTTTAATTTTGGGTCTTATTCATATAATTATTTTTTCCCAATCCTTGTGTATCATGTTCACTTAGCAAGAGATTGAGAGGTTCAGTTTATATATGTTACTCCCTGTGAGTGAATATGTCAACTGTGAATATTGTAATCCCGATCTCTTCGTACTCTGTATATAAACACAATTGTTCTGTATATTAATCTGAAATTCAAATTGAAAGTTAATAAAAAGATTGAAAAAAGAAAGAAAACACCGACAGGCAGTGAAAAGGGGTAACGTACAACAATGAACGGCTTCCTTTGCAGTTTCAATTCAGCTGTGCTGTACCTCCATCCCGAAATGTAACTGGTTGAACATCCCGCTCTCCATGTCCGGAATACCGCAACCCACCAGGCTTGAAGAACATAGCCCCTGTCGTCACTGATTTTCATTTACTCTCAGTCCTTTTCCATCTATCATACAAACCGAGAAACACACACACGCACACACACACACACACACACACACACACACACACACACACACACACACACACACACACACACACACACACACACACACACACACACACACACCATGATACAAAATCAGGAGACATTTGTGAATTAATTGAAGCCAATAACTGCAAAAGGATAATTGAAAGATTCACTCAGTCTGTTAGCAAACAAAATAAAAATTAATTGGAATTAATCAATCGCCAGTGGCAGGAAGGGGATGGTTGAATTTTAGACAAAACGTAACTAATCAGTAAAGGAACAGACGTAAGACAGCTGGAAGTCAATGGGAAAAACATGCATAAAATACATGAGAGAGAGAGAGAGCAGACAGACAGACAGACAGACAGCAACAGATAGGAAAAGTCTCATTCTATACCTGTCAGTTTCTGGTGCAGTGTGAGAGTGTGGAGTTCATTTAGTACTTGTCATCCTGGGGCAGTGTAAGTCTGTGGAGTTTATTCTGTTTTCTTGTATGTTGTTTCACAAATCCGTTACTGACTAGCTTGATATAATTATCTCCGCTTATTGTTCAAACTCTTTTTAAAACAACTATATTTACTCACTTTTGTCTAACACTTAAACTACATTATGTTCAGTGCAAGTTTGAATGATGTTAGTTATAATGGAGTAGTCCTCCGAGATTCATAGATTCCGGCAGCTTAGAATCTGGTCATTCTGCCCATTCTGCCCATGCAGACCATCGATTATGCGCCTTCACTAATCCCAATTAATAAACTTGGTTTTTCTCCTTATATACCTTGGGCATTCCCCTTCTCTGTTGGATAATCGTCAAATGTTGTGTTGGCTTCAACCAGCTACTGGAGTGGTGCGTCCCAGATTACAACTGGGTGAAAGAAAATATCCCGCAGATCCTTTCTAATCCTGTTACGTATCCACTGGCTTTACTCCTGGTTATCTAATTTCCACACATCTGCAAAGAGAATGACTTGCCTGCTCGCTACCCTATCATTGCTGCAATGTAGATCAGAACATAACTCTTAGATTGAATCGTGCGCGAATGATATATAATGCAACACAGCCTGACACTGTATCCGAATGTTGGTCTGGCCTGCAACGTAAATGAGGCTGTATTATTATGGGTAGCACTGCACCTCTTTCTCATTGACCACCAATACAGACATACCTCAGGGCTCCTGTATAACCCCTGCTCTACTATCTATATACCTTCGAATGTGTGGCGAAACGCAGCTCCAACGCCATCTACAAAATGGCAAATAACATCACTGTTTTTTGCAGAATCACGGTGAGGGCCGCGGAGAAGTTCAGGAGTGAGACGGGTCAGCTGGTTGAGTAGCAACAACCTCATGCTCAACTTCAGCAAGACTAATGAACTGATTGTCGTCTTTAAGAATGGCAAATCAGGCGAACACACAGCAGTCTTCATTGAAGGATCTGGGAGGGAAAGGGTTAGAAGCCTCAAGTTGCTGAGTGTCAACATCTCCAACAATCTACCCTAGACCGAGCACATAGATGCAGCCATGAAGAAGCCACACCAGCGTCTCCACTTTCTTAAAAAAAATAAGATATTCGCCATGTCATCGAAGACTCTGGAAAACTTCCAGAGGTGGACAGTGAAAAACATACTGACAGGTTACATCGCAGCCGAATATGAGAACAGTAATGCACAGGAACTCAACGGGCTACAAGGACTGGTGACTCAGTGAGATTCATCACGGGTGAACGCTCCCCAGCATCAAGGACATCGACAAGAGGCGATGGCTCAGGAAGGTGATATCCATCATTAACGACACCCAACATCCGGACCATGCCCTCTTCTCGATGCTGCCATAAGGAAAGAGGTACGGGAGCCTGACGACTCGCACTTCCAGATTCAAAAATAGATTATTCCCCACTGACAGTGGATTCTGCAACCGACCTGTAATATCCTAATTCTTCGTTGGACTATATTTCCCTCAACTTGCACTGAGGTCGTTATGTTATTTCTGTTAATTGTGTTGTATAAGTTCTGTATAGTTTGTGTTAATTTAATTCCATGAAAATTATGTTTGTCATGTTTGTAATGCACTGTGCTTTTGCTGAAAAAAAGTTAATTTAAATGGCATTCATACCCTGGTTATATATGGCCATGACAATAAACTTAAATTAGTTGGGATATGAGGGCAGATCTGGGTTGAAAGGAACTGATCCTGGATCTCACATTGCAGAACGTGGGTGTTTTATGAACTGCTGGGAAATTAATACCTCGGGTGAATCCATCTTTAAATTCTGGCCACATACTCCCATCTGTCTGTGTGATCCGTTGATACCGACATATTCTCGCCATTTATTATTTGAATGATAAGAGACTGCAGAACTAGGAGATCAGAGGGACTGTCACGAACCAGCAACAAAAGAAACACACTGAGCATGATTTAGTGTTAAAAACTATTTTATTAATCACTACTTATGATAATACGTAAAATAAAAGTAAAAATGTTAGTATGTTAGAATTCAAGAATGTTAAACCTCGAACGTTAACCCCAAGACTAAACTCGTCGTGTGTGTGTGTGACAAAGTCCAAAACTCCCAGTTCCTGAATGGTTCTTAAAGTTCAGTTCCGCAAGCCATAAGGTGAAACATGAGCAAGGGCTTCTTCAACAACCACCGTTGTCTGAAGATAAGATGTAGATGTAGAAAAACATAGAGAGAGTACATACGAAATCCAAATGTTCCACGATGGAACCCAAACGACACTTCAGTGTTTACTCGGTAGTGACTTCCTCACCCCGAAAAGCATCCGAACCGTGGTCGTCCACACACAAATACCTGTTTCCTTCTACAGGTCAGCAACAAAGTGAACTCCACCGGATTACTTCCAACTTCCATACATGGATTTCTATGGCAAACAGTTATTGTTTCTCATCCATCGATGGAGAAAACAAGCAGGCTGGTGTCTCTCTCCCTTCTCTCTCTCTCTCTCTCCTTCTTCTTCTAACCTCTTCAACAACGTCATTACGTCCTTTATCTTCTATTGACGTAAGCACGCCCCACACACACATACACACACTCTCTATCTTAAAGGGACTTTCACTGAGTCCGTAACACCTCCCACCTAAAAAAAAAAATTCCCAAGAAAGTTTTAACCGCGCATACAGTTAGTAATGTTAATAATTATCATGCTACACAACTACAGACTATCAGATTAGTACAGATACATGTTTCCCATTTAACATCGAGAAAGACAATCAGCAATCACATTATCTTTGCCTTTAATGTGAGTTATCATGAGATCAAACTCTTGCAAAATTAAACTCCAGTTTAACAGCCTTCTGTTCTTGTTTTTGACTCGGCTCAGAAACACCAATGGGTTATGATCTGTATACACAGTCAATGGTTTCTGAGCGGTGCAAACATATACACTGAAATGTTGCAAGGCTAAAACAAGCGACAGTAATTCTTTCTCTATGTGGGAATAATTATTTTGATGCTCATTAAATTTCTTTGAAAAGTAAGCTACAGGATGGTCAATATCATCAAGGTCACCCTTCTGCAACGACACAGCTCCTGCAGCTTCATCACTGGCATCTACTGCTAATGAAAATGGCTTTTCAAAGTCAGGTGTTTTGAGCACAGGATGGTAGCATAAAATGGCTTTCAGTTTCTCAAATGCTTCTTGACAAGAATCTGTCCAAACAAACTTTACTCCCTTCTTCAGAAGATTAGTTAGGGGAAGAGCAATATCAGCAAAGTTTTTACAAAATTTTCGGTAATATCCAACCATTCCCAAAAATCTTCTAACAGTCCTCGTACCTGTGGGAATAGGGAACTCAGATATCGCTTGAACTTTTGCCTGAACAGGAGCTTGCTTGCCTTGACCTACAACATAACCAAGATACGTCACAGTGGCATGGCCAAATTCACTTTTAGCCAAGTTAACTGTAAGGTTAGCCTTGGAAAGTCTTTCAAAAAACCTTTCTAACGCAGAGATGTGATCCTCCCATGTATCATTCCCAGTCACTAAGTCGTCAATGTAGGCATCTGTATGTTTTAACCCATGAATCACTGAATTAATCATTCTTTGAAATGTTGCCGGAGCATTTTTCATTCCAAATGGCAAAACATTGTATTCATACAATCCAGAAGGGGTTACAAAGGCTGAAATCTCCCTTCCTCTATCTGTTAATGGAACACACCAGTACCCTTTTAATAGGTCAATCTTTGTAAGAAATTTTGCCTTTCCCACTCTGTCTATGCAATCATCCACCCTAGGAATAGGGTAAGCATCTGACTTTGTTACAGCATTCACTTTCCTGTAATCTGTGCAAAATCTAACAGTTCCATCAGGTTTAGGCACAATAACACAGGGCGAACTCCAATTTGAAGTAGAATGTCTAATAATATGATTTTCCAACATGTATTTTATATCCTGATCAACAAGTTTACTTTTTTCCACATTCATTCGATATGGGTGTTGTTTGATTGGTTTTGCATCCCCAACATCAACATCATGGGTAATTATCGATGTTCTGTTTGGAACATCTGGGAACAGATTTTTAAATTTTAAAATTAATTCTCTCATCTGTTGTTTTTGTGAAACTTGTAAATGGTCCAACTTCGTTTCAAGGTTCTCCAGGATATTTTGGTTTTTTAGTTTCGATGGAACAATATTTGGTCTAAATTGGCCTACCTCAACATCAACATCAGGCATTCTAGAAACAACCTTTACACCATCCACCAAGGCCACAACTGAATCCCTCTCATAATAAGGTTTTAGCATGTTTACATGACAGATTTGTGTTTTCTTGCGTCTATCTGGTGTTTTGATTATATATGTTAGATCAGTCACCCGAGATTCAATAACATAGGGTCCAGAAAAATGAGATTGCAATGGATTATTTTGGCTAGGGAAAAATACCAACACCTTTTGCCCCACTGCGAATGTCCTAGGCCGAGCACGTCTATCAAAATATGTCTTCATTCTTATCTGGCTTGTTTTCAAATTCTCTCTCGCTAGCTGGCAGACTCTCTCCAACCGAGTTTTAAATTTTTGGACATAGTCCAACAGACTCAAGTGAACTTCCTCATTAACCCACTGCTCTCTTAACAACTCCAAAGGTCCTCTCACCCTATGTCCAAACACAAGCTCAAACGGACTAAATCCTATTGACTCCTGGATCGATTCTCTAACCGCAAACAAAAGTAAATGAATACCTTCGTCCCAATCCTTGGTGTTTTCAAAGCAATAAGTCTTCAGCATATTTTTGAGAGTAGAATGAAATCTCTCCAGAGCTCCTTGAGATTCTGGGTGATATGCAGATGATACAATCTGCTTTGCTCCCAGCTCATAGACTATTTGTTGAAAAATTTTTGACAAAAATTACTACCTTGATCAGATTGGATTTCTTTTGGCAAACCAAACAAGGTAGAAAATTTTACAAGAGCCGTTGACACCATTTTGGCCTTAATATTTCTAAGGGGTATTGCCTCTGGAAATCTAGAAGTGGCACACATGATGGTTACCAAATACTGATTTCCAGTCTTAGACTTTGGTAAGGGGCCAACACAGTCCACAATCACCTTCGAAAAGGGTTCACCAAAAGAAGGAATTGGTTTCAAAGGAGCCACAGGGGGTTTTTGATTTGGTTTACCTACCATCTGACATGTGTGGCAGGTTCGACAAAACATCACCACATCTTTTCTCAAACCAGGCCAATAGAATTGTTTCAAGATCTTCCCTACAGTTTTATTCACACCAAAATGACTACCCAAAGGCATACTATGGGCCAGGTTTAAAATCTCATCCCTATAAACTTTTGGAACAACAACCTGATGAATAACTTCCCATTCCTCAGTAACAGGAACATGAGGAGGTCTCCATTTCCTCATTAACACTCCATTTTTGACATAGTATCCAGTTGGCACCTTTTCACTCTCCTCACATGAGAGTGCTTTTTCTTTCAATTCTGTCAACTCAGGGTCCTTTGTCTGTTCCACCATAAAATCCTTCCTTGACAAAGACAAATCTTTAAATTCAGGCTCACTATAAGGATGCTGATCCTCCAGTGAAGACAGAAAAGTCTCAGATAAGGCATCATAATTTTCTTCCTGTTTAGGACTGTCACAGGGAACCACATCAGACTGCACCGGACTGTCTGTCTTGGCTAATTCTCTAGCTCTAGCTCGAGTCACCGCACATGATGGGTAAACATCTTGATCATTCTCAGACTCATCAATCCTTGGTTTGGTCGTTAACCGTACCACAGGAACACTTTCTCCATCTGCATTTCCCAATAACAAAGAAACTCCTTCCACTGGCAAACTAGGTCTTATCCCTATCTCGACTGGTCCTTCTACGAACTTTGACTTTAAAATCACCCTGTGAAAAGGGACAGACATGGTCTCACCTGTAACACCTCGTACTAGATTTACTTCACCAGTGTCACTTTCTTCACCAAATTTTAAAACACTGTCCAGCAAGAGAGATTGACTAGCCCCAGTATCTCTAAGAATTTTCACTGGCACCTGGGGTGACTCATCATTCAGTGAAACAAAACCCTCTGATACATACGAACGGAATTCCTTTCTCACCTCCTCCAACTTTTCCGCTTTTCCCTCTTGCAAGGATTGGTCTTTAACAGAATCTCCTAAACCTTTTTGGTTTTTAATTGCCTGAAAGCAAGCATTGGGCCCAGCTTCCTTCTTTTTCTTCAAAAGGGCACAATTAGATATCACGTGGCCAGGTTTCCTACAGTAATAACAAGTACGCTCAACAGATTTCTCCAGCCCTGGCTTCTTTTCATCTTTTTCCTTTTTGATTACCTCCCAATTTAATCTCTGGTTTACCTGGATTGTCTTTGTAACTCTTTTGAAAGGTTTTAGTTTGTCCCCATTTGGATTTATGGGTTAAAGCATAATCATCTGCCAACCTAGCAGTTCCTTGTAAAGTTTCCACTGCCTTTTCATTTAAATATGTTGTTAATTCAGCTGGAACACATCTTTTAAAGTCTTCCACTAATATCAATTCTTTCAATTTATCAAAATCCCCATCTACATTTTTAGCCATGTACCATCGTTCAAAACATATTCTCTTTCCATTGTCAAATTCCATATAAGTCTGATCTGCAGATTTCCTCAAGTCTCTGAATTTTTGTCTATAAGCCTCAGGGACCAATTCATAGGCCTTACAAATAGCTTGTTTTACCTTGGTATAATCAGCTGCATCCTCAACAGACAAAGCAGAATAAGCTTTTTGAGCTTTACCTTTAATCACACTCTGTACCATAAGAGCCCATCCTTTCCTTGGCCAGTTTGAACTCACAGCAACCTTTTCAAAATGTTGGAAATACTGATCAACCTGATCTTCTTCAAACGGAGGGACTAATCGAACCTCCCTGCTGGCTGAAAAACCATCATCAGAATCAGATTCCGAACTCCTACGCTTCATTTGTAACTCATGCTGCCTCTGTTTCTCCTTTTCCTCACTATCCAGCTCCATCCTCTTCAATTCCATCTGCTTCATTGCTAGATCAGCCTCTATCTTCATCTGAGTTAGCTTTTGTTCAGTCTCTAATTTCTTTTGTTCGGCCTCTAATTTCTCTCGCTCGGCCTCTAATCTCTTTTGCTCTCGTTCAGCTTCTAATTTCTTTTGTTCTCGTTCAGCCTCTATCTTTAACTGGGTTTGCTCTCGTTCAGCTTCTATCTTTGCCAGCTGCACCTGTGCCTCAGAAATTGCTATTTCACTGCCAGGAAACTGTTTTAACACTTCCTTCTCAAACACCTTCTTTTCCACATAATGGCCAGCTATCAGTCTCTGAATATCTGCCTTTCTCATAGACTGCTTTACTTCTGTAAGGTTTAGCCTTGTAGCAATCTTTATCAGATCATCCTTTTTCGACACCTCCAATCCTTTTTGGGTTGGTGACTCCAAAAATGCCTTAATATCCATTGCTGCTGGTTTCCACACACACAAGCCAATTAAAAAGAATTTGGATTGAATCCCGAACAAATCTTGTCAATCTGGGGAACGATCCCAGACGACACTCGTTAACCTTGGGAACTATCCCGGACGAGCCCCCAATTTTGTCACGAACCAGCAACAAAAGAAACACACTGAGCATGATTTAGTGTTAAAAACTATTTTATTAATCACTACTTATGATAATACGTAAAATAAAAGTAAAAATGTTAGTATGTTAGAATTCAAGAATGTTAAACCTCGAACGTTAACCCCAAAACTAAACTCGTCGTGTGTGTGTGTGACAAAGTCCAAAACTCCCAGTTCCTGAATGGTTCTTAAAGTTCAGTTCCGCAAGCCATAAGGTGAAACATGAGCAAGGGCTTCTTCAACAACCACCGTTGTCTGAAGATAAGATGTAGATGTAGAAAAACATAGAGAGAGTACATACGAAATCCAAATGTTCCACGATGGAACCCAAACGACACTTCAGTGTTTACTCGGTAGTGACTTCCTCACCCCGAAAAGCATCCGAACCGTGGTCGTCCACACACAAATACCTGTTTCCTTCTACAGGTCAGCAACAAAGTGAACTCCACCGGATTACTTCCAACTTCCATACATGGATTTCTATGGCAAACACAGTTATTGTTTCTCATCCATCGATAGAGAAAACAAGCAGGCTGGTGTCTCTCTACCTTCTCTCTCTCTCTCTCCTTCTTCTTCTAACCTCTTCAACAACGTCATTACGTCCTTTATCTTCTATTGACGTAAGCACGCCCCACACACACATACACACACTCTCTATCTTAAAGGGACTTTCACTGAGTCCGTAACAGGACCCTGAGTGTTCTTGTTCATAATTCATAAAATGCCCGTGTGCAGACACAGCAAATACTGAGGGAAGTTACCAGAATGCATTGAATTTCGAAAGTAGAATTGAATCCATAAAAATGAGTTAATGCTTCAGTTCTGTCGAGGACTGTGGAGGCGATGTCGAGAACAAACGAAGCATTACATTATTTCAGGATATTTTCCTGTTTAAGTTAATTCAGGCAACAGTTGACTCGACTAATAACAGAAATACCAAGTTTATTTTATGGAATAGGGTTGGAGCGTTTGGATTTTTACTGCCAGTGTTCAGAGGACGAAGCGGTTATTTGTTGAAATGCATGGGATCAATAAGGGTGTGCATTGGAAGAATGTTTCCACTGGGGATAGAATCTGTAACTCGCGGCTCTTGTCGAAAATAAATGGTCATTTATTATTTAAGTGTGAAATATTTTCCCTCAGTCGTTCGTTATTCCACGGAACTCCCTTACGCTGATGGACATGCATTTTAACAGATTTTTAAAAAAACATATGGTGTGTAAATGGTTAATCTTGGTATATGCGAGTCTTACCAGCAGGAAGAAGTAAAAAAAATGTTAAAAGTGGAAACGGATATGACTACAATTTAGAAAAATTTGTTGTTTATCCCAGAAGAAAAAAAACTAAAAACAGCCCCACCCCCTCCCCCAGCAGTACGAAAACTGACCAATAGGCAGCCAGAAAGCTACCCTATAATTGAACTTACCCCAGTTCTATTGGGAGCAGTAGTCCAAATTGAAAAATATATAACCCACCCATGTTTTGTCTGAGGGTCAACACATTTAACCACACAACATTATACACTCAAAGTGGCGGCACAGGTTGACTCTGTGGTTAAGAAGGCATATGGTGTATTGTCCTTCATCAACCGTGGAATTGAATTTAGGAGCCTGGAGCTACTGTTGCAGCTATATAGGTCCCTGGTCAGACCTCACTTGGAACACTGTGCTCAGTTCTGGTCGCCTCAGTGCAGGAAATATGTTGAAGCCATAGAGAGGGTGCAGAGGAGATTTACAAGGATGCTGCCTGGAATGTGGAACATACCTTATGAAAGCAGGTTGAGGAAACTCGGCCTTTTCTCCTTGGAGAGACGGAGGGTGAGGGGGGACCTGACTGAGGTGTATAAGATGATGAGAGGTATTGATAGGGTAGATAGTCAAAGGCTTTTACCCAGGGCTGAACTGATTGCCACAAGAGGACATAGGTTTAACGTGCTGGGGAGTAGGTATAGAGGAGATGTCAGGGGTAAGTTTTTCACTCAGAGAGTGGTGAGTGCGTGGAATGGACTGCCGGAAACGCTGGTGGAGTCTCATACGATAGGGTCTTAGATCGGTATGTGTAACTGAGTAAAATAGAGGGCTATGGGTAAGATTAGTAATTTCTAGGGTAGGGACATGTTCGGCACAGCTTTGTGGGCCGAATGGGCTGAATTGTGCTGTAATTGTTCTATGTTCTAATATATTGAACAAACAACATCGTTGTGAGATTGAAACAGAGCCAAAGGGGGTTAACAGTGACATTTAAAAAATACAGTTTAATAATTATTTCAAAAAGAAAGCAAACGATCAGTCATTTTGTTAAATTCTTAATTACTATTAAAACAAAACATTAAAATAATTAAAAGAATGAAAAATAAAGGTTTAAATCTAAAAAATAATTGGATAATAAAGAAAGTAGATAGCAAATCCAAGGAAGAACACTGTGTATCTTCTGCATTTCTTAGCTTCTAAAATTAAAAGCTAGTTCAAAGGAAGTTCCTCGTCCTCTTGGCTGGATTTGCACTATTTGCGAGATTTATCAGGTGGTGTAATTCTCAACCTTGCTGGGAATAATAATGCAGGATGATAATTCCTTTGATAAATACGAGCCATAATTGGTTTGTAGGTCAGCCTTTCTTTCATAATTTCTGGGGTGTAATCTTCAACTACTCGAAACTTCCATTGTTTAAATTGAATCATTCCACGTTCCCGAGCGGTACGAATCAATAGTTTCTTGACGTTGACATAATGGAATCTCAGTATTACTGGCCGAGGCTTTTCATCCGGAGCAGTTTGGATCTTAATGTTCTGAGCTCTATCCAGCATAGGCTGAACAGGGAACGTTTCGGAACCAAACATATCGACCAGAAGTTTAGAAAAGTATTCCGTAGAACACCAGTCTCGGTGTTTTCTGGTAAATTGATGATTCTTAAATTTTTCCTCCTGCTGCGTCCTTCCAGGTCGATGATCCTCTGTTGCTGCTTTTCCAGGTTTTTCTTGGTTGTAATTAAGGCTTTTTCAGTGAATGGAGTTTGGCATCTCTCTCTTTACCAGCTTGGTCTATTTCAGCAATTAGTTGCATTTGTTTGGCATTCTCATGGATAAGAGTTATTTGTTTGTCTTAAACGTCCTTTAAAATGGACTTCAATTCGGCAAAGCTCCGGTCAAACTTTCTATCGAGATTAGAAATAGCTTCCATGGTAGGTTGGTCTCAATTACCTTTACCATTAGCTGACGCTTCAGATCTGGTGCTCATTTTAACAGTCAAAGATCAAGATTAAACTTGTGCCAGTATTGTAAAAGACTTATTAAGGAGTGGTAAATAGTAGATTGAAAAGTGACTGGACCAAAGCAAAGCTATGACTTAGTCCATCGAGCGCTACCAACAGATGCCGAGATTTGAATGTCTTTCAGGCTGCTGTCGACCGATACTTGATAATCAAGGGAGTGAAAGATAACCGCGGGCACATGGGAACATGGAGTGAGGGTTTAAATGAGATGATGGCTCATCTGACTTAATGGAGGAGTGTACTTGGGGGCTGAGTGGGGACTCCTGCTCCTAGTTCAGTTGTCGGTATGCCTGTCTGTTCCTCTGGTGTGGTGACCAGGACTGTACACAGCACTCCAGCTGTGGCGAAGTTGTGTTCCAGCAGAGCTCCCTGCTCTGGCATTCTGTGCCTTCAACCAACAAAGGGAAGTCTCCCTTTCGCCTCCTTAACTGATGACAGCCCGACCTGATCACTACCTTCAGGGATCTGTCCACATGTTCAACGAGGTCTATCGGCTCCTTTGTTCTTCATGCTTTCCCGTTGATTGTTTGTCCCTTGATCTCGTTTAGACTCTCCGCCAGCATCATCTCACTTCCGCGGATTGAACTTGTGCCCTCTCGCTTTATATTTATCGCTGTCTGTAAAAATGTCCCATTATCTACCTATGATCATCATAATTTGTGCACATCAAACCGGTCCCCCACCCCTCAGCCTTCTCCGCTCCAAGGAAATCAAGACAGCCGAACCAATCTCATCTTATAAAAGGAATTGCACATGGTCGGCGACATATCGGTGAATCTTCCCTACACAGATCCCGGTATAACCACGCCCTCCGCATAACGTGGGGACCACAACTTTTCTGTCGTTCAGTCGCTCCCACCTCCTGACTCTCCAGTAGGAAACACGCCTTCCTCGCCCGCTCTGGACTCCATGTGACTCCAGCCCACACCAATCTGGTCGCCTGGTGACTGCCGTCTGAAGCGGCGCAGCAAGCATGTCGGATGGATCAGAAAGGAGAAGGGAAGTGAAACCGGCCCGGCTGCCCAGCCCAGGCCACCCTGCAGAGACCCCATTGTTATCACTGCCTGGGCGCCGGGTCAGGACCCTGGAGCCCCGTCATTGATTGCCCAGCGGGAGCTCCCTTACCACACGGAGCGCAGCGGCGCAGGGAGGCGGCCCGGCCCCACCTTATCAAGGGCAGCTGGGGAACGGCAATAACTGCTGCCCCTGCTGCTGATGCCCACAGGCAGAGACTGAGAGCAAGATGGGAGGTCTTGTGGTGTGGTGGCGGGTGAGCAAATCCTGTCCCGCTCTGAGTGCGCCTCTCGCCGTCCAACTGCCCGCCGGAGTTCAGCGTGAAATGTCATAGACCTGAGACTTTAAACCTATTTATTCCCCCCACAGTCACTGCCTAACCTGTTGAGTATTTCCAAGCAGTTCTGTTTTTCGTTCAGGATCAGTCTTGTTTGCCAAATGCCGTGATCTGTGCTGTTCCCGTACGTCCCTGACCACACTGGACACATCCCATGGGAAAATTCCTTCTGCCTGCCCGCAGTAATGGCCAAGTGTTTAGCGCGTTGGACATCATATTCGTTCGGGATTTTTCAAGCAGGTTCGAATCCTGCCGACGGAAGCAGCAGGTCTGCCTGGAGTAACTAGTGTTTGTGGGATTTTTGGGGGGCTGTGGTTTGTCGGTAAAACGGTGTTTACTCCGGTTCAATTCTTCCGTTCTGAATTTTGGACTTTGGCTTGGAAATGTTGTCTGTCCTCGTTACTCCTGGAAGTCGACTGAGCATCTGCCGCTGACATGAACGCTCTGGACCGAGTAGGTTACTTACCGAGCTATAAATTGCCATAATTGGCTCTAGCCCCGAATTTCGCGGCCCAGGCTGACAGAGATCATCTGTCAGTCACTGAATTCCAGAGGGTTCGGCCGATACTGCTTAACCACTCCTCACAAGACAGAACCGGTGATCATTTGCCGTGGCAAAGGTATCTTTCGGTTGTGAACAGATAGGTTGTTGGTTCGAGCCCACCCAGGCACGCTGGCGATCCGCCAGCTTTTGATGTGCATGTTCTTGTCGACTCGAGACTCATTAGGCTGTCAGTGATGGGGTTCCAAGATTCTGACCCTGAAGGACGGCTTTGAATCAATTGGTGATGAGAAAGGAAGAGGTTAAAGATTGAGTGTTACATCCCCTGTGTCTGCATGGGACAAGTACCCTGGGAAGGACAGTAGTTGGCGGAGATGAAACAGCGGGCCAGGGAGTTGCAAAGGGAACGCTCCTTCGAATGCAGAACTGTGAGTGGTGGGGACGATGCTGGAACTTCGTTACGTGCAACAGACATTGTGAAGGATGAGCCGTTGAATGCGGAGGCTGGTAGAGTGAAATGGAAGGAGCATGGGAGTTCGATCCTTGCTTTAGTTAGATGGACAGATGATGGACGTAGAGGTGCAGGAAATACATGGAACGTGGTCGAGGACTGTGCTGAATCTGGTGGCAGAGGAGACAAGATTAAGAAGGAAGAAGACATTTTACAGTCACGTGTGGAAAGTCTCGTCATCGGGGCAAGAATGACAGACAGAAAGGGACGGGGAGAACACAATGAAGTTTTTACATGAGGCAGGATGTGGAGAAGTACTGTCGTCGGCGCAGTGGGAATATGTGGGCTTGTAATGTACATTTAAAGCTGACCTATTCCGTGAGATCGAGACAGCGAGATCCGGAGCATGAATGAAATACTCAGAGAGGGACCTCGGAGAATGTGAGCGCGATGGAATTGTCAGCGGGAGTGCAGGATTCAGCATCAATAACAATTAATGCCCCTGAAAATATAGTTCTGTGAGGTGCCGGATAGGGATGAAGGAAGGGCGAACTCGCGAGAAGACAGATATATCTTGGGCACACGGGAAATAATACCAAAGATATTTCTTTGATTGGAAGAAAGTAAGTGCAGTTGTTCAATGTGAGGCCGTGTTCAGCCAGGCAAATGTGTGTACTAGCAAAAGGAGACTAGTTGGGCCTCTGTTTGAAAATATCACACCATTCCAGTGTGCGATGGAGGTGCAGAGGAGTTTTATCTCCATGGTAAACAAGAGCTGGTGAGGAACGGGAATTGGAAACAGTGGAAGTGACAGAGAGCATTGGATGTGTCGGAGATATTGGGCACGGGAGAAGTGATGAAGTGAAGGCAGGAAGAAATAAAAATGGACAACACCAGGCTACTGGGATATTTCTGTTGTGAACATGGGAGAGGAAGAAGAAGCAGGTTGTGCGTGGGCTGGACACTGGACGGGTGGATGTTCTGGAAGGAAGATTTTCCCAGGGTATTAGGTCTGGGACTGCCAGGAGACAATGGTCGGTCGGGTCATGGACCCAGGGATGGATAAGGGTGTGCCTGAGAGTGAAGGTTGGTCTCTGTGTGAAAGGAGCCAGTTGGCCAAACCACAACAGCGCCGCCCATTGGTTTGATGACGAAATTGGCTTTGCTCCCCAGTGACCCGGGGTGCTGCACTTTTGGAAGGGCTTTGGTGAGAATGAACAACGGATCTGGTAAGGCAAGAATAGAAATGGGCCATATAAAGTTGAAAGTACGGTGGAAATTCATGGCATAGTTAAAGCCTAGATAGACTGACCGGGTTTAATGGGTGACAGGGTGACTTGCAAAATACTTGTAGGGGAATTCACACAGGGTCTGATGTCGTGGAATCTGGGTCAGGAAGGCAGATTGTCTCCCTGAAGAGCGGTGGTGAACCAGATACATTTTGACGACAATCCGGAGGTTATGAAGGTCCATGTGTTATCCCATCCACTGCTACAAATCCAGATTTTCCGCTGAATTTAAATTCCACAAGTGTGTTGTGGTGGCGACACACCGAAGCGCCTTCCAATACTCCCGGTTCAAAACTCATCTGCTCTGTTGTAAGGTGAACACATTCACCTTGCCCACTGGACCGATGCTCCGTTTGTCCCTCGTAACAGATGAAGGAACATCGATCTCTAACGTTGATCCTGTTTCTCTCCCCACAGATGCTGCCTGATCTGCTGAGAATCTCAGGCATTTTCAGTTTTCCAACTTCTGCAATATTTTGTTACAGAATCCCACATTCTATTAGCCCTGATGCTGTGTAACAACCTTTTAGTAAGTTAAGATAATTAAAAAAAGGGAAATCTGGAGGCACTGATCCCAACCCTCATGTGACTGGGCTTCACCCGTCAGACGAGCTCCATTGTGCATCATTCAGACAAACCCGGGGAAGGCAGACTCTGCAGAAGGGTCATGACCTTATGTTTATACAGAACGGGACAGAACATTTGGGACATATCCTGGGAGGGACATAAGATTAAAACCGTGAGAGCTTCCCCCTTTAATATGCCTGATGAGTTATTGCTGAATTTATAGATTTTAATGGATGTCACAAGGTGGAACAAATGGCACCGAGTCGGGAATGTTTGGGGTGTTGGGGATGGTGATGAGCTCGGCCTTGTTTCCTCACGGTATGGTCGGCTGTCTCGGCGTGATTTGCTGCGCCAGTGGTAAAGGGGGCAGAACTGTGGAAACGCTCTTTACACCAGAGTTTCACCGCAAAGGTCAGCCTCCTGCCCTTATAAACGTTACACCATGAGAAATCGTTCATGCCCACATCTCAGGAAGGAGTTGACCGCCAATGCCAAACACTCTTCTCCACAACACACACGCACTGAATGTGAATTCAGCGCTGATGATTAGTCCTGAGGTGAGTCTGTCATTGTTATCATTCAGGAATAAGCTCCAGAGGCCAGGACATTGTCTGATCCTGTCACCACCCATCCCATTCCCCACCGTCAGCCCACCCACGTTGCACTGAGCGACAAGGAAACAGACACAGGGCGGAAGAGATTTTATTCATTTATTTCCAGTCTCTGTGAACAACATGCTTGATATTTGGTTCACATATGGGATGATGTCACAGCGCGCTGTTCTCGGATAAACTCCATGTCCAGGATGGCTACAGTTTACAAAATCATGGTGATGTCGTTTAGAGTGTATTCATGTGAAGAGTTGGTAACATTTGGCGGGGGCAGGGATGTATAACTGGCAAACGTGGATAACCTGCCGCAAACGCAGCTGTAACCCGTGAACATCTGCTCATGGATCAGATATATTGATGATCATACGTTGTCTGGAACTGTCTCTATGATTTGATTGAAGTCACACTGAGATTCACTGGGTATTTCACCGCGTTCTTCAGCTGCTCACGGAACTTGCTCTGTGTCAGGACATAAATCCCCGTGTTGGTGCAGGTGCTGAGAAGTTGCAGCATGAATGCGACTGAAAGGACATCACTGTCCGCGCTTTACTGAGCCCCCAGAACCCACTCATATACAACATACATAACTACTGTACTCCACAACAGTATAAAACTGCCCGATATGCTGAAGAGTAACACGATGGATTTCCTTCGGTTCTCCATCTCCGGGTCCTTGTCCTTCTCTCCATTGCTGCGTCTCACGAGCCCTCTGCGGATTCTACAAGAGACTAAAATGTACCTGGCGGTCTGTGAATTCACCAGCAATAATAAAAAGAACGTGAGACAAGAGGATAAAGCAAACATCAACAACTCAAATGACTTCAATGAGGTTAAATTTAAGAACGTCCATTTCAGGACACACCCATTGGGTACTTTGCCGATGATAAGTGCTGGGTCAAAGGTAAAATATCACGTAACTCTGAGTGAACAACTCAGCACAGTCATCGTCCTGGTAACAACTGTCGCCGTTCTCTCAGTACAATATTTTGTTTTCAGTGTCTGGAAACAAATGGCCACAAAACGATCAAATGTGAAACCCACGGTGAACCAGACAGAGCTCACAGAGGCTGCAGACGCCAGGACAATCTTAAGGGAGCAGACGGGGGTAATGGTCAGGAATGAAAGTGGGAGATACATTCCAGCGATGGATTTTGCTATGACGTCAGTGATGACGACCAGGAGATCGGCCGCTGCCATTCCCACCAGGTAGCGAGTGATATACTTGGAGAAACCGCACTTCCCTCGGGACAGGATCACAATAGCCACCAAGTTCACTGGAAGAGAGAGAAAATAAGAACTAACATTATCCTGAGATCATCAATAGCAACTGCTGAAATAATCCCCAACTGACATGAAGAATGGAGTTTTCATAACAAAAGCGGGAAATTAACAATTCATCCTGGGAAGGTGAGGAAAAACAAACTGTCGTTCCGCACAACACCAGGAACTCGGGTTCGATACCGTCCACGGATGCTGACTGGGTGGAGTTCCCACCTTTCCGCATGACCGATTCGCTTTCTCGCAGGGCTCCTGTTTTCTTCTGCATCCGAAAGACTTCTCAGTGTGTGTTCGGGTTGCTGTAAATTCCCCCATCGTGCAGGGTGATGGCGAGAGGACCACCACGGAGGGGTAGGTACGTGAGGGGGTATAAGCTGCAGAACTGAGTTAAATGAGAAGGGTAAGTGGTTTACAAGATTCTGCTTTGGGGAGAACGGGGAGTCAATTGTTTGAATGGCCGTCTTCTATGCCCTAATAACTGCCAAATATAGAATATCGTAATTGGAGAACAGACATGGGTGGGGGCAATGAACTAAATGCTCCAACCAACAAACCAAGCTTGTGGAGCTCAGGAACCGTCACCGAAGCAATAAATGTACAGACAACTGGTTCGCCATGTGGCTCCATTTAAAATCCCTTCAATGGTTCGAATAATTTCACAAGACTGTTTACAGGACATTTACACTTCCCCGCCCCAACAGCGACATGAAACTGCACAATTCCAAATGTACTTTCTTCTGGTCCAGCCCAACAGCACTCTCAGCAACAACTCAGACTCTTCACCGAAGTGACCAGCTGCTCTTGCGACTAGCGCTGGATCAGGACCTCAAACCTGGTGCTGTTGGCCGTGGTCATGAAAAAAGCGTCAACGTACCTGACGCCGATTGCGTGAAGTGCGGAGGGTCAGATAGAGGAAAGAACATAATATATCCCACTGCTGCGCTTCATGACAATATAAAACTGTCGGATATACAGAAGAGTACCAAGATGGGGAACCTGCTGCCCCACATTTCTGGATACTTGACAATTTTCTCATCAACAGAGTCTGGTGCGGACTCTAAACCACAGTCCGGTACAACCATGATTAAGCTACAATTGCTGAGAGGGTAGGGGCTGTAGAGGACTGTGGAGAGACAGTGCAGAGCACAACCACAGGGAGGATTGTGAGAAGGGAATTTAAAATTCGCAGTGTGTAAGATAAACGTGCACTGTGGACTGGGCAGGATAAAGGTGCAGTGAGGAACGGGCAGGGTGAAGGTACAGTGGGCACCGGGCATGGTGATGGGGTAGTGTGGGGAACGGGCATGGTGAAGGTGCAGTGGGGACTGCGCAAGGTGAAAGCGCAGTGTGGGGACCGGTCAGAATGAAGGTGCAGTGTCGGGACCAGACAGGATGAAAGTGCATTGTGACCAGGCAGGGTGAATGTTCAGTGGGGACCGGGAAGGGATAATGTTCAGTAGAGACTGGGAAGGGTTAAAATGCTTTGTGCACTGATCTCTGTGAATGTGCAGTGCGGCCACACACTGAACTTACACTGGCCTGGACTGTTGGAAAGTACAGACATATCTGTCCGTGGTAAGGATGCTTTGGGGACAATGTGGGTGAAATTGCAACAGTGGTTGGCGTAGTAATCTTCCATTGAGACGTATACTAAAAGATCATAGTTACATGCAGCAAAGAAACTGGTCCATCGATACACAGAGTCCGCGCTGACAAGTAAACATTCATGTACTTGAATCCTGCAGCAATATCACTTCTTATTCAGCCCCACATTGTCACCATCTCCCTCCAGATTCAAACCCTCACTTGCGCACTGGTGGTAATTTGTCGTGGGTTTGGAATGTGTGTTGAAACCAGAGTGTTTGGAGAAAGCAGAGACGGTCACAGGAAGAACTTTTAAAATGCACACAGACTGCACTCCAGGGCATGCACACAGAGAGCACTCCAGGGCGGGATTGAACCCAGGTCGTTGGAGCGGTGAAACGTCAGCTATTTGGCTGTGTTACTGTGCAGAATGTTGAAGGTGTTGTGAGGACAGAACAGGATAAATGTATCGTGACCTTGGTGAGGATAAATGTTCGGTGGGAGTGTAGTTGGTAGGTGTCTGGTGTAGATAAGTCAAGGTATTTATCATGTGTGGAATGTGCGGAGTGCCCATTTGGGACAGGGGTCGGTAAATATGTACTGAGTATGGAGTGAGGCAAAATGACCGTTGGGAATAGGTAGCGTTAAAATCCATTCAGGAATGGGCAGTGTAAATGGCCCGTAGAGATTCAGTGGCTCTGTCCGCTTGGGCCATGGGTTACTGAATTCAGAGTGAGGTGTGCTGGAATAATAATTGCCCGCTGGGAACTGGACAGCAGGAATATCCAGCAGGGCATAGGATTCATAAATATGCCGTGGGGAAGTGGGAAAGGACAAAGGTCTGTTCTGGAATGGGCTTGGATAATATCCGGGAGGGATGAGGATTGGAAAATTAATTTTGAGGACCGTGGTGAAGATAAACCTCCGTCAGGCATTGGGCTGTGCAAACGTTCGGTGAGGGGGACATCGACAAGTCAGATCAGAATTGGACAGAGTGACTCCCCGGCGGAGAATAGGCAGGTTTACCATATAATGGGGACTGCATGGTCCGAGGAACGAGTGAGGAACTAGGCAATGGGAAGATGCTGCTGGGATGGGAAAACGAGCAAATTTAGTGCTCAGTGGATGGGGGATTGTGCAGTGGGGACTGGGCAGGGTGAATGTGCAGGGGGCAGGGCAGGGTGAACGGTCAATGAGGACTATGCCGGCTGATCGTCCAGGCGACACTGAATCTGAATGCGATTGAAATTTCCTTCCTCCTCTCCTATCTTGCTGCAAATCTTTCCCCTGATTTTCTCCCTCTCCTGAGGGAAATGCTGAATAAATTGTCTATCTTTTCCAACGTTATCATCTGCCTCTTCATTAAGACTTCCATCATCTTTGGTTCCACCGAAAACATATCCACTTTCTCCAATCATTTCTCATTCCTCCAACTTTCCACCTGGAATGTCATTCTGTCTTGTCAACGACAATTTCTACTTACATCTAGATAAGGACGGCGCTGAGAGTAAAATCATGAATTCTCAAGACTGTCAGTTCGTGATGAGCCGTGGCGCTGATGATCTTCTGATGATCTCAGTTTCCGGCTGTGATCTTGAGGCTCTTCGTGAGTTCAACTTATGTCATAACCCCAGTAACCAGCTGTCTGTGAAGCGAGTATTGGCCAGATTGTGTTTAGTTTTATCTTACATTTTGCGTTTAACATTTCGTACTTCCCCCAAAAAATCATACATTCTGCGCAAATGACCTCTATGCAGTTGTATTCGTTCCAGGACTCATTCGAGTGTACAATGTAAACCACGTGACTAGCTGATATTGCCTGTTCTTTGACTGCTCCTAGACTGCTTTTTTTAATCTTTCACGGGAATGGTGGAAGAAACCGGAAAAATTTCCAGCCGCATGTCACCATTAATAGACCCTTCCTGAACCCTGAGATGCATTAAATCCGTGCTTGTCAACAACTGGATTATCCTCCCCGTGTCATGTTGTCAAATCCGCACTGAGTTTGGTTTCATTCATTTCCTTTCGCACAGATAAGAGTTCGCAGACTCTCACAGATCCTGCATTCCAGGTTCTCAGCTCTCTAGTTATCAATGATAAGCTCCAGAGCGACGCTTTCACAATTCCTGTACCTGTGGGATTAGACGGGTCGGTTCCATACTTCACAACATCCCTGGCAGGACGATAAGAAGCACACGTTCATTGTTTCCTTCCATTCTCTGAATCCCGTTACCGTTCGTATGCGGCGGGGACGCGTTGGGCGAGCAACCTGGTCCAATGATGGGTTGACTCTATTATATCACCAAGAGTCCGCATGAACTAAAGGTGGTAAAATTAAGGACATTTGCTTCATTAAGGTAATTGAGTGCTTCATCTCGAAAATGAAGGGATCTTAGTTCTAATATGGGGAACTGTTATCAAGTACGTCTTTTTTTAAAGATTTTCGAGGACATGGAAGACATCTTTAAGGAAGCATTTAAGTGGGGAAATATGGGGACATGAAATGTCCGGGACCAATATAATGAGAATTCCAAAACCTTTTCGAAGTATTAAAGAAGCAAAAAATGACAACTGGGCAAATAGTGCAGCCCTCAATGATCAAAACTGAAATGTTTGTTTGAAGACAGGTGATATTTCTGGTATCCTAAACGCTAAGCTCTGAACCATACCTATCAGGGAGGGGAATGGTAAGGATGGAGGTTTAATGGAGGTGTACGCTAGGAATGTCGAACATGTGTGTATCAGGATAGAGATATGTTGGCGCATATTAAGGTGGAGAAATTCCCAGGACCTGCTTATATCTATCTTAGAGTGTTAAGGGAAGCAAAGGTGGGGGGGGGGGGGTGGGGGGGTTGGGGAGGCGGGTGTTGGGGAGGTGGAGAGATTGCTGGGGCTCCGACGGATATTTTTGCATGGTCTTTCACAAATGATGAGTTACACGGAAGGCTGTAGGTAATTTCATGTTGTTCCCATATTCAAGAAAGGTGGTAGGGATAAGCTGGGAAGCTCCAGGCCGTTGAGCCTTGCACTATCGGGATTGACGTTCTTAAAGATAGGATCTATAATCAATTGGAAATTCAAGGATTGACTGGGGGTGTCAGCATAGTTTTGTGTCTCAAAAACATGATTGAGTACTTTGAGGCGGTTATTAAATAAATGGATGAACACAGAGCGGTAGACGTCGTATACACAGGATATAGTATGCTTTTCAAAAGATCGCATAAAGTGGACTGGTGCAGAAAGTTCAGGCAAATCGGATCCAAAACGTTTTGCAAACTGATTCCAAAATTGGCCTAGTGATATGAGGCAGATGGCAGTGCTGTAGAATTGCTCTTTTTCTGATTACAAGGCTGTTACCTGTGCTATCTGGCAGACAACAGCAAAATAACCTTTGTTGTTCTTCATGCTGTAAGCGATTTGGATGAGAATGTTTGTGATCTGATAAGTATGCTTGCTGACAGCACGAAGACTGATGGAGTTGTAGACAGGGAAGATAGTTGACTTAGGATCCCAACAACCACAGAAAAGTTGGAATGTTCGGTGTAGCGAAAATGGCGGAACAGCTGGATCGGGTAGAGAGGAAGGCATTTAGCCTGCTTGACTACATTGGCAAACGTATTAGAATTAAATCTAGGCCATTATGTTACAGCTGTACGAGGCATCGTAGAGGCCACGCTTGGAATATTGTGTGCAGTTATGGACACCACACGAAAGGATGTGGCAGCAGAAGAAAGAGTGGAGAAGAGATTCACCAGCTTATTGCATGGAATGGCGGGCTTTAGGTAGATGGTGAGATTAGACAGACTCTGATTGTCTCACTGCAGAACAGAAGGCTGTTATAATAAAACTCCGAGGGACATAGATAGGGCATAACAACACTCTTTTCCCAAGAGCAGTTAGCCTAAACTAGTGGGCATAGGTTTGATGTGAGGGGGAAACTGTTTAAAGCAGATCTGAGGGGCAATAAAGTGGTGGGTAGATACAACAAGCTGCCAGCGGCAGTGTTAGAGGCAGGTACGATCACAGTGCTTTTGGCAGGTACATGGACAGAAAAGGAATGAATGGATATGTGCCAAATGAAGGACATGGGAGCAGGGTAGACAGGCATCTCGGACATTATGGAGAATTCTGGTGAAGGTTCTGTTTCAGTTCTATACGATTCTATCTTTCATGAGAGTACCGTTTTCAGTTGTCAGCCACCGTGTATCGAAATAGCAATGACGTCATGTGGAATATCCAATACGTTTGCTATTGAAATACATATATTTTTGCATTGCCTTTATTTTCTTTGACGACATGGCATGTTCAAATATGTTAATGACTCTGATACTTTCAACAATATTATATATTGCATTTGCAATATTGAAAGCGAACTGAAATCGCAGAGAGAATATTCTCAACATTACGTGTATATCATGACATTCTGCATTTCAGCCAGCTACATGTGTTATCTTTCCTTTATTTTGCAGGAAAAACTTACAGAAAATCAAGGATTCCTTCTTTCAACGCGAGTCATGATTAAAAGGAAAGAAATCTGTGTTATACCTGATAGGATGACGTTTTCAGATTTCCATCAGGATGAACATGCAGTTCTTCGCTGTGTTAACATCACTCGACTTATTTCCTCAATCAGACACTTTGACACATTAGATTTGAAACCACTTGCTTTATTTTGTTCGCTCTAACTTGTATGAACGCGATGTTATTCTCCTCGATTGACACATGTTGCAACATAACTCCGGAAATTAAGACTATTTTTACTGATGATCGATCGGTTGTAAACGTTTTAGTTATCCCCCTATAGATTCTTAAAAATCCGGCGGGAATTAGATGAATTGTACTGCGATTTGATTATGCTTTGCTTTCTGGACTCTGCAATAGTATGCTTGACCGTTTGTAGTAATTGCACACTCATATTGTTGAATGTAAAATTCGAACAACGTAATAAATATTTCAGATGAAATTCTGTATTAATATGCTCATATTTTTTCAAACCACGTGTGCAGATCCCAGAGACACAATACAGCCGTCCATTAATCCCTTGTGATTGCAAAGTGCGAGCAGGTGATGCAGCCGACTTTCATGACCACTTAACCTTTCTCAAGTAGCAGCGAATAACGTTTCAACTATCAGTGCAATAAATATAAATAGGATGATGTGCCGTTTGGTATGACGACTTACCATATTGCGAAACCTTGGCAAACGCCAGCTCAAATCATCATGTGGCAATAAATATTATAGCCAAAGCAATAAGAAAGAAACTATGAACAAGCACTCACATCAAGGAGAGAGAAACTGAGAAGAGTATAAAATTATGTTGGTTGAAACACAAGGAAGCAATGTTATCACTTTAGTTTCGAAGACAGAGCTGGAGGAAGGGTGCAGGAGGAGATTAATATGAGGAGCTGATTCATAAGATATTATTTCAGAGATGTCCTTGTCAATAATCTCCCGCCTCTTAACTCAATCACTGAACCAATACCATGAATACAGAACATCTTCCCATTACCCCACAGCTGTTTGTTAATGCTTGCTATGCACATAGAGTTTGCGATGTCTTAATAACAGGACTTGTGCTGTACAATTTACCAAGTTGTTTCATTCAGTGAAAATGAAACTGACAGCCATGTTTTTTAACAAATCTCAAAGTTTAAGCATTTCCAAAGATGCACAGATAATCTCACTAAAAGGAGTGATAACTAAGTCACCTTTACTCAGAAAAAAATGTTATTGCGACAAATTGTAGCGATCATAGCACTTTGGAAAATTCTTCTCCTTTCTCAGCAGTTGTTGGGATGTAACTAAAACAAGAATTCTCAGTCGACTGTTCCAAAAGTGAATTGCTTACTCTGGTAACAGGACAAGTACATATTTGTTTTTGAAGCTTAATTTATTTCATCAAAGAATGAACTGATCAAAGATGGATTCTGTGTTGGTTCTGGGTGTGTCAAGAAAGGTAAGCATTCATGCTGGCTCTGTTGGTGCTGCACTGGTTGTGACAACCTGGATCTTCTTTGTGAGATGCGATCCTATATTGCAAGTCCAACATTTAATGAGTACCCCAAATTGCTATTAAAATGGCAATGCTAGACAGGTCCTTAGAACAACAGCCGAGTTTTATTGCATGGAAATATGCCCTTTGACCCATCCATATTCTCCGAGCAGCCATTTCTGCTCATCCAATATCAATTTCATTTTATTCACTGAGTTTTCCATTAACTCCCCACTGGGTGCAATTTACACAGGCTATTAACCAATGTATCCTCATGCCTTTGATTGAAATGTGGAAACAAACAGGATAAAGGGAGAAAACTCACTTATTCACAAGGAGAACTTAAAAATATTCATTTAATTTATTGTCTTTATTCGAACCCCGAAGACCCGTATCCATACAACTAATTGGAGCTGATCACCCACAATGCCACACTTTGTGAATAAGATCGAATGTATCAATTGGCACAACTCTCAGAAACATTGCAGCCTCACGCTCACGTGGTGGTGTAAATAAATGGTCCTTTCACTCGAGAAATTCCAGAACTTTGGGCAACAGATTCAAAGCTTTGAGCTCAAAGCCACTGCGGAAGCTGCGACATTAAATATGAATAAATAACATCGAACTGAAAGCTAAGTATCAGTAACAGAAGCTCTGAACATCTGGGGTGTTGCAAACACCCATCTCGTTCCCGAACATCTTTCAAGGGATAACTTTTGTTGTATTTCTTCCATGGCTTCCAATCCAGCAAAGTGCTCAATTCTTATCTGCCGCCTCAGTTCAGAGGCAATTAAAGAAAGTCAATAAATGCCGGCATTGCCAGCGATGCCCATATGCTATGAATGAATAATTCCAGAAAAGGAGTGGAAGAAAATACCTGAGGACGAAGAAATACTTTCAGTTTGGCGAGGTTAGCGGAATGGACCTGGCATGATCAGTACAGGTGAAATGTATGTTTTGCACTGAGTAGCTTTTGAAATCATTGAATCTTGCAGCACAACAACCTTCAGCCCTTTGTTTATGTGTAAGCGCCTTAACAGAACCATCCACTTTAATCCCATAGTCACCTTTCTTTCCCCAATAGCCCTTGAACATAATTCATCATGAATATATAGACAGATTTTCTTTTTAGAGTCATTGTTAAATCCCCATCGACAACTCTTCCAGTGTTTGAATTCCACATCATAACATCCATTGTGTATTTTGTGAACACAGTTTCATTTCCCCTGTGGTTCTTTGGAAACCACATTCAATCTGTATCCACTCTGTACCTCCCTCCAACAGTTAACAGTTTATGATTTTTCATGAATAATTTAAATAATTTTGAACACTTTCACACACGTCCATCTACCTTACTACTTTTATAGCCTGCATTCTGGTTCTCCTTCCCCAAAGTGTCTCTACCATTTTGATCTAATTTTTCCCCATCTCCTTCTTCCTCTGACCTACTCTTCCGGTTCCATTACCCCTCACAAACTAGTTTAAACCCTCCCGAACCACCCTAGCAAACCTAGCCACAAGGATATTGCCCCCTTCTGGTTCGGGTGTAACCCGTCCTCTTTGTACAGGTCCCAACTTCCCGAGAAGAGATCCCAATGATCCAGAAATCTAAAACCTTCACATATATTTGCTGATTTAGCCCTTTCCAATGTAAGCGTTCTGACCTGTTCAATTACTCAGCGGGAAACATCCTTTATAAACTTGAATTTTCATCAATGATCAAGAAGCTCAAAACAGATCAGGGCCAGTTATGACAATGTGACTACTACAGTATATATTACCTCCAACATCATTACACTTTGTTTAGAGCTACTTTTTCGGCTGTGCCACCGCAATACCAAACCGGTGAGTTCCACTATCAAGAAGTAATAGAGCGGTAATTGAAGGCGCACATCACTACATTTATCATTGCTACACCAAGACACACTCCATCCTGAACTGGAACTACTTTGTTAGCTCTTGAATGTCGCTAGAAATTGCACAATGCGCTTCCCTTCACCAGAAGGATTAGAGTTTGATGAAGGAGTTCACCAACTCCTTCCCATGGATATTTATGTTTGGCGATAAATGCTGGACTTGGTAGCACTGCCTGGGTCCAGAAATATATATATATATATTAAAACAAATCCCTGCAACGAATTCTGTGCATGTTCTCAAAAATGCTATTTATATTGCTTCAAGTTCAATGTAACTGAATATCTAA
The DNA here is from genome assembly GCF_009764475.1 of Pristis pectinata. Taxonomy (NCBI): domain Eukaryota; kingdom Metazoa; phylum Chordata; class Chondrichthyes; order Rhinopristiformes; family Pristidae; genus Pristis; species Pristis pectinata. The sequence continues at coordinate 27,163,703 of NC_067433.1, read as the reverse complement.
TCCCATTCAAGTTGTAGGCACCAAAGAAATGATCATTTCTATACAACTTGTCTTTTGATGGTTTTGTGGTCTGTTCCAACAATTTGGAGCTGCCGTTACGTGTGCAAGTGTTGTATATTTCAATGTATTTCATGGAGTAAATGAGGATAATTATTATCTTTGCAACAGGATCAGTACCAGAGGATGGATATAAAAGAGACTATTCCGAAAACAGTTAAAAAATAAAAAGTAATCTGTTAGTTCTGATGCTCCAGGTGATTATGCAGGTACATTATGAAGTTTTTCTCAGTCAATGCATACAATACATTATAGCCCTACAAATAAATTATTCTTTCACTTGTGAAGGACGTTGTTGTACAACCTTGATATGATGTCTATAAAGACACTGATGGGAAATAGTTATTGACACAGTAAAATTCACAAATATGCCCAATTGCTTGGCATGATGAACTCAAGCCTCTCAGATGAATGCAAACATTCCACAAATGCAAATTATTCCATTTGCTCTTTCATAGGCCCCAAGAGATATTTTGTATCATTCGCCAAATTACGTATTTTGGGAAATTGGTGATAGTTAGTTTTCATACGGTCTCTCTGGTCTGCGCCTTCGGAAACCCATATACTATTCCGTGATGACAACTTGAGTGCAGATGCGGACCGTGAGTGCAGACCTCCAGAGACTGCTGTTAAACAGGTTTGCATGAAAGATTTAATCTTGTCGAAGACAATTTCCATTCAGTTATAAACTGCTTCAAATCGAAGTTAAAGCAGAAGAAGCTCTGCACCGAACTAAATCATTATAAAAATCAAAGCAGATGAGAAGCTTCGTCAGAACCACTCGTTTCCTCACCTTGAAAAAAAAGAAACGGGAGATTTACCAGTCAGAGAGGTGCTGGTTGGTTTGTGATTGTGTGATTCAATCCAGTCCGGAGCGTGACAGTTCTTTGTCACTTCTATTCAAAACCGTCCGTATTTTTTTCTGTGCTAATATTAACCTCCTTTTGTCGAAGTGAATTCGAGACATGACGGACTTGATCAGTTCTCCCATCTGCCAACAGATACGGCACGATGATATCCATATAGCGCTGTGGAAATTCAGGTCATGCCTTGTTTTCGGATTAATGATGCAAACAGATGAATGTAGTACAAATGGTAACATCAGGACAAGAGCAAGCCTGTTCAACACTTCTCCGTGATTATCATGGGCAGATCTTAAGAAAAGTTCAAATCACAGATGAAGTTCAGAGCCAGAGAGTCATGCAGCAGAGAAAAATGCCCTTTGGCCGGGCATGTCCGTGTTCACCATTTGCCACCAATGTAAATTAATCGAATTTTCCAGCGTTCCAGCCGCTGTTTAATATGCATTGGAGATGCGTTTTATTTATCAGGTCCTTCTTGAAGTTTGTCCTGTGGCTACCGTCACCGGCACCACTCATCAGGTCGTGCACTCCAGATTGGAATTACCACCTAATTGATAAAATTCTTTCTCAGATCAACTGTCAACTACGTACTTGTTAATACTATGCTGTATGTTCTTCAACACCTCAGCCCTGGAGAAACAGGTACTTATGATCCACCATATCGACTTGCCTCTCGGCTTTGTACATCTGCATCAGGATCCAGCTCAGCTTACTCTGCTCCAAGGATATCCATCTTACTTATGTACTTTGTCCGCATAACCAAAACATTCCAGCTCAGGTAATATCCTGGTGAATCTCCGCTGCAGCATCTCCAGTACAATGGCATTCTTCACGTCCCTGTATTATGAACTGTCCTCGACAAGTGAAGAAAATCAATCAATATGTCTTCTTCATCAGGCTATCTCACTTTGCTGCTACCTTCATGATATTTGTTAGAATTCACAAAATGCATCACCCACACTTGAAGTCATAGAGTCATAGAATTATAGAACAGGGATTCTTCGGCCCAACTTAATCGTGACGACCAAGTTTCCCAGCTGAGCTAGTCCCATTTGTCTGCGTTTGGACCATGTCCCTCTAGATCTTTCCAATCCGGTTCAATTGTTTTTCCTAAATGTGCTCATTGAACCTGAGACTACCACATCCTCTGGCAGCTCGTTCCATAAGGCACCGCCCCTGTATGGTAAAAGGTACCCCTCAAATCCCTATTAAATCTTTATCCTCTAACTTTAAAACTATGCATTCTGGTTTTTGACTCCCCTACCCTGGGAAAAGATACTGGCAAGCCGCTTTACCTATGCCACTAATGATTTTATAAACCACAAACGCTGGAATATGATATAGTAAAGTGGTAATAGAAAGAATTAAAGGAAAGATGAAGGGCAGATGGAACCAGAATATCGAGGGTATTCATTGGGAAAAATGTATAAGTACCTGGTGCGTGGAACCAGGAAGGAAAAGAAATGGGTGATGCTGTGGGAATGCGAATAAAAATTAGAGACCAGAGGAGTATCGAAATACGAGACAGAGAGGGGGAAAACGTGACTAAGCTTTGCCTGACATTGGAAAATTTAGTGTTCACACAATCGAGTTATACACTCCCCAGGCAGTACGACCACTCACCGTGCGACACTTTGTTTTTACATTTTGTTCCACAGCAGTGTTGCGAAACCTGTCGTATATCCGGAAATTCTGTGAAATACCACGCTGACCCAAACGTCCCCAGTCCTTTCTGTTCAAACCCATTCTATTCCCTGGTACATTCTGATCCCTGGACAATCCAGTTAAACTGCAATTAAACTTCTCCATTGATGACGGCATATTATTTGGCAGGTCATATCTGACAAACAATAGATCGCTTTGAGTTCTAAGACCTCAGTGTTCCAGATATTTCTCTGGGGCAGTTTAATGTCAACCTGCAACCATTTAAAATCCTTCTCAATACATGAGTTCACTGATCGGCTGCTTAATTGTCAACGGATGATGCAATTAGTTCTGAATTAACGATGAACGCTACCGATGGCTTTGACTGGAAACTCTGCATCAACAGCTCAAATATTTGATTAATGCGAGTTGGATATTACAATAGATTTGGACACATGTGTAGGACAAACTGTGCCTGTTACGAAAATACTCCAGATGGAGAGGAAAGCGGGGAGTGGGAAACAATGACATTGCATGGAATTGGGACTTTGGTCTTAACACAAGTGACTGACTCCCAGGATGCGTTCCCAAGAATGAACTCGCTTCTGGGATTATCGTTAAAAGCGGCAATTACAGTACTATGAAGACAGATGTATTACGGACGAGACAGTGCTGCCACGAACCTGATAAGATACAGAAATTTGCCTCATAGCTCAATGTTTAGAGGCTGTTAATGAAGGCTGGGGTTTTAATGGCTGTGGGAAAGCTGCAGCCGCTCATTGTTGAGATGTGGGGCTCGTGGACGCATTCCCACCTGAATATCTGTGTTGCCATCAATGATGATTGGTACCAACTGCTCCGAGTGTTGATAGACGGGGCGGGATCCTGCGTCTTCCGAAAACACACCATCACACCACTTGATGGAAGCTGATTTTTGTGGCCAGTAATATTTGATATATAACGTCTCTTCTGGATGCCAAGTATATCTTTGGGTTTCCATCGTTTTGCAGAAATATTTAAAAGTGGTTTGTTTTCAGCAAATTTGGCTTAGACAGGTGATATGTTATGTGAGGTGAAGTTGCAGCGGTTCCCTGAGAAAGAAGACCAATTTACGGTGCTGGAATGTCAGCTCCATTTCAAATGTGAGATTTATTTGCAAGGTGCTCCTGAGATCCAAGATACATTGCAACGTTGACCCTACAAGATAGATTCATCCAGGATGTTCGTGGGAATTGATATATCTCACCGATTGTCCCTTCCATTTGAAATATATCTCAGTTGATGCCTTGAATAAGTAAAGGATTTCTGTAATTTGAGATATATTGAAAAAAATATCCTGGATTGTAATGTGTATTGCAGGTGGGACCAGAATGTCAGATGAGAATAGGACCTTGCAGAAAATGATCACTGGATTTAAGACTCATTTCAGAGAATCTGCAAAACACTGTAGTCCATGACATGGCGATGGGAAGCATTTCACTTGCATCGAGAGGAATGTCAAAAATGCATTGTCGTGTCATATGTTTTAACTGCGTCCTTTCGGACACAGATATATTACACAGGACGACGAGGATACAAAATGTATTATGAAAGGTTCCCGTAGTTTATCATACGGTACAGTATTTCTCTGAAATGTGACTTTTTGGATTTCATGTTGTATTGCACGGCGTTCTTCATGCAAAAAAAGTACAATGGCCCATGTGGACACAGATAAAAGTGAAGTAATCCATTTTCGGCAGGAAAAAAAAGAAAGGCAGCATACTGCTTCTATTTTGGTGGATTGGCAAGTGTTGACGGACGATGAGAATTGGATATTCTTGTACACCAGCAACTGGAAGAAAATAATTGCAAGTACAGTAAAGAACAGAAAAATGTCGAGAATGACTACAAAGGAAATGGACATGATCAGAGGGTCATTCAGTGGAGAACGTTGTAAATAGTCAGATGCCTCTCTCTCAGCAGATTCAGATTTCCAAGATGCATGGTATGTGTATAAGACTTCCGACGTTGTTGACACTACCCACAGCAAACAGGAAACGCAACTGGTTTTACCATTTTTTTTTACTGACAGTATGTTGGATCCATGAATTTCATCAGCAAACTGGAACCTATCGTCTTTTAATGATGTTCAATTCATGCGACTGCATTTCTTGGAATAATTTGTTCTTCATTTTAATGAAATTCGTGTTTGAATGTGTCCAATCTCGACAGCACTTAAGATTCGTCATATTTTGTTGGATTATTCCATGCAATTTCAAGTGTTCTATGGGATATCATCAATATTGCTGGTTGATTGTCTACCGACCTCATTGCTCCATAGACTATTTCCCAAAATCTGAACTGTGGAGTGAAGTAATATCGGATCTCAGCCCCAGAATGGCCAATGGCAGACACAAGATTTTTAAGGTTATGTTGTAGAGGCAGTAATATTCAGAGGAGAATTTCTATTTCCAAAGATGATATCTGTATTTTGTTACTGACTTGAAGTCAGGTTATCTTCAAATTGGTTCACATCAGATGTGAATGATGCATCTTGAGCTCGCAAACCATTTACAAATGTTCCTGTTACAATCCCTCTTTCTTCTTGTAAACCTCCCACTAGCACTGCGTTGACTTCAAAAAAAGTTTTCAACCTACCGTGAGCTTTGAGTAGTATGTAGTGCCTTACCCTCTGTTAAATTTCAAGTTATCCTTAAATTCAGTGCAGAACATGATGATTTTCCTAAAGCAAGTCAAAATTAGAGCCAAGTTTTTAGAAGGTGCATCATCCAGCAAACGAATTTACTGGAACTGTCCATACTTTCAACTTAATTCGTCAAAGTACTTAAATAATTCAAATTTTGTGCAGAGGCATAATTGGGAGCAATTACGTATAAAATTACTTCATTTTGCGTGTGCAACATACTGGCATGCCACTTCCCTTATTAACCTTTGGTCTTTAACAGAATTTTAGCTTGTCACCCTCTGTGGAACCACATCTGGATTGACATTTTACTCCTGTGGGTAACTACATCACTACACAAACTTTTACCACATTTCCAGGGATGTTCCATTGTGAAGGCAAGCATATCAATTCCCTGGAACACTTATATTATAATTTTCCGAAAAAGTTGTACCTTCAGCCAAGTGTCTGAGTTACTGCAAAGCCAGTATGGGACTCTACCCCAAGATGGGGTTGTGTTGCAATTTAGATACCATTAGGTGGCCACTCCAATCTATTTGTTATTTTTTGCATTTCCTTCAAATATTTTGTCAAGATGTGGGTCATCTGTCCTTTACCTTTGTGTTATTTTGGTCAGAGAGGATTAGTAAGAAACATCATTAAAGAGATAAACAATTGCAAGGTATTTTGCAGTTGATTGCATCAAAATATCCTCCTGAACCAGATTGCCACCAGATCTCTCAATACTTTATTCCTGGTGGAAAAATGGCAAACGTGCTAAAAGGAGCGAGATGAGACACCTGGTTGAGTGGTGCCGCAACAACAACCTCTCACTTGATGTCAGTAAAACTAATGGACTGATTGTTGACTTCAGGTAGGGGAAAGAGGGTGAACATTTTTGTTTTCTCCTGTTGTCATAAGACTGTTTGTCGGAAAAAAAGTCACCTGCAGAGGTAGTAGATAAGAGTGCCTCTGCTGACTTTTAATTGAATTCAGCATTGTACTCTGAAAATATCATAGCATACTGTGCCCATGAGTGTCAACGTCTTCCTTGCACAGTATTCCACAACATGACGTCAGAAGATTATTCAAGATGTCCTTTGAATCTTCTCAAGCAGATTGTTGGAAGCAGCAGCAGTTATGTGGTACCCTCTTAACTGTTCTCTGAAAGGCACTGACAAACCACAGTTGCATTGAAATGCAAACTTATAGTATAAAAGTGTAGAACAGAACAGAGTGCACTACATTGACCAAGCTCCTGAGTTCGGACGTGGAAATGACATTAACTCATTACCTGCCTCAGAGAAAGTCTGAGTGAGTCTTTAGGAACAGAGCCATCTGGGCTGCCAAGACACTCCTGGTGATGGACATTGAGGTCCCTCAACCAGGAGACATTCTTGGCCCTTGCTACTTTCAGTGATTCTTCCACTAGTTAGTAACAAGGAGCTCTCTGATTCCTCAGCTGAGAGAAGAGAGTGGATAATCTGAGGAACAGTTGCCCAATGGGAAGAGCTGTCAACTTGACATGGTCATACTCTATGGACCACGAGCCATTCTTTTCCATCATAATTACTGGAGGTGTCCTGCCAGAGATGCATCAGCATCAACATCGGTGTCTTGGCAGCATTGATAGGATTGATCATCACACAGTCCTTGTGTGAATAAAGTTCTTAAAGTCATTGTGTTGCAGAGTCATAGAGCACAGAATTTGGCTGTTCAGGAAACTGAGTCTGCACCAACCATCAAGCACCCATTCCTACTAATCCTATTGTTTTACTTTATCCTTCATGCATTCCATTAAAGCCTAACACCCTACGTGTCTTTGGAATGTGGGACAAAATCCACAAAATCACAGGGAGAACATGCAAACTCCGCAGACAACACCAGAGGTCACGATCAAACCGTAACCACAAGAACAGAGAGGCAGCCACTGTGATTGGCCCACACACTGTAAACCCCTATCCTTCCACTGAGGATTTATTCCATCTCATTGTGTAACACTAAAATGTGCCAAATAGAATATGCTCAGAACATATCTGGCTGCTGAAATCTGAGCATCCATGAGTACTGTTGTCCCCAAGCTGCAGCAGAATGTTTTCAACTGCAATCCATGACCTCTTGCCAGACAAATTGAGGTCCACACTAGTACTGTCAAGCCAGAAGGTTGACCCTGGTCTCATGGGGAATACAGAAGGACACGCTGGGAGAAGCGCCAGGCATACATCCTTAGTCAAGGCTGCAAGTAAACTAAACAGCAGGAACAGCTTGAAATGTACAGAGTTAAACAATTGTGCACCCAATGGATCAGATGAAAACACTGCAGCTGTATCACATGTGGTTGTGAGTGGTGGTGGATAATTCACGAGCCAACGGGAGGAGGAAGAGGAGGCTCTAAGAGAAAACCCATCTTAATTATGACCGGACGCCAGCAAGAGTACGAAAGTACAAGAGTGAAGCATTTGCAACTTTGTCAGTCCAAATTGCTGAGCGGATGCTACCACATAATACAATTCACATATGATATCAACAATTGTTGAAAGCGCTGGTTACATCAAAGATGAGGGGATTAGACACATCTTGGATGCAGCACCGAAAACCCTTGCTCCGGAATCAGCTGTGCCTCCGTTCCAGTGCAGCGACAATCTGGTGACATGGGAAATGGTCCAGGTACTTGCCATCCTCAAAAATCAAGGCAAATCCAATCCACTAATCACTGCCCAATCAGTCAGACATCAAAGTGACAAAAGGTGTCATGAACTCGTGAACGGTGTCACAAACCTGCTCACAGTTTGGGTTTTACCAGGAGAACTCAGCTCCGGTATTTATCACAACCTCAGTGGAATCGTGGACCACATAGCTGAATGCGGAGATGAGATAAGAGTACTAAAACAGACAATGCTACAGATACTCAGCAGATCTGTTGAGAAATATAGTGATTTAATGTTCCAGGTTATCATCCTCAGGATGTACAGAAGCACTTCCAGCCCTTAAACTGCATTCATTTCTGATTAGTCAATAATGCATTTGCATTGAGCGATGTCGTCAAAACAGCAGAATATTGATCAGATAATCTGTTCATGATGTTGAATAAATGATAACAGTTTTTCACCAGTGAAGGAGGTCACTTGTTCCATGCTGGCCTGGAGTGCTATTATTGAGGGAGGAAGCTTGACGTCCTTCTTTGAACAGTGCTGTGGAAATATTCTTCTATTCACCATGAAAAGCTGAGACATCAATTTAACTTTTCGATGGGTTTGTACAACTTCAGGCAGTGGGACACTCCTTTTAAACCGCAGTAAAATTTTATGCTGAATCATGTGCACATATCCAACAGCAGGGCTTGTAAATGTCGTCCTTTTCATTCAGTGTTGAAAGTAGGCCCATTTGTAGGACAACACACAAAGTTTAGGAGGAGAAATTATGACAATTAAATGTCAGAGAAACAATAAAAACATCTATATTTTTAGTTGTCCTTGAATTACCACAAAGTGCAGTCATATCGTTAGTGCCATGTCAAGTGTGGGGAAAGTCTTGATGCTGATTAGGAGCTTTAACACTGTTATTGTCTGTATGCAATGAAGTCATCCTGACACAACAGTCCTCGTATAAATCATGTTATTGTCTAAGATCATGAGACATGGAGACAGAATCAAATGAGGAAGCCAGCAGGACTTATTTGAATCGTAAGTGGAGAACTTTGAAAATCAATGATATCCTGTGCTGCCCTTTAGATACGGGGAAGCAAAGGTAATATTTGATCTACAACAATTGTTCAAGTGTGATTATAGATAAAGATAGATGAAGATCTGCTTCAGCTGTGGTTCCATTGGTTCAACCATTCCATCTGAGAGAATTGTGAGTTCAAGGTCCACAACAGAGATTTGAGCAGGAAATCTCCATGCCTGGATAATCACAGCTCGCACAGCAACCAAATGACTTGAAACAACAGGACTGAACAGTCCACTTGATTGGTACTCTCGCCATCCACTCACTTTACCACTGGCAGGTCATGTCCTTGGTCAATATCAATTACAAGCAGCAGCAGGTCAAAACTTCTTTGATTTCACATTAAAAACCTGCAACCTCTCCCACCTAGAAGGACAAAAGCAGCAGGCAACAATAGCATTGTGTTCAAGTTGTTGCATCTCCTGACATGGGACTCTATTCTTCATTGTGGCTGGGTCTAAATTCTGGAATTGTTACCGAACAGAATGATCAAAAGCACCTTCAGCAGAAACTCTGATGTTGTTCGAGGGTACTGAGAACAGTTAGCGCTGGTCATTAAATCGTGGCTTGGCACTGTTGCCCACAAATCAGAAAGAAGTTCCAGGTGACACATTCGTGTCATTTATTTTTTCAGATCAGTTGATAAATTAAAGCTCATTAGCCATCTAATTTCAGTTATAAAATAACAGAAGTCGAAGGGATTATTTTCCTGTGTCCCGACCCAATCCCTTAACCAAGAACACTGAAACAGAGTATCTCCTTATTAACACACTGCTGTTTGTGAGAGCTTGCTCTGAACAAATGGTTTTCAATGCCTTCGTGCTACGACTGGTACGATAACATACATCCATTTTTTTCATCCAGTAAAGTTGGAACCGATCTTTCAGTGGGATACAGTCATTTTTCATGGTTTTCTCATCTTGATTCTTGAAGCATTTCAAAAGATCAGCAGAAAAACTTACTAAAAATTAGGTGATAGCTCACACAGACTTATTCAAAAACTGGCATTTCATCACATAGAAAAGCTAACACTTTTGCAAAATCTCCCTCTGAATGCAGCTGAAGCAAGGTTCTGAGGGATTCTTTAGAGATTGTCCAAAACGGGTGAATTACTTGTTCTGGCAGTAGGACAGGATCATGCTGTCTTTTTGCCTGAAGTTATTTCATTAATAAACGATTGAGTAATGTTGGATTCCATGTTGATTCTGCATCAAATGCAATAGTGCCCGTTGACACTGCTGATTTTGTACAGGCCTGGATATTCTTTGGGACATGGAGACATCAATGTCAAGGAAACATTGAAGATCAGCCCAAACTGCCCTTCTAACTGTGGTGGTGAGCAGTCCTCTTGGACGACAGCAGAGTCATAGAGTTACAAAGCATGTAAAAAGGACCCTCTGTCCATCATATCCGGGCTGATCACCAAGCACCCATTTATCTTGTGTTAATTCCATTTCATTCACTATCCACCCCCAACATTACCATGAACTTCCCCCAGTTTCTACCCCGTATCTACACACTAGCGGCAACTTAAAGCAGCCGATTAACCCACTTATCTATCTTTGGAACATGCGAAAAATACGGAGCACCCCGGGGAAACTCACGGAGTCACAGGGAGAACATGCAAACTCCACACAGAAAGCACCGGAAGTCACATTGGAGCTGTGACGTACATTGAAAGTTACAGAATTTACACCAAGCAACAATGAAGATTCAGATTCATATAAGAGCACACAAAGGAAGAAGACGAACCCGTCTCAAACCTGTTTCTTCATTCAGTTTGATTCTGGCGAATCATCCGCAGGCCTGATCCCTACATTTATGCCATTTCCCACAGTCCTCAGCTCCCTGATGGTTCAAGAAGTTACCTAATTCCTTTTCAAATACTCCAAGTGACTCAGCCTCCACAATTCTCCCACTTGGGGAATTCCAGATATTCACAACGCTCTGCATGAAGTTATGTAAACACTGGATATAACTTGCACATTATGATAAAACAGGTGTTATCAGTCTTGAGCCAAAAGGTAGGCTGTCTATTTTCCTCCACAGATGCTGCCTGACCTGCTGCGTTCCTTCAGCATTTTGTTTGTTGCTTGTTGAAGATTTCATAGTACCTTTAAAGGGAGACGTTATGCATTGCCTTTCCCAAAGTCTTTAACAGCAAATTAGGTAATTATGAAGTATCGGAATTGCTGTTATGTGGGAGTCAACCTGCACACAGCAACAATAGCCCGAAAATTATTAAGCTTTTTTTAGTAGAGTAACAAAGAAAATGATAATTTTATTCCCTTTAATGAATCATTATTAAATACCATGACACCAGAAGTAACTTCCCAATTTTTTGCCCCCAACAAGCTCCATGAGTTCTTTAACACGCAATTAATTAAACCTTGTTCTTCGCAGCCCAGAAGTGGGAAGTATCTTCTCTGTATCTATACTGTCAAGTTCTGCATAAGCATTTTCAGTGTTTCAATGAGATCACTTCTCATTATTCTAAACTGAAGCGAGTGTGAGCTCAGTGAACTTCATTTTACTCGTCCAACAATCCCACTATCACTGTAAACAATCTGGTAAATCTTCATTGCATTCCCTCAATCACAAGTATATCCTTTAGGCGGGGAGACCAGACCTGGACACAGTATTCCAGATGTGGTCTCACCAGGACCGTTATAATTGGAGCACAACATTTTTACTCCGGTACTCAAATTGTCTTGCAATGAATGGCTAACTGCTTGCTGTAGCTGCACGCTAACTTTATCGTATTTGTGTACAAGGATACCCAGATCCCACGAACACCAACACTATTGGATCTCTCGTCATTAAAATACTCCACCTATTGATATTTTTTCACGAACTGAAGCTACAGATGAAACCAGAGCTGACATATTCTATAAGAAGAGCGGGAGTTCTCTTCTGGTGTCCTGGCCAGCATTCAACTACTGAAACAAATTAACTGGTCATTCATCATGCTGCTTATGCAGCCGTGTCTTGTGTATATATTCTGCTGGCAGTTTGCTCACAGTGAGTGTACTTCAAAAATGTTTAAAATGATTTATGGCAATATATTTCAGGGCAGTCAGCACTTGAAAGAGAAACAAAATCCCTTTAATATTAAAGTAGTTCACTGCTAGATATAAAATTTGCTACAATAGTTCTTGGGTGTATGACCATGAGAGTTTCTGTCAGGCATCAGTTTCAGTTGAAGAACATGCAGTCGGAAATACTTCAGTCTGAGGAAAACTGATATACATTTGTCAAGAAATCTAAGAATTCCGGGAAGAAAATCAAGGGTAAAAGCATAACATACAAATGCGGGGCTTTCTATTCTCGCAGTATTGCTTGTGGATTTTTATTGGAAACAGCATTTGAAGCAGAGGATAAATTTGGGAAGAATGGAAGAGAGAGCTGAAGATCTTTTGCCCAGCACTTTTCCCCATAATGTGTGTCTTTGAACTCACTGCCCTCATTAAGTGTGGTTGCTGTGGCCTTCAAGAAGGGATCACTGTCTGCAAATTGACTCTTGCATTAAAACAACGATGATCAGGGGAATAAAAATCCTCAGAAATTACACCACAGCCAGCAACACAAAGAGGTGATTTGTGTTCCTCTTGCTTCAACTGGACGCTAACGGCGAGCTTACTGAATTGAGGGAATGGAAAAATAACTCCAGGTGTTACCTGAAAGTGTGCGTGGTGGGAATGGGATGGACTGATGGGCGAAACAGTTGGTGATTATGAGAAATATTTGGTCTCCACCAATTTATCCAAATGATACAATTTCCTTGTTTTGCCGCATCAAAAATCTTCAATTCGCTCATACAATGAGATTCATTTCAACCCACTACTTCAAGAATTACTCAAATATTTCTTTACGGCTTATTCCAAAAGTAAAGACTTGTTACAATGCCATTTAACTGGTGCTGGACACTCACAAATCCACTCTTTGTGAGTATATCTTGAAGATAGTAATTGGTTCAGTTTTCTGCAAACATTCCCATTTTATGTGTTACTCTAAAGTAGAGGTCCTGTGACTGGACATGCAGCTAGAATCCTGGACAACTGATCTAGAGAAAGGAGCTCGAATATCATCATGAAAACTGTGTAATTTGAATTTGAATAATTGAATAAACCTCAAAATGAAACTCTCATCTCAGTAACACTAACAATGAGTCTCTGGGATGTCGTAAAATCCGTCTGGTTCCCTAATGTCCTAAAGGGGTGATCTTCAACTGCAGATCCAACAACAAACTTCATTCTTAACTGTCTCCTCAATTCAGAAGGAATGAGGGAGAGGAAATAAATGCAGGTCTTGTCAGCGATGCCCAGATACTCTTATTGAAGAAGAAAAACTCAGTGCAAGTAACATATTTAAGAAGGAAAACTATTGGTAGTTTGGCTAACGTTAGCTGCATAATATGGCATGATTAGTGCAGCTGAAATAAATGTTCAGTCGTTCCTTTTGTACTGATTAGATTTTGGAATAATTGAGTCTCACAGCACAAATCCATTCAGCCTTTTGGTCTTGTGCCAGCTCTTTGATAGAGCTGTCCAATTAATCCCATAACCCTTCTCATTCCCCCACAGCCCTTCAAATTCTTTCATTATAAATATATGGACAATTTCCTTTTAAAACTCATTATTATATCTCCATAGCCCTTTCAGAGAGTGAATTACAGATCGTAACATTTACTGTGTATGAAAGAAGTCTCATCTACCCTCTGCTTCTTTTGGTAATCACCTTAAATCTGTGTTCTCTGTTTATGAACGTCCGACTGCGAACAGTTTATCCTTATCTTTATGAACAGCCCTGTAATTTTCAACATCTTCTCACAGGTATCTCACCTTATGCGCTCACTGTGTCTTGGTGAAACCAAGTCTGTGCACACGCAGCTCTGCTGTTTGTTACTCCAATGACATTTGCTCTTGTGCAAAGCTTGAGGCGTTTTGGGGAGCTGTTCGATCCAATCCTGCGAACTGCAGCTAGCAAAATCATCGGGATTCAGCTGCTTCCAGAGAATCATTCCTGGACCTGCACAGATCCACCGCACATCTGGGGCTGCCTGAGTGACTGATGCCTGTAACTCTCTCACTCTGCTTTTGCTGGAGTAAAGCCCCATTTCCGATCTTGTGTCAGCCAAGCCTGGCATAGAATTGGACACCTCTTTAATTTGAATGGATTCCAGCTTGCAGGGCAAGACGGAAAGAGGTTTATTAACTTTTGTTTGAATGATTTTAGTTATTTCTTCAAGTGCTGAAGTGTTCTATTTCTTGGTAGTTAAATATTTCACTAAATTTATTTAAAAGAATTAAAACAATTTTAATCGTTTTTAAGTGGCTCTGAATTTCTCAGTCAGTTAAATTCTGGAGAAAGTAACGCTTACAGACTTTGACTGGAGGTGAAGCTCTGCTCATCAAACATTCCCTCCGGTCAAATGTCGTCTGCCTGTTCTGGGGCGCGGTCTGAGTGCAACTCGTCACTGAGGCCTCACTACATATCGCTAGATGTCATCCAAGGGTAGAGGATAAACCGGACTGACCCCCAACATCTGGACAACGTTAGTGCAGGTTGGCAGGATCCATGGGCACTGAAGCAAAGCTTGATTCCTATGGGTTATTTGGATTGGTTCAGCCTCAGGCACAGCATGGCACATAATATGGATGAATACAGCAACTACCCACCATCATGGAGGTAACCAGCACCTCTCTCGCCTTGGATCTGAAGAAGTTCCTTCTCCCTTGCAGTGGGTGAACAAGCTGACACATGTGTTGCCTTTGACAAGAAGATCCCCATGAACTGGCCAACAATCTTCAGCTTTACAGTTCTCATACCCCTAAACAATCTGTTCAAACAGAAGCAATCATAGGAAACATGGAAGTCCATAAAATGTAAAGAAGTCATTGATAAATGATCAACAGTTTTTTTTTCAATGTGCTCAACATTATCCGCTTTGCAGCTCAGTGCAAAACTATTGAAAGACATGGTGCGCCACCTTCTGGCTGTGCTTTGTGGTGAAGAGCCTCAAACTGATGGTCAATTTCCACTCGGAGTCTTTATAGGGACAGCAGCAAGCGAGTGTAGTTAAGGGACAGCATTACCTCTGGGGTGCTGGAAACAACAATGCGACAATATATGGCAAGTTCTTAAAAGTTGTCTTAAAAGATTGTATTCAAAGAAACTGAGGAGCATCAATCGCAAATGGATTTGAGAGCTATCACTCGGCTCCATTTCAGCAGCTTAGAAGTAAAATACTTCTGCAGGAATTAATCAAAGGATGCAGAATAAACATAATCCGACAACAAGATCAGTCGAAACAAAAGTGACATTAGCATGGAACTTTGTTCTTTCTCTTTCAATATTTTTTTTAAATTTCAAATTAATAAACATAACAATAATAATTATACAGAGGATACAAAGAGATCGAGATTACAAGAATAACAGTATGGAACTGTGGATTGACACAAGGAGGAGCAAATGATGCAAGACTCTGATAGAAATGTTCTCCAGATGCACGAATATTAGTTGTAATGATTTTGATGATAGATGTATTGAGAGGGGGAAACAAATGCAGATTACATGGAAAACAGTCTGCTGCTAATAAAAGACATTGACAGTGGTGAGGCAGAACAGATCAAAAAGTTTCAGCAATTATTTTGAAGAAATAACAAAAATTAGAAAATTAACACATTGCAATGGAGAAAATAATGTGACATAAGATGAGCGGATGTCAGTTGTTCTTCAGTACCTGGATGGTTTCCGCTCCAGTTATGACATTGTTTAGTTGAGTAAGTTGTTGTGCTGATGGATTCTAATATCGGAAATGATGACTTGGAAAGGGAAAAGTTCAACCATTACTCATTTGTTTAAGGAATGATGGAGAATGGGGAAATAGATGTCACAGATTAACAACAATTGTGGTGAAGTTAATGAAATTTACAGAGTGACGAGGCACTGTCCAAGAGTCTGATTAACATGGATTTACGAAGCTTGCAATGTCGACAGAAATCAGCTATTTACGTTTTGAACGTTCTGGAGAGACGTTGGACAAGGAAAACAATGGATATTTACCAAGGACTTTAAGACATTTGATTTGAGTGTTTTATGCATGGAAATTCTGGTGAAAATAAGGGCACCACCTCGAGCTTTCACTGAATTGATCCCTTCTAATGTGAGTGTGTGCAGCAGACCAGACAGCCTCCTCACAGCATATGTACTACAGTGACCAGGGAAAATAAATCCTTTATAAAGTTAAGCAGCAGGACCTTATTCTGGTACTGTGACAGTCTCTGAATGTTGGTCCTCCAGTTACTCTGAAATTCTGTGTTTCTAAACATCGTATACATGATATGTGAGAGTTTCTGTCTTTCATTGTCCAAACACTAATTACTATGTCAAGGTTCCCTCAGGTTGGGAAACATTGAACCATAAGGCAGACTGGAGTAATGACAGTAATTATTATTAATCATTACTTTAAAAATGTATTTTTCTCACAATAAATTAATATATATTTGATTTGAAACATTTTCTTTTTCTTAATGGAATGATATTTGCAATATCCCATGGAAGAATTCAGTTTTTACGTTTTGTTCTGGCCTCTACAAGAAACATGCTCTCACTGAACCCCCGGACTTTAAATTTCAGCTCCAGCTCCTGTTGAGCATCCTGTCCAAAATCCAACAGGAACACACAGCCCTCCCTCAATATCACATTGAAATGTCATCCCTAATATTGGTGTTGTAATCTCTGCAGTACATTTTGAACCCATTTTCTTCTGATGCAGAATAAAAAATGTGACTCACTAAGTGTACTGTCCTCCATGGAGTTACCCTCAGTAGCGGTCTTGGTTGTAGTTGGGGACTTCATGATGCCAAAGCACTTTAGTTCATCCAAGTCTCATCCTGTCAATATAAATCAAAAGGTGGAAATTGCAATAACTCCGGGAAATAAAGTCAGTGTAAATAAAAAGGAATGGAGACATTTCACAAACAACAATCACAATACGAGATTACTTTGCTCCAGATTATATCACAGACTTTGCCCCACATGCAGCCAACAGTTGAATTCCAGACATGCATCGAGAGTGACTGGCCTTGAGAACAAGGAAGCATTTTGATGAAAAATGGCATCAAGTTGTTTTACCAAACTGAAATCACTGAGCATCAAAGGGAAAGCAATCCAATGTTTGGTGTCATATTTTGCACAAAGGAAGATAATTGTGGTTGAAGGTTAATCCTCTCAACGAAAGACAACACTGCGGTAGATCCTCCCTCCCTCCTTCCCTCCCTCTCTCCCTCCCTCCCGACCTCTTGCCTCCTTTCCCTCCCTCCCTTCCACCCTCCTTCCTTCTCTCCTTCCCTGAGTTGCAATTTGTTCATTGTTCTATTACATTTACAATTCTTAAGTAAATGAAGCAGACCATTCCGGGCATCATTTAGTGAAATCTTGATTAGTTGCAATTCACATGTGCACCATCAACCTTCTAGACATTTACTGTCTCCAGCAAGAAAGGGTATAAGTACATCCTGCTGATATTTAACAGGATTACCTTTGGCAACATCGTCACTCACCTGGGTATTCCACTGAGCAGGAACTCAACGGCACCAGCCACATAAGTACGATAAGGGCAGATCAGAGGCTGTGCATCCTGCAGTGAGTAACTCATTTCGTGATGCACCAAAACCTTTCAAAGATCCAGGTGGCCCAGGTGAGCAGTAAGATAAAATGTTCTCCACTTGCCTGGATGAGTGACGTTTCCCCATTAATCAATAAATGCAACATAAACCATGTCAGATTATTTCCGTTTATTGGCAGCCAATTCATTCCCTCCTCCATCAGCACTCTGTGGTTACAGTTATCTGCCCAGCCACACATCCCAAACCCAGGAGTTCTAAGATCAAGAAGCAAATTCGCAGCAACTGCAGGGGAACAGTAGCACAATTTGGTTTCCTACACTGAGCCACACATCAAATTGATCTGCAAATATTTTTGTGAGTACTTAAATTTCTCTGGAATTCCTCACGTACGAGCTTTGTGTGCTTACCTTTACCTGAAGGACTAAAGTATTTGAAGAAGCTGTTTCACTTCCACCTACTGAAGTGAATTTAGGTTTGGGGAATAAATGCTGGTCTCGCATGCTCTGCCTTGATCCAGAACAAAAAAGAATAAATGAAAATAAAATCTTCACTACATTCTTGGACATATTCAGAAGGACACCGAGTCGGTATTGCTTTTCATTTCAATCATCTAATACAACTTAATGTTTCTGCAGCAAGGAGAATTCCGCTTATCTGAAATTTGATATCAGCTGTTTCTTCCTCTGTCCTGACAGACTGGAGATTCCCTCAACTGGACAATTGTAGTATAGCAGTTTGATTCACATTCCACTGTGTGCTGAACAATTTTAAATACCACTTTCCATTTTCCCACAATAACCACCTAGACAACAAAACACATTAGTCCAGTCGGAATTCCAACATCGGTCTATGGTAGTGGTCAGAATGATGGAAGTAGGTTAATCAGACTCTGTGATAAGATGAGCTGTACAACAACACAATGAAGTCTTTTGTTTACACAGCATCTGACACAGCTCAGGACAACTCATGGTTTTATGGCTGTTGAAGTGGCGTAGACATCCTCCTTAAGTAGAAAAAAACAACATTCAGTCCATTTGCAGCAATAATTTGTTGTAATTAACGACTAAACAGGGATACCTCCTCTTTTCTCAGGATCATGCTAATCTATTCAAAGTTTAAACAGTTTGCGCATTAACCCTGTCTGTGCTACTCATAATTTTATACACCACTACAAGATCACCTTTAATTTTCCTGTGCTCTAATGATAAAGGCCCCAACCTGCTCAACCTATCTCCATAATTCAGTCCCTCGAGCCCCAGCGACAACCTCGCAAAGCTCCTCTTCACTCTTTCAGGCTTAATGACATCTTCCTTGGAGCAGGGTGACCGAAACTGAGAAAAATATTCCAAATGTGGCCTCCCCAACATCTTGCATAACTTCTACACTCAGTGTCCTGACTGATGAAGGCCAGTCGGCCAAAAGCCTTCTGCACCACCTTTTCTAGCTGCGGCACAACTTTCAGGGAAACATGTAATTGTACTCCTTGGTCCCTCCGTTCTATAACCCTCCCCAGGGCCCAATCATTCACTGTGATTTCTTACATTGATGTGTCTTCCCAAAATGCAACAGTTCGCACTTATCCGAATTAAACTCTATTTGCCATTCCTTAGCCCACTTACCCAGCTGATCAAGATGCCTCTGGAAATCCTGATAACCACCTTCACTGTCAATGACATCACCTATTTCAGTGGCACCTGCAAACCTACTACCATGCCTTGTAAATTCTCAGCCAATTCATTGATATGGATGACAAATAGCAATGGGCCCAGCACCAAGCCATTGGAAACACCACTGGTTACAAGCTTCCAGCCCGAAAAGTAACCTTCCACCATCACCCTCTGCTTTCTACCATCAAACCAATCTATAGCCAATGAACAAGCTCTCCCTGGATCTCCTGCGATCGAACATTCCATAGCAGCCTTCCATGTGGAACCTTATAGAAGTCCCAGATGAAGTCCATCATCGACCACGTCTACTGCCCTGCTCTCAGAAACATTCTTGGTTACTTCTTCAAACAAACATGATCAAACTCGTGAGACGTGATCTCCCACACACAAAGCTATGCTGATTATTCCGAATCTACGACCCTCCCCTTACCAGATGTTTCTGTATATTCTATCCCTTAGAATCCAGTCTCCAATATTCAGATTTCTCTTTTCAACCCTTCCAACATGAACACACATTAGCCTCTTTCCAGTCTGTTGGCACTTCACCAGTCGCTAAGGGTAATGCATATATCTCAGCCAGGGTTCCCTCAATTTTTACTCTCGCTTCCAGTTTTCTTCGATATACCTGATCAGGCCCTGGAGATTTACCTACCTTCCGACACTTTCAGACATCTGAATGCTACAATGTGGACTATCCCCAAGAACTACACATTAACTATTTCAAGGTCCGAAGTCTTCATTTCTTTCTCCACTATCTCAACCGAGGAGGAATACACATTGAGGACCTCAACCATGTTTACGGTTCCACACAAAGTTCTCCACTTTGGTCTTTGAAGGCCCTTATTTTATCCGTACTTACTTTGTTTTCCTTAATATACTTATAATATCTCACTGGATTCTCCTTAATCTTCTCTGCCAAAGCTATCTCGTACCCCATTTTTGCCCTTCTGATTTCCTGCTTGAGTATACTCCTGCACCCTTCATACCACTTCACGGATTCACGTGATCCAATCTGCCTGTAGCTGACCCATGCTTCCTTCTTTTTTCCTGACCGGCCCCTCTATATCCCACCTCATCCAAGTTTCATACTCCTGCCAGCCTTGCCCTTCACTCGACCAGGAACATGCAGATCTTGAACTGTAGATTCTCACTTTTAATACCACCCATTTGCCAGACATTCGTTTGCCTGAAAACATCCAGTTACAATCAACTTTGGAAGTTTCTGTCCAATACCATCAAGATTTGCCATGCTGTGATTTAGAACTTTGACTTGTGGATCAGATCTGCCCATTTCCATAACTAATTTAAACCTAACAGGACTATGGCTACAGATTACAAAGTGCTCCCCCACTGACAACTCAGTCACTTGTCTTAACGTATTTAATTGTCAATGTGGTTCTTCTGTGAAAGTAGGAAGTGGTATTTTAAATTATTGTGCACAGCTGGTGCAATTGCAAAACTGATGTGGGTGTTTGTGTAGCATTGGGAATGCGACATGTGAGGAGGGACTTAATGTGTTAGGAAGAATGTGACAGATTTGTGATATTAATGAATTCAAGGGAGAAGGTGTTAGTACAAGAAAGTGGTGTGAGGGAAAAAATCAGTTACGAATGTATTGAATAGAACTGCTGGCATTTTATATCGATGTTGTTGTGTGGATCCCTCGGAAAGTGTGCAGAGGTGATTCCAAAGAACAATACAGGCATGAACCCGAAACAAGACTGGTTGTTCTCATAAGAGCACAGGGATCAAAAGGGGAGAATTAACTTCCTCTTTCATGGTATAGATGAGAATAATTATTCCCACTGCACCAGGGTCAGTAAACAACAGTGATTACAGATAAGTAGCTGCAAAATAATGACAGGATGTGAAACATGTCACCATTGAAGCTTCTGGTAATTGTGCAGGTCGATTATGAAATATTACCCCATCAAAATATCCAAATTATTGCAGCTTTACAAGTTAGTACTTGTCTGTTTGTGAAGGAAGGTGTCATTTTCAACCTCCATACAACATTCATGAAGAAAGTGAGGGGACATGAGTTACTTCCGCTCTGCAACTCACAAATATGCAGAATTTTCCGGGATGATAAACTGAGGAGTCTCTGGTGGATGTAAACAATCCCACTCATTATTCCTTTTCCCTTTTCTAGGCATCTGGAGCTATTTTAATATTTACCCAAATTGTCCCTTTTGGGAAATTGACAGTTATAGACAGTAATGGTCTCGGCCTTGGGAATCCAAATGCTGTTCCATTATTGACAACTTGAGGGCAGATGTGGACTGTGAATACTGGCCTCAAGGGGCTGGTGAGATTTTTCTTTCTTGAAGAGAACATACATTAAATTATAATTTCATTCCATTGAAATAAAAGGAACAAAGACCTCCAAATAAAACGGAATAATTAAAAAAATGAAATGCAGATGAGGGGATTCTTCTCAGCTACCAGGTTCCTCACTCTTCAGAAAACAAAAGGGTCTTTCACAGTCATAGTGCACTCCTTGTCGGTATCGGTGTGATTCCACCCAGTATGGAGGGGTGAAAGGGCGGAAGGGCTTTGTGTGGTTCTGTTCAAAACCTTTCGTATCTCTCTCATTATTAATCTTTATTTGTCACAATGGCTGAAAAGCCAGGCGGCCTTGGTCAGATCTCTCCTCTGGCAACAGGTGCCAATATACGGTCGTGGGAAGCCAGGTCCTTTCGTATTAGATGTTGCATTCATGATGCAAAGAATATAAAGTTGGATAATTGGCAACGTTTGAACCAGAGAAATCCTCTCACTGCCTATGTATGGTTCGAGTGGGCAGCTGTTAAAATGTTCAAAGGCACCAGTAAGTCATAGAATCATAGGGTTACAAAGTCATGTAGCACAGGAACGTGCCCATTGGTGCGAGCATGTCCACATCCACCATCCTTTCATTGATGCTGTGATCCGGTTTATGTTCAGGAATGCATCGAAGCTTTGAAGTTTTGAAGCTTACTGTGACAGATAAATTGTTTAAAAGAGACATGCTCATCTTAAATTGCCTTGTTTTAATTACCATCCACTGTGAACTTTCTTCGATCAGCTTTTGCTTTTTACGTGGAGGGCAAGCAGTCTCTTCCGTGCAGCCTGTCGGTATGGCTGAACTGTTCCAGTATTATTCCAGTGAACGACTACTGCACTTTCTCAAGTGCGTCTGAGTCACGGTGCTGCAAAGGAGCCACAAATCCATGCAGCTGTATAAGAGCGTCTAACAGAGTGCACGTCAAACTCAATGCTGCAAATGTCATCTTGCAGTGCATCAAACAACTATTTCCTTTGTTCCAGTGACTTTGCTGCACGACTACCCTGGTTATTTCCATTTCAACTAAGTTAATGGCAATTCTGTTCCCGTGCTGGGGAAAGTGCAATGTATTGATAAGTTTCCCTGCTTTTCTGATGTCTGTTGGAGTGCCATATCTACTGGTAATTACCTAATATTGAGCCAGATTCCTTATGGACATGAGAATGAATGTATTCCACACCCATCTGTCATATATATGATGCCCTACTTTACACAGTCGCAGAGAGTTATATATAGTTGAAAGTTGCTTTCACTGATGTTGCTTTGTTTCTGTTTGTTGTCAGGTTGGAAAAGCTAAAAGCTTCAATGAAAAAAAGAGCAGGTTTACCTCTTGGAACAGTAACTGTGCTTCCTTTGTTAAAGTAAGTGTATAGTATTTTATGTGAACAAGTGGTAATCAGTTCCAGTACGTACCCTACCCTCGCTTTCTTCGATGAGGGAGTTTGCCAGCAATTCACAGGCGTGGACAATAATTCCATTCCAGATTTCCTTTCATCGTTCATCTTTCCAGTGACTGAAACTGTCGTCCACGATGTTTTATTTCTTGTACATAAAGTGGCAACACAATTAATTTTAGTGACAACATTGAGTAGATTGAGGAAAAAGGTATACGGCCTGCTTGCCTACATCACACGGGACACTGATTATACCTGTTGGGATGTCATTTTGCAACTGGATGAAACTCTGAGCTGACCACATTTGAAGTATAGGAGCACTTCTGGTCGTTGCATTACCGGAAGGATATAGAGGCACTGAAGGGTTTGCAGAAGAAGTTCACTAGGATGTTGACTGGATTGGAGAGTATTACTGAGAGTGACAAATTGGAACAAGTTAAATTGTTTTTATTGCAGCATTGGAGACTGAGGAGCAACCTGATTTTAAAAAATGTGATGCGTTGATAGGGAAATCTAAAACACAAGGGACCATAGGCTTAAAACGGGAGGTGGAAAGTTTAAAGTAGATACAGATGACAAAGCTTTATTGCAGAGAGAATGTTTGGTGCCTGGAACATACTACCAAGAGGTGTGGTTGAAAACTGATGATGCAGAAATGCTGACGAATCAATTGGACAGAATTAATAACAGGCAGGGAATCAAGGATATAAACCTGTGCAGGCAAATGGAATTCGTTTTTTTTTGTTATTACAGCGTGGTAACAGGCCTTTCCAGCCCAACGAGTCCACTCCGCTCATTGTTTTTAACTCAAATTGATCTCCCCGTAGTCTTTGGAATGTGGGAGGAAACCGGAGAATCCGGAGCAAACCAACGCAGAAACGAGAAAACGTACGAACTCCTTACAGACAGTGACAGGAATTGAACCCCGATCGCTGACTCTGTAATAGCGTCGCGCTAACCTCTATGCTACCGTTTTGGTTGGCATGATTGTCGGTGCTGATATTGTGGGCCGAAGGGGCTGTTGCAGCGCTGTGATGCTCAATATTTGAGCATGATCAAATACACCCAGCAGCATACGAGTAACGAAGGTCCCAGTTATCCTTAAAAGGAGAGCCTAAAGAAAGATATAATTTTACTGTTTGATTTGTGGACTATTTCCCATTACTTTGGATGGTGCTCATGTCGTTCTCTACATGGAAACATTTGTGTTGTTTGGGATATCATTGGTTAATCATGGCAATGGGATTCATGCTCCTGCTCCTGAGATGAAGAAACAATTGTGTTCATGCAGTCACCTGCACTGAATTTAAGGTTGTTGATGCCTGCAGTGAAATAGCCATTCACTGCAACAATTATTGATGATTAATAATTGGAATTAAATATTTTGGCGTCAGAACTCCAAAACCATCCATTCAGGTTCAACCACTTGATTTGCAACTGAGATACAACATGGATGTTAATGTTTTGAGTTGACTGACTGTTCACTGCTAAGTGCAAGGTGGATCTCAATGTAATTGCAGTGACGTTCGTGTACAGACCAAAACTTTCAGGAGTGCTGTCTGCAACAGACCTGAAATTACAGAGTAGATATATCCTGTTAACATCACACTTTGATCAATGTGCAGTAAACACTAGGGACAACACAATCACATGACTCAAATTTAGAAATTTGGAATATTTAGTAATTTCAATAGTCTACGTGTCATCTTCAATCCATTATGAGGTGGAAATTTTCACTTCTGTTTGTGCAATGTAGAGATATGTCCACAGTTCCTCAAATATTGAAGCAGTCGTGACTCTTATCCAGTAAGACAGGGGATAACATTGATGCTTTGCTCACAGTGGAGAAGTTATTTCCATTTCACACAAATCCAAAGAAATTGTTGAAATGCAGCTCAGCCTCCCTGTCTCTCCCTTGGAATTAACAATATTATCATTCAATTCTGTAACATCAACCATTACCTTGACGTTTTTCTGAACCATTCACATAAACACAATGGATACAAAAGCAGAACAGAGACAGTGCATTCTTTAGCATGACATCCATAGTCTGAATAGCAAAGCAGTTCCACCAGCTGTAAAGGATGTGATGGGCGACTCTACAATGGTTTCACTGAGTACTTTTAGAATTATACTTAAAAATCAAATGTAAGTATTCCACTGAACAGCAACACATCCGACATTTTAAATGAGTCCCCACCCACTCAAAAACTCCGATCTGTGCAGTGTGACTGCGGTGTATCAAGTTAATTAGATGCATCACTACACTTTTCTGGGAAAGGACTGACATGGATTTTCAAATCTGTGACCTCTGCCAGCTGTACGGAAAAATGCAGGACCTAGAAGGAAATGACACCATTTCCAAAACACTGGGTGATATGTAATCTCAGTTTGGTAATCAATATTTCTGGTCCTTCATTGGATCTCATGAAAGCATGGTATTGTAACGTCATTTTTACTGCAGGGCTCTCAAAAGACACGGATTTTCTTTTGCAACTTCTCACCCCAGAGGCTGCTCCATCTGCTCAGGAATTAAGAATGTAATAAAAATGTAAAAAAAATTACATCATAATTTGGAAATCCTCAGCAAAAACAAAGTCCTGCGGAAGCTCAAGATGTCAAGCAGCTCCCATAGAAACAGACACAGACAATGTTCCAGGTCTGCATTGCTATTTCAGAAATATAAAATAGAGAAGAAGGTTATTTTTTAGGGGCAGAGCAATAAGGGAAGTCTCGACAGAAGGACAGGAGTATGGGTCGAAGTGGCTTAATAGCTGCAGTTACCAGGACATTGCGGTTCTGGGTAATGAATTACAACACACAACATAGAACATTACAACACAGTACAGGCCCTTCGGTCCACAATGTTGTGCCACCATTTTCCCTTGTCTAAGTTCTATAACCCTCCCTCTCACATAGCTCCCATTTCTCCAGCATTCATGTGTCTATCTAAGAGTATCTTAAATGTCCCCAATGCATCTGCCCCCACAACCTTTGCTGGCAGTGCATTTCACGCACCCATCACTCTAAAAATCTTACCCCTTACATCTTCCTCTAATCACCTTAAAATTACATCTCCTCGTGTTATCCATTGTTGCCCTGGGAAAAATGTCTGACTGTCCACTCGAACTATGCCTCTTGACATCTTGTACACCTCTATCAAGACACCTCTCATCCTCCGTATCTCCAAAGAGAAAAGCCATAGCTTACTCAAACTAATCTCATAAGACATGATCTCCAATCCAGGCCACATCCTGGTAAATCTCCTCTGCACCCTCTGAAGATTCCACATCCTTCCTATAATGTGGCGACCAGAACTAAACAATACACAAGTGTGGTCTGACCAGAGTTCTATCGGGCTGCAACATCACCTCGCGGCTCTTGAACTCAGTACACCGACTAATGAAAACCAACAGCATACTCCTTCTAAACAATTCTATCGACATGTGCGGAAACCTTGACGGATCTATGGACCTGGACCCCATGATCCCTCTGTCCTCCACAACATTAAGATTCCTGCCATTAACCTTGTATTCTGCCGTCAAATTCGATCTCCTGAAGTGTATCATGTCACTTATCCCAGGTTGAACTCCATCTGCCTCTTCTTAGCCCAGATATGCATTCCATCAATATCCCTTTTCAATCTACAGCACCCTTCTACACTATCCACAACACCATCAACACTTATCAGCAATCTTCTTCACCCACCCTTCCACATCTTCATCCAGGTCATTTATAGAAAAAAACTCAAGGAGCAGGGGTCCCAGAACAGACCCTGCAGAACACCACTAGTCACCGACCTCCAGGCAGAATACGTTCCGTCCACCATCACCCTCTGTCTTCAATGGGGGAGCCAATTCTGAATCCACACTGCCAAATATCGCTGGAATTCATGCCTCCTGACTTTCTGAATAAGCCGAACCTTTTTAAACGCCTTACTAAAATCCATGTACACTTCATCCACTGCTCTACCGTCATCAATGTGATTTGTCACATCCTTAAAGAATCCAATCAGGCTTGTGAGGCATGACCATCCCCTCACAAAGCCATGCCGACTGTTCCTAATCAACCAATGCTCTCCAAACTTCCATAAATCCTGTCTCTAAGAATCTTCTCCAGTAATTTGCCCAGCACTGAAGTAAGGCCCATGGACTAGAATTCCCTGTGAAACCTTTACTCTTTCTTAATCAAAGGAACAATATTTTCTACCCTCCAATCATGTGGCACTACACCGTGCCTAGTGAGAACGCAAAGATCATTGCCAAAGACGGAGAAATCTCTTCACTCGCTTCCTATAATAACCTTGGATATATCAATTCGGCCACAGTGACTTATCCATCCTAATGTTTTCCAGAAGTTCCAACACATCCCCTTTCCTCACATCGAAATGCCGGAGCCTATCAGTTGGACGCCATCCTCAAGAACGTCAAGGTCATTAAGGATATCCCCTACATCTTCCGACTCCAGCCACATTTCCTCTTTTATCCCCGATTGGTCCGACCCTCACTCTAGTTATCCTCCTATTCTTCACACACCTTGGGGTTTTCCTTGATCCTACTCGCAAAGGACTTCTCATGCCCCATTCTAGCTCTTCTAAGTCCATTCTTCAGCTCCTCCTGGATACCTTGTAATTCTCCAGAGCCCTGTCTGCTCTATAATTTCTAAACCTCAGGCAAGCTTTTTACTTCCTCTTGACAAGATATTTTACATCTCTTGGCAACCACGGTTTCTTCACTGACATCATTACCCTGCCTCAATGGGACAAACCTATCCAGAACCCCATGCATGT
Source organism: Pristis pectinata (assembly GCF_009764475.1). Classification (NCBI taxonomy): domain Eukaryota; kingdom Metazoa; phylum Chordata; class Chondrichthyes; order Rhinopristiformes; family Pristidae; genus Pristis; species Pristis pectinata. The sequence continues at coordinate 27,135,945 of NC_067433.1, read as the reverse complement.
ATTCCTTAAGCAACCTCCACATCTCCGCTGTGCACTTCCACAAGAACATCTGTTCCCAAATTACGCTCCCAAGATCCTGCTTAATACCATCATAATTCCACCTCCCCCAGTTAAATAGTTCCCAATATCGTCCGCTCCTATCCCTCTCCATGGCTATGGTAAAGGTCCAGGAGTTATGGTCACTATTTCTAAAATGCTTTCCCTGCAAGAGATCTGAAACCTCAACCTCATTGCCTCGTACTAGGGCCAGTACAGCCTCTCCTCCAGTTGACCTGTCCACATATTGTGTCAGGAATCCTTCCTGTACACATCCAATGAACTCCGTCCCATCTTTCCCCTTTACACATAGGAGGTGCCAGTCAATATTAGGGAAGTTGAAACCACCACCACCAACAACTGTTATTTCTGCACCTCTCCAAAATCTGCCTCCCGATCTGCTTCTATGCATCTCTGCTACTATTGTGGATGATCCCTCTAGGACATCCGCCCTATCTACAGCTGAGACACTGTCCCTGATCAGCAAAGCCACTCCCCCACCTCTTACATCCATCCCTGTCCCTTTTGAAACATCAACAACCCAGAATATCCAGCAGCCATTCCTAGTCTTGTGACAGCCAATTCTCTGTAATGGCTACCACGTCATCATTCCACATACTTACCTATGCTGTAAGTTCATCATCCTTGTTCCCGATACACCTCGCATTAAAGCAGACACTTTAGCCCATCCAACTGATTACAATTTTGTCTTTTCAACTGCCTATCCCTCCTCAAAGTCTTTCTAAACTCTGTCTACTTGTACACTAAATTATTCAACATTTGACCAATCACTGTGTCTCCCATTCCTCTGCCAAACTAGTTTAAACCACCTCCAATAGTTCTACCAAACATGCCGGCAAGAATATTGGTCCCCCTTCAGTTCAAATGTAACCCATCCCTTTTGTACAAGTCATACCTTCCCCAGAAGCGATCCCAATGATCAACAAATCTGAAAACCTGCAACCCGCACCAATTTCTCAGCCACGCATTCATCTGCCAAATCATCCTATTCTTACCCTCACTGGCACATAGCACAGGCAGTAATCCAGATGTTAAGTCACTTGAGGTCATGCGTTTTCAGCTTCCTACCCAATGCCCTATATTCCTCTTCAGGTCCTCATCTCTTTTCCTACCTATGTAATTGGTACCAATATGTCTCACGACCTCTGGCTGTTCGCTCTCCCCCTTCAGAATGCTTTGGACCTGATATGAGATGACCCTGACCCTGGCACCAGTGAGGCAACTTATCATCCGTGACCCTTTCACTTCTACAGAATCTCCTGTCTGCCCCCGCCCCCCCACCTTACCATGGAATTCCCCTGTCATTACTGTTCTCCTCTTGTACACCACTTCTCCTCTGCAGCACATGACCTGGTTCAGTGCCAGAGACCTGTTCACTGCAACTTTCCTCTGGTCGGTCATCAAACCCAAAAGTATCCATAGAGGTATACCTGTTATTGAGGGGAACAGCCACAACTGGACTCATTACCTGTCTATTCTCAGTCCTTCTCCTGACAGTCATCAAGCTACCTGCCTCCTGCAGCTGCTGAGTGACTGCCTCCCTGTAGCTCTCATCTACGTACTCCACATTCTCCCGCAGGAGCCAAAGGTCATCCTGCTGCAGCTGCAGCTCCCTAATACAGTTTGTGAGGAGCTGCAGCTAGATGCACCTCGTGCAGATGTAGTTATCCTGGAGAATGGATGTCTCCTGGAATTCCCACATCTCACAAACCGAACACACCACTGGTGCTGGAGCCATTCTCATTACTCTGTCCTGGTACTAAAGTGAACAACACAGCAAAGAAAGAAAGGAAACTTACTAGTGACTTACCCTTGCCTCCTCTCACCAAAGCCTCTTGAGTAAAAGCCTAGGCTTCTCACCCTAGCGCTAGTCCACTCACACAGGGGCCAATCACAAAATGCCCACTCTACTTCGAACTGCCTTCCCTTTATTTGCTGCTGTTCGTACGCCAATCAACTGGTAACAATTTACAAATGTGCCTCGTTTAGACTATTGGAAGGAGAAACTCACAAGCTCAGGCACAGAGGCTCACCTCTTTCCAAAGGTTCCACTCCAAATCTCGCTAATTGGTAATGGTGTGTTTGAATCTGCCCACTAACGTGTGGAAGAAGCAAAACTGAGCTCCCATGAAAAAAATAGTGATAATGGAAAATGCTGGAAAAGAACTATGCCAGTCAGTCAGCATCTGTGGAAAGAAAACAGTCAACAATTTAGATGAATGACCCTTCATCACACTTCAGAAAGGGAGAGACTTTGATTTTATTTCGTTGCAAAATATCACTAAATCCAATGGTATTTGTCTGATAGAATGACAGCAAGTGGCAGGTGGAATATGATAAAGTTGTTATGGATATGTAATTTGTTACTGATGTGGTTCGGCAACTTTTGGGCATGTCCAGAAGAGCCCACTATATGCAGAGAGAAAAATGGAGCAAAAATCTCCGTTGCCTTGTTCCGAAGTATTTGCCACCCCAAAGGCATTCGATACGTGGCCGCCCACAGAAATACCAGTTTCGCTCTACAGGTTAATGACAAAGTGGACTCCATTTGATTGCTCCAAAAATCCATACATCGATTGTATTGACAGACATAGATCTTGTTCTACATCCATTGTTATGGAGACCAGCAGTCAGTCTCCCTCTCTCTCTCTCTGTCTCCCTCTCTCTCTCTCTCTGTCTCTGTCTCTGTCTCTGTCTCTGTCTCTCTCTTCTCCGACTCACTTCAACTCACCGAGCAAAACCCTCAGCACGTTGTTATCTTGCAGTCTTGATGAGACCCCCCCACACACACACACACAGACACAGACACAGACACAGACACAGACACACACACACACACACACACACACACACACACACACACACACACACACACACACACGCACACACACACACACAGTACAACTCTACTCTCCAGGTGCTTAAATTTACATTCACCAAATAGCAACCTGACTCGTAACACAAAGGGGAGTGGAAGTAAAATGGCTTGAACCCGGGATCTTCAGGTTACCGTGGCCACGGAAAAGCTGAAAGTGGTTGGGCTTATGGCACTTTTCTGAGGAATTCCTCCAGTTGCGATCCTGGAGATGGGATGATTGTCCCAGCAACTGCAAGCACATTGTTTTGTCAGGGTGCGTCTTCAATATCAATGACAAAGATATCATTTATTGGTCATTCCTTATTGACTATTTCCCTGAAAATTACACTCTAGTCTGAGGAAAGAATCCTGAGTGAAATAGGGATACGTGTTGGTTAGGATGGTGAATTTTGGACGTCAACAGATCAGATGGGTCTTAACAACAGTATCGTCGAATCGAAATTCTCATTGGTGAGTACAATGTTCAATTCCAGACTTCTATCATTCGTAACTTAAATAAAAATAGTCCATCTGCTGGAGTGAGGTATAAAACAATATCCTAGGCCCTTTGAAATGAGCCCAGCAATTTAACCGCAAGAAGAAGATGACTGGCGATGAGTTACTTTCAAAGATAGTAACATTACACGGTCTGGAGAGTCCCTACCTGTTGTGAAGCATCAATGTCAGCTCGGCAATACCTGCACAGGAAGTTTGCAGAAGCACGATATATTTTATTTTATTGATCAAGAGCCAATTGTAGTTGGGACATCATACATAAATATTCCATTCTTCGGTGAGATCATGCCATGGCAGTTTTTACATCAGTATTAATCGAGCACAGAGTAGGGGTGGTGAGGGATTCCATATAGCTTAGCAATTGGAGCTTGTCAGGATTTACATCCGGTCATTCTTTCGCACTGAAATTGACATTCCAACAATGGCATTTTGGATTAAGTGTCTGGAATAGAAATTAGAGGAACTTTTGCGTCAGAGTACAGCCAGCTGCAAAATATAGATTTCAACATGTCAATACCTCAGAGGGGTAGATAAATAAAAGATATGTGCTGTAAATACCACGATTGCAGGTTTTTCCTGCCAGCTCAACAGACAAACAAATTTTGCAGAGATATTCCTGTGCCACTGCAGAATGCGGCAAACACTTTATCCAAACTGGGAATGAATTTCTCGGCACAATGTTCAATGATCTCCGTTTCTAAAACTCTTTCCTGGCTATTTGTAGAGAAAACAAGATGAGGCTCATTAATATTTAAAAACTACCATCATTGCAAGAGTGTGAATGATTACATTTGCTAAAATCTGTGGCAATTTTCCAGAAATACTCAAAAGGGTCATGTCAGGTTTGTTGTTCGGAAGCACTTCGAAGTGTCAATGTTCAAGCAAAATCAATTTCAGTGGAAATTTGCAGAATCACCACAATCTCTGATAACAGCCAGAGCAAACTCCAGTATAAAATCTGACAATAAACAAACAGATCACTCCAAGTGGAGAAATGCCGCAAAACTGTTCGAATGTGATATTAAAGTAATAGAAAAATAATGTTTACCGTGAAGTAGCATTGATGCAATGAGAACTGTGAACGAAAGCACTGATTTATTATTTGAATTTCGTGTGGTCATTGCTGTGGGAAAAATATCCAGAGGTTTGATTGATGCAAGAATCAACTAGCGTATGGTGAAGAAAACAAAACGAATGGTATTTTGAAATGGGGAATAGTATTACACTAGATGTTCCAGAACTGGTGTAGTGCGAACCTTTCCGTTGTGAACAATGATGACGTGGAATGAGTGGATAAGATAAATGTTAAAATTTGGCATGTGGGCAGGGGAAGTTATATTTTGTGAAATGGGTGGAAATGGCCTCGGCCTTTGTCAAATATCATGTTGGCATCATTCTTAGTTGATTTTAAAGATACGGTTCTGTCAAGGGCACTGTCTGTCAACTGGTCCATTAGTGTTAATATGGTTCTGTTGATGAAACTAGAAACATGGGAAGTAGATTTGGAAGAAAAGTTATCAAGGTGACTGTTGCTGAGAGCAGCCCCAGGCTGAGGCAGTTCCCAGAAATGAATGTAAATTCATCTTCCATTCCGACCACATTTCTTCCCATTTGCTCAATTTCCCAGCATTTTTTCTGAAAGCTTTACATTGAGCTTCAGAACATAAAATGTCCATTTCCTTTTCCCTCACTCCTGTAACCAGCCTTTCATTGAGAAGCTGAACTGTTCCAAGAAGATGACCAGAAGCCTGAGGAGCTGCACTCCATCTTTTCATTGGGCGCATTGCATGCTTTTCTGACTCAACATTGAATTCACAAATTTCAGGTTGCAAACACAGTCATTCTTTTCAGATAAAAGATGATGGTATTAATTCTACGGGTTACCTAATCTGTCATTCTTTCTACATTCCGCAACTTATGCTCACTCTTCCCTTTTGCCTTTACTGTTTCCTTAAACTCAGCACTTACTTGGAACCTTCTGCACTGATCACGATTTTTTGGTGCAGACAGACAGTCACAGGACAAAAGCAACATTGTTTCTGTGTCTCCATGTGCCAGCTGGCTTGTTGAGTGTTTCCAGCATTTCAGTTCCCACTTCATACCGATTTGTTCTCCTTTTGCCTTGCAGTGACTGTGAATAAAGCTCGAGCCATCACTCCTTTCAAGTTTCTTTTATGCGAATTTTCGACTTGAGACTGATCCTGACAACGTGAGTATATCTTTCCCAGCCCAAATTTCCATAGAGATGGTGTTGGTCAGCAACCTTCTGGAAAAATAATTCCCGCAATACTGTAGAGAGCTCCTTAGACATCGGTTTGTGGGATGCACACTTATAGAGACAGTAAACAATCTTGGAATAGCTGCGTGTTGTCATGTGCCATGACAAGAACAGAATGATGGAGACATCGAAAATATAGAAGGCATAGAATAGGAGAACAGCAGCTGAATCTGCCAGAGAACATAGGAGAAATATAGCACAGAACAGTACTGTTCATGTAACTTTACCATTACGAAAGTAATCATGCAATAATCACACTGTCACTGATGAAAGGCTCACCGACTCATTTAATCCTTTGCCAACATCCATTGACTCCAAGCAAAATTACATCCTTTATCCTTGACGGTCCTACCCTCTCCCTGGTCACCCTCTGGTTTGATTTTACATTGAAAAATTCGTTTGGACTCTCTTTAATACGATTTGGCAAAGTCACTTCACGTCCGCAAATGGCCTCCTCATTTTTGCTTAATTTCTTCAGGGCGTTCTTTATATTCCTCACAGTTCCTGTCCAATGGCAAAATCCCTAAAAATGTTTTATTCTATTCCTGATTGTATTTACAACCTCTTTCGTCATCCAAGTTTCTCTTATATCATTACCTTTATCCTTCAACCTTACTGAAACATGCCTGTCCTGACCTCTGGTCAGCGAGTCTTTAAAGGATTCCCATGTCATTTGTGGAATTTCCAATCTCATCTGCTCCCAATTTACTCTCCCAGGGTCCTTCCTATCAATGCTATAGTTTGCCCTGCCCTGATCTAAGATATTCTCCTCGTTTCAGACATTTGGTTATTCATTTTTGTCACAAAACTGAAGGAGTTTTGATCGCTGTATCCAGCCTCTTCTGCCACTGAAATGTCAGTCACCTGTCCAAGCTTGGAAATGGAATTTGATTTGGTTTATTATTGTCACATGTATCGACGTACATTATGAAACTTGTCTTGCACACTATTCATGGAGATCAATTCATTACACTGGGCATCGAGTTAGGACGATGTAAATCAACAACAAATGGCAGAATTAAGTGGTACAGCTACAGAGAAAGTGCAGTGTCAAAGGGGACTTGCCAAATTTCTTCAGCCTCCTGAGGAAGTATGTGCGCTGATGAGTTTTCTTGTCCTTGGCATCTTCGTGGTTGGACCAGGTGATGTTCACTCTTGGGAACTTGAAGCTCTCAAAACTTTCGACCTCAGCACCGTTGATGTAGACAGGAATATGTGCACTGCCCCACTTCCTCAATTCAATGAACAGGTCTTATTTTGCACACATTCAGGAAAAGTGACTGCTTGCGGACAGACCTGGAAATCCTGGAGTGGATTGAGGTGGACTGTGAAGTGAGTTGTTGAACCCATGCAGATATGAAGGTCCTGAATAGGAGTGTAAGTGGGGTTCGTCAAGGGGAGCGTGCTGGTATATGGAATGGGGTGTTCCATAGGGACAAGCTTTTGGTCTGGAGGGGCCCCGCTTCATGCCTCAGAGCCGAATGTCCCTGAAGATTAGGCTTTCCATCCAGTAGGGGCCTTGGGACTCCAAACCTGCTGTCTCCAATGCTCGGGTCTTCACTCCGGTAGGTCCTCGGCACCGGGGTTCTGCATCAGGAGCTCCAGTGGTGTCCAGGAGTTATGACTCGATGGTGGAGGCTCGGTGGGGTTGGCTCTTCACTCTGAGCAGACTTCAATGTATATGGGCCCGTCCTGGACCTCAGTGGCGGTTCCGACGTGGGACCGGGAGTGAGGTTGGTGGATCATTCGCTCCTGGAGGTCGGAAGATCGCCAGATCTGTATTTCCTACTGTAAGGTCTATAGTATAATCTCATCAGAGTGACTGCACCTTTCCTATAGATGAGCTCTACCCATGTGCCCTCAGTTGATGAGCCCTCCAGTATGTCCTCTTAAGGTGCATTCCTGATTGGTGAGGGATCCCATTCACCTCTTTTACTTCCCTTTCTCTCATACCTGAAATATTGAAATCCTGGAATATTGTGCTGCCAGTCCTATCCTACATGCAACCATATTTCTCTCATGGACACATCTTCACAGTTGCATGAACAGATCCCGTCTCTGAGTTCACCTGCTTTACCTCCAATACCATTTGCACTGAAACAAACACACTTCATCCCATCAGTCCCATCATGTTCCTTCACCTCTCTCTGCCTGTCCTTCGTTTCTGACTTGCCATAACTTCTACCTTCCCATCAATTCCTCCAACATCTGACCTGCAGCTTTGGTTGCCAAGCCCTGTAACTCTGGTTTAAACACTCCAGATTACAACTATTGAACCTCCCAACAAGGATATTGGAATCCCTCCAGTTTAGGTGCAACCAGTCACTCCTGTAAAAGTCCCACCTGCCCCAGAAGCGGGCCCAATGACTCACATAGCTGAACCCTCCACACTGCACCAGCTCCTCAGCCATGTGTTGAACTGCACTATTTTTCATTTCATTGCCCCAGTAGCACGTTGAACGCATAACGCTCGTGATGACAACCCTAGAGGTCCTGCTTTTTTAACTTACTGCCAAACTAACTAAATTTTCTTGCACAACTGCATCTCCCTCCCTGTCTATTTCATTGCTACTAAAATTCAAGATTCAAGGTTTGCCTTATTGTCATTTCTCTGAGTATTTACATACACAAAAAAAGAAATACTGTTTCTCACCAGCTCATATCAGTGCAACAAAAAGAACAGTGATAAATATCTAAAATAGTCTATAAAAACATCTCTAAAACAAAACTAGAAACATATCAACATCACATATCCATATCTGTTAAAATGCGTTTCTGTATTAATAAGTGCTTATTCAGCTCTAGATGAAGTTCAACGCATCAGGTCACTAACTATCGAACTGTTTCTGTATTGGTGTGAGTATGTACGTGTGTGTGGAGGGAGAGATTGTCGGTGAAAGTGTTAGGGACACAGTCCACTTCTGATCCTGACTGCTTGTGGGATAAAGCTGTTCAGCATCCTAATAGATCTAGATCAGATGCTCCAATATCTCTTCCCCAACGGCAGAAGGGAAAACAGGTCGTGAGAAGGGTGATGAAAGTCCTTAATGATGGCCGCAGCTCTGCGAACGCGGCGTTGCTGATAGATCTCCATCAAAAAAGGGAGAAGGGCCCCAATGCTCCTGCTAGCTGTCCTCACCATCCTACTGAGCTGCTGTTGTTCGTAAGCCTTACAGCTACCAAACCAGGAGGTGAGGCAATAGGTCAGGATGCTTTCAATGGTGCCGCTGTAAAAAGTGATGAGGTACGGAATAGGGAGGCCTGTCTTTCTGGGTCTCCGGAGGGGGTTAAGCCGCTGCTTGGATTACTTAACGATGGCTGCAGTATTAATAGTGGAGGTCAGATGATCCGCTAAGTGAACCCCTCCAGGAATTTAATGTTGCTGACTCTCTCATCATTGACCCCAGGTTGCTTGCCCTCCCCTTTCAGAACGCCTGTACCCACTCAGCACATCCTTTACTTTGGCACTAGGGAGGCAACAGACCATCATGGAGTCACTTTTACGGTCACATATATGCTTATCTGTACCTCTGACTATAGAATCACCAATCAATTTTGTTGGACTGGTTGTTGCCCTTCCTTGCTCAGACGTGATGCCACTTTTATGACTGCCGCTGCTATTTTCCCCTTAGAGGACAGACAACTGCAACAGCATCCAAAATGGTATCGTTCTCTGAGAGCTGGATATCCACAGAGACTCCTTGAATACATGCAGGCCTCTACCGGTAGTCTAACATCTCTTTGGCTGAACCACGGTTGTGACCACCGCCCGAAAACTATTACCTGAAAACATATCTGTCTCTGCTTTGTTCCTCAATTTGTCCAACTACCACTACAAATGAACCATGTTGATGAGAGGGGTGCTCCTGGGTACATTTCTTCAGGAGTCCTGACTGCTCCCTGATGCCCCACGTCTGACTATTGGAGCACATCACTCTACTGACAGACATTACAACACATTTTATAAAACAGAATCTCGTGGAATTAAGGAGAAGCAGACAACCTACCTTGCACTTCCTTGTTGATGCTTACCCTCTTCACTGAAGCCTGGTATTCATTAAAGCCCGCAATTTAACCTACCAGCTGCACTACCAAATCAAAGCTGCCCCGATCAAAATGGTCGCTGCCGTGCAGCCTGCCTTCCTTTCATTCTATGCAAACAGGTCTTCACCTGTAAAAAAACTTTCAAGCTGTTCTGCTTCCTCATTTCTGCTGCATTTTCTAACTGCTAATCATTCTATATCATATTGGAGACTTGTTTTAACTCGCAGCTGAACTTCTTTCCTGCACTGGAGGAAATTTTGGAAAATTATCTCTCAGTCAACAGCTTGTTGTTGAATTACACCACTCACTCAAAAGTGGGGAGAAGGACGAAGGTAATGAATTGGGGCAGATTAAAAAAACCTTAACCCAAGGTAAGTGACAGGTAGAGCGGGAGAAAATGTCAGTGAAATAAATACAGAACGCAGACTGGAAAGTAACGACGCCAGGGTACTCAATGGAGGGATGCTGAGAACCCACAATTATGGAAGTATCTTATCTGTTTAAGGCACGTGAAAATGATCATGGGCACTGGAGGATGTTCCTCCCTTCCGGGAGATTGAGAAATTTTTGCAAAATAATTTTTATGACGCGGAGATGTGATATCATTGTTTTAGCCATTTTGTATGTAAATAACATAAAACATTAGGTGTGGACATTGACAGACACAGTTGGATAATGATGGACGAGGGGATGAGATCTTTGCTTTCTCTTTCTCACCTGGATACAGGGCAGCAAGAAAAAGGAATTAAACCGGCATCCAGCACTGTGAGATGTTTCCAAACGGTTGATAATAGTATGGGTGGGGACAGGACCGCTGAATTATTTTTCCAATGTGCCAAGCTGGTGGTGGTGGAGCTGTGGGAAATGAAGAGAAGTCTGGTCACAGTGAACGCCAATGTGAGCTGGAATATAATCTTTGCAATGGGCTGAGCAATGTCTTCCAGAGCGGTAAACTGCGTGGACAAAACGCTTTTTATCGGGTCGGTGACTCATTTCCTTCTTAGATTATCTCAGGTCATTGGTTTCTCAGAAGAAGGCGAATGAAAGAAGATGGACCGTCAAATCCATGAATGGGCATGTTCTTTCTCATTGGTGTGTTACAGCAAACAGCAGTTAACGCTTCAATCACACTGAAACCCCATTGGTTGTTTGGAGAGAGACATCAGATACTGTGAAAAACAGTTGTCGGAGCAACAACTTTCAGATCAATTGGAGTATCAGAAGGTTTTGGAGAGACGATTCTATGTCCACTGTGGTTGCTCAGTTAAAGTTCTGGAACCATTGCTGCAACTGACCACCGGGAGTATGCTGCGGTCCTGCTTGGCACTGATTGTGTTGCAGATCTGGAACAGTGAGTTTAGTGAAAATATTGAAAGTATTCAGTTGTAAATTCACAATGTGATTATTATTAAAATCTACAATCGCGTAACTTCATAGCTTTGTTTCTGAACGTTGAGTAGTATGGAAAGTAAAAATTGTTTGTCTCTCAGTTTTAATATTGTGATGAAACAATGCTGGTATATTAAACGGCTGGAACATGTCTTGCCCTTGCGAATCACTCACCTGTCCAAATCAACTCTGAATATGTTTTCATAATTAGAGTTCAATGGCAAAACTGATCAGAAAATAGGGTGATTTTATTCAAATTCATGACGATGGGAACGGAACAATGAAGTTTGGTAGCTACTTTGCAGTTAACTTAATTACTTATTGTGGAATGTTTGTTACTTCTCCCCTGCGTTGGAAAGTGCTCCATTCTGCCGGTGATAGTACATGTATTTCCATTACATTGCATGCACTAACATTTTTTAACTTCCCATTGAGATTTTTGTCAAACAGCAAACAGTGAAATTTGCGCCGAAACAAAGTAGGTGTCTCATAAATACCCATCCGCAAACCACCCCACCCCCAGCTCCTTTGTGCTCTATTTCTGAATAGATTATTTATCTAAGTTATCAGAACTAGGGAACAGTTACTGTTGGAAAACAGGGCGTCGGATTTGGGAGTACATAACTCGTTTCGTGTGAACAGCAGTCAAACCTGTCTTTGTAACTGACTGAACGCGCGCACACATTCCTATGACTGGGAAGTATCAGTTTGAGTTCCATCTACAACAATGTGATCCAGTGAAGTGAATGAATTTAAAGAATATTATCATGTTTCTGGAAAGGCCTTACACACGTTAGGCAATTAAACTCAATCTGTTCTTGAGCGAACACTGTTAAAATTAACATTAATTTTGGTATTATTCTGAAATGCAATATTCGAAGGATGACTACACTGAAATTTGCAAACAGTGATGCAGTTTATTTAATTGCTCCCAAATATGTGATAGTTTCTATCAAATTGAATTTTCAATTTTGCACTTTTGTTCATCCGGAGAAAAGCAACAAACCATTTTCTCAGTGAACTTACCCGTGATCAATTCTGTGGATGTGAATTTCCTGTTCCTGAGATGTTGAAGTTTTCTCCATATTCCTTTAGACCTCGTCCGGGTTTAACGCAGACTGTAGATTTTCGTGAAAATGTTGCGAATGGATCCTCTGCCTCCTTTCACTACTTTATGTTGAATGTTTAATGTAAGCCTGTCATAGAACGGGAATCCTCAGGAGAACAGCAGCATCAAGGGAAGGAGAAACGGAGTTAATATTCAGGCAGAATAGACCACATTTGTGGAAAATCAAACGGAATAAAAAGATACCTCTGTATCTCTTTCCTCAGAACCTGCTAAGCTATCAAGTGTTTTTGACTGTTAGCTCGTTTGTTGAATTGGCTGCTCTATTACAAAAAACGAAAGCAAGGCATATATCTGACTTTCATTGCAGTTGTCGCTTGCAAACATTTTACTCTCAGGGAAACGGACCCAAACACCATTTATATGTGTAAAGTTGTTTAGAAGTCTTTAATCGATGCTGAATGGCACTCTAATGCAAACTGCATTTATTGTTCAGAATTTGTCAGTAAGTTAACAACATGTGAATTGCATGTCAAGAGGGTTTGCGTAATTTGCAATATATATTGGCATTTAAATATATTCTCTACTGTGACTTTTTAAATGGCAGCAGTTTATTCCATAATATTTCTCTTTGGAAATAATGGTGGATTAATTTTACTGTCAGAAAATAGCGTTAGAAGGTCGTGGAGATAAACAGCAGGCAAATAGCGCGTCCGCCCATCGAGTCTGCGCCGAGCAGCAACAACTTGATTCCAAATTAATCTTATTTTAAAATGTGCCTCTTTCTCAACATCCACCCGCAGATTCTACAACTAAATTATATACAAGGGACAATTTACAGTGGCCATTTAACGTAACACAACGTCCGTCTGTGGCAAGTGGGCAAATCTGGAGTGTCACTTGGGTAATGTGGAGAATCTACGCACCCAGCAGCAGAAGTCAGGACTAAACCCAAATCTCTGGTGCCTCAGTGCATTATTTCAATTTGTTGAACAAACTAGAAAGATCTTCCACGCAATGCTGCTTGTGCTACGACCGTGCAGTTGGCGAGACTCCGGTTTGATTCTACCTGTCGGAGCTGTCTGCGTGAAATTCGTGCGTTCTCCGTGTGAGAGCGAGGGTTTCTCCCGCGTGTTCTGGTTTCCCCCCACATGCCGATGCCTTGCTGGTTGGTAGGTTAATTGGCTACTATAAATTATTGTTTCGTGGAATGACAAAAGGAGACAAAAGACAGTGGATGGTCATTCCTGAGATGTGACAAATGCAGGATGAAGGGAAATAAGCAGAGTAATGAAAATAGTAAGCTTGTTCTTCCAGACCTGACATGGATCCGAGAGGTCGAATGACCTCCTCTTGTCGTTTCAGAAGTTTTACTTTAAGAATGAAATTTAGAATTAAGAATTGCTTTTAAGAATTATAAGTTTGGTTTTACACTTTACATATTGTAGTGCAAACAACAGTAGTAGATGGAATGATATTGCTTCAACTTGCGTGAAACAATTGCGTGGTATTTATGCACGCCTGACAAAAATATTCCCCATGATTTCCAATCCTCAAATGGACTGGATCTTTTAACATTCTGAGTCAGTGAGACATGACCCTGCAAATATGAAGGTGCTCTGCAGCCCATCAATCATTTCCTTGTTCACAGTCTGAGTTGACGCGAGTCGGTGATCTGGAAGGCGGCAATACCGCGAATAAGGTTAAAAAAATATTACAGTCACCTTGAGGTTGTGAAAATGAACCTACTTTCCTCGTCCCTTAGAAGTCCGTTACAAGAAAAATAATGCGTCAGACAGTGCCTGTCACTGGACCAAAGTTGACAGAAGCATTCAGGCGTGGGAGCAAATAACACTGCTATTTCTGTATAATCCGGCGTATGAACCAACCAATATGAAAACACTGGAATATTCGCTATAAAAAATCAGAAGACTTAAAATTGTGCCGCCATTCCTAAATGGAGAAGCTGGAAGCAGGATATGTCGGAGCAGAGTATCTTCAGTAGACTGGAATCAGGCCAATTGCGTTTTATGCACCAGGTTCTGTTGAGGAAGGATAGAACATTGCAGATCTAGCGGTGGCAGTATCATCTGGTCATTCGCAATATCCGGAAATCAATGAGTGGCATAGTGCAAGCAGTTATGATGAAGGAATCTGTCCTTCGGATCATTTCACTTTGGTTTGCCTTTTGAATTTAAATTTATGAGAATCTGTGCCTGTGACAGAATGAGCGCCAAAAACAGAAGCAATGCAGGGGAACAAACTGGGGTCGCTTCACCATTGATTATATAAGGCAGCATACCACTGGAATAAATAATTGGAGTGGCATGAGAACAAATTTCCAGGGGAACATTGAAAGGCCAGTGAAGTTGCGCTAATTTGAGAGGTAACAAACGGAACAGGATAGACACAAGGGGCCGAAAGGCCGACTTCTCTGGTATATTGCTCAATGAATCTCAAAGCAGCAAATCCATAAGCAGCCATCCTCAGGTCTTACAGAAAAGCAGAATGAAACAGCCGTAACCACTGGCATCACAAGGAGTGAATGCGCCCAGATGTCAACAGATCTGAACCAAAAACAGTTATAAAAAAGGCAAGATGCGACTTAACGGCTGCCGAGGCTCGTTTACAGTTTCATTAAAAACAAACAGATGAGAAGGTGAAACCACCCTTCTGTAACGGTTCGTTATATTCCGCCTCAGTGTAGAGTTGAGACTTTTCCCGCTGATAGTTTCATTAGTTTGATGACCCGCCTCCACTCCTCCGCCCCCACATCCCAACCCCTCCTCTCCACACTCCTCCCACAGCCAAATCTAATTGTGTATTTCTCATTTCAGGTCGTCCCGGGGATTGTCAGCCTGACCCGACAGGTAATCTTGTTTAATTCTCACAATGCGATGGGCTGGGCTGTTGAGATAGATGTTACTGACGATCCAGCTGAGAGGTGACTGCTGCTTTCACGCGAAGCGACAATCAGTCCACTCCCTGCAGGGCAGTCGGCAGAGAAACGACTCCGCTGACATTGTCCCAGAGCTCAAAGCAGCTCCCACTGTTCTTCCCATCTTTGAGTGCTAACTGGAGTTACGTGAAGGTTCAGTTCGTTTATTTCTCCTTTGGCGTGCAGTTCCAGGAATGTCTTCACACCTTCAACCAATATTGGGTTCCACTACGCGGTTGTAGTTGAGAGAAAACACGGGGCTGCTGACTGGAGAAGCCCAACAGCCGTTCTGCGGTGAAGGAAAACGAACGAGCAGTTCTTCTTGTTTCTCTGGGTGCCGTCTTGTTCTCATGAACTACCGGGTGACTCCCGGATCTCCAGACGTTCACCAGCGAACTGCCTGTTTTCATTCGGGGTCTGCCACAGCCTGATATTCTGGTTGACCATCACTCGGTACATGTGGAGTATGAATGTTTGGGGCGGGATGGGCAGGGAGCGGTGTGCGGAGCGCCGACTGACCTGCGGCTTAAACCGGCGTTAACGTTTGATCTTTTATTTTTGATGCTTTCCAGAAAGCGTGAAGTTGAAGCTGGTGAATGGGGGCAGTCGATGCGCCGGGAGACTGGAGGTTCACTACAAGGGAATCTGGGGGACTGTGAATGGTTACAAATGGGACCTGCAGGACGCGGCTGTGGTGTGTCGGGAGCTGGGCTGCGGCGCCGCGCTGCAAGCCCCGGCCCGAGCTCACTTTGGGGCAGGGTCCGGACCCGTTGTGACGTCGAATGTTCAGTGCTACGGGAGAGAGGCCGCTCTACGGGAGTGTAGATCATATGCATGGGGTGACTATGCCTATCCACACGAAGACGATGCCGGCGTTGTCTGCGCAGGTAAACTTTCGCCTTTTGTCTCTTCGCTGCCGCCGGTTTGATGACTGACCCCCGCCACGAGTGATGGACGCTAAATCCAGTTGCCGTCGCGATTATTCCCGTCGTGTTGGGATCACAATTTATGTCACAGAACTCACATTGTGACTTTGATTAAACACCTCCAACCGGGTGCATAAATACTCGGCACTCGGCACAACTGCTGGAGGATGCGACAGGTCGAGCAGCATCTGCGCTGGGAGGGGAAATGTCGCCGCCAAGACATACACAGGTCCGGACCCCAAATGTCCATAATTCCTCTTCCCCCGCAGATGCTGTTCGTCCCGTTGTGTTCCCGGATGTTTGTATTTATTGCTCCAGCTCCCAGCACATGCAGACGTAGTAACAGAATGATACAGCACCGAAACACGCCCTGCGGCCCAACTTCTCTAGGCCGACCAAATGACAATCTACGCTCATGCCATTTCCCACGGTTGTCCCGTATCCCTGGAATAATCTCCTTACCGTGTACTTCTCTCAATATCTTTACATGTTGTTCTTGTCCCTGCCTCAAACGCTTCCTCGGGGAGCTCATTCCAAATACGCACCACACTCTGTGAGCAGAAGTTGCCCTTCAAGTACATTTAAATTGTTTCCCTCTCTAGTTAAACCTATGTTCTCCAGTGGTTGATTCCATTTTTCCTGGGAAAAAAGTCTGTGTCCATTCACCGATCTATACCCTTCATGATTTAGTACACCTCATTAAGGGCATGGGAATGTAGAAGGGAACTTAATAAGTAAATTAGGAGAGCAAACCGGCGCCAAGCTATACCATGGCAGTGAAAATTAATGGGAATCACAACTCTTTCAGTGTATTAGTATGGAGGGTACCTTTGTTATTGATGGATCCACACAGGGATGAAAGAGGAAATATACGTCGGGAGCCAGGGAATGTGGGTGATATTCTAACTGAATAATTCTCATCTGTATTCAGCCAGTTGAATGATATTTAGAAAGGTAGGGGTTGATCAGGGTTATTCTGCATGGCTTTATGTGGGGATAATCCTACGTCACTAATTTGATTGAGCTTTCGGAGGAGGTAAACAAGGAATGTTGATGAAGGCAGAACGGTAATCGTTGTCTGATGAAACTTTGGTAAGGCATTTCACAATGTCCCACATAATAGGCGGGTCCAAAAGGTGAAGGCACACGGGATCCAAGGCGAGGTGGCCAGTTGGATCCAAAATAGGCTGCATCACAGTGGGCAGAAGAAAATGGTAGAGACATGTTCTTTTTCTTCTTGGTGTACCACAGAGAACGGTGATGGGAACGGCGCTGGATGCAGATACAATCACACCGTTTTGTCCAAACAGTGGTCAGTCCACACTTGGGATATTATGGGGAGTTATGGTAGCCACACAATGGGAAGCATGTGATTGTGCTGGAGTGGGAGCAGGGCAGATTGACAAAAATTTGCCTGCAATGGGACTATTTAGTTATGTGGAGAGATTGGGTAGGATGAGTTTGTTTACATCTGAGTGAAGGAGGCTGAGAGGTGACCTGATAGAGGTGCATGTATTTATGAGAAGTAAGGGCAGGGCAGGGAGTCGGATTATATTTTTCTAGTGTGGGTGTTTGGAAAACAAGAAAGTAATGTCTGTATAGAAAGGGATCAGTTTTAAAGGGGATCTAGTGGGAGGTTTTCAGACAGATAATGGATGATAGGTGGAATGAGCTGCCAATAGGAGGAGGTGGAGGCAGATATAATCACTACATCTAACAGGAAATTGAAGACGCAAGGTATAGAAAGATACGGAGCTTTGGATTGCTGAGGATGGGCTAAACAGTTGGCATGTGTATGGAGGGCCGAAGTTACAGTTTCTGTGCTGCAAGACTCTATGACGCTCTAACTACAACTCATTTAAGAGATCAAATGGCGCAATGTAAATGTTTGTTCCAGGTGACTTTTGTTCTTTTAGGTATGAATATCATTGCATTTGTATTTGACAGTATTATAAACTCTGTTGCTGAAAAAAATAATTATCTGTGAATTGATCGGTTCTTTAGTAAAATATTCGTAAGTGTCGGAGATCAATAGAATTTGGATTACTATAATGCGCCGTTGTAAGAAACAAGGGAAGACATTGCCGAGGGCCAGGCAAAGATCTGTGTGCTTTTTTGAGCGACGGGTGCGGTACTGGAAGACTGGAGGCAGCTCATGTTGTGCCTTTGAGAAGCTCTGTAAGGAAATGTCACGGAAGTACAGACTGGTGAGCTCATTATCACTGGTAGAAGCATCACAAGGAGGGGATTGTGAGCGACAGCATCCGTCTGCATTTGCGGTAATGAGATTGACTTTGTGCGTGGTATGCTGGTGTCTTGTGAATTTTATACAGTTTTTGAAGAGGTGACCAAGAGAAAAAACGAGAGAAAGATGGCAGATGTTTTATGTGTGGGCTTCAGCAGGGGATTTGACAAGGTCCTGCAAGCCCGGATGTCCTTCATGTTTAGGTCACGTGCTTTCGTAAGTGAGCTGCGCAGTTTAATACAAAATTGGCTTGATGATATGAGGCAGAAGGTGTATCTGGAGAGCTTTCCGTTGAGTTTTTAGACCTTAGAGCAGTGGTGTGTAAGCGGTTCCGTGCCTATTATTTGTCATATCTATGAAAATCTTGGATGAGAATGTAGATGGCATGATTACTCAGATTGCAGATGACATCAGAATTGGTGTTGCAGCAGACAGTCACGAAGGTTGTCTGTGGCTACAACGTTACCTAGATCAACTCTGAAAGTAGGCAAAGGAACAATGAATGGAATTTAACTCAGACAATTGCGAAGTGATGCATTTTGGGAAGATAAACACGGGCAGGAAATACAATGATTCGCTGGGCCCTGACTAGTGTTGTTGAACAGAGAGGCCAAGATGTACAGGCATATAGTTCGCCGAAAGTGGCGACACAGGTTGACACGGTGGTGAAAAATGCATCTGACATGTTTGCCTGTTCAGCCGAGACACGTAGTAGAGAAGTTGGGACAACGTGTTGCATTGTGTGCAGGTCTGATCGCCACGTTATTCGAAGAATGCTATAAAGCTAAAGAAGAACTTAAAACAGCCAGAAATATGTTGCAAGGAATGAACGGCTGAAGTTATCAGGAAAGATTGGATAGGCTGTGAATGCTTTCACTCTAGTTAAATAGACAGAGGGGCGACCTGGTGGACGTTTGTGACATCATGATGGACATTGAAATTGGAGATAGTCACAGTACTCTCCCCTGGGTAGGAAAACCTAAAACGAGACAGGGCAGCTTCAAGAGGAAAAAGGAACGATTTAAGGGGGCAATGTAGAGCGGGATATTCACACCAAGGTCCAAAGGTATATAGTCCAATCTGCCAGGGGAAGTGGTAGACGGATGCAAGACTAAGACCATTTTAAAGGCAATGGGAAAAGTGCATAGACATAACATGTTTAGAGACACATGTGGCAAACGGAGGCAAATGGGATTACCATGGAGATACTTCTTTCTCAGCATGGACCACGTGGCCCGAAGGGCCTTACTCCGCGCTGCGTAATTCAATGGCCACCCGGAATCAAGGCATATGCAGCTAACACAGAAAAACGTTGCTGAAGAGAATTGCCGTTTGTGGTCTTCCTGAATGCCCGAGCAGTCCGGAAGGACACACTGGACTAATTTGCTTCTGTTTCTGATGCTCTTCCTAGCAAGTTCACCACAGTAGTTTTCTACTCGTTAGCAAAATTCATTCGTCCGTTGGAATAGGATTCTGCAAGAATACCCCTTTTCCTTGTGAAATCTCATCAAATGTTGTTCGGTGTTAATTATTATTCCGACGAGTTATTACTCAGAAATTTTGAAAGCGTGCTTTTACTTTGTGCTCCTCTATCAGTTCGAACAAATGTTGTATAGTTTTGCGAGAGTATTTCCCTTCTATTGACGTATGACGCGTCAATCTATATTATTTATTCATTTTTTTCTCTGGCGCCTGTTTAAAAATCACTTTATTTCGCTCACAGTTCTTACACTCCGGCGTCGTGGAATGGAAATGATTGTTTTTTCATATCTTTCCCTGAATCCTTCTCGAAGAAAAGGGAATCTTTGCCGCTGCTGGAAACTTGACAGAAACCCAGCCAATGCTGTAAAAAAAACTCAGCAGGACATGATGTTTTGTAAATAAGGGCGATGTTTCCAAATCCTTGCTATTGTACCGTTCTGAAGACAAGAGATGTATTTGTATTAACTAAGATCAATACTTTAATATAGTTCAGAGTCTTTAAAACAAGAGCTCATGTGTCACTGTGAGCAAAGATTGCTGACGAATTTTCTTCTCAATCGAAGCACAACGATTAGTGTGTGAGTGCCGTCACTGAGAACAGAATGTTATGCAACTTGCTTCTGTCAACAGCAAAACTTACGAGGAAGGAACTGTATCAAAATATTTAATTTCAAATAGGAATCCCCACATCAAGTAACCATTTAGACATCAATTGATCCCCAGATGAAGTGTGAAGGTACATTTATGCAGGCAGATGTGCGTAATCACTGTTTTCTTCTCGGAAAATGTGCGCTGGTGGACATAGAAGAGAAGGCCGAGAGATTGAGAATCTGAGAAAAATTAGTGGAACAAGGGAGTAATGATTTTCGGGATATTATCACAGAGCGCGTGTGAACACGGGGCAGGGCTTCAGAGAAGGTTCATTCATCAAAATGGAATCACTGCGAGTTCATTCTTCTCGCGATTGCAGCAGTTGTATATCAGAGAACATGTCAGGGATCAGAGGACAGTTTTTGTGAGCGATCTTTGATTTGACATTAATTAATAAGGGTGTAGGGAAAAGATGTTTTCGTTATCCTGATCTTAAAGTGGATGAAGTCTAAAAGAGGGCGAAGAGACAGTCCGCACTTGCGTTCGAGGGGTTGCTGTGATTCGATTTAACAATATTCCTTCATCAGGACTGTCCCAAATACCTTCTGCGCATCCAATGTAATCATTCAACACGGGATTGTAAATTGTTCTGTCCAGTGGCAAAATGATTCCAACAGAATTGAATAAATACCATGGAGGAGGAAAAAGGAGAAAACATGGCATCGGTAGGAGACCAGAGGAACCCCCCTGATTTCAGCGCCAAACTTGTGCTGAAATCAATGGGATTCGTCTGAAAATTGTTCGTATAATGATCATTATCGTGACAGTGTTTCATATCTCTCTCAGGTCACAGAGTTCCACGATTGGCATCCGGACCTGACCAATGCTCAGGAAGACTGGAGGTTTAAATTGGTGAAACCTGGGGAACCGTGTGTGATCGGCACTGGGATATGAATGAGGCTAATGTGGTGTGCAGTCAGCTTCAATGCGGAGTCGCTGTGTCTGTGCCGAGAGGAGCTCATTTTGGAGAGGGAATCGGGCTTATACACAGCGATGTCTTTCAATGAGTCAAGCCTGTTGGACTGTCTCGTTTCTTCAGGAGCTCAGCGTTGTAATCACGGAAATGATGTCAGTGTGATCTGTTCTGGTGAGTGCCATTTTTCGGAACAAATAAAACTTAAATTTCAATAGTACTCGGAAGACCGATGTCAGTCTTCGAGACTTTATCCGTGCTTTAAAATACAGCAATGCAGTTCAGTGTTTTCTTGCTTTCATGTGTTATTGGCCGACATTCAGCAGGCTAAATGTACTTGAAGAATTCTAAATTAGCCAACATTAGTGCTGGAGTTGAATGTGGAGTTCAGAAGGAGAAAATGAAAAGAAACCTCCATTAATCCAGGGGATGAAACAATAATCAGGGACCAAAACCTGAAAATTCTGATAATAGTTTACACCAGCGGGTAACAATGAGAGTTGGTTATAAAGAAATTTACTTCTGCATTGAATCTCTGAGTTCCCTTCATGGCAAAGGGGTTCTCTACACAAAGAGCAATCCTGGACGACTGAAAACAAGAAATTTGTGCAAAAGGTAGAGGATGCTGTCGACGGGAGAGACAGAGGACGAGGCTGCTGTCGATAAAGCGGATAGAAAGAGTTGCAAGAACAATGCATGAAAATAAACAGGCAAAATTGTCCTGTTATCTTGCAGCAATGTTGTACATACGGCGCCATGGTCACGGAACAATCAACTATCTGCAAAGGAAAACAAGAAACTCGCGAAGGTGAGCCATAACTTTGCTTTCGCAGTTGCAGAAAAGTCCGCGCAAAGAACATCCTGAAAATCCTGAGAGAACATCATCAACATGTAATCAGAGACCGTATCGCGCCAAAGTGAAAGAAAACAGAATGATATAATTCAGGAAAAAATATTGAGACTGAAGTGTGACAATAGGCACTAAATAAAATAAATGCACGAAATGCTCTGCAGCTACACACAGAGAAAACAATTTAACACGTAACTCGCGGGCCTTTCATCAATGCAGGGATGGTAATATATATATATATATATCTCAGTTATTTATCGGTGCACTGATGCTTGGATTTTTTCAGGATGCATTTCTAATTGCTTGGAAAATGAGGCAGACGCGAGACGTTATCCAGAAGTGGGCTGAGGGATAGTAAACATTGCTTATGTCATTCAGTTTGCAAGCTTTTTCTCCAGTTCAATACAGAGAAATATTATTACATCGAGACATTCTGTAACATTTCTATCTATACCTCCCGCTGCAGAATTTAGTATACTCACATTTAGTCTTGATGAAAAACTGAACCTAAGAATGATAGATACGGGATATAGCGGTACATTGAAACGGCAAATAGTGTGATCTTATACATCCCTGGAGATTAGGATCAGAGGTCTGGGCATTTCGTTCGTGACTTTGGGACTTCTATAATCTATCTTGGGCGGGGAATGTGATTCTGAGAGAAGAGAAGAGCGAATGAAGCAATTGTGGAATTATAAGGAAAGTAAAATAAAATAAAATGACATGGGAAGCAAAGGCAAACAGCAAATTAATTCGAAGACATAAACAAAGAAATAAAGAGGCTAACTCTGAGGGTATTATATCTGAATGCATGTTGTATCCGTAAAAAATGTGTGAAATATTAACGGCACGACCGGCCGTGGGTGGGTATTATCTCTTCCTAACACAGAAATGTGGCCTCGTTACAGCCGAAGTTCGGTGCTAATTATTCGAAGTTGTTTAATATATGGGAATAGGAAGAGGAGGTGGATAGTTTCGCTAATGCGTGGTGATATCAACGCAATTATTCGAAAGGATGTTTTCTCGTCAGCTCCTGATACAGAATTATAATTCTTCTGGTTGAAGCGAAAGGACAGCTGTTTCATAAATATTAGTTTGGTTGTTTATTGGCCCCTGAATGGCAGTAGATTTGCAGAACAGGATAACTAAAAGATATAAGAGGTACATGAAACGGCCACAATGCTATTCGCATGGGAACATTTAATCAACATCCGAAGCATGTAACACTAACGTGTCACCATGAAGGCTGAAGTCTGAAATCCTGAAATGCACACGAGATGAATGTTTTCATTAATTCGATGAAGAAGTGATCACAGTACTTCATTTATCTGTAATAACAATTATATTTAGTATTGTTTTCTTTGCAAAGCTTTGAAATTTCTTTGAAAGTATGTTAGCTTTGTTCCAGAGCGACGGAGTTCACTCTGGAGGCTGCAATTTCTGGCAATAGAAAGGAATGACGAAGGTATGAGGGAAATGTTGGCCCTGGCAGTTTGTGATACAATATTGTGAGGTTTGACAGCGGAAAGGAAAGGCTAAGAAAAAAATGATTGAATACGGAACTTGCTGCAAATATAAATACCTTCAAGGCAGAAAGACACAATGAAAAGATCGTTTACATCTTTGATAACAGGAGTCAGAGATGATGGTATTATGCAGAGGAAAAGGATGGAAAGCTTGTCAATTAAAGCAGCAAGCATGCTGAATTTGAACATATCGGAAATTATGAATAATGTTGAAGAAAAAAATGGAAAAATGTTGAAGGGACAATTTGTGTCATTGGCGACATGTATGGGTGAACTTGAACTCTTGAAGAAGGAAATTAAATAGGAAGATTTAAAGTTGCCATAGTAAGCTGCAATCCTGGTGAATATGAATATTTTAGAATTCACTAAGCTATACGTCAGAAACAAAGGATACAGATCATCAAAGAAAAGTAATACCGGCATGTAAGGAAAACTTTAAATGGCGTTGAACGTTGGATAGTAGGTTTATAGGTACATTGTTTCTGTCCGCACAAAGAAAAAGATGAACTTTCTGGAGAACCAAACACAGAATGAAAATGAGAAAAAATATTTCCGTGACAAAATAATAGCAAGGAGGATAATGAACGTGAACACACACGTAAATTCGACGATTGTAATGATCTACATCCGACTATTCTGACAGCATTGGCTTCAGAGGTCATGGATACACTGGTAGAGCTTTCCAATAATACATAGGTCCTGCAATAGCTCTTGCAGATCATAGAGGAAAAAATATGCATTCACTCTTTGAGAAAGGAGTAAAAGAGCAAACAGGGAAGTGTCGGTCTTTTCCCTTGGTATAGGTCGTTGGAAGAATGTTATGTGAAGCATTATATAATTAATGAACAGAGTCACTTTGAATTAGTGAAAATGAAGTCATGTTTGATGAACACATTGAAACATCTAACTGTCATTGTGAGTAAGGAGTAACTTTGCAAATGGCATTCACAGGTTATATGAAGCTGGTGGTAATGTCGCTCAGAGAAGTTTAACTCTGTCGAGGGTGGCCTCCTTCAGAAATCCGTATTTGAGCGAAAACTATTCACGACCTTATACTGATGGCTTCACTGGGAGAACAAAAGGTAACATTTCGAATCTTGCTGACGGTATGAAGCCAACTGGGGATGTAAGCAATGCTGAGAATCCGAACGGACTGCTGAGCGTCACATACCGGCAAATGAATGGGCAACAGAATGGCCATTGGAGTACAGGGTTGAAAATGAGATTGTCTTCTTCGGTGGGAATAGTGCTGTTTTATGATGTACAATTAGGAACCATCAACGAGGCCAGGTGTACTATTTCTTAAATGCTTGCAAGAAAACGTTCTTGCCACCTACTCATGTATTGTTTCAGGCTATGTTCTTTTGTCTGGTGTACTCCAGCCGGGATCATAGATTGGCTTTAAACATGCCTTGAAAACAATTGATCCCGAGACGCTGAGATAAATAACGAAGTTGCATTAAACTGTTTATTGTTTTTTTCTCCTGCACAGACGCACTTGGAAGACGGAATTGAAAAATAAAACAATAGTTTCTCCGTTTTACTACGTTCCTCTATTTTTGTTGCGAGTAATTAACTGTTTTCACTTATTACTAAAACAGGCAATCATGGACCGCGACTGGTTGGTAGGAAGAACAGGTGTTTTGGCCGGGTGGAAGTTCTGCACGGAAGCCAGTGGGGGACCCTTTGTGATGTGCACTTCAGCTTGGAAGATGCTGCTGTGGTCTCTGAACATTTCCGATGCGGTGCAGTGAACGAAACTCCCGGAGATGCTTACTTTGGCGAAGGAACTGGGCCTGTCTGGAAGGAGAAATACCTTTGTCGGGGGAACGAGTCCCGATTATCTGATTGTCCAGTCTCAGACTGGGGTCAGATGAGCTGTTCACATAGAAACGATGCCGGTCTCATATGCTCAGGTGAGTGGCCAGAATTTGCTGGATTAATTCAAACTCTTTGCTGGTCGTAGAGATTTTCGCAGCAGTGAACTTAAAAAAAATGACCGAATCGGTAGTATTGTGGCAATGTCGTTTCAGATGGAAATTCTAAGACAAGATAAGATAAGATATCTTTATTGGTCACATGTACATCGAAACACACAGTAAAATGCACCTTTCTGCGTAGTGTTCTGGGGGCAGCCCGAAAGTGTCGCCACGTTTCCGGTGCCAACATAGTATACCCACAACTTCCTAACTTGTCCGTCTTTGGAAAGTGGGTGGAAATCGGAGCACCCGGAGAAACCTCACGCAGACACGGGGAGAACGTAAAAATTCCTTATAGACAGTGGCCAGATTAGAACTCAGGTCGCTGGCGCTGTAAGGCGTTGTAGCTAACCGCAATACTACCCTAACTTCATCCATACCCCCAGTGATAGGGTAATGAGATTATATGGGTACTGTTTTATATATATACAGAATAAACTTTATGCAGTGCAGAATACTGAAGTTTGGAAACTGCACTCAATTCTCATCAGTACAAATGAGTAGTTATTATTTACGGATTTCTTTTCAATAGCCTGTCTACCTCTTGTTTTTGGACCGATTTTCCGAGAATAGATACAGAGGTTTCTTGACATAGGGCGAGAAAGGCTGCTGTTGCAGATGGACTGCCGGAATGATATGCAGGTCATTACTGCAGAAAACAAGCTTTGCAACAATTAGGTGACCAGCAGCAAAATAATGAGTTATATAATATTTTGTCTTCAGTTGAACGATTTCATCAAACATGTTTCATTTTTAGATGCAAATTGGTCTCTGCGGCTGACCAATGGGGGGAAGCGGCTGTTACGGCCGAGTTGAGACTTATTATAATGGCAACTGGGGAAGAGTGCAGGATAACATTTGGAACATAGATGAATCCAACGTGGTCTATAGTGAACTGCGTTACGGCTTTGCCATATCCCCCTACAACTCCTCAAGGTACGGAGAGAGTGAACGTCCCGTGTGGGTGAACGAAGTCCAGTGTGATGGAAATGAGTCGCAGCTCCGAAATTGCAGAACATTCAAGTTGAATCGGTCTTCCTCTGACAGCATCGGGGTTGGTGTCCTGTGTTCAGGTGAATATTGTTATAAAGGTCGAAATAAAAATTTGTGAATTGATGTGACCATTAATGTTGAGGAATGTTGAGGCATGCAGATAGATATCTGGCCATTTTGACTCACCAATCCGCGTCGACAATCAGATCCCCTTTTTAAAGATTCCTATTTTGTTTCCCCTTGAAATGTACGCCGGATCCCGGCCGGCTGTATGTGCAATACATTTGCATTTATGATGCAATTTACAGTGGGCAATAAACTTCCCATCCTGCGCACCTTGGAGATGTGGATGGAAACCTGAATACGGAGGAATGTCATGCCTTTTCGAGCAGCATGTGTAAATTTCCCGTGGACAGTCAACATTGCAGCTGCTTCCCTGGAGCTGTGAAGCATCAGGTTGATAAGCTGCGGAACGGTGTCTTCAAAATTCATTCATCATTTGGGTTGTTTGCCGAACGGGAGTGTCCGGGCAGTATGGCAACATGGGGAAAATTTCAGAGATCGGTTCCGATATATCTAATTAGGCTTCGCAATGAGATTGTTATTAATTGGAAACTACAAAAATTGCTATGTTAAAGAAATTTTATTCTATCATAAACCTTTCAAGAGAGTCAGATATGTGATGCTGAAAATGAAAGTAATGTTGTACTGAAATGGAAGGAAGGAATGCAGCATTTAAGTGAGCAAGAAAGGAAGTCGGTGAGGTTTGAGAGTAGAAGGTTGGGTGAAAGAAGGGTTAAATGAAACATGGTCAGCTTTGAAGAACATTGATCCTTCAACGTCAGGTACAACTTGCAACTGTCGAAATATCAGTGTGAGGCGAATCCATTTCAGAGTTCGGTCGAGCCTGTCAAAGTGTGATTGAAGCAACAAATATTAAAGGACAGTAAATATCCGACAGCGGAGCTGTACTAGGGAGTGGGACTTGTTGTAGATTGAGGCAGGCCGAATTTTTAATGAAGTGAAGTTCTTGAAAAAGTTGCAGAATGGAAGGCAATCTGGAAAGTTTTCGGATGTTTAAGTCCGACCCGGTCAATACAAGCAGGACGTTTCAACAGCCCAGGATCTGAGTCAGGAGCAAACCTTAGCAATGGCACTGAGGTCAGGCGTTATTTGTGAGCTTTAACATTCAGAATAGGAGGCTTAAATCAAGGGTCAAATGTGGCGACAAGAGTTTTCGGTGTTTATCCAACAATTGTCATTGTATCTGCTGTCGAGGTACCAAAGTGAGTTTTTTGATTGTGTTTGTGTGCACTGAAGTGTTGACATGAACTATTGTTCTTTGTTTTGTTCATCGTGATATATAATCTGAAACAGTGAAGGAGCGAGTTCTATTTTATTGCATTAATCCTGAACCAAAATAAATTATTTGATGAATTCTGCAGTATTCTATGATATTCAAGTCTTGCTGTGGTGTGTGGGAGGAGTTGAGGGGCTTGCATGCAGGTGAATGTAGTGTTAATCTTTTAAAACAAAACGAAGTGTTCCTGGGTCCATAAATATGGTGAATATAAAAGTCCAGTTAAAGGGAATATGAACTGTGAACGAATGGAAGATGGACAGGGAAAATCAGGGCAAATGTTGTGCCAAATGCAAGCATTATTTTTTACACAGCGACCCGACTTAAAACTGCCCCTCAAAACACGGTTTTATCACTATGCTTTTGACAGGGTATGGAAGGTGCAGAAATATCAGCCCCCAAAAATTAAAGGCAACATCATTTTCAATCAGCAGCTGGATGATGAACAATATTCTTCAATCAATCCAGCCTACTTGCTGAATGCAGCTATCTTGTTGACTTCTGTTCGGCACATGGGAGGATAGTGGCCATAATTTGCTGCTGCTAACTGAGAACATGGGAGGCACACTGCCAATTATACAATGAAGTTGAAAACGCTATTAATGTTCAAAACAAGTGATCATGTCATACACCAAGCTATTCGGCAGAGTCTGCACATCCGTGAGAGTTACAGAGACCACATACCCCATTGTTGCTCAGGAAACAAATGCAGAATAACGTTACCTTTTGTGTAATGCTGACACTGTGCTGTCAGGGCTATTGTAACTGAGGGCCCAAGAGGAGGGAGAGTGAAATTTTCACTTCGACAAGTTATTCGCAACATTTTTCATCAGATTAATTCTGCACAATAACTCCACATCTGGATCAGTACAATTTTACATCGTCGAATTAGTATAATTAGTGCAATTATTAACTAGTTAGATGAATTGGGATTTTCTTCGAGACGGAAGATGGGTGACTTTTTCAAACAGACAATATCCAATGGGGATAAAACAAGGGAAAAGTTGTTTATTTGTCACTGCAAGGAATGAGAAACTAGTGAATGTGGGTAGAAGAAAAGGAGCCTGTCAAACAACACTGGGTTGCACAGAAATTACTTCTCTCAGAAGGCAGCGAATGTCTGGAATTCACTGTCACAGAGAATGTTGGTGTCTGTATCACGACTTGTCCTTAAAGTTCATAAATGTACTTTATGTAAATACATGTTTGAATTGCGGGTTATGGTGAGCAGGCACGGAAGATAAGTCTAGGCATGCACAGTTCACTCATTATCGCTTAATATGGAGGAGCAAGTTTGAGGTGCCTGGTGGCCTAATTCTTCTCTTTTCCTGTGCTCCTGTTCTCGGCAGACTTATCTGACATTAGAACGGTTAAAAATGTGGACACATTAAAACCGTGCATTCCATGTTCAATTTACTTAAACGTGAAGTATCAGGACCAGCAAAGGAATAGTTCTTAGCTGTAAGAGTCCCAGGTTTGATTCCGCCCTTTGGTGCTGTCTTTGTGGGATTTGCACGTAGTCACTGTGACCAAGAGGTTGCCTCCCGGATACAATGTTATTTCTGCCTAACACGCATCTAAGACATGTTGATATACAGAATATTTGGCAATTGTAAATTTCCCCTAATGGAGGTGGATGAGAATAGGATGCCGGAAGGGGCGGAGTTTATGGCAATGCTAGAGGGAAAAAGGAGTTGAAGTGGGATGGTATAGAGAGAGGCGTTTCTGTCGGCACGGACACGTCAGGCCGAAAACCCATTTGCCATGTTGTTTGATTCTGAAAAAGACAAAAACTCCCACACATTCGAACTAATCATGTTGAACTCGGAATGAAACAATGAGAATGTAGTGACGTGATTTCTGAGTTTACCACTCATTCCGGTGCTGCAAAATCTCTAGTTTTGTGAATGGATTCGTGTTACAGCGTTAGTTCACAATGTATGTAAAAGGTCAGCTAATGATAGTGCAGTAATGGGTTGTCTTGTCTGGAATGTGCTTCAATTTGGCTTTGAAACTGCAAAACTCAAATATATGCGCAAGTCCACAGAAAAGAGACGAGCCTGACTGTAGCTCCCGCTGCAAAGGAATGACGGCTGAGCAAAAGAGACAGGTGAAACAGAGAGCCATATATCTATTCATTAAAGAGGAACATTCACACAGCAGCCTATTTTCCCAGTATGGTGATTAACATCTCGGCTTATATCTCACCTGAAGCTTCTGATACACGGTCTCCAACTCTTATAATTGGTCTGATGTGTTCTTGAGTTCATTCATTTGACGATGCATTTTCTGAATTCTCATTGTGTGATCGCCAATAAAGGAACATTAAAGCGCTATGTGCACCCTCAATGAAACCATCGCTTATGATACACAAGTAGAGGCAAAACATATGCCATTGACGCTTATCCGTTTAAAAGGCGACAATAATCCCTTTTAGAGCAGATTCTGATGGAACTCCTGGACCGGACAACGAAACGTGAATATAAAGTGAGAGGCAAGTGCATGTGCAACATCCTGTTTTCAATTCCTGGCATAACACGCAAAGTAGGGAATGAAGTTGGGATAGTTGAGTGAAATGCAGCACAATGGAGAACATCTGCGGAAAATACTACGGGGTTCTGAACGGATATATGAGATTGTCACAAAGAAAACATGTTTTAGAAATATTTTTGGAGGAAGAAATGTTTCAGGCCTCACACCATTCATCAGAACTTCGAAAATGTGGAGACCAGAAATCCAAAAATGAGGAGAATAATGAAGTTCATATTCAGAAAGCAGGGCCACATTTGGAATTGTAATTGATTTATTGTTGTCACATGTACAGAATACAGTGAAAAATAACTTAGTTTTACAGGCCATCCATGCAGATAAATTCAAAAGAAAATACTTTGAGGCAGTACAATGGAAAAGCAATATCAGAATCCAGAATATAGTGCTATAGTTGCAGAGAAAGTGCAGTGCAGGTAGATATTAAGATGGAAGTGACATTTCGAGGTAGGGTGTAAGGTCAAGAATTCACCTTTAACGTACAAGAAGTCCGTTCAAGATTCTTATAACCACAAGATAGAAGCTGTTCTTGAGCCCTAAAAGAGGGCCGTTCATACACCAGTCCAGCTAACTGGTGCGATTTCCAAGACAAGAGGAGGACCAGAGCATTGGAGCAGTTGTATTGTTTTTTATTGGGAGATCAACCATATCATAGCAGGCCATTGTTGAACTGAGCCATTGTGTGAGTGGGGAGGCTTCGGCGTGGAGAGATTGAGAGAGTGTCCGAGTTAAAAGTGGGTAAGGTCCTATAACCTCCCTTTGCTAAAATTGCTTTGTCTTCCGAAAAGTGTAATTTAATCCATTTGAATGAGTTAATAACGAGTATTTGGACATATATTAGAAAACAGCTTAAGGCTGATTAAATAAAATAACGATGCATAGCGAGGGAGCACGTGGACCCCATTGTGGCTCCTGGTGACCGTATCTGTAGCAAGTGCCTGAGGAACTCGGGTTTGAAGTCAATGAGCTGGAATCTGAGCCTCATACACTGCAACACATCAGGGAGGGTGAACACTACCTGGATACTTTGTTTCATCAAGCAGCCACAGTCCTTAGTTTACCTCCATCAATTTCGGTCATGTAGTCAGCGACAGGAGGGTGTGACTATGACTGACGCAGGTGGAGGAATCGAGCAGGTAGTGTTGAAAGAGTCTCAGCCATTAACCTGTTCTAAAACGTTTGCGATATTACCTCCCCGTTTGAAGGAGAGCCAGGACTGCAGGAAGAATGATCAACCCCCCCCCCAATAGCACCTTGGTTCAGGGTCCTAGACAAGTAGTGGTGGTGGTGGGGGGTCGTGAAGTGAAATGTAATTCGAGCTAACATAGTCAGGAGAATCTACAGTGTTCTCGCCGCCAGGACCGAAAGTCCTGACGGTTGTTTAGCCTGCCTCGTGCCCCGTTTCAGGACATTTTATCTGGCCCGCCGAGGAATTTGGAGTGGGAAGGGAAAGATCCAGTTATCGTGGTACCTGCGGGCATCAACGATCTTGGTAGAACAAGGAAACAAATTCGGCTGGAGGAAAATGAGTAGCAAAACAAACTAATTAAAATGTAGAAATGAAAAGGTAATATTCTGTGGATTACTCCTTGAGCCACGTGATAATTTTGAGTCAGCAGGACAAAAGAGATGGCTCAAAGATCGGAGTTGGAGAGGTGGGTTGGAATTCGTGGTATATTGGCCCCAATACTGGGTAAGGAAGGAGCTGTTCTAATGGGACGGGTTCCACCTGAATCACGCTGCAACCAGAGTCCTGGAAAATCGCATCACTGGGAATGTAGAGAGGCATGTAAACTGAATTGCGCGGAGTTGAGGGTGTGAGTTAAAACGTGTGGAAAATGGATGAAAATGTGAAAGGGAAGGAGAGCGCAGGAGAGGTTATTGAAATCTCTGAAATTAAAAAAAAACAGAAAGTTTGGAAAGTGTTAAGAATCTAACTTCAGGAAACACAGGGGTATCTTATCGAGGGGAGGGAGTGAATACAAGACTGAGGCTGTTGTATTTGAAAGCATGCAGCACACGTAACAAGGTAAATGAGTTTACAGCGCAGATCGAAATCAGCGGGTACAATGTCATGGACATCACGGAGACGCGCTGAAAGAGGATCAGAAGTGGGAGCTAAACATCCAAGGATATGCATCCTATTGAAAAAAAAAACAGATTGGTGGACAGAGGGACAGGGGTGGCCCTGTTAGTAAACTATAAAAATTCAATCCATAACAAGAAGCGATATAGATCAGAAGATGTCGAATATTTGAGGGCAGATTTGAGTAGCCCGATAAGGATACCCGAAGTGTGTGTTGCCTCCCGGGTGCCAGGGTGCGGGATGTCTCAGATCGGGTCCAGAATATTCTTAGGGGAGAGTGTCAGCAGCCAGAAGACTTGGTACATGTTGGTACCAATGACATACATAGAAGAAAGAGAGGCGGTGCTGAAGGAAGATTACAGGGATATAGGAAAACGGTTGAGAAGCAAGACCTGCAGTTTAGTAATCTCAGGATCACTGCCAGTGTCATGAGCTAATTAAGGTAAGATTAACAGGATCAGGCAGATGAATGCGTGGCCGGGTAACTGATGCGGGGTCAGGGCTTCAATTTCTTTGATCATTGGGACTTATTTTGCGGGGAGGTATGACCTATTCAAACAGGATGGGTTACACCTGAACTCAAAGGGGATCATTATCCTGGTCCTGGCGGGAATGTTTAATAAACTGTTAGGGAGGATTTAAACTAATTTGGCACGGGGAAGGAAACCAAGATGTTAGGATAGAGGAAGAGGAATATAGAAACAAGTCCAAGATAGTGTGCAACAAAGATGGTAAGAGGGACAGGCAGGTGAAAAGACAGGATAATTTGCTGAGTAATAGTAATACAGCGAAATCGGTAGCAGATACTGGTCTGAATGTACAGTATTTAAATTCACGTAGCATTGGAAATAAAGTGGATGCCCTTGTAGTGCAGCTACAGATTTAAAAAAATGCATTGTGGAAATTGCCGATTCGTGGCTTAATGATGGATGTGATTGGGAGCTGAATGTCCAAGGGCACACAGTGTATAGGAAAGATAGGCGGGTAGGAAAAGGGTTGGTGTGGCCCTGATGGTTAGCAACGATATTAAATCAATAGGAAAAAAGAGACATAGCGTCAGAAGAGGTAGAATCCTTTTGGGTTGAGTTAAGAAATGGCAAGGGTAAAAGGACCCTTATAGCAGTTATATACAGGCCCCCGAACAGCAACCGGGATGTTGACTACAAGCAACAATTGGAAATAGAAAAAGCGTATCAGAATGACAATGTCAAGAATGTTAAGGGGGATTTTAACATGAAGTTGGATTGAGAAAGTCAGGAAGGTACTGGATCTTAGGAGAGAGAGTCTGTGGAATGGCTTTTTGGAGCAGCTTGTTGATGAGACCACCAGGGGATCGGCTGTTTTGGATTGCGTGCTGTGTAATGAACCTGAGAGATTAGGAAACGAAAGGTAAGGGCACCATTAGGAATTAGTGATCATAATTGAGTTCAGATTCAAATTTGAAAAGGACAAACTGATATCAGGTGTACCAATATTTCAGTGGAACAAAGGAAGTTACAGTGGCTGTGAGAGAGGAACTGGCCCAAATTGTTTGGAAAAGTAAGCTAGTTGGAGGGACGGCAGAGCAGAAATGGATGAAACTTTTGTACAAAAAGTAAGGAAAGTGCAGGATAGACATATTCCAAGGAATAAGGAGGTTATGAATGGAAAAATGACACAAATGTGGCTAAAGAGAGAGGTTAAGGTTAAATAAAAGCAAAAGGGAGGGCATGCAAGGAAGCAACATTAATCGTAAAACAGAAGGCTGGGAACCTTTTAAAACCTTACAGAAAGAAACTAAGAAGGTAATTAGGAAGTATATATGAATTATGAAAGGAAGTTGGCAGATAATATTCAAAAGGATACTGAGTTATTTCAAAATATATGAAGAGTAAAGAGAGACACGGTTAGATATAGGACCAATTGAAAATGGTGCGGGAGAGATTATAATGGCTAACAAAGAGATGATAGAGTTCTTCACTGTGGAAGATATCAACAATGAACCTGATAGCGGGCCCAGGGGATAGAACTGAGTTCAGTCAAGATTACTAGAGAGAAGGTGCTTGGGAAGCCAAATGGAATAAGGACAGATTAGTCTCCCGGAGAGGATGAAGTGCACCATCGGGTTCTGAAGGAGGTGGCTCTAAAAATTGTGGTGGCATTGGAGATAATTATTCAGGCATCAATAGACTCTGGCATGATTCTGGAGGACGGGATGGTCGGAAATGTAGTTCCGCTGTATAAGGAAAGTGGAAGGCAGCGTAGGAGAAATTACAGACCTTTTCGGTTGACGTCGGTGATTGGAAAGTTATTGTAGTCGATCCTCAAACACGAGTTTATGGAGTAACTAGAGGTGCATGAAAAGTTACGTCCAAGCCAGCATGGTTTCATGAAGGGAAGATCCTGCCTGACCAACCTATTGGAGTTTTTTGAGGAAATCTCAAATCGGATGGATAAGAGAGAGGCTGTGCATGTTGTGTATTTGGATTTCCAAAAGGCCTTTGAAAAGTTTCCGCACAAGAGGCTGCTTAATAAGATGAGAGCCTATGGAATTACAGGAAGGATATGGGAATGGGTGAAGCATTTGCTGAAAGGCAGAAAGCAACGGGTGGGAATAAAGGAATCCTGTTTTGGTTGGCTGCCGGTTACCAGTTGTGTTCCGCAGGGGTCGGTGTTTGGGCTTCTTTTTACACTGTATATCGATTATTTAGATTATAGAATAAATGGTTTTGTGGCTAAGTTTGCAGATGACACCAGGAAAGTTGGAGGAGTGGGAAGTAATGAAGAAACAGAAAGGTTGCAGAGAGACTTAGACAGTTTAAGAGCATGGGAAAGTAATGGCAGATGAGATTCAATGTTTGGAAATATTCGGTTGGACACTTTGGAAGAAGAAATAAACGGGCAGATTATTATCTAGATGGGGACAAAATTCTAAATACAGAAGTGCAAATGAACGAGGATCCTCGTGCAGGATACCCTAAAGGTTAACCACCATGTGGGATCTACGGTAAGAAAAGCGAATGCTATGCTGACATTCGTTTCGAGAGGTATAACGTATAAAAGTAAGGATATGTTGATAAGGCTCTTTGCGGCACTTGTGAGACCTCATCTGGAGTACTGTGTGCAGTTTTAGGCCCCTTATCTTAGGAAGGATGAACTGATGTCGGAGAGGGTTCAGAGAAGATTTACGACGATGATTCCCGGATATGAAAGGGATTACATACGATGTGCGGTTGTCGGATCTTGGACTGTACTCATTGGAGTACAGAAGAATGAGAGATGACCTCATAGAAACATTTCAAATGTTGAAAACACTGGACAGAGTAGATGTGGATAAGCTGTTTTTCTTGGCGGGTGAGTCCAGGACTAGAGGGCACAGTCTCAGAATTAGAGGGTAGCCATTTGGAACAGAAATGAGGAGAAATTTCTGTAGCCAGA
This sequence comes from Pristis pectinata, assembly GCF_009764475.1. Lineage (NCBI taxonomy): Eukaryota > Metazoa > Chordata > Chondrichthyes > Rhinopristiformes > Pristidae > Pristis > Pristis pectinata. The sequence goes on along the minus strand of NC_067433.1, from coordinate 27,099,825 downwards.
GGGTCGTGGATTTATAGAATTCGTTTGCTACATACAGCTATGGAGGTCCGATCATTGGGGGTGTTTAAGGAGGAGATTGATAGGTATCTAATTAGTCGAGGTATCAAGGGATATGGGGAAAATTCCGGGAATTGGGGCGAGATGGGAGAATAGTTTAGCTCATGGTGAGGTAGTGAATCAGACTCGATGGGCCGAATGACTTACTTCTGCTTCTTTGTGTTGTGATTTTGTGATCCGTAAAGGTAACACAATTCCAATGGGAGTTACATTACTTGATCAAGGAGCTTATGGTAACGTAACACGGAGGACGCAGTGACCATAATATACAAGAAGGCACCCTGACGATTGAGAGCGCGAGAGAGATGCTGAAACTGAACGTGGCGGTATTACAGTTGAGTAAAGCGAACGACAGAAGCATGAGGTAGGAGATAGCCAGATTTGTCTGGAAGGGAGCCCAAACAGAGAAGGCGGTGGAGCAGCAATGGCAGGGGTTTCTGGAAGTTCTTCGTAGACGCAGAAGAATGTCATCCCAAGGAAGAGGAAGTACACCACGCGGAAGACTGGGCTGTCAAAAGAGGTCAGGGACAATACAAGAGCAAAACAGAAGGTATAGGCTTCCCACTATTCTTTGCCATATTTTATGAAAGCCAGCAGAGTAGAACTGAAAAATCTATAAGAGAGAAGATGAAATGTGACGGTAAATCAGCCATGAGAGCAAAAGAGTATTCCAAACGCTTTCATATGCACAAAGGGTGAAAGAGAGAAAAGACTGGACATTGAACCTCTTGAAAATGATGTTTTTGAAGTAGTAAAGGGGATGAGGGAAATGCCAGAGGAACTAAGTGAACATTTTGAGTCATTCTTCACAGTGGAAGACACCAGTAATCTGTCATCAATTCAAGACATTCAGAGGGGAATAGTAGGTGTAGTGGCCATTACTATGGAGATGGAGCTCCGGGATCTGAAAGGCACGAAAGTGGATAAATCACATGAACCAGATGAACTACCCCTCAATGTTCTCAAGAGGTAGCTGAAGAGATAGTAGACCCATTCGTAGTGATCTTTCAAGAATCAACAGAGTTAGGGAGCGTCCCAGAGGAGTGGAAAATCGTAAATGTGACACTGCCGCTTAAAAACGGAGGGAGGCAAAACACAGGATATTATGCGCTGAATGGTTTGACCTTGGCGGTTGGTAAGACTTTGGAGTTCATTATTAAGTGTGAAGTTTCGCAGTACTGAGAAGTATCTGATAAAGTAGGACAAAGTCAGCACGGAATGGACGAATTCTGTTCCGACATCTTTTTGACTAATGGAACCGGCCATGCGTCTATTCAAGCATTTTTTCCTTTGCCTGATGGAATGGGGGGGGGGGAACGGGAGAATGTCCGGGGTAGGAGGAGGACTAAGCTGACTGCTTCTCTGAGGAAGCAAAAAATGTGGACAGAGGCATGGAGCGGAGGCCGGATTTCGTGATGGAATGAGATGTGCCCACAAGACCCTTCAACTTCTCATAGTCTTGGATAATGCAGTTGTCATACCAAGCTATGATGAATCCGGATAGGATGCTTCCTATAGTGCATCGATCGAAACAGTTGTGAGAGTCAACAGGGACATGGCGAATTTCCTATCCTTCTTTGGAAAGACATGTAATGGCACTCGGATGCTGGGCAAGAAAGCGGAGTAAAGAATGACGTTTTTGTAGAGGATAACAGATTCCAGTTTTGCCCTTTTGTTTAACTTTGTCCCAATCATCTACATCTATATACGTAGACTTTGCATAGATCATCTGCCGTTACAAAATATCTTCACCATGGTTTCTCACACAGCAAATGTGCCAATCCACATTTTCCTGATCACATTCTTTTTTTAACCTCCCCTCATTCTCCCATCCTTCAAAACTGCTAACATGGCAGATTTATATATTTGGCTTGTTCATATGGAAGGTCACTGAGACAATGCTTTACAAAATATGTATTCACAGGTGGACAATGTTTTTATCATTCTCAGTGGAATATTCACAAATATAGAGTACAATAAAATATTTCCATCCTTGTCCAGGATGCCATCCAGTCCCAGGAATCTCCATCGGTCATGCAAGTCCTCCACAGAGACAATGGAAACCGTATGTTCCTTCTTCAGGGACAGCCAGGCATGGCCATAACCTTGGAAGTGGGTTAGACACTTGGATCCAGTTGTTCGTTCAGTGCCCCTTGCCTTGACCTGTGGATTGCAAATTTAGCCAAGCTAAAGAGAAGAACAGCGAGGTAGTCCCCGCATCAAATCAGCCTTCCTCCGCATCGAGTACTCAAAGAGTAGGGCTGAATTGTAACTAAAACCAAAACGTCTCCTTCAAATACGCCAATGGAGGGGGGCGAAACTTCTCACATTAAGTATATGCATGACAAACTGATGCATGTAGTCTTGAGAGCCGGTTATTGTCCTTTGTGTCAGTCAACCGGATTTTACATCAGAAGGCTTGTGCAGCAGTCTCCGTTCTGAGTGCGACGAAATGGGGGAGGTCCTCTTCGTATAGGGAACTCGAATGGATATTCACTCATTTCCAGTTGTCAGAATGGACCACCGCAACATGCCAAGATGGTAGAAGAAGGTGAACGGTGGAAAGTGTGCAGGAAGAGCCCGTAGACGAAATGCACCTGTGCCACGCGTAACAGCACAAAGGGTATTTCCGACAGATGACGCACGTTGTGTGGGTCTGGCTCCTGAAAGAGGACATCGGATCCTGCGTTTCATCCAGGCTGGTGGACATCCGGTCTGGATCGCTTTGCACATATGAGCTCTCTCGAAACTCATTGCGACCGGACAGACGGACGCTTAGGCCACTCGGCACAATTGCACGCTGCTCGCTTCCCCATCATTTGCTCCATCCATTTTGTCCGCATTCCCTGGTAGCTGAGTGCCCCCTGCCCCACTCTGAAGGCGAGGGTGCTCTGGCTTGAGGAGACCAGAGCAGCATGGCGATGCTTTCCACTGTGGGCACTGTTAAGGCAGTTCTACTGTCAAAGAGGTACTTCACCAGTATACGCCAGTGGGAAGGTACTCAACGTGCAGGTATCACTACAATGTATGAAGGTGGAACGACGCAGAACCGCACTTTATGAGACATTGAGTTATTCCAGACTTTTCCGTTCCATTCTTTTTATTCCAAACATCTGCACCTTCAGATTTTCGATGCCATCATGATATAGTTCTTTGCAAAATAATTCCAGAAGCAGCTTCATAAACTCTAACAGGGCGATAAGTTGAACTTATCATGTAATGATTAACTTCCCGTGTTGTTGTTCAACAGGCCACTTGCAGTTACGTCTGTCGGGGGTGGAGATATATGTGCTGGACGACTAGAGATTTATTACCGTGGGTCTTGGGTGATGACTTCTGGGATCTGGTTGACTCTAACGTGGTCTGCAGGCAACTGGGTTGCGGATATGCTTTGGAGGTTAAAGTTCCTGGTTACTGTGGGCGAAACTCTGGCACAGTTTTATTGGATGAAGTTAAATGTTCGGGCAACGAATCATATCTCTGGGAATGTCCCTCAGCACCGTGGGGAGAACGCGACTGCATTCATAAGGAAGATGTCACAGTGACCTGTTCTGGTAAGGATATTTTCAATCTGCTTATTAATGCAGTATGGAATAGGATATATAATTCCCAGGATTTAACAAAGAATTTACCGCAAACAAGGAGAGCATTGAATGATCTATGCAAAGTTTGCGCCCCCACAAGCTTTCGCCCAATGGAAAAAAAATCTAAGCGCCTTCCCGTCCCCTTGTTCATTTCTCCCTCCCTAATGCCCTACTTTCAAGGATATTATCCGTATTTGTCGGAACGATCACTGTCAATTTCCCCGTTGTGTGAATGAGCGACTCTCTATCATTTGTAACCAGCAAGTTGACGGTCTACAAAACTACAAAAAAAAACACAAACCACTTTGAAACTCCATCAAATGCTCGCGTAAATATAAAGAATTCGATTACCTCAAGATCAGAATTTGGTTCATCATGGGTAGATAAAGAGAGTCTCTCCATTTTTCTCCAAACATTTTAAACTCTTATTTTAGGTCACATTGTTTCAAATTTTAATTTCTAGAGGATGTATTAGAAATAGAATTTCTCTTCCCAAATTCCGCCTGTCCGATATTCTCATATTTGCTTTCTGCGTTCATACGACCCATGCACCTTTCCCCTTATTAATGTATTAACTTTGTTTCATTCTTCAGCAACAACAGAACTTCAAATGAATGTAGCTTACCATTTTTGATTCGAAGCAATACTTTTGTTTTTAAAAGCTACATTGATGTTTGCCCCTCCCATATTTGGCTTCGGAATACTCTTCTGATTGTGTTGCTGACTGATGGGAAGTATTGAAAGAAAAACATTGTCATAATAATCCCTGGAAAGAAAATCGATTAATTTTCTGAGACCTGTCGTCAGAACTAGGAAATGTTGTTTTAATTCGCAGAGAAGGTGGGTGAGAGGTGGGTGGAACAAAGGCGATATGTCTGATGCGGTGACAGTAAGTGATTTAGCGTGGCCATTCGGATAACATTTCTGATATGATTATTTTTCTGGGTTTGTGTAATGTGCTGCTGATCGTAAAGCTATGGATAATGCCCAACTGGCCAGACTGTACCATCAGACAAGAAAAACTGAACAGAAAAGATGTTAGGAAGGAACGACCCGTTCTGACCCGGAACTACAGAAAGATTGAATCACGTTAAATTGGAGGATTCGAGACTTGAGTCCGAAAGAGCACAAGAAGTAGTAAGAAACTGGACGGTCATATCAGGGTCAGTCCTGCAGACTCAATGCAAATGCTCCACAAAACGGTAAATCAATGTCGTGTAGACCTCATTGTGAACACGGAATGCAATGGAATGATTGGAAAATAAAAGTGCAAGTGAATCGCTGCTTCACATAGAAATGCTCTTTTGCTCTCTGGACAATGGGAAGGGAAGAGAGGAAAGGGTCCCTGGTAAATGGGAAGGGAAGAGAGGAAAGGAACAGCTTTGCAGTTGCATGATAATATGACGTCAGAATTGGTATTTGGGGTTTGAAGAACAGAACATTAAACTGATGGAAGCGATACCATATGGATCACACTTTCCTACCGGTGAATGAGTTCTTTCAGCTTCGGATTCATATCGATGTGAAGGGCGAGTGGAAGTATTGTACAATGGGACCTGGGGAACAGTGTGCTCCGACAATCTGACTCGGGTGGATGGGGATGTGATTTGCAGGCAACTGTAATGTGGACCATTCAAATCATTTGAAATTGATGCGAAGAGATATGGACAAGGTTCTTGCCGCATATGGCTCGATGATCTGGAATGTACTTCCCACGAGTCGACGCTTTGGCAGTGTCAATCTTCGTCCTGGGGAGAACACAACTGTGACCACAGGGAAGATGCAGGTGTTGCTTGCACAGGTAAAACAAGGAAGCCGTTAAATGGCGACCTTCACCTTAAATTTAAATAAATTTCCATGTATAATACCGGAATCATGTTTCATTTGTTAACAGATGCCAGGGAACCGGGGAAATCCGATAAGGTAAAGGTCTGCGATGGAGAAACTAAATCTGAAGATGCCCTTTCAGCAGGTCATTCATTGTTGGAAATACTACATGAACTGCATGACGTCTATTTCCGGCTTGTAATGAATTCCTGGTAACCGATTTTATTTTCTGTTTTCCTCAGAACTACCATTACAGCTGGTTTGGGGCAGCAATAATTGTTCCGGAAGGTTGGAGATAATGCACAATAACAAGGGGGGCACGGTATGTGATGACTTCTGGGATCTGGCCGATTCCAATGTCGTCTGCAGACAGTTGGACTGTGGATCGGCTCTTTGGACTCCAGAAGCGCCTCCCTTTGCCCACGGCGACGGGGATATCTTGCTGGATAAAGTGAAATGCACGGGAAGCGAATCCTTTCTGTCCAGCTGTCGTTCCTCACCACGAGGTCAAAGTGACTGTGATCACAAGGAAGATGTTATCGTCATTTGTTCCGGTGGGTATCGTTCAGAAATTTCCACGTTCTTTTCAACCGAATTGTTAATACTGTAATTGTCTTATCTTGAAGTGAAATTCAAAATAAATGAACTTGCTAATCTGTCTGCGTAATACTATCCACAGGCCCATTTTTGCCGCCCACTGACTTCACTGATTCAGGTATTTATTACTGATACATTTTTGACTGTTTGAGTCCGAATCAATATAGAGAGTGTTGATGTTCGCTTGTTCCCAAAATCAAGGCGGTTGATTTTCAATTTGTTTTTTTCTGTTTTCCCTGCCACATACTTCGATAAGTACTGTTAAAATACTTACAACTATGTTCTCCAACTCAAGACAAATATCTCGGTGGCATCAAGGGATGCGGTCATCGCGGGTAAGAGCAGATTATTGCCCTTTTATTAATGTTAACGAGAGGGGTTGATAATCGCCCTTATTCTAACAGAATTGTTCATCAAATGGCTGAACCTTTGAGGTACTTTGAATTGAGGATTCCCGAACTTATCGAAAGTACTGATTGTAGGATCGTAGCATTACTTCGAATAAAGATAACTTGTGAATTTGAGAACATTTTGAGGTGGCAGTTGCTATGTTCTCGCGTCATGGTCGGTCAAAAAATAAGCTGTGCAGTGGTGATAGGCAAAGCAAAATAAAAAAAATGTTAGTATCCTAAAAGCGAGTTATTTTCTCAATTTGTTCTCCTGAATCAAATCCCAGGCCCGGTCTTGCACCTATATATTTCTAATGCATCCTACCACACGTGGCGAAGATCATTGAATGCTCCCAGCATGTTTTCAGACCTTACCTTTTGGGATATTTTCAAGTATTCCTGAATAGGAACGTCCCAAATGCAGGATTTCGCCGACAAGGAATGACATTGAACAAGAAATGATCGTGTGGTCTGGAGAGAGTCCTGACCACTGCCAGGGGTGGTGTTGACATTTGAAGCTTTGTTGTAAAACAGTCCCTATATTAGCATCCACTCAGCCATTCACCTGGTACAATGCATACACAGAGTGTTGGGAAAATTGCTCACGGATGAAGATTGAGGCGCAGTAGTTAAAGATCATAAACACTCGCCGCAAACATTTAAATACTGGACCTGCAGCGTCTGTTTTGAATATTTATGTAAATTTGTATTTTAGTGTTGGGATATAAGAGTCCTTCCATCATGGTTGCCGCATGCATAACCCTTGGTATCTTTCTTATCGGTGAGTTATTTACACTGATGGCCATTATACGGAAAAGATCAGCAAGGGGAGGTAAAGTTCACATTTTACGCTAAATGACTGTCCCAGAACTGTAATAACTTAGCGAGACTCCTATTCACGGTACATCCTAAAGTCTGCTTGCGTCAAAAGCAATGAAGGTTTATCAGTACTTTTTTTTTAAAGTGGTGATTCATTCGACTTCGGTGGCATGTTTCAATGTGCATTTCTCTGTCGCTCGTCAGTGACACCCGAGAATTTGCCATTTGTGATAGTGGAAAGGAAACGTCAGTTGTAGGTTTTTGGGCGCCTTCTTGATTGTTCATATGACTCTTACTCAACTTCCATTGAACACCAAGCTCGTTTCAGTTTCGCGAATGCGCTGTACAGCGTGTCACAGTCATGGACCAGAAAGCTGGAATTGACGTTCACTGATACATCACGCTTTCGTTTTTCCTGATGCTAACAAACTTAGCTTGTGCAGACAGGAAGACATTTACCTGTTCATTCGAACTCTTCAATATTCATGCTCACTAATGTTTAACCTTGTCAATCCTCAATCTTGCATTTTCTTCGGAAAGTGTGATCTGTTGATTTCGAATCATGCAAATCAACATGTCAATTTCAACTCTCTTCAGCAAGTGCAAGGATGAGTGTCAGGGGCTCACCAGTTGGCTTTCACCAAGCAATTTATGAAGAGATGGAGAATGCACTCCCAAGCAATTTTTCCAGTGAGCAGCATGGGTCAGGTGGGTATCTGCATTTGCAATCAACCATTTAAGTGATAAATATCGTCTCCACTCTGATAATTGTATTAATCATCAATATATAAGAAGAATAAAAGAACATACTCGGAAACTGAAATAAAAGTGAGAGAAAGAAGCGAGACAGAGGGAGAAATGGGAGGTCATACAACGTCGGTAGAGAGATAAAGAAAGTTTCATATTAATGATAATTGATAAGAGCCGAGAGAAAAACAAGATATGGTTTATAGTGTATAGAGTTGGTAGGACTGAGAGTACTAAGATGGCTGTGCCACAGTGGAGAGGAAAAGAGAGTGGATGACATACATATTGCTGAGGGCAGAGTTTGCTTGCTATTTATGAAATTTCACTACCCTCTCTCAGCTTCGTTCATTACTCGTCATATTGCTGCTCCCTGATACAGACATCCCCGTTGTTCTCTCGTCCATCCACCGTACCTGTTCCCCTCAAGTTCAACCAGCCTTGATTCCGAACCGTTTCGTTTCTGATGAAAGACGTTCGACATGCAACTTTAAATCTGTTTACATCTCAACAAATGCCACCTGACCTCGAACATTACGACCAATGTTGGGGTTTATCTGTAATCAACACATCGTTTGGACACAAGCATATGTCAGACATTTTCCCGGCGAAATCTCAGCACCTATGTGGTATTCCGCAATTGTATTGTGTGACATACCATCAAACTGTCACTGATTTCATGCAGGATTTATGAATTATGTTCCAATGTACAAAGTAATCTCTCCAATAACATTTAGTTTTATTTACTTCTAGTCGCTGGTTCCATTGATTCCATCAATCAGATCGACTATTACACCAGCGACCCTTTGGATGGCGCTGTTTCTGGTCAACAATCATCTCCGGGACACTCCTCCAGAATTCATGGTTTGTTGTATTTTGTTTGGATTTTCATTTTTACTGACATATTTTGCCCATTTATTGCTCAGAATCTGTCTGAAAACGCACAACTGTAACTCACAGTGAATTGACTCAAGATTTTCAGAGTAACCTGCTTGACAAAAAGCATTGAACTAGTTTGAATGTGTAAATGAAATCATAATCTCTCAACTACAGTTAGCTGTGTTATACCTCAAAGGATACGTTATGCTTGTTTGCTAGCAGTGCTTTGACGGTCTTGTAATTTGAAAATGAGTGCGGAGGCAAAGTGCGCAATTTAGTAGTTCATACCATGATAAGGCTCAATATTCTTCCTTTGTCCAAATGTGCATCACAAGAACAACAAAATATTTCGTCCTGTGAAGCTTGCTTGACAATCATTGATTTGCTGGAATGCCATTGTGTCTTGTCAACGACAATTTCTACTTCCATCTAGATAAGGACGGCGCTGAGAGTAAAACCATGAATTCTCAAGACTGTCAGTTCGTTATGAGCAGTGGCGCTGATGATCTTCTGATGCTCTCAGTTTCCAGCTGTGATCTTCAGGCTTTTCGTGAGTTCAACCTATGTCATAACCCCAGTAACCAGTTGTCTGTGAAGCGAGCATTAACCAGATTGTGTTTCGTTATATCTTACTTTTTCCGTTGAACATTTAGTTCCCCCACAAAAAATCATACATTCTGCGAAACTGACTCCAATGGAGTTGTGTTCACTCCAGGACTATTTCGAGTGTACAATGTAAACCACATGACTAGCTGTTATTGCGTGTTCTGTGACTGCTCCTCGACTGCTTTTTAAATCTTTCACGGGAATGGTGGTGGAAACAAGAAACAATTCCAGCAGCATGTCACCAATAATAGACCCTTACTGAACCCTGAGATGCATTAAATCCGTGCTTGTCAACAATTGGATTATCCTCGCCGTGCCATGCTGTCAAATACGCACTGAGTTTGGTTTAATTCATTTCCTTTCGCACAGATAAGAGTTCGCAGACTCTCACAGATCCTGCATTCCCGGTTCTCAGCTCTCCAGTTATCAATGATAAGCTCCAGAGCGACGCCATCACAACTCCTGTACCTGTGGGATTCGACGGGTCGGTTCCATACTTCACATCATCCCTGGCAGGACGGTAAGAAGCACACGTTCATTGTTTCCTTCCATTCTCTGAATCCCGTTACCGTTCGTATGCGGCGGGGACGCGTTGGGCGAGCAACCTGTCCATTGATTGGTAGACTCTACTTTTTCACCAAGAGTCCGCATGAACTAAAGGTGGTAAGATTAAGGATATTTGCTTAAGACATGTAATTGAGTGTTTGATCACGAAAATGAAGGAAACTTAGTTCTCATATGGGGAACTGTTATCAAGTATGTCTTTTTAAGTTTTTCGAGGACATGGAAGAGATTTTTAAGGAGGTGGGGAAATATGAGGATATGAAATGGCCGGGGCCCAAAAAATGAGAATTCCAAAACCTTTTCTAAGTATTAAAGAAGCAAAAATGCCAACTGGGCAAAACGTATAGCCCTCAATGATCAAAACTGAAATCTTTGTATGAAACCAGGTGATATTTCTGGTATCCTAAATTCTAAGCTCTGAACCATACTCACCAGGGAGCGGGATGGAGAGGATGGAGATTTAATGGAGGTGTACGCTAGTAATCACGAACATGTGTGTATCAGGACAGAGATATGTTGGCGCACATTAAGGTGGAGAAATTCCAAGGGCCTGCTTATATCTATCTTAGAGTGTTAAAGGAAGGAAGGGGGGGTGTGAGGCGGCAGGTGGTGGGGAGGTGGAGAGATTGCTGGGGCTCCGACGGATTTATTTGCATTGTCTTTCACAAATGATGAGTTAAACGGAAGGCTGGAGGTTAATTCATGCTCCCATATTCAGGAAAGGTGGTTGGGATAATCTAGGAAGTTCCAGAACGTTGAGCCTTGCACTATTGGGATTGAAATTCTTAATTATGGGATCTATTATCAATTGGAAATTCAAGGATTGACTGGGGGTGTCAGCATAGTTTTGTGTCTCAAAAACCTGAGTGAGTACTTCGAGGAGGTTATTAAGTAAATAGATGAACGCAGGGCGGTGGACGTCCTATACACAGAATATAGTACGATTTTCAAAAGATCCCATAAGGTGGACTGGTGCAGAAAGTTCAGGCAAATCAGATCTAAAACCCTTTGCAAACTGATTCCAAAATTGGCTCAGTGATATGAGGCAGATGACAGTGCTGTAGAATTACTCTTTTTCTGATTACAAGGCTGTTACTAGTGCTATCCGGTAGGCAACAACAATAGAACCTTTGTTGTTCTTCATGTCTCCAAGCTATTTGGATGAGAAAGTTTGTGATCTGCTAAGTAGGCTTGCTGACAGCACGAAGACTAGCCTGCTTGATTTTATTGGCAAACGTATTAGAATTAAAGTTAGGCCATTATGTTACAGCTGTACGAGGTATCGTACAGGCCAGGCTTGGAATATTGTGTGCAGTTATGTACACCACACGAAAGGATGTGGCAGCAGAAGAATAATTGGAGAAGCGATTCATCAGGATATTGCATGGAATGGCGGGATTTAGGTAGATGGTGAGATTAGACAGACTCTGATTGTCTCACTGCAGAACAGGAGGCTGTTATAATAAAACTCCGAGGGTCATAGATAGGGCATAACAACACTCTTTTCCCAAGAGCAGTTAGCCTAAACTAGTGGGCATAGGTTTAATGTGAGGGGGGAAACTGTTTAAAGCAGATCTGAGGGGCAATAAAGTGGTGGGTAGATACAACAATCTGCCAGCGGCAGTGCTAGAGGCAGGTACGATCACAGTGCTTTTGGCAGGTACATGGGCAGAAAAGGAATGAATGGCTATGGGCCAAATGAAGGACATGGGAGCAGGGTAGACAGGCATCTCGGAAGTTATGGAGAATTCGGGTGAAGGGTCTGTTTCAGTGCTGTACGATTCTATCTTTCATTAGAGTACCGTCTTCAATGTCAGCGATAGTGAATCGAAGTAGCAATGTCGTCATGTGGAATATCCAACATGTTTGCTGTTGAAATACATATATTTTGCATTGCCTTTATTTTCATTGATGACATGGATTGTGCACATATTTTAATGACTCTGATACTTCCAACGAAATTATATTTTGCATTTGCAATGTTGATAGTGAACCGAAATCGCAGAGAGAATATTTTCAACATTACATGCATATCACGACATTCTGCATTTCAGCCGCCTACAAGCGTTATCTTTCCTTTATTTTGCAGGTAAAACTTACAGAAAATCAAGGATTCCTTCTGTCAACGCGAGTCATGATAGAAAGAAAAGAAATCTGTGTTGAACCCGATAGGATGTCGTTTTCAGATTTCCATCAAGATGAACATACAGTTCTTCACTGTGTTACCATCACTCGACTTATTTTCCCAATCAGACACGTTGACACATTAGATTTGAAACCACTTGCATTATTTTGTTCCCTATAATTTGAATGAAAGCGATTTTATGCTGCCTGATTGACACATGTTGCAACATAACTTATTAAATCATTCTTCGCTAATTAAGAACATTTTTTCTTGATGATCGATCGGTTGTAAACGTTTTAGATATCCCCCTGTAGATTCTTAAAACTCCGGAGGAAATTAGGTGAATTGTACTGCGATTTGATTCTGCTTTGTTTTATGGACCCTGCAATAGTATGCCTGACCGTTTGTAGTAATTGCACACTCATATTGTTCAATGTAAAATTCGAACAACGTAATAAATATTTCAGATGAAATTCTGCATTAATATGATCGTATTTTGTCAAAACAGCCGTCCATTAATCCCTTGTGATTTCAACGTGTGAGCAAGTGATGCAGTCTGGACTTTCATGACCACTTAATGTTTCTCAAGTAACAGAGAATGACGTTTCAACTATCAGGGCAATAAATATAAATACCACAATGTGCCGTTTGGATATGACGACTTACCATATTGCGAAACCTTGGCAAACGCCAGCTCAAATCATCATGTGGCGATAAATATTATAGCCAAAACAATAAGGAAGAAATGATGAGCAAGCAATCACATCAAGGAGAGAGAAGCTGGGAAGAGTATAAAATTATGTTGTTTGAAACACAAGGAAGCAATGTCGTCACTTTAGTTTCAAAGACAGAGCTGGAGGAAGGGTTCAGGAGGAGATTAATATGAGGAGCTGATTCATAAGATATTATTTCAGAGCTGTCCTTGGCAATAATCTCTTGCCTCTTAACTCAATCAGTGAACCAACACCATGAATACAGAGCATCTTCCTATTACCACGCAGCTGTTTTTTTTTAATGCTTGCTATGCACATAGAGTTTGCGATGTCTTAATATCAGGATATGTGCTGTACAATTTACCTCGTTATTTCATTCAGTGAAAATTAAACTGACAGCCTTTTTTTTACAAATCACGATTTTTTAAGCATTCCCAAAGATGCACAGATAATCTCACTAAAAGGAGTGATAACTGAGTCACCTTTACTCGGAAAAAATGTTATTTCGACAAATTGTAGAAATCATAGCACTTTGGAAAATTCTCCCCCTTTCTCGGCAACTGTTGGGATTTAACTAAATTAAGAATTCTCAGCCGACTGTTCCAAAGTTGAATTGCTTACTCTGGTAACAGGACAAGTACATGTTTGTTTTTTGAAGCTTAATTTATTTCTTCAAGGAATGAACTTATCAAAGTTGGATTCTGTGTTGGTTCTTGGTGCGTCAAGGAAGATAAGAATTCATGCTTGTTCCGTTGGTGCTGCACTGGTTGTGACAGCCTGGATCTTCTTTGTGAGATGCGATCCTAGATTGCAAGTCCAACATTTAATGATCACCCCCAAATTGCTATTAAAATGGTAATGCTAGACAGGTCCTTTGAACAACAGCCGAGTTATATCGCACGGAAGTATGCCCTTTGACCAATCCAGAATTCTCCGAGCAGCCATTTCTGCTCATCCAATATCAATTTCATTTTATTCACTGAGGTTTCCATTAACTTCCCACTGGGTGCAATTTACACTAGCTATTAACCAATTTATCCTCATGCCTTTGATTGAGATGTGGAAACAAAAGGGAGAAAGGGAGAAAGGGAGAAAACCCCCGTATTCACAAGAAGAACTTTAAATTATTCATGCAATTTATTTTCTTTATTCGAACCCCGAAGACCCGTATCGATACAATTAATTAGAGCTGATCACCCACAATGCCACACTTTGTGAAAAAGGTCGAATGTATCAATTGGCATAACTATCAGAAACATTGCAGCCTCACGGGGTGGTGTAAATTAATGGTCCTTTGACTGGAGAAATTCCAGAATTTTGGGCAACAGATTCAAAGCCTCGAGCTCAAAGCCACCACGGAAGCTGCGACATTTAAAATGAATAAATAATCTCGAACTGTAAGTCCAGTCTCAGTAACAGAAGCTCTGAATATCTGGGGTGTTGCAAACACCCATCTCGTTGCCAAACATCTTTCAAGGGATAACTTCTGTTGTATTTCTTCCATGGCTCCAATCCAGCTAAGTGCTCAATTCTTATCTGCCGCCTCAATTCAGAGTCAATTAAAGCTAGTCAATAAATGCCGGCCTTACCAGCGATGCCATATGCTATCAATGAATAATTTCAAAAAAGGAGTGGAAGAAAATACCTGAGGACGAAGAAATACTTTCAGTTTGGCGATGTTAGCGGAATGGACCTGGCATGATCAGTGCAGCTGAAATGTATGTTTTTCACTGAGTAGTCTTTGAAATCATTGAATCTTGCAGCACAACAACCTTCAGCCCTTTGTTTATGTGTCAGCGCCTTAACAGAACCATCCACTTTAATCCCATACCATCTTCCTTTCCCCAATAGCCCTTAAACATAATTCATCATGAATATATAGACAGATTTTCTTTTTAAAGTCATCGTTAAGTCCCCATCGACAACTCTCCCAGTGTTTGAATTCCACATCATAACATTCGTTGTGTATTGTGTGAACACAGTTTCATTTCCCCTGTGGTTCTTTGGAAACCACATTCAATCTGTATCCACCCTGTACTTCCCTCCAACAGTTAACAGTTTACGTTTTTTCATGAAAAATCTTAATAATTTTGAGCACTTTCACACACGTGTCTTAACTTCCCCCTTCATTGTTGTCTTGATGAAGTCCCGCATATGCACAAAAAGCTCTAGTGATGGCAACTCCAATGACATTTGATTTTTGTGTAACATGATGTGTCATGGAAAACTATTTGCCAATCGCATTCATCTGTTTCCAGGTAGGTATTTTGCGGATTTGAACGGATCCAACATCAGTGTGTGGAGTGCTGAGTAACTCATGTCTCACTCTGCTGTTGTCAAAAGGAAATCTGCCTCTTTCACCGAGTGTAAACTGTGTCTAACCTCAGCATAGAACTGGAAGCCTCATTAGTTTGACTGGAATTCCTCAGTTGGAGAGCAATTGACTACATTTGGCCCACATACATCTAAATATCTCCTGCCCATGTTGCTGTCAAAATGCATTTTAAAAGGTGCCTCCAGAACTTTCTCTGGCAGATCATTCCATATACCCATCATTATATGAGTAATAGACTTCGATCGATGGTTCAGCGTAATTAGTTAACCTCTGACCTCAAAACTATGATCTCTGGTTTTAGACTGCACGACCATGGCGAAATGACTGCAATAATCCGACTAATATACACCTCCATGAGTTTTGTAAACCTACATGTGTTCGCCCCACTGTATCCTTTGCTTCAGAGAAAACAATCACAATATATCCTCCCTCGCCTATTAACTGAAGACCTCCAGTCCGCCAACATCCTTGCGAATCTTTAACGTTCCTGGTACAGCAGATTTGCAGCCTCACTCTATTATGGCGCCCAGAACTGCAAACAGTATCCAAGTGCGGTCTCATCAACATGTCGTGAAGCTGCGCAATGACATCCCAACTCTGGTACTCAATTTGTCGACCGAAGAAGCCAAGCGAGTCATACGTCTTCTTTACTACCCAATCTGCTTGCGTCACCACTTGCAGCTGAATATGTGTTTTTAATCTTAATTCTCTGTTCTATGACGCTCTCCAGAACCCTGTTGTTCACTCTGCATATTCTGCCCTGGATTAACAGTCGAAACGCTATCATTTCACATCTGTCTGATTGAAATACCATCCGCCATTTCCTTGCCACTTTCGCAGTTGAACAACATCCTGTTACAACCTTAAACAGACATAGTCACTGTACACGGCGCCATCAATTTTGTTGTCATCTGCAAACGGTATAATCACAGCAACTACATTCTCATGTAAATCATGAAGATGTGTGGCATTCAGCAGGGGACGCAGCACTGATTTCTGCGGCACACCACCACATAGGCCTTCAATATGACAAGCAACTATCCACTAAAATGCTCTGCAGCCTTTCCAGTTTAATCGGCATTTTTCAGTAGTTTGGCGACCAGAGCTGCACAGAACATTCTAGATGCTGTCTCACCAATGTCTTCTGTGGCTATAACAAAACCTCCCTACTCTTGTGCTCAATGCCTCGTCCGGTGAAGTTAAGAATATTATACACCTTCGTCACCACTTGTCTCCTTGTGTCTCTACTGGCAGGGACCTGTGTATTTGAATCGCGAGGCTTCATTGTTGTACAGCACTCCCTCGGCCCTGCCCTTCAGTGTGTATGTCGTGCCTTGGCTCAACTACTCGACCTACATCACATCACGCTTGTCCGTGTTCTATTTTATCTGTTATTCGTTTTCTCACTTTAAAGTTCAACCAGATCATTTTGTAACCTCAGACAATCTTCTTCACTGTCCACTACACCACTGACTTGGTGTCATATGCAATCCTACTAATCATGCCACATACATATAAAACGCAAAACAGGGAATCATTCGTAAAACCATTGTGCTAATAATTGAGAACAATTAGTTGCTTAAATTGCGGCCTGATGCGTTCCGATTCCGGAAACTGTGACTTCGAAAGGGAAATGTTGAAAGTTTACTCATTTATTGAAGAAGTGGAGGAAGTTGGGGAGACATAAAACAGCTCTCTGAGTTTGCAAACTATTGTGGGGAAGTGACGGAGATTTACATCGTGAATCAATTTTGTCATCTTGTGGTATATGTGAATTTATGAAATTCACGATGTTTAAATAACAAAAACAAAATAGTTTCAATGTTCTATGTGTACGTTCGGTAATAAGAACGATTTATATGTTGAGAAGAGATTTTGGGAGTAACATTAACAGAATTGTTTCGTGTGTTAATAAAGACATACATTTGCTGAATTGGCCTTTTCCAATGTGAGTTTTCAGACCTGCTCAATTACTCAGCGGGAAACATCCTTTATAAACGTAATATTAAGGAACTTATCATGGCGCAGGAGGAGTCTCTGAAAGTTTATCCTCCATTAATTGTGAAATACTCTAACTTTTTTAAATTTAGTGTTCTTGAGATGTGAAGGTGAGGAAAATTCTGTCTTTTATTATCCAAGTACGAATTTCTTTGCCAAGATGCGAATAGAGCTTGGATTTTCTAACATTTAAACACATGGATGGACTGGAGGTACAGCGAGTTCAGGCAGTGTAGAGATGAAATTAATGTCCACAGTGGGACATAAGTACAGCAAGATGGGTTTTTACAGCAATATGTCACAAATTATTTGAATCAAGTATTTTGATTTTGTATTTGAACTGAGATTCGCAAAATAACATGGAATAATTCAGTTGTGCCATTTACGTTCAGGCCTCCTCTATAAACATGCAGTTGCTGAGCCCATCGACTTTGAATTTCAGCTGCAGTCCCAGTTTATTATAATGCCGAACATGCAACAGCAACATATAGCAACTGCTTAATACAACATTGGATTGACATCCTGAATTTTGGGGTTAAATCCCTGCAAAGTGATTTCAATCCACACCCTTGGGTGATGAAGAATGAAAAGTATAGGGACCCATTGAGTCAAAGCCAAAGCAAATTCAAAGGTTAAACCGAATTCATTAACAGGTGGTAAGCAAATCACTTTGGAATTGACTGAATGAGAGTGTGTTCAGAGTAAGTTCTTCCAAGGAATTACCTTGGCAGTGTTCTTGGTTGTAGTGGGGCACCTAATGATGCCAAAGCTCTTTAGTTTGGCTAAGCCTTGCAAAGTCAATGCAAAATAAATGGTGAAGTATGAATGATTAATCCTTCGCAATAATTCCACGAGACAAATTTGGTGTAAATAAATGTTAACTGAAACAAGGCACTTCAGAAAGAATAAAAGAATACAGGAGCACTCTATTCAAATTCTCATCAAAAACTTTGCCCAACGTGGCGCATAAAGGAGAACTCCAGAAGTGACGTGAGTTTGACTGCCCTTGGCAACAAAGGAGTATTTGAGCAAACATGGCATCAAGGAGCTCCAGTAAAACTGAAAATAATGGCTGTCAAAGGGAAACAAATCAATGCCTGGTGTCATACCTCGTTGTTGTGGTTGCTGGAGGTTAATGTTTCCATCCGAAGAAATTACTGTTGTAGTTCCTGAGGGCCATAACTTATTCCCAGGAAACTTCAGCTGCTTCATAATGGCATTAACTCCGGAGTACGGATATGTGTAATGTTCAACTGCATTTACAAACCTTCAAAAGGTGAAGCAGCTCATTCCTCCGTGAACCAAGACCTGAGCATCAATTAATCAAAGGTTGATAAGTGGCAAATAACATGAGCACGACAGAGTTTCAAGGCATTGACAAACTTCAACGTGAATGAGTGCCACTACAAAGCCTTGATATTCAGTCGGATTACCATTAGCACCAGATTAGCAAACATAGGGTTGAAGACTGAGCAGCAAATTAAATGGACATGCGACATAAATACGATAAGAGTTGTTCAACGACTAGATATCCTGCTGCGAATAACACCTCCTATCACTTAAAAGCCTTTCCAATACCCACGTGGCCTAAGCGAGGCACAGAAAATGTTCTCCACTTGCCTGGATGAGTGAACTTCAATCAATGATCAAGAAGCTCAAAACAGATCAGGGCCAGTTATGAAAAAGTCACTCTTACCGTATATATTGGCTCCACCATCAGTAAACTTTGGTTAGAGCTACTTTTTCGGCTGTGCCGCCGCAATACCAAACCAGTGAGTTCCACTATCAAGAAGGAATAGAACAGTAATTGCAGGCGCCCACCTCTACATTTATCATCGCTACACCAAGGCACACTCCATCCTGATCTGGAACTATTTTGCCAGTTCTCAAATGTCGCTGGAACTGCACGATGCGCTTGCCTTCACCAGAAAGATTAGAGTTTGAGGAAGGAGTTCACCAACTCCTTCCCATGGATATTTATGTTTGGCGATAAATGCTGGACTTGGTAGCACTGCCTGGATCCAGAAAAATATATATATATTAAAACAAATCCCTGCAACTAATTCTGTGAATGTTCTCAAAAATGCTGTTTATATTTCTTCAAATTCCATGTAGCTGAGTATCTAATCCTATTTATGTAGTAGGCACCAAAGAAAACACCATTTATATAAAACTTCTCTTTTGATGGTTTTATGGTCTGTCCTAACAGCTTGGAGCTGCCTTTACGTGTGCAAGTGTTGTATATTTCAATATATTTCATGGAGCAAATGAGGATAATTATTCCCTCTACAACAGGATCAGTACCAGAGGATGGAGATAAAAGATACTATGCCGAAAAGCAATAAAATAAAATAAATCTTTAGTTTTGATGCTCCAGGCGATTATGCAGGTATATTATGAAGTTTTGCGCAGTCAATGCATACAATGCATGTAATCCTGCAAATTACTTATTCTTCAATTTGTGAAGGACTTTGTTGTACACTCTTGATATAATATGCTTAAAGGCACTGATGGGAAATAGTTATTGACTCTGTAGAATTCACAAATATGCACAATTGCTTGGCATAATGAGCCCAAGCCTCTCAGATGAATGCAAACATTCCGCACTTATTACTCTATTTGCTCTTTCATAGGCCCCAAGAGATGCTTTTAATCGTTCGCCAAATTACATATTTTGGGAAATTGGTGATAGTTAGTTTTCATACGGTCTATCTTGTCTGTGCCTTTGGAAACCCAAATACTATTCCGTGACGACAACTTGAGGACACATGCGGACCGTGAGTGCAGACCTCCAGAGACTGCTGTTAAACAGGTTTACAAGAAAGATTTATTCTTATTGTAGGAAATTTCCATTCAGTTATAATCTGCTTCATATCGAAGTTGAAGCAGCAAAAGCTCTGCACCGAACTAAATCATTATAAAAATCAAAGGAGATGAGAAGCTTCGTCAGACCCACTCGTTTCCTCACTTTAAAAAAAATAAACGGGGCATTTACGAGTCACAATGGTACTGGTTGGTTTGTGATTGTGTGATTCAATCCAGTCCGGAGCGTGACAGTTCTTTGTCACTTCTATTCAAAACCTTCCGTATTTTTTCTGTGCCGATATTAACCTCCTGTTGTCGAAGTGAATTCTAGACCGGAAGGACTTGCTCAGTTCTCCCATATGCCAACAGATACGGCGCGATGATATCCATACAGCACTGTGGTAGGTCAGGTCGTGACTTGTTTTCGGATTAATGATGCAAACAGATTAATGTAGTACAAATGGTAACATCAGGACAAGAGCAAACCTGTTCAACACTTCTCCATGATTATCATGGGCAGATCTTGAGAAAAGCTCAAATCACAGATGAAGTTCAGAGCCAGAGAGCCATGCAGCGTAGAAAAATGCCCTTTGGCCGACATGTCCACGTTCACCATTTGGTACCAATGTAAATTAATGGGATTTACCAGCGTTCCATCTATTGTTTAATATGCATTGGCGATTCATTTTATTTATCAGATCCTTCTTGAAGTTTGTCCTGTGGTTAACGTCACCGTCAGCACTCATCAGGTCGTGCACTCCAGATTGGAATTACCGTCTAATTAATAAAATTCTTTCTCAGATCAACTGTTATCTACATACATGTTGATACTCTGCTGTATGGCCTTCGACACCTCAGCCCGGGAAAAATAGATTCTTATGATACACCATATCGACGTGCCTCTCGGCTTTGTTCATCTGCATCAGGATCCCGCTCAGCTTATTCTGCTCCAAGAATATCTATCTTGCTTTTGTACCTTGTCCGCATAACCAAAACATTCCAGCTCGGGTAATATCCTGGTGAATGTCCTCTGCAGCCTCTCCAGTACAATGGCATTCTTCCTGCACAGAAGAACAGAAAAGAACATGACAATTTTCATCACAGTCAATTTTGTATAAAGTTTCACAAGATGTCCCTGTATTATGCACTGTCCTCGACGAGTGAAGAAAATCAATCAATATGTCTTCTTCATCAGGCTATCTCCCTTTGCTGCCACCTTCATGATATTTGTTAGAATTCACAAAATGCATCACCCACACTTGGAGTCACAGAGCCATAGAATTATAGAAAAGGGATTCTTCGGCCCAACGTAATCGTGACGACCAAGTTTCCCAGCTGAGCTAGTCCCATCTGTCTGCGTTTGGACCATGTCCTTCTGGATCTTTCAAATCCGGTTCAATTGTTTTTCTTAGAGGTGCTCATTGACCCTGCGACTTCCACATACTCTGGTAGCTCGTTCCATAAGACACCACCCTCTGTATGGTAAAAGTTACCCCTCAAATCCCTTTAAAATCTTTATCATCTCACTTTAAAACTATGCATTCTGGTTTTTGACTCCCCTACCCTGGGAAAAGATACTGGTAAGCCGCTTTACCTATGCCACTAATGATTTTATAAATCACAAACGCTGGAATCTGATAAAGTAAGGTGGTAATAGAAAGTATTAAAGAAAAGATGAAGGGTAGATGGAACCAGAATATCCAGTGTATTCGTTGAGTAAAATATGCGTGGAACCACGATGAAAACGAAATGGGTGATGCTGTGGGAATGAAAACAAATATTGGAGACCAAAGGAGTATCGAAATGCGAGACAGAGAGGGGCAACACGTGACTAAGCGTTTCCTGACATTGGAAAACTTAGTGTTCACACAATCGAGTTATACGCTCCCCAGGCTGTACGACCGCTCATCGTCCGACATTTTCCTTTTACACTTTGTTCCATAGCAGTGTTGCGAAACCTGTCGTATATCCGGCAATTCTGTGAAATACCACGCCGACCCAAACGTCCCCAGTCCTTTCTGTCCAAACACATTCTACTCCCTGGTACATTCTGATCCCTGGACAATCCAGTTAAACTGCAATTAAACTTCTCCATTGATGACGGCATAGTATTTGGCAGGTCATATCTGACAAACAAAAGATAGCTTTGAGTTTTAAGATCTCGGTGTTCCAGATATTTCTCTGGGCCAGTTTAATGTCAACCTGCAACCATTTAAAATCCTTCTCAATGGACGAGTTCACTGATCGGCTAATTAATTGTCAACGGATGATGCAACTGGTTCTGAATTAACGACAAATGCTACCGATGGATTTGACTGGAAACTCTGCATCAACAACTCAAACATTTGATTAATGCCAGTTGGATATTACAATAGATTTGGACACATGTTTGGGACAAACTGTGTCTGTTACGAAAATACTCCGGATTGAGAGGAACGCAGTGAGTGGGAAACAATGACATAGCACGGAATTGGGACTTTGGTCTTAACACAAGTGACTGGCATCTAGGATGCGCTACCAAGAACGAACGCGCCTCTGGGATTATCGCTAAAAGCGGCAATTATAGTACTATGAAAAGAGATATATTATGGACGGGGCAATGCTGCCACGAACCTGATAAGATACAGAAATTTGCCTCATAGCTCGATGTTTAGAGGCTGTTAATGAAGGCTGGGGTTTTACTGGCTGGTGAGAAAGTTGCAGCCGCTCATTGCTGAGATGTGGGTCTCGTGGACGCAGTCCCGCCTGATGGTCAGTGTTACCATCACTGAAGATTGGTACCAACTGCTCCGTATGTTGATAGACGGTGCGGGATCCTGCGTCTTCCGAAACACACCATCACAGCACGTGATGGAACCTGATTTTTGAGGCCAGGAATATTTGATATATAAGGCCTCTTCTGGATGCCAAGTATATCTTTCAGTTTCCATCGATTTGCAGAAATATTTAAATTTGTTTGTTTTCTGCATATTTGGCTTAGACAGATGATATTTTATGTGAGGTGAAGTTGCAGCGGTTCCCTGAGAAAGAAGACCAATTTACGGTGCTGGAATGTCAGCTCTATTTCAATTGTGAGATTTATTTGCAAGGTGCTCCTGAGATTCAAGATACATTGCACCGTTATCCCTACAAGATAGATTCATCCCGGAAGTTCGTGGGAATTGATATATCTCACCGATTGTCCCTTCCATGTGAAATATATCTCAGTTGATGCCTTGTATACGTAAAGGATTTATGTAATTTGAGATATATTCAAAATTTTTCCTGGGTTCTAATGTGTATTGCAGGTGGTTCCAGAATGTCAGTTTAGAAGAGGACCTTGCAGTAAATGATCACTGGACTTAAGACTCATTTCAGAGAATCTGCAAAACACTGTAGTCCACGGATGGCGATGGGAGGCATTTCACTTGCATCGAGAGGATTGTCAAAAATGCATTGTCGTTTCATATGTTTTCCCTGCACCCTTTCGGACACAGATATATTACACAGGGCGACGAGGATACAAAATGCATTATGAAGGGTTCCCGTAATTTATCATATGGCACAGTATTTCTCTGAAATGTGACTTTTTGGATTTCATGTTGTATTGCACGGCGTTCTTCATGCAAAAAAAAAGTACAATGGCCCATGTGGACACAGATAAAAGTGAAGCAATCCATTTTCGGCATAAAAAAGAGTAAGTCAGCATACTACATTTTGGTGGATTGGCAAGTGTTGACGGACGACAAGAATTGGATATTCTTGTACACCAGCAACTAGAAGAAAAACATTGCAAGTACAGCACGCAGGTAAGAAAAATGTCGCGAATGACTACAAAGGAAATGGACATGATCAGAGGGTCATTCAGTGGAGAACGTTGTAAATAGTCAGATGGCTCTCTCTCAGCATATTCAGATTTCCAAGAGGCATGGTATGTGTATAAGACTCCCGACGTTGTTGACACTACCCACAGCAAACAGGACACGCAACTGGTTTTACCTTTTTTTTACTGACAGGATGTTGGATCCATGAATTTCATCAGCAAACTGGAACCTATCGGTCTTTTAAAGATGTTCAATTCATGCGACTGCATTTCTTGGAATAATTTGTTGTTCATTTTAATGAAATTCGTGTCTGAATGTGTCCAATCTCGACAGCATTTACAGCATCGTGTTAATATTCATTATAATTTTATGGATTATTCCATGCAATTTCAGTTGTTCGCTGGGATATCATTAATATTGCTGGTTGATTGTCAACCGACGCTCATTGCTCCATAGACTATTTCCCAAAATCTGAACTGTGGAGTGAAGTAATTTCTGATCTCAGCCCTAGATTGGCGAATGGCAGACACAAGATTTTTAAGGTTATGTTGGAGAGGCAGTTATATTCAGAGGAGAATTTCTATTTCCAAAGATGATCTCTGTATTTTATTACTGACTTGAGGTTAGGTGATCTTCAAATTGGTTCACATCAGTTGTGAATGATGCATCTTGAGCTCGCAAACCATTTACATATTTTCCTGTTACAATCTATTTTTATTCTTGTAAACATCCCACTAGCACTTCGTTGACTTCAGAAAAAAGTTTTCAACCTACAGTGAGCTTTTAGTAGTCTGTAGTGCCTTATCCTTTGTTAAATTTCCAGTTATCCTTAAATTCAGTGAAGAACATGATGATGTTCATTAAGCAGGTCAAACTTAGAGCCAAGTTTTTAGTAGGTGCATCATTCATCAACCGAATTTACTGGAACTATCCATACTTTCAACTTAATTCATCAAAGTACTTAAATCAGTCAAATTTTGTGCAGAGGCATAATTGGGAGCAATGATGTATACAATTACTTCATTTTGCGTGTGCAACACACTGGCATGCCACTTCCCTTATTAACCTTTAGTCTTTAACAGAATTTTAGCTTGTCACCCTCTGTGGAACCACATCTGGATTGACATTTTACTCCTGTGGGTAACTACATCACTACACAAACTTGTACCAGATTTCCAGGGATGTTCCATTGTGAAGGCAAGCATATCAATTCCCTGGAACACTTATAATTTTCCGAAAAAGTTGTATATTCAGCCAAGTGTCTGAGTTACTGCAAAGCCAGTTTGGGACTCTACCCCAAGATGGGGTTGTGTTGCAATTTAGATACCATTAGGTGGCCACTCCAATCTCTTTGTTTTTTTTCATTTCCTTCAGGTCTTTTGTCAAGACGTGGGTCATCTGTCCTTTAGCTTTGTGTTATTTTTGTTCAGAGAGGATTAGCAAGAAACATCATTAAAGAGGTAAGCAATTGCAAGGTATTTTGCAGTTGATTACATTATGAATCCTCCTGAACCAGATTGCCACCAGATCTCTCAATACTTTATACCGGGTGGAAAAATGGCACGTGTTCTAAAAGGAGCGAGATGAGACATCTGGTTGAGTAGTTCCGCAACAACAACCTCTTACTTGATGTCAGTAAAACTAAAGAACTGATTATTGACGTCAGGGAGGGGAAGGAGGGTGAACATTTGATAGTTTTATTGTATAAAATGTATTCCTTGTAAATGTTGTGTATCTGATGCTATGTGCCTCTGATGCGGCTGCAAGTAAGTTTTTCATTGCAACTGTGCATACATGGACTTGTGCAGATGACAATAAACGCAACTTTTTATGTTTATGTTTTAAAGTCAATCTTAAAATAAATTTAAAACTAAAACATGTGCTCAAAAGAGTTACCATTTCTAACAATTTGTTGTCCTGAAGTCTTCTGGAAATGTGGTTCACACAGAGGCACAGCTGGTAGATCTGCTGCTTCACGGTGCCAGACATCCTGTTTCGATCCTGACCTCTGGTGCAGTCTGTGTAGCTTGCATACTCTCCCTGTAAACTAGTAGTTACCCCGGCTACTCTGGTTTCCTCCCACATGTGAGGAGGTCAGTTACTGATTCAGCAAGAAGATGAACACACTGAAGAGTGTCTGCAGCTGGTCAATAAATGTGCTCTGAATTTCTTAATGCATTTGATCATAGAGTCGCATGTCATCAAAATATGCCCTTTGCCCCACCGTCCACCAAAGTTGTGTGGGTTGGTAGGTTAATTGTTCACTGTAAATTGGGCAGTGGATAATAATGAGGGAAGGAAAAAATGGGATTTATGTAGGATATGTGTGCTTGCTGGTTGGCACGGAGTTAGTGGGGCAAAGGGTACATCACCCAAGAACTCCAAATGGTTTTTTGTGGAGATGGTGCATTAAGAAATTCAGAGCACATTTATTGACCATCCACAGTAGATCTTCAGTATGTTTAGCTTATTGCCGAATCAGTAACTAATCCCTGCACATGCATTCCTGCTTTCCAGCACACTGTAAATGCACATTATGTGCCTGTCAATCTTCTCTGGGCTATCAAGTGCACAACTGAAGCTTGTAAGATTGATAGGCTGTATGAGAAAGGCCCACTTGTTCTGATACACGGTGTGGGCCAGTCCATGAAGTAGACAGGAGTGTGTATGGTGACCTTTATGCTGAGAAATTAATTTGTTATTCTGTGTTTACTTAAGGTTCTGCCAGAGTTTTCCATTCTCTTTATAATTTTGTGAATCCCAAGAACTTTTGTTACACAAGCTGAAAACCAAGATGTTATATTAGTTGAAAAGAACATGTTTTATACATCAGTTGCGTGGGGAAATGTTGTGGTGACTTCATAAATGCTTAGACGTCCCAATTCAGGAATCTTATATTCATTTGTATTAATGTGCATGAGACAAGTGTTTGCGTATGTTTAAATCTTGTGCCATTTGGACAGATTTTGTTTCAGATTTTAACTGTAAGAGGTAATCCTGCAATTGACAATTAATTCCTGTGCAATTGCGAAATACAAAATATATCAGCCATGCTGGTAAACTTTGCTTTCACCGTTGCTCATTCTATTTTTTGCATGTAGAAGATTACCACAGAAATGTTACGTATCAGTGTTTCTTTATTTTAAGTATTTACCCGGCTATAGGCTGCATTGTGCAGCTAAGAGACCATGGAACAAGGCGGAAAATCATGGACTTTGAAAGAAGGCTGCAGAATAATCAACTTGGGGAATGAATGCTGGTGGGAAGGATGGGTGGTTTTCAATTTCACTGAGTGAAAAGTGATTAGGTGTTCAAATCATCAGGTTGTCACATTACTTTCCGACTTAAGGATAATTAGATATAAGTTGTGAAATAACGGATGTGAGGAGGTAGGTGAGAATTGGAGTGAGGAAGCGCAGGGACTAACCTCCAAAGTCATGGATTACACAGGCCCAAGGGATGGATATTTAAATTCATCAAAGTAGATGGGAGAAAACTTGAGAGGAGGAATAGCTAATGGCTTCATCTACAGATCACGCTTTGTTGTAAGTGAGCGCATTTTCATGACAGAAATCTAATGATGTATGGCCATGGAGGCTGAAGGACATGAGGTGCAATGATTGGACTGGAGGAGAAGTTAACCATAGGTGACCAAGTTGCGCTTACAACTGTTCTCGTTTTAAAGTAAAGCAAAGTTGGTGGGAGGCTGCAATATTGATTCCGTGACCTGGGCAGTTTCTGTCTTCTACTTTCACACAATATACAGCATACAATATACAGCGTACAATAATTACAGGTATTCTCAGAATCTTACTGTTACCTGTTCATCATTTCCATCATACTCTTAGAATCAGTTTGACATTCGCATTTATTCTGTTCTTCAGACTTCATTAATGTACATCACATCTCTGTCGTCCACTCCTCCACAGTATGCAGTTTATTTGATGGCCTTCATTCTTGATGCATCTTAATCTGCTTCCAGCCTTGGCGTTATCCTGCACACAGCCTGAAATGTCACCCTGGTTTTCCAATTAGCAAAATATCCGAACACCCGCAGAGGATTTACATGTCCTGGTGTTCAAACCAGTGTCAAACCCTGAAGTCTGGCGAGAGATTAGGAAGGCTGAGATTTAACCTTGGCAGCCACGAACTCCAAGGCGACTCTAGGGATCCTATCCTCCTTGAGCATGGTCCCGAGATCAGCACAAAGCCTTTAATTCCTGCAGAGCTCTGAACTAAATGTTGAGACCACCACAAAGATGCGTGTGTACAATTTGAGATGTTCCAGTGATAATCATGTGTGTTCCATATCCAACTGGTTCGAGGCTTTGCGACAGTAATACAGAGACCAAACCTTTTATCTCATGTCCAAAAGATGAATAAATTGCTGCTTGCTGTGACATATTCTGAATAATTACCAGTGTGTCAGTGTTTTCATTTTCTCCCAAAGTTTCCTCCCCTAACAAAATACAATGACATGCACTCACCACAGAAAAGTGGGGAACTTTCTGACGCTCCAATTTTTAGCTTGCTATATGTAAAGGTTAGGTGTGGTGACAGATCCACCAATATTTATCATTTGCCAAGAGTATCAAAATCAAAGTTCCAAACAAAGATACGTGATATTCACATTTCACATGACTGAGAGTCCTCCAGTGCAGACTCTTCCCAGGCTGTATGATGCAAATCAGGATTTAATCATTGTGTTCCCTTTCACAAAAGTTCATTCGGATTGAAGTGATTTATATCCTTTATGTGCATCACCGTTCCTCGATAGGAAATCCCGCAGAGCCGTCCTCCCTGTTTTCGATATGTCAACCATATCATTTACGTACTGCTCTTCAAATTGCTGCCTCTATAACTCATCAGATAGTCATTTCACAACCCTGAGCATTTAATATGTTGCTTCATAATTAATTGTTTTTGCCTTATTTGTGTCACACAGTGAAACAGTAAGAAAAAGTGTCACTTTATTTGTTTTCTCCTGTTGTCAAAGAACTTTTGTCGGGAAAAAAGTCACCTGCAGATGTAATAGAGAAGAGTGACTCTGCTGATTTTGTAATTGAATTCAGCATTGTCCTCTGAAAATATCATAGTTATACTGTGCCCATGAGCGTCAAAGTCTTCCTTGCACAGTGTTCCACAACATGACGTCAGAAGATAATTCAAGATGTCCTAGGAATCTGCTCAAGCAGATTGTTGGAAGCAGCAGACGTTATGTGGTACCCTCTTAACTGTTGTCTGAAAGGGGCTAACAAACCACATTTGCATTGAAATGCAAACTAATAAAATAAAAGTGTAAAAGAGAACAGAGTGCATTACATTGACCAATTTCCTGAGTTCGGATGTGGTAATGACATTAACTCATTACCTGCCTCAGACCAAGTCTGAGTCAGCCTTTCTGAACAGAGCCATCTGGGCTGCTAAGACATCCCTGGTGATGGACATTGAGGTCCCTCACCCAGGAGAAATTCTGGGCCCTTGCTACTTCCATTGTTTCTTCCAAGAGTTAGTAACAAGGAGCTCACTGATTCCTCAGCTGAGAGAAGAGAGTGGGCAATCTGAGGAACAGTATCCCAATTGGAAGAGCTGTCAACTTCACATGGTCATACTCTATGGACAACGAGCCAGTCTTTTCCATCGCAATTCCTGGAGGGGTCCTGCCAGAGATGCATCAGCATCAACATCAGTGTCTTGGCAGCATTGATAGGATTGATCATCACACAGTCCTTGTGTGAATAAAGTCCTTATAGTCATTGTGTTGCAGAGTCATAGAGCACATAATTTGGCTGTTCAGGCAACTGAGTCTGCACCAACCATCAAGCACCCATTACTACTAATCCTTTTGTTTTACTTTATCCTTCATGCTGTCGTCCCGAAATCAATTTTCCCCTTCTGTCCGCTGTAAATAACACAGTGCCACAAGGTCGATTCGAACAAATACCTTTATCAGCAGTGCACCGCTAGGAGAATTCTCTTTAGCACTCACTGAGAGTCGCTTCGCGAGTTCTCCCCGAACAAAGGGCAGACAGACATTTATACAGGAATTGTCACGCACATCCCATGCAGACGGCGCCGCGAGTTTCGGTCAAGCTATAGAGATCCCAAGGCAACTATCGCACCTTTTGTCTTGGTATAATTGAGTTATAATCAAGGCTTTCAAAGGCAGGTATCACCCTTCATTGTTCAGACCAAGTCTTCACCTCGATGTTAATTGCACTCAGTATCGCCACCGTCTGACATATCGGAATGGTTCGTTACCCGAAACAAAGGCAGTTAACATATTTAACATTACAACCTAACTAGTGGGTCAGCAGCTTGCTTGTTCTTGCTAAAGAAATATAAATTCATATATGTATATATATATATATATATATATATATATATATATATATATATATATATATATTGTTTGCCAGTTATAGGTATGGTTGCAATTCTTAACCTTTCACTTCCTCATTCCCTCCTTGTTATCATTTCATGATAAACAGCGCGGCGCTGAGAACGGAGCCAAGAGCTCATTAATAAGGACCTTGCAACAGGAAATTAGACAGGCCAGCACCACACAGCATACTATTATAATCACTATTAGTCCCACAGCTCCATGCAGCAGGTATGATGCTCACGACCCTCCTAGAAGCCACCCCAACCAACTCGTTCCTCCTGTTAATCCCTGTCTAAAGCTATCCACTTGCGTCTGAATGTCCTGAATGGCATGGGAGATGTTGTAGGACTCATCACTAACGTTGGTGATACATTGTCCCCAACTATAGCACATCCTCCTCCTTGCTGAGGCAACTCTTAGTCCACAGCATACCGGGTGTGCTGGGCATAAATTCGAAGCTCTGCCAGTTCCCGGTTCGCCGCCTTCAGGCCCTCCATAGTACTGTTTCCCAGTGCAACCAGTCCACAAATAAGGTAGTTCCGGTTTTTAGCGGCTATAGTTCCTGCCGAACCCCCCAGAGAGAGAGTACTCAGGAATCTATGGCCTAACAATGCTAAAGAAAATTCCAATGACATAGGATCCCTCCAATCCTCACAGATATCCTCAGTAACTGACTGCACCACAAGTCTTCGTCGGACATGAGCCTTCTGGGGGCAGGGGACCGTGACCGGCCCGATCGTTCCTATTGCAAACCAGGCTGGCAGAGTGGGGGTAGCTGTGGTGTAAGTGCCACTGAAGAGGAACACATACCCTTCCTTAGTCCGGTAGCAGGTTATATTTCACGATTGCCGTGGACTGGGCATTTGAGAATACCAAGAGATCCCAGCAACATTTCTCCCATGCTCCCTCAGGTAATTCTCCCTGGTTAGCCGTTCTAAAGAGACATTAGACAATCTCACGTGACCCCCGTTCCCTTCTCTACAAACCCATCGCTCTCCTGCAAGTAACGTAGCACACCTAGTGGCAGCGCACTCACAGCTCAACCATCCCCCCTTAAACCCGCAATTCCTCTCTGTACAGGTAGTGGCGCAACATGCTATCGTATGCTGTACAATTGCTATCCCACAACCCCACCCTGTGCCGGTGAAGCAGTGGGAGAAGGACTGGTGGTGGGCTGTACTATTAGGTCCTGTTGCTGTTCCCTGCAAGCATTTACTCGGTAGTACCCTCCTGTAAGTTCCCGTCTGCCCAACACACTTTGTTTTCGAAAATTCATACTTTAAGAGGACACTGGGGCTCCAGCTTGGCGTGGCTACAAAAAGGCCTTCCACTGACTCTGCCAAGGAGTAACAAACTGTGCGATTCCCATGTAGCTGCATATGTATTTTGTAAAAAAAAATATCCTCTAACAGCCACACAAGAGTACTAGTAATGGTGAGGAGTCCGAATTTAAAAAGTATTAGCCTTCCTCCCGTGGCCATCGTTTACAGTCGGTCAGATGAATCCAACGTTCCTGGCCTTTTACTTTCACGGCTGTCGGTGTTTGGAGTAGTATCTGGAAGGGGCGTTTCCACCGAGGTCCCAGTTTAGGGCGCTCCCAATCCCGTATCAGTACCGAGTCTCCGATTTCCAGGTGAGGAAATTCCGTGTTCTGCCCTTCAGGTGGTTTAAAGGCACTCTCCACCTGCGAATGAAGAAACTTTCAAGAGGACGTAAGTTGTCTGAAATACCTTTGTCGTTCATCCCCCATGATATTAAGGTCAACCTTTGTGGGAGGTTGGGTGGCGGCGTCCCATGGGGTTCTTCCCGGACGCCCATAGACGATTTCAGCAGCCGATACACCGCTCACTGTGAAGGGGGGGGGGGGGGTGATTCGCATATGGTATAATGCTAAGGGGAGAACCTTCAACCAGTTTAGACCTGTTTCTGACACTAATTTGGTTAGTTTATTCTTAAGGGTGCTGTTAGCTCTCTCTACTACACCTGCTGACTGAGGGTGGCAGGTTCAGTGGAACTGTTGTTCGATATGCAGTGCCTCGCACAATTCCTTATTTATTTTTCCTATGAAGTGGGGGTCATTGTCAGAACTTACCCGTCGGACAGTAAGTAATAACTCTACTACCGTTGAGGCCTTATTGTTAGTGGTTGGAAAAGCTTCAATCCATCTACTAAATACATCAACAATAACGAGACAGTCCTTGTAACAATGTACACGCGGTAATTCAATAAAGTCGTGTTGTATACATTCAAAAGGACCACCTGGCAATGGGGTTTTGCCTAGGGTGCACTTCACCCCTTTCCCAGCATTGGTTTGTCGGCATATCAAACACGACCGTATTTTGCCTTGTGCTGCATTCTCCAATCTGGGGTGCCACCAGGTACGTCGTAAAATGTTACTCATTCCCTCCTTTCGAAGGTGGGTGTCAGAATGTAGGCAGTCAATACGCATTGGTAACAAAGAATCACGTATACATACTTGACGGACTGGAGAAACCCAGAGGTTGTGTAGCGCAGAGTGCGCACACCCGTGCGCCTTCCACATTTGTTTTTCTGAGTCAGGGGCGTCCCCCTGTAAGTGCTGCACAGTGATCATGTCTGGGGTGCCCGGCGTTGCTACCTTTGGCTTGCAAACAACCGTTTGTTTTTCCACAGTGGAAATGATTTTAGACCCCTGGCGTGCTGCCAATTTCGCTTCTGTATCTGCCCTGTTATTGCCCTGGGTTATTAGGGAGGCATCTGAAAGGCGAGCGGAGCATTTAATGTTGGCCAATTTGTTTGGGAGGAGGATGGCTTGGAGGAGGTTCTTTACACAAGCCGCATTCTGTATGGGGCTACCTGTAGAGGTCAGAAATCCCCTGCGTGCCCAGAGTTTGACAAAATCAAGGGGAACTCCAAAAGCATAGCGGGAGTCAGTCAAGATGTTAGCTAATTTGTCCTTGGCTAAAATGCAAGCTCGGGTCAGGGCAAAGAATTCTGCTTTTTGGGCAGATACTGGGGGCTTCAGAGATGCAGATTCCACACTCTGGGAGTCGTTTACCACGGCATATCCACTAAGGTGGGTGCCCTGTTCAGAAATGTAGGAACTACCGTCGACGTACAGGTTTAAGTCGGGTGACTGGATGGCCTTATCTTAAAGGTCCGGGATGGGTGCAGTGAAAAAGTGGTTACGCATTAGACAGTCATGAGTTGGGTCCGCAAGACCTCAGGTGGGGCCTCCAGGAAGGTGGCAGGATTAATGGTCGTACAGTAGGCAAAAGTGAGTAGTGGGTTATTCAGGAGAGCTACCTCGTATCTGTTTAAGCGGGCCTGGGTAAGGTGTTGCGTCTGGTGAGAAGTTAAGAGTGCAGTTACGGTATGGGAGGAATAAACCATCACTGCCTGTTGCAGGGTTATATTGGAGGCTGCTGTTACTAGGGAATAAATGGCTGAAAGCATTTGTGAGCATGATGGAAGTCCCCTTGCAACTGGGTCCAGCCGAGTGGAGTAGTATGCCACCGGTCTTTTCCTACCCCCATGGGTCCTAGGTAATTACGAGAGGGTTGGTGGTGGTGGTCCACAAAGGGGCCCGTACACTGGGGTTCTTAAGTCATTGGGGTACAGTGGGTATCCTTTACTGGACCAGTAAACCCCTTCTGGAGGTAAAATTGCCGTTCCCTCTTATAGCCCGTATTGTCTGAGTAGGAAGGTTGGGGCCGAGGGGGTCTCTGCACCATTTCCTGTTTTGCCTTTGTGACTTTCGTATCGCGCCTGTTACTCCAAAAGTGGACTAGCGGCCTCCTCATGGCTTGTCGTGTGTGGTCAGGCCAGTTCATGTCATTAGTGCGGATAGCTGAGGCCACTCCCGCAGGGATGCATTATAGTAGGAGGGCGTTAAACTGGGACGAGGCATTGCCTCTGTTGTAGGCATCGTCCCCCGCATAGGTACCGTAAAGTGAACAGAAACGTTCACAAAAGTCTGGGCCGTCCTCACCTTGTTTCGGTCGGCATTCTAAAACTTTAGGTATGTCAATAGGCTGTTGGAGGGTTTTACGAAGGGTAGTTCTAATAGTGGCAACCTGGTCCTGAGGCCTGACGGCTGCCTGAAAGGCTGTCCAGTCTGCATAGTTCCCCAGGTGTTCTTTCCACTGTGCCACTTCATTAGTCGTAAGGGCCATGCAACAAAGACTGAAAAGGTCTTGGGGGGCGGCCTGATACATCTGAATTGTTCCGATCACATAATCTACGAAATCCTCCGGGTTGGTTTTACGGTTGGGCGCCTGACTCATGATTAAGCACATCTCCTGAGGCTTCCAAGGGGTGTAAATTTGGATTGTAGGATTAGAGCTGGCTTGGGATGGATCAGGATTGGGAACACTCCTGTTGGGGAATTGTTTCTTAACCTTGGCTCCCTTAACCCCGTTCAACATGGTTGGTAGGCTGGGATCTGTAGGGTCGCCATATTCAGTGGTAGAATCAGAGTCGGTGTCCGTCTGAGAATCTATTGAAGGACCGTCCCTTGCCAAAACGCTTCGTCGTTTGTCTGTGACCTTAGAGCCACCTGTCTGTGGGTTTTCCCTTCGACTATGCCGCATCCTGGTTCGGGAAGCAATAGGGCCATGGACTTGTCCTGTGGATGGTACTTGGCTGGCAGTCGCTGGTGGTAAGGGCAGGACGGCTGGCGGGCTAGCCGCATTATATTGGGGCGGCAATGAAACCGGGGGGTACGTAGGGGCTGTGGGTCGGACCATCCAATCCTCCTCCTCTTCGTCCGTATCATTACTTTGGAACAACTGGGGCACGCCAGACATGTCGGGAGGTACCTCCACTTTATCCTTACTACTTTTATTTTTATTTCTGCTCTTCTCCTTATACACCTCATTTACCTCTTCTCTCTCCCTTCTGCTCTTTTCAGCATGGTGGTCTCCGCACTGAGACTTCAGGACTTCCCAACTCTTAGGATTTCCCTTTTCATCACACACACTAATTCCCCTTTTGTGCACATTATGTTCCCAGCTAGCCTGCTTAGATGTATTTGTTAGGTCTTCGGCCGTTTTTATCCAAGTGGACATTAATAATTTCCATTTTCCCCTGTATTCCGCTCCCAAATTGCCTTTTCTGCCTTTAGGCATTTATCTATGTCCCACGTTCCCCCCTATGGCCACATTTCGTTTCCCAATTTCTTATTGAGGCATGCTGGTAATTTACGGAAGTTAATCTCGTTCTCCGGATCGTCTTTATATAACTTAGATAGTGGGGTATTGGACACATACTTATCGAGAGTTTGTCCCATTTTTGTATTCTACCAGATCGGACGGTACGAATCGCTGCGCCCCACAAGATCTGTCTATTTCCTTCACCCACTTCAGGTTCCTGACCTGTTCGTGGGGGAATTCCCCTCTTAAGTACCGGTCTTAGGCAGGGTGGTAGTACCGGAGAACCTATCTCAGAACTTAGAGCTCAAAACCTTGAAATTCACAACTAAAAATCCCAAACCCAAAACTGGGGACTCGAACCCTGAACTTAACTTAACTTAACTTAACTTAACTTAACTTAACTTAACTTAACTTAACTTAACTTAACTTAACTTAACTTAACTTAACTTAACTTGGCACTCGAACCCCGAACAGAACTTAACTTAACTGGGGACTCGAACCGCTCCTTACCTGTGGCACTTGGACAGGTTCGCGAGGAGTCCGTCAGAGGATTGTCGGTAAGCGAAGGGATCGATCAGGTGTCCGACTGCCTGAGAGGGATCAAGATGAATCGTACCTTGTGGGCCCGTCCGTCTCAGGTGGCCGTTTTCCCCGTCGGTTGCTCACGCCGCTTCCGAAACCTCGTCTTGGGTTCCTGGCTGGCTCGCCAAATTGTCGTCCCGAAAACAACTTTCCCTTTTTTCCGCTGTAAATAACACAGTGCCACGAGGTTGATTCGAACAAATACCTTTATTAGCAGTGCACCGCTAGGAGAATTCTCTTCAGCACTCACTAATAGTCGCTTCCCGAGTTCTCTCCGAACAAAGGACAGACAGACATTTATACAGGAATTGTCACGCACATCCCATGCAGACGGCGCCGTGAGTTTCGGTCAAACTATAGAGATCCCGAGACAGCTATCACACCTTTTGTCTTATTATAATTGAGTTATAATCAAGGCTTTCAAAGGCAGGTATCACCCTTCATTGTTCAGACCAAGTCTTCACCTCGATGTTAATTACACTCAGTATCGCCACCGTCTGACATATCAGAATGGTTCGTTACCCGAAAGAAAGGCAGTTAACATACTTAACATTCCAACCTAACTTCCTCAATATGACCATAAGAAACCAATTTCAAATCCAATTCCAAACTTTGACACTTCATTGTTACGGATAACATGCATGGGGATGTTGTTGTGAGCACTGCAGCAGCCGTTCTTTCGACTTCATTTATTGACTGGTAGACCTCAGAAATTGGAAATATGAAACAATATAAATGCAACGAAAAGAGACAATTTGAAAGGGGGATGAGTCGGGGATCTTTATTTTAGTAAACTAGTTGTGTTTATGCTTCCGTACTAAGAAGGCATTAGTCAGCCATGTGTTGAGTGTATGGAAATCCACTAGATAGCTGTTTAACTTCTAACTTTTAAGTTTATTTTTATCATCTACAGTGAATTTTAATCTGATGATACGTGGATCAATAGACCTGAGGTGAAAATAATAATTAAATTTCCATTGTCTAATCTAATGAATCAGTCTTTCTTATTAAACATAATCAATGTACTGCAGGATCTGGAAACAGCAGTCTCCTGGACTTAAGTATAAATGTTTTAAGTATCAACAAATCGGGTTTGCATTTTATTTACAGAGCCTACCATTTACTGTGAAGAGGTATTTCATTCCATTCTTCAGCTCCTCCCTGAACTTCCTCTGTGTTAGTCCATAGATACAGGTATTGGTGCAGGTACTGAGAAACATTAACATAAACCCAGACTGTTGCAGGATATTTTTCGGCGTGCTATAGTGTCTGTCTGTGTAGGTATAGTTTTCAGCTTGCCAATTCACAGAATGAACAACATTGGGCATCCACAACAATATGAAATTGACTGATAGAGCGAACAACAAAATCATTGACTTTCGCCGGTTCTCCAACTCCTGATCTTGATTCCCACTGCTGTTCCGGAGTCCCCGACGGACTCGATTTGCAGCTAAAATGTACCTAACAGTTAAAATATTAAACATCAGAATTAAACAGATTGGTAATATCGGAGTCATGATTACGGCAAATAACTGGTAGGCTCTCCACACAGGCGATGTAAAGTATTCAGCTCTGGTGTTCATTGCGATGGATCCACTGTAAAATAATATGGAATACACTTGGCAACGTACACGGCACCCACTAGCACTATCACAACAGTTGCTGTTCTCTCGGTGCAATATCGTTCCCGCAGCTTATGACAGCAGATGACAATGTAGCGATCGAATGCGAAAGCCACCGTCAACCAAACGGAACTGTCTGTCATTGCGGCCCTTACGACAAACATCACAGAACACGCAGGAGTTGTGAACAGGAAACGAACAAACAAATAGATAGAATTAATCTGCTCCAATATAACGCCAACAAAAACCACAATCGGATCTGCTGCTGCCATGGCCACCAGGTAGCGAGTAATGCATTTGGAGAGACCACAATTTCTTCGGGACAGGATCACAATCGCCGTTAAATTTACTAAATGAAATGATAAGACATGACGTTACTTCCCAAAGGACACTCATTCGTAAGTGTGAATGGAATTGCACAGTAAAAATAATATTTTTGACCGGGCCACTTTCTGGAGTCACCGCCAGGTTACCAGTCCGCCTTCCGGGACTGAGATGGGATGAGGATGGCCGGTCAGACTGACGCTGAACTAGCGACGCGCAACTGACAGCACACCGATCTCAACCGAAAGGAAGGAAAGCTGGAGGCTGAGCTTTCTTTGAAATAAAAGTGTTTCTGTCAGTTAGTGAACAGATGACTGAATGTATCTGTACTTGGCCTCAAAAGGGAAGGGCATCCAGCTCAGTCCCAATGGTTTGAATAGGGTTTGCGACTTACGTGGACAGGCACAGGCATATTACTTGAAGTTAATAGACTGTTTTAAATTGAATGACCTCAGTACAGTGCGTTTGGAATGAATATATTTCATAATTGCATCTGTAAAATATCTGGAAACTATTACATCTGTTTCGGATAGATATTTGGACGGAGAAAGTCTTCTGACCTCATGTTATGTCAAACGGCTCTAAGGGGTATCCGAACAGGGAGTCACATCATCCTCGTTAAATTGAGCCGTCACTCGCTGACAGCTCTGCCTTGACGAACGAAGATACCAGCGAGACTTCCAGGACGCGAGGAACCGCATGGCAGTAGAGATCAATCGTGTGATCGGGCATCGCGCACGATGGGAAAAGCAGAAGTTGCCGGGAAGGATATGATCAATGAAACGTTTATGGGAATCAATATGTTAATAGAAAATCTGTTGTAAATTATTAGTCTTACCTATATATTGAGGTCAATACACTCAGTAATCATTTAGTTAGATGCCCGAAGTGGAAAACGAGAAACAAAGCACCACATGAAAGTGGTGATTAAAGCAATGGGTCAGACATTGTATTCTCCATCCCTGGAGCGGAAGACGCTGAAGGTGGCGATGAAAGGGACAGAATCAGTAGTGGGGAAACGGCTGCAAACACTGCTTAGAAGAGAAAAACTATTCTTGTTTAGAGAAATATACATAAACAACTGACAGACAGAACTACACTTTTCTAAAAGAAAGAAGCAAATTGACTATCAATCGGTACACAAGAGAACAGGTCGTGTTTGTTCTTTGAACACCAAATTCCACTAGGCAAGGTAACACTTAAAAAGCATTCAACATGAATGCATTTCTGAATGACAATGATATTGGTACGTAATTGAATGCAATTCGAACGGGTGGTGAAATGACATTCCCCTTTATTTTCTACTCCAACGGACAAGATATCTTCAGTGTCTGGTATCTTGGTATTTTGCCAGACAACAGCGTTTGAGCCATTTTTTTGCCTGAGAGTTAAACAACATGGACTTGCGCAGAGACGGGACAATTATTATTCTCTCAGATTGGGATGACAACAGGGGAAGAACTTCATTTACATTTAGAGGCAGGAAAAGCTGTCGATAACCTTGAATTTAATCTAGCGCTGCCAGAATGCGTCTGCCTGCTTTCTCTAGGCTCCTTCAGTCAACCTTCACGATATTGTGAACACAATTGTGCTGAGATTGCCTGAAGCAAGAGCGGACTCAGTCGTGACCAAGTCTCAACTGGCAAACCAGACAGACCTCAGCGGCAGTGAGCTC
This sequence comes from Pristis pectinata, assembly GCF_009764475.1. Lineage (NCBI taxonomy): Eukaryota > Metazoa > Chordata > Chondrichthyes > Rhinopristiformes > Pristidae > Pristis > Pristis pectinata. Next base: position 27,060,260 of record NC_067433.1, on the reverse strand, counting down.
TGATTGCATTTGAAAGGAGGTGACGTTGTTGCAGAACCTTATCAACACTGCACTTTAAAAGAATAGTTAAATATTTCTGGTATTCGACGGTGTAAGTAAAAAAATGCATGATGTGTTTAGGTTGATAAGACATAAATATATGTAAATGTATCAAAAACCACTCAAATTGCCATACAGAAATACACCACGGAGGTTACATTAATTATATTTTAAAGCAAATTCCTGCTCTCTGAAATGTTACGATGGACTGAGCACCTGGACAGCAAGATGCAGCTAATCCACGATGCCACAAGCGTAAATTACGAACAGAGCCACATATATACTAGTGAGTTCCACTACCTTACCAGGAATACCGACCGCTGCAAGTACAGGATAGTAAATTATGACGATATGAAAAATTGCTGGATATCCCATTTTCTGCCTGAAGCAGTGATCTGTTGTAAGAAACGTTTCAACTGTCCACAGCTTCTGTTTCACGGAGCTCTTATACACCAGCCGGAATGTCAGTTGAGCCAATTGGTGTCCTCCTGTGTCATATATAATATAACCCGCTGAACAACCACCTCATGTTAACTTTTTTATATTCATTTTGACATTGAGCAACATATTGAACCCTCAGAGGATATAACAAAGAAAAAACTGTATGTCGTTTGGAAAGAATTTCAGTGGAGGACGTTACAAGTTCTATTCTGTCACGAAGTTTGTAGAAACATATTGTGTCCAATGGTTCGTTCCTTCTGAAAACAAATACCATCTACTTCACTTATCGATCAATTATATCATTGGTGATATCACCTGGACGTAGGATGAACAGAATTTCCTGTCGCAGGTGAAATGAGGGATAAGCCCTCCTGGGCGGGGATAGTTTATCCGCCGTCTTGTCTTTCAAGTGGGTTTAGTGCTGGAAGAAATAGCCAAGTGTTGTTGAGATATAAAATAACAGGTTCAGAGCATCCCGGTATGTCTCATGATATTTCCGTCTAAAAAGATCCGATAACCTCCTCTGATATTTTGCACGGACACCCAGTTGGCAGAAAGCTGGTTGCAATGTGTACACAGACGGAGGACAATATTTTACAGTGTAGATTTAGTGAATTTGTCTAACTAACTTCTCAAACATAAGCCATCATGCGGTCCTTTCTTATTTTTTATTATATCTGCATTATTTATAAGTATTTAACGGGTCAGATTCTTTCGATAAATCTGACACATCTATTTTTCTTTGATCAAAACTTTCCAAGAAAAACGGCAATTTTCTCTTGTGTTCTCATATCGTCACTTCCTCCCACACACGAACTCTGACCTCCGAAGAACGTTTTTTGCCCTCCTTTATTTGCTTGTTTGTGAATCTTCATGACTTTATGGTGTCGCCGAGAAAATGTGTTCAAAATATTGTCAATCATCGACGTACAGTACCATGCAAAATTTTCGGCACCCCGGTCAAAATTTATGTTGCTGTGAATAACTAAGCGAGTAAAAGATGACCTGATTTCCAAAATACATAAAGTTAAAGATGACACATTTCTTTAATATTTTAAGCAAGATTACTTTTTTTTTTATTTCCATCTTTTACCGTTCCAAAATCACAAAAAAAAAGGAAAAGGGCCCTAAACAAAATTTGGGCACCGTGCATGGTCAGTACTTAATAACACCCCTTTTGGCAAGTATCACAGCTTGTAAACTCTCTGTAGCCAACTAAGAGTCTTTGAAGTCTTGTTTGGGGGTTTTCCGCCCATTCTTCCTTGAAAAAGGCTTCTAATTCTGTGAGATTCTTGGGCCGTCTTGCATGCACTGCTCTTTTGAGGTCTATCCACAGATTTTCAATGACGTTCAGGTCGGGGGACATTTAAGGCAATGGCAAAACCTTCAGCTTGTGCCTCGTGAGGTAGACCGTTGTAGATTTTGAGGTGTGTTTTGGATCGTTATCCTTTTGTAGAAGCTATCCTCTTTTCACCTTCAACTGTTTTACACACGGTCTGATGTTTGCGTCCAGAATCTGCTGGTATTTAATTGAATTTATTCTTCCCTATACCAGTGAAATGTTCTCCGTGCCACTGGCTGCAACACAAGCCGAAAGCATGACCGATCCACCCCCTGGCTTAACAGTTGGAGAGGTGTTCTTCTCATGAAATTCTGCACCCTGTTTTCTGCCAATATACCTTTGCTCACAGCGGCAAAAACTCCATTTTAACTTCATCAGTCCACAGGACTTGTTTCCAAAATGCATCAGTCCTGTTTAGAAATTCCTTTGCATACTTATGACGCCGAATTTTGTGGTGAGGACGCAGGAAAATGTTTTCTTCTGATGACTCTTCCATGAAGGTCATATTTGTGCAGGTGTCTCTGCAGAGTATGGCAGTGCACGACCACTCCAAAGTCTGCTAAATCTTCCTGAATGTCTTTTGCAGTCAAACGGGGGTTGATTTGTCTTTCTAGCAAGCCTACGAGCAGTTCTCTCGGAAAATGTTCTTGATCTTCCAGACCTCAACTTTACCTCCACATGTCAACTACCATTTCTTAATTACATTGCGAACTGAGCAAGCGGCTGCCTGAAAATACTTTGTTATCTTCTTCATGGTGCTCCTTTCCTTATTTCCACTCTAAAATTGTACGAAACAAAAATAATACACTAATCTTGCTTAAAATATTGAAACGAATGTTTCATCTTTAACGTTATGACTTTTGGAGATCAGTTCATGTTCTACTCACTTAACTATTCACAGTAACAGAAATTTTGACGAGTGGTGCCCAAAATTTTGCATGCCACTGTATAAAGCGCAAGCAACAACTGATAATGTATTTTCCTCGCACTGCATTCCACGTCTACACTCTCCGTGAAACTAGCTCGTTCACTCACAATATGACTGTCCCTCAATGACAACGTCTCAGCCTGACGTCTCTGGCGTGCCACATCTTGACCTGGTTGCCCAAACATTTCCCTCTCATTTTCAATCCATGGGTAAACCGCAATATATCATGAATTTTTGATACCGTAAAATGCATATCAGCACTAGTTTTATCGATTTCCTTTTGCATTTCCGTGTTTGTCAGGCACAATTTGCCGCATTAATCCACACTGATCCTGAAATCAGTCCTGCACATGCAGGAGATCGCAACATTGACACCTGTCACCTGTCAGTCCTCCAGGATCGGGGAGGATAGGTTACTCGGGAGAACAATGAAATGAAAAAAAATAGAGCAAATAAATAAATACTCTGGAGATCGTGTCTCTGCAGTGTGCCGTGTGTTCTCTCCATCTCTTTTAGAACGACAGCTTCTCTGGTATATACACGAACCACAGTGAGTAAACATCTGCGATTTATTACGAGGAGAGTGGCATTGATGACGCCCAGGAGAACGTTGATAAGTTTAATGTCTCGAGCATGTGGATATCAAGAAAGGGGATGCGCTGAAGCTGTTAGAAAACAGCGAAGCGAGGGAGGAGATTGCTGAACAGTTGGGTAGGATCTTTTGGTCTTCATTGTCCACGAGAATGGTACCGGAGGATTGGAGGGTGGCAAATGTTGTCACCTTATTCAAAAAATAGACAGTAGGGAAAGTCCAGGGCATTACAGACCAGTGAGCCTTACGTCTGACGTGGGCAAGCTGTTGGAAAGTATTCTTAGAAATACTATCTATGGGCATTTATGGAATCATGGCCTGATCAGGGACAGCTAGCATGACCTTGGTAAGGGTAGATCATGTCTCACAAGCCTGATAGTGTTCTTTGAGGAGGTGACCAGGCATAATGATGAGGCTAGTGCAGTAAATGTGGTCTACATGGATTTTAGAAAGGCATTTGACAAGGTTCCACATGGTAGGCTTCTTCAGAAGGTCAGAGAACATGGGATCATGGATGCTTGGCCGTGTGGCTTCAGGATTGGCTTGCCTGTACAAAGCGGAGGGTTATTTGTTCAGGGAGTGCATTCAGATAGGAGGGCTGTGACTAGCGGTGTCCCACAAGGATCCGTTCTGAGATCTCTGCTTTTCTTGATTTTTATTAATGACTTGGATGAGAGGGTATAAGGATGGGTTGGCATGTTTGTCGACGACACAATGGTTGGTGGTGTAGTGGATAGTGTGGAGGACTGCCGATTATTGCAGAGGTACATTGATAGGATGCAGCGCTGGGCTAAGAATTGGCAGATGTATTTCAATCCGGAGAAGTGTCAGTTGATACACTTTGGAAGGTCGAATTCCAAGTCAGAGTACAAAGTTAATGGCAGGATACTGGGTAGTGTGGAGGAGCAGAGGTATCTGGAGATCAATAACCACAGATCCGTGAACGTTGCCTTACAGGTGGAATGGGTAGTTAGGAAAGCTTATGCGATGTTTGCATTCATATGTCGTCGCAATGAGTTTAAGAGCCGCGAGGTAATGATGCAGCTCCACAAAACTCTGCTTAAACCACACTTAGAGTACTGTGCCTAGTACTGGTCGCCTCATTATAGAAAGGATATGGAAGCATTGGAAATGTTGCAGAGGAAATTTACCAGGATGCTGCCTGGTTTAGAGAGTATGGATTATGAGGAGAGTCTAAGGGAGCTAGGGATCTCCACTTTGGAGAGAAGGAGGATGACAGGAAACAAGATAGAGGTGCACAAAATATTGAGAGGAATAGATAGAGTAGACAGTTAGCGCCTCTTTCCCAGGGCACCAATGCTCAATGCAAGAGGACATGGCTTCAAATTAATGTGTGGGAAGTTCAATGGGGATATCCGAGAAAGCTCTTTTACCCACAGAGTGGTTGGGACATGGAATGCGCTGCCTGGGGTGGTGGTGAAGGCTGGTACATTGGTCAAGTTTAAGAGTTTTCTCGATAAGCATATGGAAGAATTTTAAATAGAGGTATATGTGGGAGGAAGGGGGTTATACATACTTAGATTAGGTTTAAAGATCGGCACAACATTGTGTTCGGCAGGGCTGTATTGTGCTGTACTGTTCTATGATTCTATGTGTGATCTTCCCGTCCGCCAGTTGTCTTGCCAACCGTGGCCTATTTATTCAATACTTCTCCTCCCGGTTCTTTGCAGCTTTCTGGAACTTAAATGATTTCCAAGGATATTTTTTTACATCCAGCAGCTGGTCTGATACAACCTTCCTCGGAGATGCCTTGAAGATCAATTAGCTTCCCATTCCAACTTTGCTTCCATTTCGCCAAATGCATCTGTATTTTTGCAGGCTTGCTTTTCCACAGTCGAAGCCAATCTCTCTTAACAACTTTGAACTGATGCATTTTAAATGAATGATTTTATTCTTTTTGAATCCAGGTCTCCAACCATGGCTCTAATCTATACAGAAGACATGAAATATAATGCAGAATAGTGCGTAAGAAACCTCATAAACAGTCCGCCACCCAAACACTTCATCGCTGATATCCCATTTCTGCGTTACTTTCTGTTCGAGACCCAGCTCCCTTCAGAGTTTTCCGACTCCTCTGATCTTCCGCCAAAGTGAATGAGCGCCGCTATATCCACACCTTGCTCTATCTTTCATGTTCTCGCTCGTTATGAGTCTGGCTCTATTTATTTGAAAATGATCTTACTGCAGTTCAGCTTGCCACTTATCCAAGTACCAGAAGCAGACCTGGATGATTCGCTCATCACAACTTTGGTGCAGAGGAATCAAAGGACAAAAATTCTGGGCTCGTGACAAAGATGGTTTTAACCCATCTACAGTCCCGCATGGAACACCAATTAAATAAAGAGTGGTAGATGTGATTGCCTTAACCATGAAGAGCAGAGGAGTTAATACATAATGACCGGGCTGTCAGCGTAAATCCAGAGGCAGAAAAGCTAAAGAAAAACAATCTGTCAATGAACATAAGTCCGCATTTGGAAAGGCGGGGATTAATCGGTGATACTCACCGTGGTTCGATTTCCCCAAGTGCTCGGCTGCACCTTCTCTATGTTAGTTACGATCTCCCGTCTCCTGGTACTGTTTCTTCTGCATCATTCAAGGATACTTCAATTTGTTTCACATTCCCAGATCGCTCCTCCTGTGTCTCCTCCATCAATTGCCCAATTTATTTCAATGACTTGCTGAGCATTGCACCGAGAATATCAGCAGCTCTTACAATACATCGGAGATACATATTCTTACAAATCACCAATATCACTCGTTTCATTCAATACACCCATGAAATATAGTGCAGCAGTACACAGGTCCCAGCCCCTCAATGACACTTGGATGCAGGCCACTGCCTCATTGATCTTATTGGGAGATCTGCCTCTCAGTTATTAAAACCCGGAGAAGGACGAAGACTTCCCTTCACCTTAAACACTTGTTAAACGTTTAATCCTGAAGCCCAGCATCAACAATGTTAGTTTCAAAGGTTAAGTAACGTCCTTGAAACCCAGCTCCCTTCACAGTCTTCACAATCGGCTCCTCTGATCTTCCGCCAAAGTGAATGACCGCCGATATATCCAAACCTTGCTCTATCTTGCATGTTCTCTCTCATTATGAGTCTGACTCTATCTCTTTGAAGATGATCTTCCTGCATTTAGGCTGGTCACTTATCCAAGTACCAGAAGCAGACCTGGATAATCCTCTCATCCACAACTTTGGTGCAGAGGAATCAAAGGAGAAGATTCTGGGCTCGTGCGGTGAACATTGGCTTTTCATTTGTTTCAGAGCCTTTGACACTCAACGCGAGACTGAAACGATATGGCTCGAGGTCACCGAACAGAGTTAGTTCTCATTCACCCACACGGAGGAGTATTTCCATTATTTACCGTTTTCTGTTTTCACGTGTCTGACGTGTATTGTTTTATGGAATGACTGACTTCATCCTCCACTGGCTTATTACTTCATAAATAATATTATTAATTTATTATTTTATTATTAATAGTAATTTTCTGCCATTACAGGAATGTGGTTACAGTATGAAGATGAGTGAAATTAAATATCCAAGGGTATCATGTAATATGGAAGGATAGGCAAGAAGTTAAGGAGGCTGGTAGTGTTTTTAATTAAGAATAAGATCAGGGCGACAGTGAGAGAAGATATAAGATCAAGAGAGCAGAATGTTGAGTCCATCTGGGAAGAGATTAGAACAGAGAACACTACAGCACAGTAAGGACATTCGGCCAACAATGTTCTGCCGACATTTTCTCCTGCTCTGTCTAAACCTTCCCTCCCACAGAACCCCCTATTTTCTCTCATAGCTATCAGGAATAATGAATTGAAAAATCAATGCTAGTCGTTATATGTGAGCCACCGAATTACAACAGCACAGGCAATAAACCAAAAAAAAAGAAATGTTTGATGCATGCAAGAATGGAAGGGCAGTTGGCATTTCTCCGTCAGAAGGCACCAAACCATTTTTAAAACAGTTATTCCATAATTCGTGGAGTAATTTCCATCAGATGATCAGAAGATAAGGCCAGGATCCGAATCTATAGAAATTAAGCGTTTGTTTGTCGACTTGCTGTGAGCGACGGGTAGCTGAGAGAGCAGCTGCCTGAGTCGTACTGATGTTTTTCTTTCACCTGCGGAGTGTTTCCAGCAAATGCAATTTTAACCTCAATTTTAACCGTTGATGCTTTGGATAGGAACTCTGTGAGAGTTGGTGAATTCTCAAATTGTATTTCCATCTTGAACTACATGAGAGCAGCTGCTTCGCCAACCTCTAATTCATGGTCATGACAATTGTACTCCGACACCCAAATCTCTACCCCACCTACACTGTAACCGACCTATCAGTATTTAGATAGTAATTTGTCTTTCTGCGTTAGGGGTAAAATTGCATCATCTCACTACATCCACGTTAAACTGCACCTACCATGCATTTGGCTAATCATACTGGAGCTTCTTTGTTCAAGCTGGAATTGTCCCATCAAGAAAGGCGAAATAGTTTTTGTCCATATTCCTCATATTCCTGAGTTCACAAAAATTGGGGGGGGGGGGGGGGCGTGTAAACGTAGTCAAACATTCACAGTTCCAAGGAGGAGTCACAGTATAAATGTTGAGTTGTTTTCACTCGTGGGACAGTCATGAGCAGGAGGACACAGCTAAAAAAAATAAGAGGCCAGTGACTTAAAGCTGAGATGCGTTGATTTTTTTCTCTTAGAGGGTAGTTAGTCTCTGGAATCCTCTGCACACAAAGTGGTGAAGCAAGATCATCAGAAGTATTTAGAAGGAGATGGTTACATATTAAAGAACCGAGGAGATGAAGGAGATGAGGAACTGGCACAGAAAAGGAGTTGAGAACAACATTGATCAGTAAACATATTATTGAAATAGGGAGGTGAGGGCGGGGACGGCTTGAGCAGCCCGCCGACCCACTCTTTCTTCGAGATTTATGTATATCATAGAACATAAAACACAGAACATAGAACATTGCGGCGGAGGAACAGGCTCTTCGTTCCACCATGTTGTTCCGAAAGAATTAAACAAGTAATTAATTGCTTAACTAAACAAATCCCTTCGACCTACACGATGTCAATGTTCCTCCATTATCTGCACATGCTTGTGCCGCTCTCAGAGCATCTTAAATGCCTCCACTACCACCTCTGGCAGCTCGTTCCAGCCATGCATCACTCTCTGTGTTAAAAGCTTGTCCCGGGCATTTTCTTTGAACTTGCCCATCTCACCTTAAATGCGCGTCCTCTAGTATTATACACTTCAACCCTAGGGAAAAAATACCGGTTGTCTACATTGTAAGTGTCTCTCATAATCTTACAAACCAATCAGGTCTTCCTTAAGCCTCAGCTGCTCCAGAGAAAACAACCCAAGTTTGTTCCACCTCTCCTCATGTACATGCCGTCTAATCCAGGCAAACTGGTGAGTCTCCTCTGCACCTTCTCCGAAGCCTGTCCATCCTTCCTATCTTAGGGCGACTAGTATTGAATGCATACTCCATATGCGGCCTAACTAGAGCTTTGTAAAGCTGCAGCATAAACACCCGACTCTTGAACTCAATGCTTCGACTATTGTTGTCAAGCATGCAATATCCTTTCTTTACTCCGCTATCAACCTGTGCAGCCACTTTCAGGAAGCAATGGATTGGAACCTATGATCCGTCTGTACATCAGCACTGAGGGTCTTGCCATGAGCAGAGTACTGGCCCTTTATATTTGACCTTCCAAAGGGCAAGACCATACATTTGGTCCTATTATATTCCATGCAGGGGTACACACACACACACACACACACACACACACACACACACACATATACTCCACACACACACACTCCACACACGCCACACACATATGCTCCACCTCTCTTCTTTGCTCATTTATTCATATCACATGTAGCTTAGTCACCCACATCTTTGACTTGCGTTGTGAATAGCTGTTGTTGAGCGTCGATCACCACGTTGTCGCAGTAGCCACAACTCACCACCCAGATTGAAACATTCTTGTACTCTGGTTTGTATTTGAACTAATTCTCTGTCTAACTGACAATCCAATCCGTGTAATTCAATTTTGATATTAAAGGGACACCATCGAATCTATTTTCACTGTCACCCGATTGTCCATTATACTGGTTCTCCAACACACCCAAGTGGATAGGTTAAATATTACTTTCCTTTCATAACCCGCGCTGACTTTGTCCAATTCTCTTTATACTTTCCGCTTTCTGTTATTATATCTTCAACACCGCATTCTCTGATGTACCACAATTCCGACAATGAACGAACTGATCTGTAAGACCTTGGTTTTTTCTCTTCTTTCTAAAAAAAACAATGGAGTCAGGATCAGGTCTGTAGGGCCTGTGTCTGTGTCCGGAGAATTTTGGAAGTTGGCCAATAGTTCAACGACCTTTACGTGGGTCACTTCATTGAATTCAGCTTGGAGGATGAGTGCACTTGAAATCGAGGCAGCATTTAACGGGGAGTGGCATCAGCAAGCGCTGGTAAAATTAATATCAATGGAAACCAAAGGAAAGACTGTTGGATCAGTTGGATCTATATCGCCGTCAATGGAAATCTGTTTTCGTTCCAAGCCGTCAAATCTCCCCGCCTGGGACATCACTGCAGGAGTTCTATGGAGATGTCCCCTGGGACACACAATCATCAACTGCTACGTTAATGGCCTTCCTTATAACATTATTTTGGCTGGTGGAAATGACCACTGATGATTCAATGTTCTTCCGTCGCACATCCAACTTCCCATATAATAAAGCAGCACATTCCGACATGACTAAGGCATAGACTGCAGTCTAAATACACAACATCTACCGCCTCTCCCTTATCCACCCTACCTGTGATTTCTTCAAAAAACTCCAATAGGTTGGTCAGACAGGACCTCCCCTTCACAAAACCATGTTGACTAGGTCCTATCTTGCCTTGCGCCTCTAGGTATTCGGTAACCTCCTCCTTGAGGATAGACTCCAATAATTTTCCCACCACTGACGTCAGACTAATAGGTAATGTCAGACACTTTACATCACCACTCGGGATCTGGGCACATGTGCTGAGGTCCTGTGTCTTTCCAACTGTCAGCAAAATCGATTCTCTGCTTGAATTCATCCAAACCATCGAATATAAACAACAATCCATCTGGGTTCTTCCAGACCTCTCCCAGGATATTCCCAAAATATGGATACTGATCCAGAACCCGTTCCCTCAGGTTTCTTCTCGAGTTAATGGAGTTTAAATCCCGGAATTTGAAACTGACGACAAACTGCAAGTGTTGGTATAATTACCCCGTGGCCCAGTCATAAACAATCTTCCGCACCATTGTTGTTTTCCCAGTCCTCGGGACTGCGGCCACTGCTGCTGAATTCCCAGATTCGGATTTACTCCGGGAAAACTGCTCTTGTACAACTGATCAGTCCGAATTTTTTCCAGCTCTCTCCGGAGATAGTTCTCTCTCCGCTCCTCATGGTCCCGGCCTCTTGCCAGCAGCTCATGTTCGACAAGTGTCCGATCTCGAACAGTAGAAATGATCGTGAGCTCAGCGTATCGATCAACCAGCTGGAAAACCTTCACTTTCTCTCTCATCAGGATCGAGTTCATTCTCAGTGCTTCAGTTTGTGTCCGCAGAGTCTCCTTGTGTTCCTGCTAAACCTCTTCCATGGGAACAGGGAGAAACTCGTTGGAAAGTTAGATGTCTCAATTGTGAAAATAATTTGATACTTGCAACTCAATATTCCGTGTTTAAGATTATATGAATTAATTCAATGCTTCCATGGACATTAGTACAGAAGGTATCTCTCAATTCAGACACCTGACTAGAGAGAGATGAATGCCAGAACTTATCCGATCCCTATATTCTGATACTATATTCTGATACGTTGGCGAACGTTCCCCTGACACCCCATTGCAATCCTGCCTGCACTTTAGAGAACAACTTCCGTTACAGCTACATTTTACTATTTTTTTCTTGTAGACCAAAGTTTGATAATCCCTGTGTTGATCTGCTCTGCAAAGATGGGGAGCAGCTCATCGGGTATTTTGGCAAAGGCGCACATTGGCTATTCACTGGTGTTCCACATTTTTGTGTCTAATTAAGTGCAGACCATGCGTGAAATACTCAACAGGTCAGGCAGCATCTGTGGAGGGAATAACGATAAAGCTTCAGATTGATGACCTATCGGAATTAGAAGTTATGAAATCAGAATATTTTCAACTGAAGAGGAGGAGGTGGGATGGATAGAGGGAAGGGAACTTCCGTGTAATGGGGAGACCACGAGAGTGTCAATGACGTACATCGTGCTGGTGTACAATGGGAGAGGGTGGTGAAGTCTTGGCAATTCCAACTGATCGGTATGGTAGCAGGGGCATTGTATTATATACAACGATAAATTGGTAACTTAATTTGGTAAATTGATTTATTATCGTTACACGTAACAATGAGTAGTGAAAAAATGTTTTGACACCGTCCAAAGAGATCATTTTACAGCATCAGTGCATTGAGGTTGGACAAGTAAAAACAACAACAGAATGCATAATAATGTGTTACAGCTGCAGAGAAAGTACAGTGCATGTAGACAATAAGGTGAAAGACCATAACGAGGTAGATTGTGAGGTCAAGAGCTCATCCCATTGTACTAGGCGGTGTTCAATAGTCCTATAACAGTGGGATAGAAGCTGTCCTTGAGCCTATTGATTCGTGCTCTCAGGATTTTGTATCTTCTGCCCAATGGGTAGGGGGAGAAGAGAGAATGACCAGTGTGGGTGGGGCCTTTAATTGTGTTGGCTGCTTTACAAAGGCAGTGGGAAGTGCAGGCAGACTCCATGAAGGGGAACAACAAGCATTCCTCTCGAGGAACTCAGCGGAGTCGGGCAGCATCTGTGGGAGGTTAGGAATTGTCAACGTTTCGACTCGAACGCCTGCATCATCAGGATTTATCAGGATTGTTTGTTGCTCCAGATTCCAGCATCTGCAGTCTCTTGTGTCTCCCTGGAGAGGAGTCTGGTTTTCGTAATGTACTGAGCTGTGTACACAACCCCTTGCAGTTCCTTGCGGTCACGGGAAGAGCATTTGCCATTCCAAGCCGTGATGCATCTGGATAGGATGCTTTCTGTGGTGCATCTATAAAAATCGGTGTGAGTCAAAGTGGACATGCCAAATTTCTTCAGCCTCAATGTTTGGTGCAGTAAAACAAATCAACAAATCAGGCAGCATCTGTGGAAAGGAAAAAATAACTAACTTGACGTAGCAGGTTAACGATCTTTCATTATGCACAACTGCCACACCTGGTTATCTGGAGGTATTGCATTCAACATGGAACTCAGTCACGTCCTGGCTGGAGAACGATGTGCTGTTCCTTGAGCTTTGTGGAATGAAGGCGGGAGGGGTGGGCAAGCATAGAAAGGGCAGAATTAAACTGAAGGCAACTGGAAGCTCAAAGTCATTCTTGAGAGCTTAACTGCGGTGGAGAGAGGGAGTCGTGTTGCTGGTCACCACTCTGTGTTTAGTTTTCCCAATTTACAGGAGGCCACATAGTGAGAACCTAATGCAATGCATCGAACTGGAAGTGATGAATCACTACTTCACTAGCAAGGTCCATTGAAGAAGGAAGGGAAGAGGTAAGGAACAGAGGAGGGTCCACAAGAAGATGAGATGGTGTTGAAGGAGATTGGAGAGAGAATCAGGGAATTAGAGGACGTTATGCCTGTGGAATGGTGGAAGGAGAAGGAAGGGGAAATGCGACTGGTGTTGGAATCAGGCGACTGGTGGTGACCGTTGCTTCAGCCTTTGGGCAGATTACCTGGGCACTCGGCATTGGGATGGGGCAGTCTGTGAATGTACACGGTTTCTACTGGGACTGTAATCAGTATGTGGTTTCTTTACAAGGGTGTTCAGTGCACAGGAGGGGAAAAGAAAATTAATGGATCGTTTCCACTGGATGTTCCACCCGAGATTGAGCTGAGGTCCTGCTATTGTATCCTCGCCATCGTGAGACCCGTCCACTTCCACCTCTGTGCTATTGTTTCTCTCATGCCTGTTTTATCGCTCGGATTTAAACTGCCCATTCCTTTCCTTCCTTCCTGACGGACTGATCTGGCCTTCTGGTCGGTCTCCGTCCCTGAACGTTTGGCAGCTTGAGCTTATCTGAAACTGATGCCCGCGCCCTACCTCTCAGCAAGAACCGTTCAACAAACAACCCTACACTCATCTCTCTGCACAGGGACCGCTCCAGCTAAATCCTGAATTAACAATTCTAATTCCTGTTCATAAATCACACCTTCGCAGCCTCCGTCTCTGCAGCCTGCTCCCGCCGACACCCTTCATCGTCCCTGTGCCCTTTAATCCTGCCATTCTGCTCCTGCCACGTTTCCAGACTTACACTGGCATTTGTGTCTTTCAGCTTCTGAGTATCGAACTTCATATATTCCCTTCCTAAACCTTCCCTCCTCCAATTCCATATTGTGCGCGGAACATGGCCTGGTTAACTTCGATACTGCACATACAGAACGTAAAACAGACACCATTTAAATTCCTCAATCAATACAGATAATCGATGGGGATGATTTCATGCAACTCTGCAGTCACTGGATCACAGACGATGTTCCTGCCAAACTGAAGCTTCAAAGCGAGATCAGAAAGGTTTGTGAAGGGTCATATTTTAATATATTTTGTTTGTCCAAGATGTTGGCAACCCATTGTGATGTGATGGAACGTTAAACATGGAATTCCCAGTATTAGTAGAAGAACTAAGCTCACAATTTACAAACTGAGGATTCCCTTGAATCCCAGAAACATTACTTTGTTTAAAACCTACTTTGTTCCTTCCCCATAAGTTAGTTGAACAGCGATTCATCATAAGGCCTGTCCGTTGAATGGATGCAAAAAAAAAACAGGATCAATGAGAAAGTGAATGTGTCTCCACGGACACAGGGAAAGCTCGGAGGAGCTGGGTGTCGGATGGCCTTGCATATTATTTTCCAGATACTCTAGCTATATTCCGTTTCTGAAACTGCAGAAGCTATTTTATCATTTTTATGGACTGAAACAATCTCAGTCCTGACATTCTTTCTATGTTTCAATGAGAAATGACATTCCAGCACAGCAGAGAAATTGATCTATTTTGCGTTATTTAGTGTCTGAAACGACTCTCGAATGAAAAGATTATTCTTTGAAGAGAATACAGCTCTGTTTGCATATTAGAAGCCACCCTAACTACATAATTTGATTGACCTACCCACACAAATACCCACCCCAACCTCTGATTAACGATTACCAATAAAAATACTTCCGTTAACTTCGCGGATCGGATCTCAATTCTGCAAAATGTAATATCAGATGTCTCACATTCTACAATCACCTTCGCTGCATTTTCTGGTGAAAAATATTTTAGATTGTGCTGTAAACCACAACGTTTGGAGCACTGTGAAACCATACCGTCAGTGCAATGAGCAGGTAGATTGTAATGAGATTCATTGCCTCACTTGCTCCTCCAAAAATACAAAGTAACAGGATGGCATTTGTACAACTGCTTACCAAGGTGTAGTCTGAAAGGCCAGAGGTCAGATGACAGTGACAACACTACTGACCCCCATGGTCGGATGATTACATTGCCTATCAGGTCGGAAGCTATACCACTGTCAATCAGGGGTCCGGCTCCGCCCCACCCATTAATGAGTACACCTGAGGATTGGCTCATAACCCACCTTTGTTCTTGACCCTGAATCATTGGCTTGCTTCACCTGAGAGGGCTCCAAGATGGTACACGTGGGCTCTCTTCCGATTGCTGCTGGGGTCGAAACCACAAGTGAGAGGGTGCCCTTCCACAGGGGTCTAGGAGCTCCATGAGTAGATTCCCAGTAGCGTAGAGCCGTTGTTTTTTCCCGATTCGGGGGTCCAGACAACGTATTTGTGCGTTCCCGGATAGTTTGTACTAGTTAGTTGTGTGTGTGTGTGTGAGCGTGTGTGCACTTCACCCTTTGCGACTTCCCCCACGTTTCGTGATCTCCTGCTTGAGAGTGTGCGAGTGTGCATCTGTTCCTTGACATTCTGTTCCCGCGTTGGTCTTTGTGAATAACATCCTCCTTTTAAAGCACAAAGACTGTGTGCCCAGATACCATTTATCTTTAAGATCCCAGAAGAAACGTTCTCATAACAATTGGAGCAGCGAGCACGGTCTTAAGGGTATTGGCTGGACACAGACGCAGGTAAGATGTTCTGGAACAAGGGGAAGAAAGAAAGGGTAGGAACTGAGGATGGATCGATGAGAGAGAAGGATTTGGGAGCTTGGCCAGTCTGCTGGTAGACCACGGGAAGCCAGTGGACTGGTCTGAACCGTTAGATCCACGTGGTAAGAAACTGGGACACCACGTGGTGGCCCTCCTCCAGACGTCGGGGTTCCCCAGAGCCAAAGGGAGTCAAAGGGGTGCCTTCTGGCTTCTGGCATCCCTTATGAAACACCAGTTTGAGATTACTGACCTGTTGCGGGATACCTGTCTACAGAGGGAAAATGAGATAGAAACGCTTCAGCCCCAATGTTGCACGTTACAGGAGGACGTTCAGACTGCCCAGACTCGGGCCAACGACTTCGAGGCCAGAGGTACCGAGGTTGCCTGCCGGCTGATTCAAGTACAGCAGGCGCAATCAGCCCTCTTGTCTGGCTGGCAACCGGACACGTTTAAAATCCGTGCCTTGGCCCAGCGTGGCGACAAGCTGGACGCATGGCTGGGGATGGGGACATTTGGATGGATGAGGATGAGGAGGGGGACCCGAAGATCCCAAGCCTCATTATACCCACCCCCGCCCTATGCGCCCAAGCCCCGGAAGGCTCGATCCGTCACCAAGTGGTCCCGGATCCGCCATAGAAGGGAAGGGAAACAGGGTGGGACCCCCGCAGGGGAAGGTGCCGGCGGCCCCTTCGAGACCACGGAGACCCGGGACTTCTTCTTTAAAGAGCTCGGCGTGGCTGGTCCGCCTGTGGAATGAGGGGTCCCCCAACGTGAACCTCTCTCACCAGGAGGAAAGTGCCCTGGGGAGCTTGTTAGACCAACAGAGCATCAATAGCCGTCTGCGAGCACCACCGCGAGGGACTGGGAACGCCGGTGAAGATATAAGTCATCTCTATTCTTTGTACCAGAAAACGCCATGGAATGGAAAGGAGGCCCCCACAGGGGATATTAGCCCGTGGTCCCTCTGAGACTACGGATATCCGGGATTTCTCAGCCAATCAGCTAAACCAGCTGGTGGATCGGTACCGCCGGAGGCCGGGCGAATACCTGGCTGCATAGCTGCTCCAACTGTGGGATTTGGGGCCCCCAACGTGAGCCTATCGCACCAGGAAGCGAGCGCCATGAGGAGCCTGTCAGACCAGCAGTGTCAGCAATGCCATTCTGGCGCCAGAGAAAAGGATCCGGGACGGCACTATCCTGTGGGATCGGGTAGTGACCGCCGTGAGGGTCCGGGACCCTACCCTTCTCGAGTGGGACTTTTACAGGAGACCGCAATGGAACATTGTCAGTGAGGGTACCATTGTCATTCAGGAGTGGGCACTGGTGAACGGCATTTACCAGGGAGACAGCGATCACAACTTTTTAGAAAACACCAGGGTGACTAGAGCGCCAACGGGATATCTGGTTACTACCACGGGTCCCAATTTGAGGCCAGTGGTCTTGCCTCTCATGGGACTGATAATGGGAAGACCGTGCGGGAGGCCATCACCCTCCTGGAGGGCTAGAGTACTTGCAGCGAGGGTCCCCCAACCAGGTCCACACGGCGAAGACGAGGGCTGGAGACATAACCGTTTTACGCGCAAAAGGTTTTTACTTGGACCTGCTGCGCGCAGGGGTAGACCGCGCCAGCATAAATGGGACACCTACCTCCGCCATTTACGCGTTCTGGAAAGAGCTTACCGGGGGAAAATCGTGGGTTGAATAGTTAAACGTGGGTTTTGATTTTCCTTTCTAAAAACTCCTACGAGCAATTCTCTCGGAAAGCTTTCTTGGTCTTCCAGACCTCAACTTGACCTCCATCGTTCCTGTTGACTGCCATTTCTTAATCACATTACGAACTGAGGAAACGGCTACCTGAAAACGATTTGCTATCTTCTTACAGCATCCTTCAACTCTGTGGGCATCATTTATTTTAATTTTCAGAGGGATAGGCAGCTGCTCAGAGGAGTCCATGACTGCTGATTGTTGGGACAATGTTTGAGGAGTCTGGGTATTTATAAAGCTTTGAAATTTACATCAACTGGCCTTTCCTAACGATGAATGTGAACAAGCCATAGCCCTGACAAGCTAATAAAGATCTGAGACCTTGGTAAAAGTCACCTGATAGCTCAAATTCATTGGGGTGCCCAAACATTTGCAAGGTGTTCTTTTTGTTTTTTTTTCACTCTAAAATTGTACAAAACAAAAATAATACACTAATCTTGCTTAAAATGTTGTAAAGAATGTTTCATCTTTAACTTTATGACTTTTGGAAATCAGTTCATCGTCTACTCACTTAACTATTCACAGTAACAGAAATTTTGACCAGGGGTGCCCAAACCTTTGCATGCCTATGGTTACGAGCCAGTTTGCTGCTTGGCGAGTGTCCCTTTAATGCACCTGGACAGTAGTGTAGTAGTAGTGTGTGTGGTGTTATCTGACTACTGCCAGTGAAAATAAGACTATAACTTTATAACTGGAGCGAACTGGCAGTTGTCTAGAGTGACGTGGGAGAGAGAGAGAGAAGTGAGAGTTCTAGCACTGACTGCAGGTCTCTATATCTATGGGTGAAGAACAATCGTTGTGACTGTCACTTTGCAATGGATTTTAGAACAATCTCTGGAGTCCACTTTGTCGTTAACCTGTACTAGAAAGCAGGTATATCTGTGGGCGGCCACGAATCGAGTGCTCTCGGTGTGGCAGATATTTCGGAACAAAGCAATGGAAATCTTCAGTGAATGATGTGTCGTATGGGTTCCATCGTGGAACTTGCGGATTTCGTAAATTCACTCTATATTCCCTCTACAATCTAAATATTAAAGCCAGTAGTGTAGAGGGGAAAGATGATTGGAGGCAAGTGCTGAAGAAACCTGCTGAACGTACTTCTTATTATTGTATGAAGCCTGGTCATGTGATAGCTAACTGTTCCACATTGAAAAAGAAGAAAGAAAAGAAAGCAGTAACAAATGCTTGTTTGCAACTAGTTGAAACTAAAAATCCAAAGGGTTCTGGACATGTTGTTCAAACTCAGTCCTTGTTAGAGGTAAATGTTGAGATTTGGATGGAGTTAGGGATGAATTCCTTTCTTTTGTGTCAGGGGGATTTGTCTCAGTGAAAGATAGGTCAACCCAAGTGCCAGTGAAAACCCGTAGAGATACTGGGGCATCTCAGTCTATCTCGTTAGACAGTGTTTTAAATTTTGGTCAGGAGACTGCGACTGGTGAGTTCAATCCACTGCGAAACATTACAGATGACACTGTGTCTGCACAAGGTAATTTTGAAGTCAGAGTTAGTAGAAGGACCTGTTAATAAAGGACTACCACTTAGTTTACCGGTGTAAGCAGGTTCTTTTTATTAGGGAATGACCTTGCAGGTGCTGAAATTGTCCCTGTCTACAGCTAACGTTCACACCAATTATTGATGAGTCAAAGATCGATTGATATGTTTATCCATCCTGTACAGTGACACGAGCTAGGGCTAAGGAATTGGCCAATGCAGATAGTCCTGTGCAGCCTGATATTGTTCCATGTGAAAGCCCAAAACAGTTGCAAGTTGTGATGACTTGTCTGAGAATTTTCTGCCTTCACTTGAGGATCAAAATTATTGTATTGAATCCGAGTGCAATATTTTGTCTCTATCCAGAAAATAATTTATAATGGAGCAGACTAAAGACCCTGAGCTTACTGAATTGAGATAAAAAAGCACTCTCAAGTGATGAGATTGAGAAAGAGCCAATTGGATATTATTTTAAAAATGTAGTGTTAATGAGGAAGTGGAGACCTCCTGAGATTCCTGCTAGTGAAGAATGGGCAGTTATTCACCAGGTTGTAGTTCCTGAAATTTATAGGAATGTGATTTTAAGCCTGGCCCTTAGGTGGTCATCTTGGTGTGAATAAAACTGTAAGAAAGGTTTTGAAACAATTCTTTTGGCCTGCTTTGAGAAACGATGTTATGAAATTTTGTAGGACTTGTCACACATGACAGATGGTGGATAAACCTAATCAGAGTCCTGCTGTGGCTCCTTTCGTGCCGCTACGAGGGAGTATACTGTGCAAACGGGAGCTGCCATGTTGGCTATGTGGCGAGATATGGAAAATGCCTTTATAACAAACCCTGTTGCATGCCAGAACATATGTGAATTTTTATGGATTGCCGGAACTGAAATTTCCTTCAAGAAGCTGTTTCATTTGTTTGTGTCCGGGACCACACAACTTTCAATAAAAACTGTTACATCAGCTGTAAGAATAAACATCAATTAATTGTTTCATTTCCTTTCTGTTTGTCCTTTAAGTGAGGCCGATCGTGGGAAAAAGCTGACCACTGTAGAAGGTGTGGGAATCACAAAATAAAACAGATGATCAAAGTCAGGTCGAGAATCCAAGACGCCGTATTCCGCATAGGAAAACAGAAATAGCAGGGATAATTTAGCATGTGAGACAGCACCTGAGGAATTGTTTTCTGCCGGAAACGCTAACCCTGTTTCTCTTTCTCTGACGGTTCCTGACCTGATGACGTAACCAGCGATTTAGCTTTTCACTTTAGTCATGGCAGGGGATAGGCAGAAATGTTGTTACAAACACACGAGTCGGAATGGGAAATGTGAGTGATTTTCAGTGTCTTCAGTCTGGACATTTCACTCTTAAATCAGAAATATTAGAGCAACTGTAGGCAATGGGTATTGAAGTGGACCACATATACCGTTGATGGAATAATATAATCGGCCTTTGCTTTGTCACTAACCTGAACTACAAATACACAGCTGAGATGATTTCTTTCAATGTCTAGTTATAATAATTTCAAAGATAAGAACGACGCGTGAGTAGTGCAAAGCAGCAGTTTTCAGTTGAAAATTTCTCAAACCAGGCACTTGTCCCAATTGGAAACCAACTGTCCAATGTGAAATATTCCTGGTGTTTATGTGAACAGTATATTTTGAGGGAAGTTACCTGGATTGTGGTGAGTGCAATAGGATTAGTTTAAATGGGAGCTTGGTGGTCGGCGCCAACTCGATAGACCGAAAGGTTCGTCTCAATCCCTTGTGAATCAATGCGATTTACAAAAAAACACTACGTTTACATTTGTTAACCGAAGACCATCAACAGAAAACACATCAAGTCCCCGCGGAAAAGGGGTGCGCCCAAGGCTATCTTCGGTGTGAACTTTGATTAATTCATCAATGGAACAGAGAGAAGGAGGTCACCTTGTAATAACGCGAGATTTATCTGACAGAGTTTGAAACCTGACTGCGGCATTGAAAAATAAACTCTAATTTGCAATGCTTCCTCTGATTTCAGAAACCCATATCCCAATTTATCTGTTCGTTCGCGACAACATCCTCCCTGAGATATGGAAATCATGATTTTACCATAAACCTGAAACAGTAGTCTCACGAAGGTCCTGCCCAATTGCAGGTACACTTCACTGCTTTTGCGTTTGACTTCACATGCTATGAATACCAACACAAAAATTTGCTGTTTACCCACCTGTTGCACTTGCCTAACAACTTCCAATCCCTACTGCTCAAGGACATCTATGTTCGTTCCTACTCCCTCTGTCCAAAACTATCTCCCTTCAGATCATAATCCGTTGCATTCTTTCTCCGCAGAGGTGGATGATCAGACATACATCTGCATTATTCTTCAGCTGTCATGAAATTACCGGCTCACACAGCTTCACCAAATCACGCCAGAACGTCTCCGTATCCTACTGGTCGCTCTCATACTGTTCCCTTTATAATTTCTCTTCTTGTCTCTACTTGCGTTGAAATAGTGAGGTCACAACAGTCAGTTTCCAATCCCCTGCACATGGCCCAAACTCATTGGAATATTGAAACATGGGCAGCGATATATTGAATATTTCTCGGCCTACATCCTGTCGTGTTCTGGGCTGACGTGTAACTGGTTCTACGGAGATACATCATACGTCCACTAATACTGATTGTTTTTAATCCCTCCAACCCCCACCCCCACCCAACTGCAATTTATGTTTTCAGGCAGTGAGTTTGTTTGAGAAGTCCTTCAGGGTGGATAACCTGCAGATCTGTGGAGAGAGACAGAAGGGGATGGGACTGATGGGGTTGTTGTACAGGAAGCAGGCACAGACTCAATGAGTTGTATGGGCTCCTCCTGTCCCAGAATGATCCCGTACTCAGTAAAGGCCTGAAAAACTGTGTCCGGTCTGTGAACCTCCTGACGTTCAGGGTGGAAATGGTCAGTTTTGTAACAAGGACACACTTTTGTAAAAACACAGGCACTGTATTCCAGGAACACTGAGCTGCCACTGAGGACAATGACCAGTACAACACCCAGATATCTAATGCAGGGACCGAGATTTAACAAAACACAACACTGATGGCCCACGGCTGGACAATACAAACATTGCACTCTAACTCTGACCGATAAACATCATCAGCACTGTACTGTAAGGCCACAGACCTTTACAACAGCCGACACTGTACTGCAAGGGCAGAGAGCTTTATAACACCGCTACTTTACTCTCAGGGCACAGACCTTTACAACAGCTAGTTGTCGAAACACGTGGACGTAAAAAAAACTGCAAATTCTACTGGTCCAAATTAAAAACGTCAGATTCAGGAAACACTCGCAGTCAGCCTGTATCTGCTGGGTGTTTCCAGCATTTTCTGTTTTTATTTTCATCGCACAATATCCCGGACAGCCACAGAACCGCACCAGTGGGACACACTTGCTTTTTACACACAAAAAAAGATTACTTGCACTGCACTGTGTGACCAGTACATCACTAGAGTTAACTGGCAGGCAACAATAAAAGCCCTGCACTGTACTGCAAGGACAAAGGCCAAAAATACAGAGCTCTGTCTGATACACCCAGAGAGCTGAATTAACCAGCCTTAAATTGGAGAGACACTGCAGGACCACTGATTTCCGAGCACCAACCCATTGATCGACAGGCACCCCAGCACTGGAAGGACACAGACCTGAACAAACCAGCCCTGGACTGCACGGGGACTGGCCAGTACAGCTACAGCACTGCACAGCAAGGAGGTGGACAAGTAGAAACCAAGCACATCCTGCAGGGACGCCGACTGCTACACTCTCAGCATGGTGAGGGAGGGGAGGGGTATCTCTGGTATAAAACCCACGGCACTACACTGTATAGAAACAGTCAACAGTGGACTACAAAGGCAGTGAACTTTACAACACCAAGTACTTCACCATAACGACACAGAGCTATAAAATTCGCAGCACTGTGCAGTAAGCACACAGACCTGTACACACCCAGCACTGTACCCCACTGTTAAACACCAGAATGCCGCAGCACTTCAGGGACAGAGACCTGTCCAACCCTGACAGTGGGCTGTGATCCACGGACATGATCAGTCCCCACCCTCCCACTGGACATCGTTCAGGATGTGGCAGGGAGAGCTGATGAAGGGGAACCTGTAGATGTTGTATGTTTACATTTCCAAAAGGCATTGGACAAGGTTCCATATGAGACACATGGGAATAAACTAAGAGCAAAGTCATTGGGGAAATTGTGTCAGTATGGATTGAAAACTGACCGTCACACAGAAACAAGAGGGTTGGAATAAGAGGGTCCTTTTCCAGCAGGAGGGATGTAACTTGTGGAGTACCACAGGATCGGTTCTTGGCCCTCTCAGTGACACTGAGAGAGGACCTGCTGGAGGGCTCATCCAGTGAGGGAATGTGGGTGGAGAGCAGCAATTCGGAAGGTGAAGTCACTGTGATGGTGTTGTACTGTAGGCTTCCCAATGCCAGCAGGGGAGAGGAACCGATATGTGGGCAGGTTATGGAAAGATGCAACAGCAACAGCGTAACTGTAGTGGGTGACTTTAGTTCCTACAATATAGACTGGGGCTCCCTTAGTGCCAAAGGCTTCGAGGGGCAGAATTTATTGGGAGTATCCAGGAAGGTTTCTGACACAGTGTGCAGATGGTGCAACCAGGGAAGGGGCCACTCTGGACCTTGTGTTGGGAAATGAGCCTGGCAGGTGGTTGAAGTTTCAGATGGAAAGCATTTTGGGAAAAAGTGATGGTAAAATAAGGAAAAGACTTGAAGAAGGGGGAAGCAGTAAACTGTGGGATAGCCAATGATAACAGTGTTGGGCAGGCGCTGGGACAGCAGACTGGGAGCTGTTGTGATTGGGTAAGTCCACGTCTGACATGTGGGAGTTGTTTAAAGGCCGGCTCGTCAGAATTCAGACTGAACTGTTTCTGTGAGGAGGAAAGACAAGGATGGCAGGGCCCGGGAACCTCGAATAGTGAGAGATGTGGCAAATTCAGTTAAAAAGTAAAAGTAGCAATCAGGAAGGTTTAGGAAGCTGAAATTGGTCAATACCTTTCAGGAATATAAAGCAAGCAAGAGAAAACTTAGGACATCACCAGTGTAAATGTGGGGGCAGGAAACGTCTTCGGCGAGTAGGATTAAAGAGAATCCCAAGGCACTTTATACGCACATTAAAAACAAGAGGATCTCTGGGGAGAGGGGAGGACAACAAGGACAATGGCAGGTATTTCTGCCTGGAGACGGGGAAGTGGACAAGGTACTGAATGAGTATTTCACATTGTTGTTCATCAAAGAGAAGGCTATGGTGGACAGCGAGACCAGGGAAGGGTGCGCTGATATTCTGGGGCATGTTTATATCAGGGGGGTGGTGGTATTGGGGCTCTTGAAGAACATAAAGGTGGATAAGTCCCCAGGGCTGGATGTGAGTAAAGCGAGACAGAGGGTTGCTGGGGACTTCACATAGATCTTTGTAACCTCCTTAATTACAAACAAGGTCGCAGAGGACTAGAAAACAGCCAGTACTGTTCCACTGTTTAAGAAGGACAACATAGACAAACCAGGAAATTAATGGCCAGTGAGCCTTAAGTCAGTGGTAGGGAAATTACTGAAGAAGATTCTCAGGGATAGGATCTACTTGGATCTGAAAAAAACATAAACATATTAGAGAGAGTCAGCAATGGCTGTATGTGGGGGAGATGGTGTCTTACACACTTTAGTGAATCTTTTGAGTAAGTGACACATTCGATTGCTGAGGACAGGACAGTGTATGTTGTACACATGGACTTCAGTTAAGCTTTCAACAAGGTCCCCCGTGGTATTGGTATTGGTATTGGTTTATTATTGTCACTTGTACCGAGTTACAGTGAAGAACTTGTCTTACAAACCGATCTTACAGGTCAATTCATTACACAGTGCAGTTACATCAAGTTAGCACAGAGTGCATTGATGTAGTACAGGTAAAAAAAACAATAACAGTACAGAGTAAAGTGTGACAGAGAAAGTGCAGTGCAATAAGGTGCAAGGTAGGCTGATACAGAACATTAAGGCACACGGGATCCATGGAGACTTGGTCGAATGGATTCAAAACTGTCTTTGCCATGGAACACAGAGGGTGATGGTGGAGGGGTTACTCTGACTGGAGGTCTGAGACCAGTGGTGCGCCGCAAGGATCAGTGCTGGCAGCTCTGTTGTGTGGGGTGTGACTGGATGAAAATGTAGGTGGGCTGATCTGTAGGTCTGCAGAGACACAAACATCAGCAGAGTTGTAGATGGTGGGGATGGTCGTCAAAACATTCAGCAGAATATTGACCAGTTGGAAATGTGGGCAGAGAAATGGCAGGTGAGGTGCTGCACTTTGGGAGGTCACATTTCTGACGTTTTCCTTGCAATTCCTCTCTCTATCGGAGTATCTGGGATGGCAGTGACGGCAGTGACCTGCTCCTCCTCGGGATGGGGGAGATCAGGGAGACTGCGAGTGTCCCTGATGGCTTCACATGTGGGACGTGCGCTTGGCTGCAGCTCCTGACTGACCGGATGAAGAAAATGGAGCTGGAGTTGGTCGTATTCAGGACCATCCGGAATGCTGAGAACATCACAGACCGGAGCTTTAGTGAGGTGTTCACACCTAAGGTGCAGGCTGCAGAGAGTTGGGTGAGCACCAGAAGAGGTAAGGGGAAGAGACAGACAGTGCAGGGTCCCCCTGTGGCCGTTACCCTCAGCAACAGACCTACCCCTTTGGATACTGCTGGAGGGATGACCTATCAGGGCACAGCAGCAGTAGCCAGGTCGGTGGGACTGAGACCGGTTCTTGAGGCTCAGCGGGTGAGGGAGAAGTCAAGCAGGGCAGCAGTGACAGGAGACTCAACAGTTAAGGGGACAAACAGGAGATTGTGTGGCTGTAGAAGAGATGCCAGGATGGTGTGTTGTATCCTGGGTGCTAGGGTCAGGGACATCTCAGAGCATCGGCAGAACATTATCAAGGTGGCAGGTGAGCAGCCAGGGTCATGGTGCACGTTGGTACCAATGTCATGCGTAGAAGGAGGGATGAAGTCCTGCACAGTGAACACCGGGAGTTAGGAGAGAACCAAAAAAGCAGGACCTCAAGGGCAGTTTTGTCTGGATAACTCCCAGTGCCACGTGTAAATGAGGGTAGAAACAGAAAGATGCCTCAGATGAATATGTGGCTGTGGAGCTGGTGCAGGGGACTGGGGTTCAATTCTTAGATCATTGGGATCTCTTCTGGGGGAGGGGTAAACTGTACAAGAGAGATGTGTTGCACCTGAAATGGATGGGAACCAATATCCTGGTGGGGAAATTTACTGGTGCTTCACAGGAGGGTTTAAACTGAAGTGGCAGGGGGGTGGACGCTGAGCAGCAGAATGGATGATGAGAAATCAGGGGATACCGTAACCAATGAGAGCAAATTTGGTCGTCAAGGTAGACAGGAGCACCGTAACTGGAGAAGAAAGACCATCGGTATAAACAGCGTTTATTTCAGTGCAAGAGGCTTTACAGGTGCGGTGGATGAACTCAAGGTGTGGATCGGCTTTGGGAACTGGGATATCATCGTCATAATAGAAGCATGGCTGAGGGAAGGGCAGGACTAACAGCTTAATGTTCCAGGACACAGATGCTACAGGTGTGACAAAGGTGCAGGTAAGAGAGGAGGCGGAGATGCCTTCTTGATGAAAGAAGACATAATATTGGTCATTAGAGAGGATATTCGTGGGGGATCATCCAGTGAGGCCATATGCGTAGAACTTAGAGACAAGAAGGGGATGGAAATTCTGATGGGATTGTATTATAGCCCCCCCCCCCCCGATATTCAGCGTTTATTGGAGGAGCAGGTATGTGGAGAGATTACAGCTGGTTGTAAACATAATAATGTAGACTCAGTGGAAGATTTTAATTTCCCTAGTATCGACTGGGCCAACCATGGTGTAAAATGCTTGGATGGAGTAGAATTTGTCCAAGAAAGCTTCCTTCATCAATATATGGAGGGAACTACCGGAGAGGGTGCAACACTGGGCCTCCTCCTGGGGAATGTGGTAGGGCAAGTGATGGAAATGTCTGTCGGTGAGCACTGTGGGTCCAGTGACCATAATTCTATTAGTTGTAAAATAATTACAGAGAAGGATATGGTCAGTTCACACGTTAAGGTCCTGAGCTGGGGCAGAGCAAATTTTGGAGCCATTAGGCGGGATCTTGCAATGGTCGATTGGGTGTTATTGATTGCAGCGAAAGGAACGTCTGCCTAGTGGGAGGCCTTTAAAAGTGGGATGTCAAGAGTTCAGGGCCTGAATGTTCCTGTTAGGGTGAAGGCAAGGCTGGCAGCTATTGGGAACCCTGGCTAATGAGGCTGTGGTTAGGAAAAGGAGGAAGGCATAGACTGCACAAAAGCAAATTTCACCTTGATGACTACAAGAAGTGTAGGGGTGCACTTACAAGAGAAGTTAGTAGAGCAAAATGAGAATCTAAGTAGGATCTGGAAGTCAAGGTGAGGCAAAGTCCCAAGAGATTCAACAGGTACTTTAAGAGTAAAAGGGAGGCCAGGCACAGAATATGCCCCTTAAAAATCGGCATGGCCGTCTGTGTGTGGAACCAAAGGAAATGGGAGAGATTTTAATGACTAATTCTCTTCAGTTTTTACTGTGGAGAAAATGATGGAAGCTGAGGAAATGAGTGCTGATGTCTTGGACCACATATCAATTAGCAGGGAGGAGATACTGGAGGCCTTAAAGTGCATGACTGTGGATAAATCCCCAGGGCCTGACCTGGTGCATTCTTGGACCATGTGGGAAGTTACAGAACATATTCTGGAGGTCCTTCCAGAGATTTTTGCTTCACCTCTGGCCACAGGTGAGGTTCTCGATGACTGGAGAGTGGCTAATGTGTTACTATTTTTAAAAAAAGCCCAGCAAAGGCAAGTCAAGAAACGACAGGCTGTTGACCCTGACATGGGTGGTGGGTAAATTGCTGGAGGGTATTCTGACAGACAGGATCTACCAACATTTGGTCTGCTTCAGGACAGTCAGCACAGCTTTGTGCCTGGGACGTCGTGTCTGACAAATCTCTTGGAGTTCTTAAAGGAGGTATCTAAGAGTGCAGATGAGGGTAGGGCAGTGGATGCTGTCTATATGGAGTTAGCAAGGCCTTTGACAAAGTCCCTCAGTCTGAAAGGTTAGATCACATGGGATCTAGGGGAGATAGCAAATTGGAATCAGAATGGCCTCAATAGAAGGAAGCAGAAGTTGATAGTCGAGGGTTGTTCCTCAGACTGGAGACCTGTGTCTGGTGGTGTTCCACAGGGGTCAGTTCTGGGGCCTTTGCTTCTTTATAATTCATATGAATGATTTAGATGTGAATGTACAAGGCACATTTGGTTAGTTTGCAAATGATACTAAATTAGGTGATGTTGGAGATGGTGCAGGAGATTATGAACAATTACTGAAGAATCCAGATAAAGTACTGTACTTTGGAAGATCAAACCAGTGTAGGATTTGAACAGTGAACCTGAGGGACCTCAGACTACAAGTGCAGGGCTCACTGAAAGCAGCGTCTTCAGGGAGAGAGGGTGGTGAAGGTGTTTGGCACACTGGCCTTCATCAGTCAGGACATTGAGTACAGGAGTTGGGAAGTTATGTTGCAGTTCTACAAGATGTTGGTGAAGCCTCACTTGGACTACTGTGCACAGTTTTGGTCGCCCTGTTATAGCATAGATGTTATTAAACTAGGAAGAGTGCAGAAAAGATTTACCATCATGTTGCCTGGACTTGGGGGCCTGAGTTACAAGAGAGCTGCTGGACAAGGATTTTATTGCCTGGAACGTCGACGGTTGAGGGGTGACCTGATGGAGCTGTATGAGATTCTGAGGAGCAGAGGCAGGGTGAAAGCACATAGTCATTAGAGGGGGTGCGAAAAACAAGAGGACATAGGTTTAAGAACAGATGCGATAGATTTAAAAGGGACATCAGGGGAAGCTTCTGCATGCAAAAGGTGGTCCGTATGTAGAGTCAGCTGCCGGTGGTTGAGGCGGGCACATTAGCAACATTTAAAAGCCATCTGGATGTCCACCGATAGGAGAGGTTCAGAGGGCTATGGGCCAAGTGGGAAGCAGTTCACTGGGAAACACAGTTGGTATGGTTGAGTTGGGCCAAAGGGCCTGTTTCCATGTTGCTTTGACTTTATTTCTGTGAAGGAAAAAACAGAAAATGGCAGAACCCACAGGAGCATTGAAGTGCAGAAGGATCTTGGGGTGAAACAACACAGCTCCCTGACAATGGCAAGAATGAGACAGTGTGGTAAAGAATGTCTAGAGCTGTTGAGGGTAAACATTGGGAAACCACATTTCAGCTGGATAAAACATTGGTTAGGTCACATTTGGAATATTGTGTTCAGTTCTGGCCGCTGCATTACAGGAAGGAGAATTTTAATTAGGAGGAGCAGTTGAAAAAACTCAGATTGCTATCTGTGGAGTTTCAA
The DNA here is from genome assembly GCF_009764475.1 of Pristis pectinata. NCBI lineage: Eukaryota > Metazoa > Chordata > Chondrichthyes > Rhinopristiformes > Pristidae > Pristis > Pristis pectinata. The sequence continues at coordinate 27,030,926 of NC_067433.1, read as the reverse complement.
AGGCTGAGTGGAGACCTACGCAATTATGAGAGACACAGATAAGGTAGAGTTTTTTACTCAGGCTGTAAATATCAAACACCAGAGGCACAGCCTTAAGGGGAGGGGGGATGTTTACAGTAGGTATAGGAGGCAAGTGTCTATTTCCCCCAGAGACCGGTTGGTGCGGGGAACCCCCTGCCAGCGAAGGGCTGGCAGCTGCTCCAACGCTGATGTTCCAGGGGCATTGGGACAGGCAGATGGACAGGCGGGGATGGAGGGACACGGACCGTGCAGGCGGCTGGTATCAGTGTCCCCAGGGTGGATGCAGACACTGTGGGCAGAGGGGACTGTCCCTGTGCCGGACTCTCCCCTGTGTGCTGTGCGCGTAGGACGCCGACACACACTCACCTCTCACTGGCAGGCAGCAGCAAAGGGTGAGGCAGCTGCCCACAGTGGAGGAGTCGGTGGCATCACCGCTCATTCCTCTAAACCCCATCAGGTACAGACCGACCCAGCTTCAGTTCAGTCTCCACCCCGGCCGGGGGGAATCCTCACCCCCACTCCCGGGCCCAGGTCCGTTGCTGGGGGAACGACGTCACTGACGATGCCGACCTGTAACGTCAGTGCGTAATGGATCACGTGATTTCCGGCAGTCCTGTGACACCAGACAGCAGCCTGGGAGGAGGGGCAGAGCGAGCTGTCAATCAGGGGGCGTCAGCGGGCGGTCTGGGTTTGAATCTGCAGCTGGGGAAGGGAAATAGGAATTTTCAGTGGAGCAGCAAAGGGGGGAATTCACATGGGGCGCGGCAGCCTCTGTACACAGAAAGGGAAAGGTCGAAGACATTGGAAAGAAAAATAACTTTAAACTCAGTGAGGTCGATTCGCTCTTCAGACGGGTTTAAATAATCAGCGTTAAATGACCGGAGAATTGAAAATAAACTGAAATGGTGGAAATCTGAAACTAAAGCAGAGAAGCTGCAGACACTCAGCAGCTCAGAAAGCAGCTGTGGAGAGAGGAAGAGAGGGAATATTTCAGGTCATAACTGGGAAGGGGGGCAGCAGTTCACGTTACTTTGCAGAACTGAATGGGGGGAGATCCATGGGATGTAATGAGTCACTGTACAACCTGAGGCCGCCAAGTGGGATAATGGGGACAGAGAGACGGTGAATACGATTACTGTATTTATTTGGGTTAGAAATTGTTAATAGCAGGGATTCATTGATTCCCAGTGTCATAACGTTTTACAGTTCTGAAACAGGCCATTAGGCTCTGCAGTCCACACCGACTGTCCGTATTAATGCCATCTCCAAAGAGCGTGGGGTCCATTCTGTTCCCGTCAGTCTCTCATACTGTGTGAGTGTAAGGTTAATTCACTTCCAGTCTTGTAGTTGAATACTTTGATTCTGTTATTCTGCCTGTGGATGTGTGACCAGTGGTCATCCACAGGAATCAGTGCTGGGACACGGTTTGATCAGAGAAAAATGCACGTGGGCTGATTAGCTTGCAGACGACACAATTGTCGGTGCAGTTATGGGTGGTAAGGAAGCTTGTGAAAAGGATACAGCAGGATATCAATCAGTTGGAAGTATGGGAAGATAAATGGAAGATGGAGTTTAATCTGGACAAGTGTGAGATGTTCACTTTAGAAGGAGAAACGTTTGAGGAAAGTGCATAGTCAATGTCAGCTCCCTTTGGAGCATTGATGTTCTGAGGGATCTTGGGATGCACATCCATAACTCCCTGAAAGTGGCAACACAAGGAGACAGGATGGTACAGTGGGAGTCGGTACACTTGTCCTCATCAGTCGAGGAATTGAGTATAAAAACTTGGGAAATTACGTTGCAACTGTAGAAAACTTTGGTTCGGCCACATTTGGAGAACTGGGTGCGGTTTTGTTTGCCACATTAGAGGAAGGATGGAAAGGTGCTGCAGAGCTTCACCAAAATGTTGCCGGGATTAGAGAGGATTAGCTGCAAGTAAAGTTTGGATGAACTTGGATGGTTTTCTCCGGAGGATGAGGGCTGAACTGAGGGACGTATATAAAATGAACAATGACACCGACAGTGTGGACAGGCAGAGTCTTGTTCCTCGGGTGGAAATATCAAACACTGCTGGGCAGAGATTTAAGGTGAGTGGGGGAAGGTTGAAAGGAGATTTAGGAGGCCAGTTTTATATCACACAGGGAGGGGTCGGTGCCTTGAACATGCGGCCAGTGGAGGTAGTGGAAGCAGATCCAATGGAGAAACATTGAAAGGGAATTTAGCCATCCCCATGAACAGACAGTGGAAGGAGGGACACAGACCAGATGCTGGCAGATGTGCAGTCTGAATTGTGAACACAAACAGAAGTGTTTGCAGGGGTGGTGGGAACACCCAATCAGGGCGGTCAAACGGGAATTGGACAGGTCCTTCAGGGGGAATAACCTGCACAGCTGTGGGGAGAAAGTGGAGGATGGGACTGATGGGATTGTGCTGGGATCCGGCACAGACTTGATGGACTGAATGAGCTCTCCTGTCCCAGAATGACCCTGTGCTCAGTAAAGACCTGAAAAACTCAGTCCGGTCTCCTGTGAACTTTCTGAAGTCCAGGGTGGACACGGTCAGTGTGTGTAACATGGTCACACTTCTATAAAACACAGGCACTGTATTCCAAGCACACTGAGCTACCAGAGCACAACACCGGCCAGTGAAGACACAGACCAGTACAACACCCAGCTCTCTAATACAGGGATAGAGAATAAACAAAACAAAACACTGATGGTCCAGAGCTGGACAGTCCCAGCAGTGCAATGTTACTCTGACATGTAAACATCCTCTGCACTGTACTGTAAGGCCACAGACCTTTACAACAGCCGGCACTGTACTATAAGGGCACAGACATTCACAATAGCTGGCACTGTACTGGAAGGACACAGAGCCTTCCAACAGCCGTCAATTGTGTATAACACACATTGCAGTGCATGAGAGGGCAACACCACACAAGTAAATCAACAATGTAAGACATGAACACACATCCCAACAAACCAAACACTGGTCTGTGGGGCCACTGATTTACAGCATCAACCCCTCTGCTGTACAGATAAAGACATGAACAATCTCTGCAAACACCGTGAATTCACAGCCCACTGCAGACCACAGACAGCACAGTGTGGGCAGAGAGCTTTATACCAGCCACCCTCAACACTATAAAGACACAGACCTGTACAACCCAGCCCTGGACTGTACGGGGACTGCCCAGTACAGCTGCAGCACTGCACAGTAGTGAGGTGGACAAGTAGAAACCAAGCCCAGTCCTACAGAGCACCGGCTGCTGCACCCTCAGCATGGTGCAGGGTGCTGGGGACCCTCCAGAATCTCCTGTCCAGTGGGTTATGGGAACCAAAACACTGGAGGGATTTTGGGAAAGGGTTGGGAATTGTGTGGAAACGGCACTGAAGAGGAGTTGAAGCCTGGGGCTGACCACCCGTGACCGAGCTGTAAGCCATCTCTCCTATTGTCGCCCACAATGGGTTCCCAACTTCCCACAGAAAACGAGTGTTATTGATGCATCTGGTGTCACACTCTCGTTGATGGGGGACGGGAGATTTTGTTGCCCCACAGGAGGAAGGTGGTTCATTATTTGCCCCTCCGTACCTTCGTCCAACAGAAATCCCTGCCCTTGGTTTCTGAATGTTCCAGGTGAGTCCGGCCTGAAGTGTTGTGTTCCAGCTTCCCACTGCATTGTCACACTCACAGGTTTATGCAGCAGAGAAACCGGATGGTCTTCTGCCCATCATGTCCGTGCCGGCCACCGAGGATCTGTCTCTGCTGATTCAGAACTTGGTATATCATCTACTGTGTCTTGGTGATTCAAGTACTCATCCCCATGGTCCTCAAATACCTGCCTGCACCAACCCCTCAGTCAGTGTGTTTTTGATTGTAATATCCCTCTGGTGGAAAGAAGAAATTCTTCCTCAGGCCCACTTTAAACCTTTTGGTCCCCTCCTTAAAGCTCTGCCACAGGGAAACATTTATCCTGGGAGTACCAATGAAGACCTCCCAAGGATTGGGCCACTGGGGATGGAAATATGGGAATTCTCTGCAATCTTCCCCCAGGCACTAGGTTCCGCTGGGGAGGGAACTTCCAAACTTCATGAACCAGTTACACTTGAAAGAAATATAGGGCTGGCGTAATGGGGATAAAGGGAGAGCTATCCCTCCTCAATGTACTCAGCTGGGTCATTGAGAACTTTAAATGAACAGAATACATTTTCCCCACTATCTTCTCGTTCAGGACAAGATTTTGGACAGCGGTGAGTATCATTTCAGAATTTAAATCATTCAGTGTTGTACAGATTAAAATGTGGTGTGTGAACTCTTGGTACAAGGAATGGTGGTATTATAATTTTAATCCTGGGACAAGTTTCCCATTCCCATAAAATCCACTTTTGGGACACAGTAAATAAAGGATGGAACATGAAGAGCTGGTCACTATGCTTCATTCAGCATATGTCATTCATGTTAGTTCAATGATTTATGGGATGGGAGCAGAGAGTGAGATCCCTTTTCATTAAATGGGAAATGTGGTGATTAATTTCCTGAAGTATCAAAAGATATCATATCTGATGAGGGATTTGAATCAGTTTGTTTCTCATTCTGAGTGCTTGGGTTTAGACTTGCAAACAACGAATTGGGAGATTCAGGTGTGAAATTGGTGTGTGTGGCTCTGAGGCACCCGGACTGTAAACCTACAGACACTGAAGTAAGTAGTAGAATCTGAACAGATTGTGTTTTGGTCATATTCAGTATCAATGCTGTTGTATATAAAGGCTTGAGATTTCTTAATTTCCATTTCTTTCTTTCCATTACTACCTCTAGTCTCCAGTCTGCATGTTAACGTTCTCACAGCTTCTTGTGCTCAGGATCTTGCCTACGCTCTTGGTACAAACCGCTCACTGATAAACCTGTACCTGGGTTTTAATTAGCTGGGAGATTCGGGGTTGGAACTGGTGCCTGTCGCTCTTGGGAAGTTGGACTCTAAATCGAGAGTCTGTTAGTATTTAGACTGTGAGAGATTGGAGCAGATCTTCTGTTCATTTACCCGTGTCACCGCAGACAATATTATGCCCTCATCTTGGGTTTGGTCGGGTGGTCACCCTACCTCTCAGAATTAGAGTGCTTTCCATCCACTTGAAGAACCAGACTGCTCCATCCAGTTATGTATGAGAGGAAAGTATATATGGAATGCCTTTATCCAGTTGCTAGATAGACATGGGCCCACAATATGAAACTGTATACACCTGGCCCCAAATGGCAGTCGGACAAAGAAAGCTACAAAGAAGCACAGGCATTCAGCTCAACGGATCTGAGGTGTTGGAACCTATATGTTTGCAACTTGGAAAAGAATAGAAAAAAATGGGATAGTATCCAGACAGTGCTGTAATAACGATTGGAATCTTCTACTGGGTGTCGGCACTTCTGTCGCATTAACATGGATTTTTGATAACCTGCACCAGTCTTGGCTGTCACTGAAGCAGGTGCCATCTTATTCTTGTCCCAGTATTGCCATGTGAAGAGTCCATGGAGTCCAGTGAGGTAGCACAGAATTCCTCATATTCCCCCATTCACAGGTTGCTCTCCTGCTGACCCTGTGGCAGGTTAGACCAGTCATATTGAGTGGACCCAGTAAGATCAACGGACAGCAATGAATTCTGGGGGAACAGTTAGAGGAACTTGCACTTGAAAAGGTGAATGATCTACAGTGAGTGAATGTTTGACTTTTAAATGGGTTTCTCTTATTTTCAAAAGTTTGTGAGTGATGCTTGAATATTTAAATGTTTGAGATTCTCAACTGTTCGATTTCAATGACAGAGACAGTGGTGAGCCTGGGGCAGGGCTTTAGCAGCAAAGCCCTTTCTGTTAATGCAGCCCGATGCTGAGGTTCTGAAGCCCTCTGCTGCTGAATGATGGGGAACCTCATTTCAGAGGATGGATTCCCCGTGGATCATGATGGTATGAAGAGACAATCTCATCAGTTATTGAAATCTAGTTCTGTGGAACATCTACCCAATCACTAATGTCAGTCTGAATAACAAACTCATGGAGATTTCCCTGATTACTGTTACTTCTCTATCTGATCTGCAGTTTAAGGGGTCCCAGTCTCTAGGATGCTTGCACTGAGAAACTTTCCTCTGCTCTCAGTACAATCCCCTCGCTGACGGAGCTCGACCTGGGGGGAAAGAAACTCCTTCACAGACCGATCTGTCCCTGCTCTCCGCCATTTCATTTGAACCTGCCGGAGTCCGAAATGGTTTGTATGAGTGTCTGTGCAAATATTTTGTATAATAAAACAACAGTGGATCCATGGGGTTTTCTGGTGATTTGTCTGTAAGGGATGTTGAAGTATTAACCCCAGTCCCCTGTTATTGACATTGTTGTGCAATCTGTTTCCTTCCTCTTCAATCTGTTTTGGCTGGGGGAGGATCATCAGTTCAGTCTGTGACGGACTCAATGAATGTCCCTTTAAGATATAAAGTGTGTGTATGTGTGTGTGGGGCGTGCTTACGTCAATAGAAGATAAAGGACGTAATGACGTTGTTGAAGAAGTTAGAAGAAGAAGAATAAGGAGAGAGAGAGTGAAGGGAGAGAGACACCAGCCTGCTTGTTTTCTCTATCGATGGATGAGAAACAATAACTGTGTTTGCCACTGAAATCCATGTATGGAAGTTGGAAGTAATCCGGTGGAGTTCACTTTGTTGCTGACCTGTAGAAGGAAACAGGTATTTGTGTGTGGACGACCACGGTTCGGATGCTTTCGGGGTGAGGAAGTCACTACCGAGTAAACACTGAAGTGTCGTTTGGGTTCCATCGTGGAACATTTGGATTTCGTATGTACTCTCTCTATGTTTTTCTACATCTACATCTTATCTTCAGACAACGGTGGTTGTTGAAGAAGCCCTTGCTCATGTTTCACCTGATGGCTTGCGGAACTGAACTTTAAGAACCATTCCGGAACTGGGAGTTTTGGACTATGTCACACACACACACGACGAGTCTAGTTTTGGGGTTAACGTTCAAGCTTTAACATTTTTGAATTCTAACATACTTACATTTTTACTTTTATTTTACATATTATCATAAGTAGTGATTAATAAAATAGTTTTTAACACTAAATCATGCTCAGTGTGTTTCTTTTGTTGCTGGTTAGTGACAAGTCTAACTTGGGAGAAAGAATTAAGGTCGCTGCAGGAATCCAGACCTGGACTGAGTTTGAAATTGTGAACATCTCTATGTATAAACATGTCTGTCTTTGGGATTGGATTAATTCTGGCTGATTTTCCATTCCCCTTAATTAGATGCATTCCAGGTCTTCGGTTTCCAGAACAAGAAGCGTGGCTCTGTGGCATTGCTTCTGCCAATATCTGGGATTGGGGCTCATGTAGTGGTGACCTGTGTAAATGTGTACAGACAGGAAGGGCCTGAGGTGAGTTCATTTTGAGATGCCTTCAGATAATGACACACAATAAGATTATAATTTTAAAAAAATATTTACAGCGTGGTAACAGGCCCTCCCGGCCCAACGAGTCCGCGCCGCCCATTTTAAACCCAAATTAACCTACCCGTACGTCTTTGCAATGTGGGAGGAAACCGGAGCACCCGGAGGAAATCCACGCAGACACGGGAGAACGTACAAACTCCTTACAGACAGTGACGGGAATAGAACCACGTGCTAACCACTACGCGACCGTTCCTATTGTCGAGAACCTGTTCATCTGGGATGTGGCCCTTGTTCAGTGATCTCACAGCTTGCCATGAGCCAGAGAATGGACCGCATCTTGAGCGTTTCCTGATGATATGCACAAATTGGATAAACAGTCTGTGGTGTTTTTGCCCAGTGAAATCATTGACTGGAAATATTTGATGTGTATTCTGTCCCATCCATAGCGGAACTCAGACAGGTGTTGTCCATTTGGGTCTTTTGAAACTGTGTCACCACTCATCAAGGTCATGATTACTGATTACTCTTCACTGTTCCCATATTCCATAGTTATCTTAATATTAGAAGTCTATCAATCTCTGTGTGGAATGAACTCAATGTCTTGGCCTCCACAACTATCTGGGACAGAGAATTCCACAGATTTATCATTCTTTATATGGGAAGTTTTTCCTTGTCTCTGGCCCAAATGACCAATTCCTTATTCTGAGACTGACTTCTGAGTCTAGCCTCTGCAGCCAAGACCACAGCCTGCTTGCATTCTGCCTTTCAGTCCTGTAAGAATATTGCTAGTTTTTACAAGATCTCTCATTCAAACCTTTGAGACAACAGGTGCAGTCTACTCAAACTCCCCATAATGCAAACCCACCCTCCCTGGAACTTGTGTGGTCCATCTTTGCTACATTCCCTCCACTGCAGGTATGTCCTTATTTTTAAGGAAGGAGACCAATGTCACAGGCAATCCTCCAGGTGCGTTCTCTCAGCTTCTATAAAATTGCAGCAGTTCATCTTAACTCTGGTACTCAAATCATCTTGAAATAAATGCCAATATGCCACTTGACTTCCTTGTGTACAAGTACTGATGGGTTGCTCTTGATCTCACATTATAAAGTCATACCGTTTTAAAATCATGCTCTGCCTTTTTGTTTTGTAACAATGTGGCTCACTTCACATTTTTCCACATTATGTTCCATTTTCCTTACTTTGCCCCCCCCCCCCCCCACTTGCCCATCTCACTCAAAGCATCTTTACACTCTCCTCCCTAAGCTCGGTCCCAGTTAGTTTTGTGTAATCGTCAGGCATGGAAATATGATATCAGCTTAATCATACTGAATGGTTGGGGCCCTAACACCGATCCCTGCGGTACCCGTCAGTCACAAAGTCGAAGTCGAGTCTATTCTCACATGCACATTTGCATGAATGCACAAGTGCAATGAAAATCTAACTTGCAGCAGCAGCATCACAGGTTCAGAATTCACGAGAAAAAACACCAACATAAATTATACACAAAATTCTAGAGGAGCTCAGCATGTCTGTGGAGGGAAATAAACAGTCCACGTTTAAGGTGAAGACCCTCCATCAGCCCAGCATTTTGTGTGTTTTGTTTCAGTTTCCACCATCTGCAGAATCCCTTGTGTCAACATAGGTTATACACAATTTTTACAAGAAAGAACACAAATTAAAACAAAAAAAATACATTTTAGTGCAAATTTATCATAGTGTTGCTAAACTGTAGGGATGAGGTTGTGTTGGCTGGTTCAAGAGCCTGCCAACCTGAGGAGCATCCTTTGATATTTAATTTATGCATTCTGTCCAGTGACCAATTTTCAATCCATGACAATCATGTTTGATTCTCCTTAGTATGTGCAACAGAATATGAGGCAAAATGGTGTCAGCTCAGAATGTGGTGAATGTTTTGAGAACGTACTGGAGTCCTGGTACCCAACCTTGGGATGCAGGTAATGGTGAAAAATATGTTTTTTCTGCAAAACCTGGTGTCTCGGTCTTTAAGTTATGTGCCCAGAGATAAGAAGGTACCACCTGGTACCATGGAAAAGAACTCGGGTCAGGGGTTTTGAAGGGTATAAGAAAAGAAGCTGCTCCTTTTATTAAGCAGTATCTATTTTAGGCTGGATTTGTGACCAATGCTGTGAAACCAACACCAGGCAGAGAGAGAGAACTACAGAAAAGGCTGTCGGATACCTGAGGTTCCCTTCTGCATTCTATCAGATCGATTCATTGACTGATTGGTTAAGTATTCATTCCTTCTGTATTTTAGTGAAACGGTTATTGAGTGGACTTTGTATAATCCCATTAAAGCAGTTTTTTTTTTCTAAAATGACCTTTAATGCGTGTACAGTTCCTCCTTTATTTCTGAATACCTCTTGCTGCTGAATCAGGAAATAACAAGGAAGGAATTTTAAAATGTTTCGTGACAAAATTGGCATACTCTGTCGGATTCAGCAAAATGCTTTGCAAACAGGACATATCCACTGGTAGTACAGAGTTTAGTTCCCGTGGTGGACGGACAATATCCATGGTTTTGGAGCAGTATTCAACACATTGTCCGTGTGTTTCCCTCCCTCGTGTTGGAGAGCAGAGATGGAAAGCAGCAGTGGCAACATCCTGGGGATGGTAGTCACTCCGTTAAATAAGGTAGGGTTTCCCAATCAAAAGCGGAGTAAGGGTACGACCTTTATTGAACTTGCTGTGCGCCTGGAAAAAGGAACAAAACTGGCGTCAGGCAGCATAACAATGGGTGGCCACCCTTGCTGGGGAAGTGGTAACCCTGGAACTGCAAAACGTCACATTAACTGAATCAATTGTCAATGCATGAACGGACCGAAACCCAGCAAACCTCCCCAGCCTGTTAGCTCATTCAAGCATACCAGGAAAATTGGGAATGGCTGCAGGATCAGGAACCGGATCCAGTCAGAGAAAGAGCCAAATGTTGGGATCCTGATAGCCGGGATGGCCATATATGGTATCATCCCGACCCTCAGTGTGGCAACGGTCCTGAAGGTCTCCTGTCAAGGTATGAGAAAGGCACCACAGATGAGAACCTGACCATATAAGCTTGTCTGATGACGATCCAAAGTACTGAGACTGTGACCAGGGGATGAATGCATGACGCAGGAAGAGAGCCTGGCCAGGGAGGTGGACAACTCAGGAAAAGGGGAAATGTGGGATAAATTTTAACAAAAGTCCCTTGTTTAGATTTATCCCACATTGAGTCCCTTGCCTTATGCTTGACTCAGTTATTGGATGTGGGTGCCAACGCAGTGTTTCTAACTGCTGAGGAGGCAAATAATTTTCTTCCTTTCTCTGACAAAGCTGTATTAATCAACAGAGGCGAAGCGATAACGATGACTTGATGGATCTGTTCGCACGGATGCAACGTGTGGTATTGAGGGTGTATCCCTCTGCGATAGATTGGAAGCTACACAGAATACCTCGGCATGCAATAGATGAGGGAATTATCGGACTTCAGTCTATGGCTGCACATGCTGGTATTTACCAGAGACTAAGGTGGGATGGCCCAGGGACACATGGATGGATGAATTCAATAAGCACCTGCCAACATGAAGGGGGTCTTGCTGCCTGTATTAATACCACAACTGTGACGGCCCTTGAGGGAGGCATGCGACAGGACAGAGGGACTATAGAAAAGTGAAAGTCAGAGCTCTGCGGTGAAAATTAAGTCTGGGAGACAATGAGGATGATGGAGTCAGTAACGCCGGGCAACTCGGAAAGAAATGTTTCTGGCCCTGTTGAGGGCAGGACTGGAAAAGGCAAAGATTGATGGTATTCCTCCGGGAAGCTTATGGAAGCATCACTGTGCCAGATAAGGAGTTGAGCCTTGTGCCCCTCCCGTGGAAGAGCAATTCACAATGCGGGCTGAGGTAGAGAGAATGGCTGACAAGTCATTGGGTTATTTAACGCGGAGATCGATGGATTCTTGACGGGTGGGGTGGTGGGGGTGGGGTTAATGGTTACTGGGAGATGGTGAGAGAATGGGGTTGAACATAACCAGCCATGATTAAATGGCAGACCCGACTCGATGGGTCGAATGGCCTCATGCTACACATGGTCAATTCAGTCCCTCCTCTACCCCACATCTAGCTCCATCTGTCACACAGCCTCTAAACTAACAATCTCCCCACAGCCATACCCAGCCACCTTTTCTACCCCTAATATTACCTCCTATCACAATGACTTTGTTCCAGCCATCAGCCACCACTGCCCACCCGTCCCACCCCTCATCAGCTGACGCTCCGCCCCAATCCAACACATCCCCGCCACTGAGCACCCCGACCCCTCCCCCACTGTTGTCCATCTAGTTCATTCCCCCACTCCCCAAATGTTCCACACTGACCATCTTCCCGCCACACTCAGTCCCGATCAGGGGCTCGACCTCAAGCGTCAACCCTCCCTTCATCTGCACGGATGTTGCTTGTCCTGCCGAGTTCTTCCAGCAGTTTGTTCTTGTGATTCAAACTCTCCATGTTACTGAGGACAGCAGGACATTCACTCCCAGACCATTCAGCTCTTCCTGTACGTCATCTGATTCCATTCCCAGCCCACATCCCCCACCCACACCCACCCTTCACACCCCACTGTCCCATTGCTACCTGTGGCCCCACAGCTCAGGGGTTGGAGCCCTTATCTTGTGAATCAGCTCAAATATCAGTTGGGCTGGTCCCTGTGAGTTCCCCAGAACAAAACTGCATCACACCTCCCAACCGATGGAACTGTTGCTTCTTTCTTCAAGCTGTTAAAGTGACTTGGAGGGCCATGTACATCGATGTGTAAAGGTCCTGGGCAGTTACAGAAGTTAAACAGCAAGGCCGAGGGACCCCACATTCTATGTCTCAGGGACTCCGCTTCAGCGATACAAAGTTCTGGTTCGCCTCTCCCAGGAGCACAGGGAGCAGCGCACAGCCCCACACCAGGGGAGGGAGAATCCAGTCTCAGTTACAGAAGTGTGGATTGACTAGAATGATCCCAGGATTCCAGGGTTACATCATGTGCAGAGATTACCACCCAATATGTATCCCTGGGATATGGAAAGTTGAAGAGTGATCCGATGGACGTTTCAGAATATCAGAGGGATCAGGTGGAGGAGAGGGAGAGAAACTATTCCCCAGGGAAGTCTGGCACTCGGGGACAGAGTCTGAATATCAGAGCTGGGAGCCTCAGCCCGGATCCCCATAGGCTGAGGAGATGTCCATTGACGATGTCTGTCTCACTGTTTACAGCAGCCAGACCCACACAAACTGCAGCAGTCGGTGCATCGGCACATCCCACCCTCAAATCATCAAATGTAGAACATCACGTCCGAAACTTCAACTTGATTTCACCAAGGGAAATGTTACATAAGTTCAGAGTGACTTTTTAATTAGTAAGGAAAATCAAAACAATCATTTCACAGTTCTGTTCCAACCTGACACAATCAGTAGACAACAATGAATGGCAGGTTAAATAATCCGTCCCATTTATCACCGTCACTCTGCATCAGGCTGACCACTGATTATACAATCACACATCAGTGCAGCGTCCAAGATCACTGCAGACTCAGGGACAATTATTGAGATATTTGACAAGTTGCCATGATATCAATAGGTTGCAGCAGGGACTGGCGTAAAAATTCCAGCTGCAACATCCTCAGCAACCTGCCCAAAACGTCTCTCTCCCCAGATAGTCCCACCCCCGGGACACTGAATGCCATCACTGGTGTCCCAGACTGAGCCCTACCTTGGGTCCTTCTTGTCGGTGCAGTTCCCAGGGCCAAGTGGACGGGCCGCTGAGTCAGGGGGCAGCAGGACCGCCCCTGATACCACAGCCACCTCAGCTCAAGTTGGGAACCGGTACAGCCACTTGGTGTTAAATCCATGCTGCAACCGTTTAAAGCGGAGGGTGGGCTGTCGGCCAGTTTTCCCACCCCGAGGCCAGTGATGTTCCTGCAGCAAGATGTTCACAGGGACACACTCAGTCCGGGTCTGGTTCCCCGCAGTTACTTCAGTTGATTCTCTCCACCTGAACTGAACTGATTCTCCCTCAGCCTGAAACAGGTTGAAGAATAAAAAGGAAATAAACAGATTGTACAACAGCGTCAGTACAGGGGGTTGGGGTTAACACAACACTTGGGGAAAAATGTCACCAGAAAAGCTCGTGGGTCTACTGATAATGAATCACATTAACACTCACGTGATAGCTTCAGATTCGGGAGGGTCAGGATGAGGCAGCAGAGAGCGGGGACAGATTGGTTTGTGAAGGAGTTGTATTCCAGGTCCAGCACCATCAGTGAGAGGTTTGTACTGAAAGCGGAGGTGAGATCCTCGGTGCAAGAATCTGTGAGACCAAATCCCTCAACCTGGAGATGAGAGAGAGTGAGGGTGAGGGACACAGAGAGACAGGAGATGGTGCGAATCCCCAGTGTTTATCAGTAATACAATTACTGTTCCCTCAGGTTGAAACTGTTCAGTCCGGCAACCTTGAGACCTGACCGGTGATGATCCTGACAGCAGGTGAGTGAACACACCCACACACACAGAACAGAGTGAGGGAGATACAGTCACACTGATTACACTTGCACAGTCGGTGAATGCACTGATGGATAGGGGCTCTTTATGGATTTACTGCAGGTAATGCAGGTAGATATTACTGGGATTGTCCTCCACATGCAAAAACCTCCTGGGTCACACACTGTACAACTCTCCCCCCACCCCTCCTCCCCCACATACACCACCCATTCCTGGGTCACAAACTGTCCATCCCGCCTGGGGCCATTCTTCCCCAGATCACACACTGTCCAACTTCTTTCCCCCCCCCCACCCATACACCACCTATTCCTGGGTCACACACTGACTGATCTCCATCTCCTCAGCTCACACACTGTTTCATCTCACTTGATGAATCCATAACTGTCCAAATCTGCCCCGTGCTCAGTGACTGAAATGTTCTCATCTTCAAAAGGAAATGGAGAAAAGCATTTCCAATGTTGACCCCTTGTCCGGCAGCATCATCCCCTCCGATACTGAGCGACAGAGTCACATCACCGTACATAACCTGACACTACGTGTGGCCTGTCCTACTGAGCCACAGTCAGATCAACAGAGGTGTATCAGGTGTGTCCATTCCACCCTGTGTGCAGTAAACCCATTCCCGCTCTCCTGGATCATCTACTGTGTCCTTCAACCTTCACTAATTCCACATGGAATTACCCAGTTCAGCCAAGTGCCACAGCGGATGGAGACCACTGATATCAGGGTACACGGTGGTTTCGATCGCGGCTGCTGGGAATTTAAATTCAGCTCAATAATCAAATGATTAAATAATCTGGAATAAAATGTCATTACCCCAAGTGGCTGGCATGCAGCTACTACACAATTATTTATTACTTCACCCGTCTCCCAGTGACACCGACATCTTGTGAACAAATGGTAAATCCTCCCAAATTTAACACGCCTTTTGGTGCCTTCACTTCCACTGCACCATCATGTGGATATGAAACATTGACTCCAATCTCCTTTCAGTTTGCAAGGCCAGCGTGCATCATCAGTGGGGCTGGAGACTTTCACATTATCACAGTGTAAAATTCTCTGCAGTTCCTGCTGTGGACACACATCATCACTTCACTTGTTAACACACTTACTGTAACCATCCACACACTAAACCAGACGTAATGCACCACCAGTGCTTCACCCAGTCCTTCCCTCCCCCTCATTTCCACTGATTCATAGTTCTAAGGAGCACTGAACTTTTCCTTCTCCTCTCTCCAAGAAAAGGACACACAAACCCAGCTTAATCTATATCAACAAGGGCAAGGAGATTATTTGATTCAGAGGGAGGCGATCCCTGCACAACTGAGAATTGACCTCAGTAGCAAGCCGTGTGAAAGGGCCAGATTTCCATTCCAAAGTTTGATTCAGCCAGCTGACTCATCAGGATAATCCAACACTCCCAATAGTACTGACATTAGCTTTCAAAATTAGGTGCCAAAATTATTTTAATTACTTGACCGAGTATTCCAACAGGCCTGGCTGGATTGTACCAGTGTTTTGGGATTGCCATTTGACTGTTGGGCAGAGCAGTGGCAGATTAAATGTAACCCTGATAATTGTGAGGTGATGCATTGTGGGGGTGGTCAACTGAGGGCATGAATGATCGAGATCCAGGGAGTACTGAGGAACACAGAAACCTTGGTCTATGAATCCAAAGATCCCCGACGCTGGCAACACAGGGAGATGGCGGGCTGAAGGAAGCAAACAGGATGTGAGCCTTCATTCGGTGGGGCAGAAAATACAGGTGCAGGATGTCTAGGTACAACTTTACAAAATGTCGATGAGGCTACATTTGCCTCAGTGCGCGCAGTTCCGGTTACCACACAATAGGAAGGATGTGAATGCACTGGGGAGGGTGCAGAAGACATGCTCCAGTCCCGAGGAAGGGGCTTCAAACTGAAACATTAACTCTTTCACTTCCCACACATGTGGTCTGACCTGCAGCATATTTCCAGCATTTTCTGCGTTTCACATTTCTATCACCTGCAGTGTCTTTGATTTTTCACCAGGATATTGCCTGGGGTGAAATGTTTCAGTTATGAGATGGGTTGGGCTTGTTGTCCTTGGAGCAGAGGAGTCCAATGGGAGAGATGACAGAGGTGCACAAAATTATGGGAGGCACAGACAAGGAGAAAGTAAACTAGTCACAGAGTCAAAGTCACACGGCGTGGAAATGGGCCCTTCAGCCCAACTGGTCTATGCTGACCAAGATTCCTATCTAAGCTTGTCCTATTTTCCTGCATTTGGCTCTTATCCCTCTCAACCTTTCCTACCCATGTACTGTCCAAGTACCTTTTAATTGTTATGTACCTGCCTCAACCACTTCTCCTGTCAGCTAATTCCAAATATTGACCGCCCCTGGGTGAAAAGGTTGCCCCTCAGGTTCCTATTGAATCTCTCCCCTCTCACCTTAAACCTATATCTTCAAGTTCTTGATTCCCCACCCATGGGAAAAATATTGTGCGCATCGCCCTATCTATGCCCCTCATGATTTTATACACCACTATGAGATCATTCCTCATTCTTCTACTCTCCAATGTAAACAGTCCCAAATTGCTCGACCTCTCACCTTAACTCAGTCCTGCGAGTCCCGGCAGCATCTTCATCACTATATCCAGCTTCACAACATCTTTCCTCGAGCAGTGTGCCCAAAACCAAATGGAATATTCCAAATACAGCCTCACCAACCTTCTGTACAACTGCAACATTGCATCCCAGCTTCCATGCGCAGTGCCATGACTGATGAAGGCCAGCCTGCCAAATGTCTTCTTCACCACCCTGTCTACCTGTGACGCCACTTTCAGGGAACCATGTTCTACAACACTCCGCAGGGCCTGACCGTTGACTGTGAGTTTCCAAGCCTGATTTGTCTTCCCAAGAGGCAACACCTCACACTTATCCAAATTAAACTCCATTTGTCGTTCCACAATCCACTTCCCCAGCTGATGGATATCCCTCGATAAATCTTGATAACCATCTTCACTGTCAACATCACCACCTATTTTAGTGTCATCATCACACTTAATGACCACGGCTGATACATTCTCAGCCGAGTTATTTATATCGATGACAACCAGCATTTGGCCCAGCACCGACCCCTGGGGAACACCACTAGTCAAGGGCGTCCAGTCCGATATGTAACCTTCCACTATCACCCTCTGCTTCCCAGCATCAAGCCAACCGTGCATCCAATTCGCTCGGCCTCCCTGGACCCCGTGTGAAGTTTCCACAGCAGCTGACCATGTGGAACCTTGTCAAAGGCCTTACTGAGTCCATACAGACTACGTACCGAGGGCAGAGGTGTCTAAGCCCAGAGGGCATAGATTTAAGCAGAGGAGTGAGAGGTTCAGAGGGATCTGAGAGAAAGGTTTATCACTCAGAGGGCAGTTGAAACCTGGAACACACTGTCCGAGGTGCTGGTGGAGGCAGCTACTTTCACCACATTTAAGAAGTGGATGAGCATCGAAATTGCCAAGATACAGTCGGCTGTGAACCAAGTACTGATAAATGGGACCAGTACAGACAGCGAGTCGATGGGCAGAATAGGCACGGCAGGCCAAAGGCCTGTTTCCGTGCTGTATGATCTCAGACTCTGGATGTGCTAAACTAACGACGGTGGCATCGCAAACCATTTGGTTCACAACTCCACACCGCACTCCAACTTGAAATAAACCAGACTGTACCCCTTTGTCCCCATTGCTTAAACCTGTTTCTGTCCAGGTGTCACACAGAGTTTGGCAACTTCTACTGAACAGCTGGCAATGGGTGAAGCTCCGGGGTCTTCTTCCATCAACGTTGGTTTCTGTTTGCAAACCTGCACTTCTCACTGTGTCGGAATCAGTGATGAAATCTGGCCTTCAACACTGTGTTCACATCCACAAGCATTACAACTTGAACCAGTTCAGAGTCTGATGCAGACCCAACCCCTGCACTCTGCACAGGAGGTCACATCTCTCCTGCATCCATCATTTAAAATACCCGAGGAATGGATTTTAGACTCAGATTGAAGGTTCCGGTGGACCTGACAAACCATGACTCCCCACAGCTGGTTCCACCTGTCGGTGCCTCCTCTTCCCTCCATCTCCAGGGAGGCTGCATCTCCACACAAACTGCTCATTTGAGAGGTCTGCCTAGATCCGTGACACAGGAAACCCCATCACTGTCACTCTCCTGTCATTGTGTCTGTCTTACTCACCCCTGGGGATCCTCCTGCTTTCCGGCTCACTCTCTTCCTCAGCAGCTGCTCTCCTCACTCACGGCCTTTGAACAGATCACAAAAGCCCAACCAAGATGATTTATTGGAAAGGTCCGGTCTCCCTCCACCAGTACCGTGTTACCCCTGGAGAAGTTAACTGTCTCCTCAGCCCCTTCTCACTTCCCTTTTCCTTTGTGAACTCTGGGTATTCACACCAGATCTGAACCCACTGTCAGGACATTTATATCTCACAGAAGTCTGTACAAACCCGTGCCCTTCTCTGATGCAGAGGTCACTGCGTCCCCTTCCCCATCTGCACTCTCAGCCATGCCAGTGACAGGTGTTCCCAAATTCTCGTGTTCTGCAACAAACATAACGTTAACAGGAGAGTTGGACAATAATTAGGATGAAAAGGAAAAGGTTACATTTAGAAATGACACACATACTGTACCAGATCATCCGTCATTTACAGAATTTAGTTTCCGAACCTTCCTCACCGGGTCGCTCACCGTCCCATCCCCTGGGACTCACACACCCTGGGTCGCCCCTGTCCTGCCCCCCGGGACCCACCTTCCCCGGGTCGTGCACCATCCGGTTTATCCACCTTAATAAGGCCATCCACACCCTCTGCGCCCGCACAGACGGGACCACCGCCCCACACTCTGCACCCAAACAGACGGGACAACACCCCAACCCTCTGCACCAACAGAGATGGAACCATCCCCCCACCCTCTGCACCCACACAGACGGGACCACCCTGTGCAGCCACACAGCTGGGACCACCCCCTCCACCCACACATACGGGGGAGCCCCCTCACCCTATGCGTACGCACAGATGGGACCACCGCATCACCCACTGTACCCACACAGATGGAACCACCACCCCACACTCTGCACCCACACAGATGAGACCACCATCTGCATCCATACAGACGGGACACCCCCCTGCACACACACAGATGGGACAACCACCCCACACTCTGCACCCAAACACACGGGACAGCACCCCACCCTCTGCACCGACAGAGATGGAACCACCCCACCCCACACTCTGCACCCACACAGATGGAACCACACGCTGCACCCATAAAGACGGGACCACACGCTGCACCCACACAGTGGGAACAACCCCCACCCTCTACACTCACACAGATGGGACCACCCCACCACACTCTCCACCCATAGAACGGGATGACACCACACCCTCTGCACCCACACAGACGGGAACACACTCTGCACCCACACAGACGGGACAGCCCCTCACCCTATGAGTCCGCACAGACGGGACCAACAACTCACCCTCTGCACCTACACAGACGGGACAACTCACCACCATCTGCGCCCACACAGACAGGACCACCACCCCACCCTCTGCACCCACACAGATGGAACCACCAGCACACACTCTGCACCCACAGAGATGGGACCACCACCTCACACTCTGCACCCACACAGACTGGACAGGCCCTGCAAACACACAGATAAGACAACACCCTGCACCCACAAAGACGTGACCACCCCCTGAACCCACACAGATGGGTCGGCCACCTCCACCCACACAGACGGGTCGGCCCCCTCACCATCTGCACCCACACAGACGGGACAGCCTCCCCACCCTCTGCCCCACACAGATGGGATGGGCCCCCACCCTCTGCACCCACACAGACGGGATGAACCCCTCACCATATGCACCCACACAGACGCGGCAGTCCACCACCCTCTGGACCCGCCCAGACGGGACGGACTCCCCACCCTCTGCACCCACACAGACGGGACGGCCCCCACACTCTGCAACCACACAGATGGGAATGCCCCCTACCCTCTGCACCCACACAAACCGGACCGCCCACACACACTCTGCACCTACACGGAACATCCACGCACCCTCCGCACCCACACAGACGGACCCACATCCCCACCATCTGAAACCACATAGACAGGTAAGCCCTCTGCACCCACACAGACGCGACCACTCCCCTACTATCTGCACCCACACAGTAGGGAACGCCCTCTGCACCCACAAAGATAGGACCACCCACCCTCTGCACCCACACAGACGCGACAAACTCCCCCACCATCTGCACCCACACAGACGCGACCACTCCCCCACTATCTGTACACACACAGACGGGAACGCCCTCTGCACCCACAAAGACAGGATCACCCGCCCTCTGCACCCACACAGACGGGACCACCCAACCACACAAAATGGACCACCCTCTGCACCAATTCAGAACAGGTCCAACCCTAGCTCCCACACAGACGGGACAATGCCCCCCACCCTCTGCACCCACACAGCCAGGTCAAACACCCCACCCTCTCCACCCACACAGATGGGACCACCTCCCACCCTCTCCACCCACAAGACGGGACCACTTCCACACTCTGCACCCACACAGTAAAGAACACACCCTGCACCCACACAGACAGGACAAACACCTCATCCTCCCCACCCACACAGTCGGGACCAACCCAAAACCCTCTGCACCCACACATACGGGACAGGCCCCACAACCACACAGACGGGACCACCCCCTGCACCCACACAGATGGGTCGGCTCCCTTAACAAACAGAGATGGGTCGGCCCCCTCACCATCTACACCCACACAGTCGGGACGGCCTCCCCACCCTCTGCACGCACACAGACGGGATGGACCCCCATCCTCTGCACCCACACAGACGGGACCGCTAACAGACCATTTGCACCCACACAGATGGGATGGACCCCCACACTCTGCACCCACACTGTCGGGATATCCCAGCGACCATCTGCACCCACACAGTAGGTACCAAACCCCACACTCTGCCCCCACATTGACAGGACCACCACACATACTCTGCACCCACACAGATGGACAACTCCCCCCACCCTATGCACCCACACAGACGGAATCACCCTCTGTGCCCACACAGAGGCAACATACCCCCCACCCTCTGCACCGACACAAATGGCAGCAACACCCCACCCTCTGCACCCAGATGAACACATCCCCACCCTCTGCACCCACACTGACGGGACAATCCCCGACCCTCTGCACCCACTTAGATTGGAACACCCTCTGCACATACACACAGATGGGACCACCCAACCCAAACTCTGCGAGCACACAGACAGTACCACCCCACAACCTTCTGCATCCACAAAGATGGGATCATCCCCCACCATGCGCCCACACAGATGGGACGACTCCCCGCACCCTCTGTGCCCACACAGACAGAACGACCCCTCCGCCCTCGGCGTCCACAAAGTGGGTACAAAACCCCCCACCCTCTGCGCCCAAACAGATGGGACAACCCCCACCCTTTGCACCCACACAGACGGGATGACCCCCTAACCCTCTGCGATCACACAGATGGGACGACCCCCCCCAACCCTTTGCGCCCACACAAATGGGACCACCCCCAACCCTCTGCACCCACACAGCCAGGAGCAAACCCCACCCTCTGATCCACACAGTCAGGACCTCCCCACCACCCTCTACACCCATGCTGATGGGACCGCCCACCCCACCATCTGCTCCCACACAGACGTGAAGACCACCTGCACCCACACAGACTGGACCATGCCCTCACCCTCTGCACCCACACAGGTGGGATGGCCCCCATACCCTCTGCACCCACACAGACAGGACTGTCCACCGACCATCTGAACCCACACAGACTGCACCACCCCACACTCCCTGCTCCAACACAGAGGGGTCCACCACCCCACCCTCTGCACCCACACAGAGGGGACCACCCCCCCCCACCTTCTGCACACACACAGGCGGGACCACCCACTCACACACTGCACCCACACAGACTTGACCGCCCTCTGCACCCACTCAGACAGGACAACACCCCCACCCTCTGCACACAGACATGGGACCACCACCACACCCTCTACACCCACACAGAGGGGACAACTCCCCTAACCTCTGCACCCACACACACGGGATCACCCGCTGCGCCCACACAGATGGGACAGCCCCCACTGACCATCTGAACCCACACAGACTGCACCACGCCACACCCCCTGCTCCAACACAGAGGGGACCACCACCCCACCCTCTGCACCCACACAGAGGGGACCACCCCCTCACCCTCCGCACCCACACAGGCGGGACCACCCCCTCACCCTCTGCGCCCTCAAGGACATGATGGCCCCCCCACTCACACAGTTGGGACAGCCCCCACCGACTTCCTGCACCCACACATATGGGACAACAACTGCACCCACAGAGACCGGATCACCCTCTGCACCCACACAGGCAGGACCACCCGCTGCACCCACAGAGATGGGAACACCCACCATCCGCTTCACCCATACAGACCGGAAAACTCCCCCCACCATCTGCACCCACACAAACGGGATCATCCTCTGCACCCACAGTGAGGGGACCATCACCCCACCCTCTGCACCCACACAGACGGGACCACCCTCTGCACCCATACAGGCGGGACCACCCCACAACCATTTTCACCCACACAGATGTGACCAACCACCACCCTCTGCACCCAGATAGACAGCCACCCTCTGCACCCACACAGTCGGGACCGCACCCCCTACCCTCTGCGCCCACATTGACGGGACCGCACCTCCCACCCTCTGCGCCCACGCAGTCGGGCCAGCATCCCCCACCCTCTGCGCCCACACAGTCGGGTCCAACCCCACCAAACCTCTGCGCCCACACAGTCGGACCAAACACCCCCACCCTCTGCGCCCACACAGTCGTGTCCAACCCCCCCACCCTCTGCACCCACACAGTCGGGTAAATCCGCCCCACCCTCTGCACCCACACAGTCGGGTCAATCCCCCCCACCCTCTGCACCCACACAGTCGGCTAAATCCTCTGCACCCACACAGTCGGAACAACTCCCCCACCCTCTGTACCCACACAGTCGGGTCAACTCCCCCCCACCCTCTGCACCCACACAGTCGGATAAACCCCCCCCCCCGCACCCTCTGCACCCACAGAGTCGGGTCAACCACCCCCCCACCCTCTGCACCCACACAGTCGGGTCAACCCCCCCACCCTCTGCACCTACACAGTCGGGTCCACCCCCCCCCCTGCACCCACACAGTCGGGACCATCCGTACACCCCCACGCGGGTAATTACAACAAAATGATCCCACAGAGACGCGGGTTCCACTGTTGTCCAGCGGAGCCCGGTCCCGCTCCGACCCGCCTACGATTTACACAAACCCGAGACCGGCCCTTTCCTCACCGCTGCGCGAACTGGAGAACCGCCGGGAATGCCTGGAGGACCCGGTCCGCGCCTGCGCTGGAGTCCTGATCCGCTTCTGCGCATCGCCGGAGCTCCCCACAGCGCCACCGTTGATTGGAGGACCGAATGAACAATGCAGTGGGACCGGCAGTTCGGCCGCTTCGCTTGGACACCCCAACCTCCGCCTCTGCTATATCTGGGAGACTTAAATGACCATCAAACACTATTCCCCTCAGCAATCAGCTGTTTAACTGATTCAACCACAGCTGCCTATCAGAAGCAGGGATGTTCAGTGTGCACATTATCAGGGTGTTTATTTAACTGGGCGACATAAAACACTGCAGCGACTGCAGGTCTATACTAATTAACTTTGGGGAGACTTCTCTGGCACTTATCGTTTGCATCAGGGTGCCCTTTCACTCACACAACACTGAATTCAACGTTGAAACCCTGTTACTTTCCGTCTTCGTCCAGCCACATCAGTAAAACCATGTTTATCCAAACACTGACTAACGAGACCCTGCACTGACCAAAGCCGCCCCAGACCAGACCATCCTGGAGAGTCCTCCCCAGTAACATTTGGAGATTTGTGACCCAGCCCGAGACAAACCCCACACTGCCCAGTCCACCAGCAACACGGCACAGCTGGGTACACAGTAGGTTTTCGGGGGACTTTAAATCACCCCACACTGAATTCAGTGGTGAAACCCGTGAAGTTTCCGTCGTTGTCCACCTGAAACCAGGGAAAGCGCCGATTAAAATGTTTTCAAACCAAAGCGCAGTCCACGCACGTCTGACGTCACACAGGGCATCACCACACATGTGAGGTCACACAGGGCTCCCGGTACACATGTGATGTCACACACAGTCATCCCCACACACGCGCCGCCCGGCTCGCGCGGAGAAGGTTTAACGGCCGAGCGTGCTCCCACCAACCTCCACCTGACCCTCCAACTGTCAACAGAGGGTCGAGCAAACCTGTTCTCATTGGTGCGAAGGGACGTCAATCACTGGTTATACCCAATAACGGAGGCGGATCCGCGAGGGGGCGTTACACCCTGCAGACCCCGCCTCCCGCTCCCTCTCCAAACTCCCTGTCAGACGCGAACAAACCTCAGAGCAAATGTGCCTCTTTTTTTATTTCTTCCCGTTTCGCTCCGGGGGAAGTTGGGGCCGTTTGTTAACCGGTCGCAGCCGGTGAGTTGACTGATTTATCGGTGAGAGGCAGGAGGAGTCCGCTCGGCCCATCGACTCCATGCCGGCCCCCAGGGCAGGGATCCCCGCAGCCCTGGACTGGAGAGAGTGAGGGGGGAGGTTGTCTCCGAGGGAGGGAGGGTCTTTCATTCCGTGTGTAGAAGACCGGGAATGGACAACTCCCGCAGTTTGTGCCGCTGATGCTTCAGTGTTGTTGTTCGGTGAGGCCGGGGGGTTGTGAACAGAGATCAGGGTTCAGCAATATCCAAGCGATTGGAATTAAATCAGCGTGTTTCCCCCGGGAGTGTGCGCTGTGTGCGGGGCGGGGGCGTGAGCTGTGTGCGGGGCTGGGGTGGAGCTGTGAGCTGTATGCGGTGCTGGGGTGAGGGTAGAGCTCTTGTCTCTGGCACTGGGAGTGGGGGGGGGTGGTGACGGGGCAGATCCGGCCGTCAGAATAAACTATAGCTGCTGTACCGGGTAACTGAGCCGGAGGAGGCGGCCGGCGGGTCGGGAAGCGGGTGTGGGGCGGGGGACTGAGCCGGCGGGTCGGGCAGCGGGTGTGGGGCGGGGAGCAGTCACCGGGTCACGTGACCCCGCCACCCGCTTCACCGCCGGTTTCCTGCATTTCGTGGCCCCGCCCCCTGAATTGAAGACGTGGCGCACAGCGCGCATGCTCACGGTTTCCGGATGGACAGCGGCTGAAGCGGGTCTGCGGGGGATGGTCTCCGGAACCGGGACTGTGAGAGGGTCCTCGCCCCCCATAGGGCAGGGAGCTGGGACAAGGGAGGACAGCAAGTTTCCATCAGTGAGTATTTTCCGCCGGTCTCGAGCGGGAGTGTCTGATGTTGGGCTGTGACTCCGGTTCTATTCCCCGAACAGGCGGCCACGGCCCCGCCTCCTGCGCAGAACCTGCCGCCGAACCTGCCGTCTGCACACGGAGCCGCCTGAGATCAGCCGCCGCTGGCTCCCTGGCATCCTGGTTCTGGGAGCGGGGTGAGGCTGGTGACGCCTTGACCACTGTCATCCGTCCAGTTGTATCTGGGTGCCTTTACCTCCATCACCCTGTCTGGTAACGGGATCTGAACTTCACCTGGATCGATGCCTGGGGTTGGCCACAGTTTTATATGATTGCAGGTAGCGGTAATTCGGCCCATTGTGTCCCTGCTGGAAGAGAAGGTTAAACAGAGTAATCGCACTTCGGAACACAGCTCCACGTATATGACTATCTTCTTCCTTCGCCTGTTCAGGCAAGGCAGTGAAATTCAGACTTGTCACATGCTCTCGTTATGCATGCGAGGGGCGCCAATTCAGTTTTTTTAATCTCCTCTCTGTTCCTACAAACTGCCAAACTTCAACCAATTATTCCTGTTATTGGACCCTTCTACGACGGGAAATTGGCCTTCTCGTCTGCCTGGGCACCTTAAAAATGTGTGCGCTTCAATTAACTCTCCCTTCGGGAGTTTCAAAGCAAATAATCCAGGCTGTTTAATCTTTCCACATAATTATTTTTACCATTTGTTCTGGCTTTGTTGTTTAAGGAGCTTTCTATATAGTAGTTGTATACCAATAATTCAGCATGCGTATCTTGCCGAAAGGTTGTCAGTGATTCTCCCTGAGCTGGTTCTGTGAGCTGCCAATTCCAACCATGTGGCAATGATGCTGTTTAAGGAAAGAGTTCAAAACTCTGAACCAAAGATGCAGAAGGAACAGCTATATGTCTGCATGGTGTGCTACCTGGAGAGAAATGTGCAGGTGGTGATGTTCGATGTACCTGCTGCCATTGTCATTCGTGTAAAGTTGTATCAAAACGTTTCTACTTTCATACGCCACATCCTTGTAATAGTGGCCAATGTTATATGAACCTTCCTAATTACTTGTTGAATGTGCATGCCAGCTTTATCTTTCAGTCACAAGGATCCTGGGTGACTTTACACTGCAACATTGTACTCTCACAGTGGGTAGAGACTTTCTCTTCCAAAGCAGATAACCTCATATTTTCCCACAGTATATTCCAACTGTCAATGTCTTGACCTCTCACTTATCTATTATCCCTTGCAGGTTCTTTGTGTCCTCCTCACAACTGGCTAAACCAGCCACAGGACTTTCAGTCCCTTCATCCAGATGGTGAACATGGATTGTAAGTATCTGAGGTCCAGCACTGATTTCAGATAGTTACTGTCAGGTAAGCCAAACATGACCTGTTTATCCCATTGACTGATGGGCTGCCAGTCAAGTGGGCTGCCTTGTCCTCGGTATGTGTTGAACTTGGGAGTTGTTGGAACTGTACTTGTCCAGGCAAGTGAGATGTTTTACATCAGGTTCCTGTCTTGTGGACTATGGGAAAGTATTCGTGCGTTTGGAGGCGAGTTCTTCATTGCAGGATGCTCAGCCCTCGATCTGTTCTTGTAATCACAACAACAATGTCTGGTTCACTTTCTCTTCAGTGCTGACCTCTGGATGTTGATAGTGAGCAGCTGTGCGATGACAGTGCCTTGAATGGCAAGTGTTGGTGGTTTGTCTCTTGTTGGAGATGGTCATTATCTGAAACTTGTGTGAATGTTGCTCACAGATACCTGTGTCTAAATGTTGCCTTGGTATGGGCTCATTGTTGAGGACTCCCATAGTTTCGGCCTCGCACCTCTCTACCTCTGCGCTGCCACTACTGAGAGAAACTGCAGATGCTGGAATCCGCAGCAACAAAAAAAAAGCGCTGATAAAATTCAGCAAGTCAAGGACCATCTGTGGAGGCAAAAGTTGAAAGTTGACGAGTGAGGTCGTGGCCCCGAATCAGGACTGAGACTGAAGGGAAACGTTTACCAGCACAGAGCAGTATGAGGCTGTGGGATGGAGGCTGGTCGGTGATGAGTAGAACCTAATGGGGAGGGGATGATGGATAGATGGAACCAGGCAGGGGAGGTAATAAAAAGGGGAAGATTGAAATTTCCAGTTTCAGGTATCCCACATCCAAGTGTTCTCTTCCCACACTCTCTCCCTTGTTAACCTCGTTTTCTTCTACCTTTGTTCACCTTTCCCAACCCCACCCCACCCCCCACCTTACCACCTGCCCATCCGGTTCCACCAATCATCTTCCAGCCTCTGTCCCACCAGACGTTATTTCTTCTTCCCTTTGTGCTGATATAATTTTTGACCTGAAATATTGCATTGCGCCTTTTGCTTCCAGTTTCTTCTTGACTCATTGAGGACTCTTTGGGGAATTGGTTTTTGTTATAAAACGACTGTTCTGGAGTTAATTAGGCCAATGTAGTTCTTTGTTTTAAAAATATTTTGACAGCAATTTTAATTTTAGATGGACAAAGCAGGAAACTTCATGGGTTTCACCTCTGAATTCATTGTGATTTTTACATATCCCCCAATGAACATTTGGAGCAGACATGTTATTTCCAGAAACGTGCCTCTATCTTAGATTTCCTTCTTTAGATACCGTACTTCTGAATGTTCCTTGAAGCTGGAATGACCAGAGGATTTATTGAAGGCACAGAGGGGTAGGGTAAATGCAGCCACTGGAATTTTAGTTCGACCGTCAAAAATGCCTGAATGTTCAGGGTTAATCTTTGTCATGATGAAACAAGGGGCATGTGATGTTGAGATTATTTCCATTTTCAGATATTTTTAGTGATCCATTCCCTCCATTACCAAGGTAACAGCCCGCCAGACCTGCAAGGAATGTTGCAAATTTTTATTGTTCTCTGCTCATTGCCTCTCCGCGGAGAGACAGCGGCCTCAGGAGCAGATGCGACAGAATGATGGTGG
Source organism: Pristis pectinata (assembly GCF_009764475.1). Taxonomy (NCBI): domain Eukaryota; kingdom Metazoa; phylum Chordata; class Chondrichthyes; order Rhinopristiformes; family Pristidae; genus Pristis; species Pristis pectinata. The sequence goes on along the minus strand of NC_067433.1, from coordinate 27,002,541 downwards.
GAGATAAGGATGTTTTTAGCATTTCCTGTATGGAATGCATGATGCCCGTGTTGGAATGAAGTGAGAACCAATGAACGGGTGGGTGGGGGATTTGGCATTTACACAAATCCGTTGATTATTTCAGTATGTCCCAAACATATTGCAATTAATATTTGTGCATGAAAATTTTAAAAAAATGTTGATGCAGGACAGTTAAAATTGGAAATGCTCAGCAGGTCAGACGGCATCTTGGACAGCCCCAGTTCTGATCCTGGGCCCCTGTCCACTTCTTTCAACAGATACAGCCCTATCTACCGATCTTCCAGCATTTTCTGTTTTTAATTTCATATTAAATGCATGTTGTTCCTATTACACTGCAGAAAATGTGTCAGCCAATGGTGCTTGGCAAGATCCCATTCAACAAATGTGTTCAGTTCAGCTGCCGGAGTCAAGTTGAAATGGATCTGTGCCCTGCAGTGACTCAGAGCTGATTTTCCAGCCTGAGCCCCGGTTCAGTTTGTGGATCAATAGGTTAAAGTTCTGCCGAGGTGTGGTTTGGAGGCATTAGTTTGTGAACCAGGAATGGCGGGGACTCTGCAGCAGCTTGCCAGCAGCAAAGATTCCTGACAATATTCATGCCTGGGGTATAATCCTGGGATGGAGACTTCAGGACTACGGAAATATCAGTGTTCAGGCTTCGGCACGGGTCGGTGGTTCTACACTGGGACTGGATGTTCCTGCTTCTGCAATGAAGCAGGAGTCTAGGGGGTTGGACATTTGTTGTGGGGAAGTCACTGACTACACCACACGGTGTGAGACATGGGGACGATGTGTGTTGCTGTCGGTGTGGGTGAGTGGCAGGTCAGACTGTGTCCCACGGAGGGTGGGTCCCAGAGTATCAGACAGTTTGTAACCCGGGAGGATGGGGACGGGCAATCAGTTTGCCTGGGATTATATGAGGTGTTGAGTGAACATTTCTGTTCTGGGCTCATATGTTTGGGTCTGGCATTCCTTTGGAAGCTGTCAATGTTATTCTGGGGAGAGAATGAATTCCCATTCTATCCCTCACAGAGAGAGGCCGTGCATAAATGAGCAGTAATGCATTTTCCACATGAATAATGGACCTGTGGTTCAGTATTCAAACTGTGTTTGGCAGTTCCACCTCTCTGTCACCTGTGATCCAGTGGAAATCAAAGAAAATGTAAAGATGCTGGAGATCTGCAATGAAAACAGGAATTGTTTAAAGCTATTCTGACAAAGAGTCTAGGACCTGAAACATTAACTTTGGTCCTCTCTCCACAGCTGATCTTTACCAGCTGAGTGTTTCCAGCATTTCTAGCTTTTTTGTTTATCACTGTATACACCTGGGAATTGTTTAAGTCTCCTGGGAAATAGGTCTGTGCACAGGCAATCATTCTGTGTTCATTTTCAGTAAAGAAACCACAGCTTTTCCCATTAAATTATCCTGCCACCAAATTTCATGTTGTTCCTGTAAATGTGCTCATTAGTTGTTGCTTACAAAGTTTACAAGAATGATAAAGACTTTACATACGAGGAGCTGTTGGTGGTTCTGGGCCTGTACTCGATGAAGTTCAGAAAGATTGGGGAAGAGCTTTTCTTGAGAGAGTTTGGGATCTGAGGGCACAGCCTCAGAATAAAGGAACTTCCCTTGAAAACTGAATGGGGAATTTCTTCACCCAAGGGGTGGATGATCTGTGGAATTTGTTGTCACAGAGGGCAGTGGAGGCCGTCATTGTTGTATGTATGGCAGAGATTGCTAGGTTCTTGACTGCTGAGGTGCTTAATGGTTACAAGGAGAAGACAGGACAATGGGGTTGGGAAAAAGAACAGCCATAATTGACTGGCAGAGCAGACTCAGTGGGCTGAATGGCCTAATTCTGCTCCGATGTCTTATGCTGAACTTAATGATAACTCCTTCATGTTCCATGTTGAATGTTGTGACGTGAGAGGGACAACTGTATATTTGTTCACTGAAATCATTATATTTGTATTCAACATTTAAATTTCAGTGAGTTTTGTTTATAGGAACACTGACCAGAAATGTTTTGTTCTCCTGCGTATTGCTAACCTGCTTCATTGTCTGTCCTGTTAACTTTAGTCCTGCAGTGAGAGACTGATAGGAAAAAATCTCACAGCAGGAAGTGAACAGCAGCTGAAGACTCAAGAACAGCAACAAGTGAACTAGCCCCAGAACTGAGAGAACCCTTCTGATCCAGAGTTTCCATCAATTGGGAGAAAGCTTGGTGAGTCTCATTTACCCAGACAGTGGTTCTTTGGACGTTACAGATCCGTACAAAGAAGGCAGGAGATAGTTGGAGTGAGACTGAATGTGCCTCAAAGTGCCAGGTTACACCTTTGGCAGACCCCGTTTCAGTGACTCCAGGTGTGGCAGCAGCCCCAGCTCTTTAAAACTTTCACATTCCCTCCAAAAGCGTTTCCAGATATCAATGTTTGTATCTTTTGAAGTCGTTCTTGGTCAGTTGTTCTGAAATTTTCTCATGCAGTTGTGTTAAGTCATAACCATCTCAAAGTGCATTGAAAATTCTCCCCATTTTAAGATGCCTCAAGTGCAGTCATACTGTAGTAATTGCAAAAATAGGGTATTGCCATGAAGTGCAACAATTTATTGTTGATTCTCTGGATACTGAAAGCTGTAAGTATATGCTATGGCAATGTTGGTCATTAGTTGTGGCAGTTTTCAATATGTTCCACATGAATTAACTCCTGGTGAAGTATCATGCATCCTTTCAATGAAGGTCCACTGACGTGGCACTGAACTGTATTTGTGTAAGTGATGGTTGAAAATAACCAGCACTTGGAAGTGGAAGCAGGCAGAGTCTGTTGGTCACTTTACTCCCCCAGGTTGTCTGTCACAGATGGGTTCTACTCCGACTGCTAACAATGATGTTTTTGGGCCTTTCAGTGAGGGGGTGAGGGATAACTGAGGGGTAGAATCCCTTCCTGAGGTACAAACACTGGGGTAAGTGATTTGATGGAAGCCTATCAGTGTCAGGGTGGAGAAGAAGGATCCCAGTGTGTTAATGGAGGAAGACCTGGAAACAAAACTGTGACTGGATTCACGTTGAGAACTCTTCAAAGAAAAGTGGAACAATGAGAGAGGTCATCTCAAGTTAATATTTTCCTGCCCAATCTTATACCCCCAAGTTGAGGAATGCTGAGCAGTAGAGCATAGGGGATGGATCAATTTAATGGATCCCAGGTAAATTTGTTGGCTAACTGAGAAACAGACTGTCTGTGCAGAGTCTGTCTCTGGGTAATGGGCAGAATCCCATACGAAAAGTATCCACAATCTCTAGCATGTACTATCCTCTGATCTACCTCTTCCCGCAAGACTTCCCCTGGTTACTGGAGAGAACGCACAGTAGAGTACCTCCATCTGCTGTGTGGTGGGGGAAAGAGCAGACAGTATCCGTGGCGTGGCATGGCATACTTGTCAAGTGTATCAGTGCTGCAGGTTGTGAAACATTGAGCAGACAATGTGCTCATTGTGGGCTGGACCAGAATTCGGAGCTGAGCTGGGGCCAGCAGCCTGTTGGTAAAATGGAGAAGAGAGTATAGGCACCCAGCACTACTCCAGAGACTAACTATGCCTTGTGGGAAGAGCCCAGAGATAAGCAGCTGAAGATTGACTGTGACAAAAATCTAGCCAGCTAAAACTCGTGGTAACAATTGATTAGTAGTCCAGTGCCATGTTGTCCATATCGGTAACATTGGTAGTATCTACAGGAGGCACTGTGTCAAGATGGCAACAATCATCATAAAAGATCCCCACAAGCCGGGCCATGCCATTTTTCTCACAGCTATCTCTCACTGTCTCACTGCCACACCCAGGTCGTGAGGACTGGGACCTTTCTGCCACTTACCCTGTGCCATGTACACCGGGAAGGGCCGGCCCACTTCAGTCCATCTCCCTTCACGTTTGTGAGCAGCCCCCTGATTGGACCGGACTGAGGTCCTATGCATAGGGTGCAGATCCCGGGCTGGGCTCAGGGTCATTTCCCCCGGGACAAGGTCCACTTCCCACAGCCCCTGGGGATTGCAGGGAAGCAGTAAGGGTACAGTTTTGCCCAGATGTGGAGGGCGGTCCATGAAAGTGAGGAGTGAAGGGGAATGTGGGCTGTCCCCGGCTCCACCCCGGTGTGGGCACTGGGCCACTGACAAGGGGCGGGATAGTCTGTGAAATCACCAGGCCAGCAGGGTGACCCATCAGGGGAAGGTACTGTGGTAAGCTGCAGCTCGGGGACTGAAACTTGTTGACATCGTGTTCAGTGCTGGATATGCCAGTGGGCTCCCTCTCGGCGGTTGTATGTCTGTCACAGCATTAATATGTTGGCGGCTGGTTAAAGTGTTTAATTGTATGTGAAGTACATAAGCGGGGAACAAACCACAGAGCTACACAGGATCAGTTCACGTTCGCCCTCTGGCAAACAATGACAATTAAATGCAGGAAATGTAAGAGCAGGTTGTGGGCTCATGCTGTTGCCCACTGGCCGGGTCCTGAGCCCAGGAGCTGGTGACTCCAGGGCTGCTGCAGCACCGTGCGCACCTCAAGTGTCCGCTCAGGGCAGTTGGCTCGGCGCTGCTTTAGAAAAGGTTGGATGTCGCTGTTCACACAGCTCCAGGCCGGCAGTGCCCAGAGTCCAGCTCTGGGGAAAGGAAGCAGCGGTGGGAAAGAGAAGGGAATGTTTCCCAACACTGGAGAGTAGGGCAGTGGCATCACTGTCCAACTGGTGCTGGATCCCACCGATCTCTGACCATCTCTCCCTGGCTTTGTTGTCGGTGAACATGGAGCATAGAACAGTGCAGGGACAGCTCCTTCGGCCCACCATGTCTGTACTGTCGCATGATGCTCATCGGACCTTATCCCATCGGCCAGCACATAGTCTATATCCCTCTTCCTGTCTGTTCACGTGGCTGGCTGAATGGTTCTGAAACGTTGCTGTCGGATCTGCTTCTACCACTTGCCCCGGCAGCACGTCCGAGGCACCGACCTCCCTTTTTGTCCAAAACTTGCCTCGCACATCTTCTTTAAACTCCCCCCGCCATATAAAACCTTTATCTTCTGGTATTTGAATTTTCCACCCTGGGAAATGACTGAGCATCTACTCTATCCACACCTCTCATAATTGTATAGACTTCCGTCAGGTTCCCTTCCTCCTCCGTCACTCCGGTGAAAACAACCCAAGTCTTCCAACCTGTCCTTTAAAGCTAAAAATCTTTGATCTTGGCACCATCCCGGTGAACCTCTTCTGCACCCTCTCCAAAGCATCCACACTCTTCCTGTAATACGGTAAACAGAAATGCACACTATACTCCAAAAGTGGCTGAACCAAGGATTTATACAGCTGCAGCGTGACTTCCCGACATTTATACTCCACACCTCGACCGATGTCGGCAATGTGTGCCGTACACCTCCTTCACCACCTTACCTCACTGTCTTGCCACATTCTGGGAGCTATGGACTTGCACCCAGGGTCCCTCTGTATATCAATGCTCCAAAGGGTCCTGCCCATTGACTGTATATTTTCCTCTTGCGTTTTCCCTCTCAGATGCACACCTCACACTTGTTCAGGTTCAACTCGATCAGACATGTCTCTGCCCAGTTTTCCAACTGGTCTCTATCCTGCTGAATCCTTTGACAACCTTATTCACTATTCACATCTCTGCCAGATTCTCTGTTGTCTACAAACTTGTTGTTCATCCCACTTCTAACGAGAATATTTTAAAATTCGTTCCTTGTTCTTTTCTGACTGTGCTGCAAGAGGTATTGGCAAACAAAGGAGACTCGGTGAACATGTTAAAGGTTATAAAGTTACTACTTTATTGGGATGACAGGAAAACTACTCATTAACCACTTCAAAAACTACATAAGGACAGAATACAAAGAATACTGATCAACCAGTCAGTGAAGTGATCAGTGCTGGAGGCGAACCCCAGTTGTCCGACAGCCATTTCCGCTGTTCGTTCTCTCGGCAGATTATGAGGTATTGTGTCTCCAACTTGAGTCTAGCCTCAAAGTGGTTGTAGAGGAGGCCATGGATTGACACGTCAGTAGGGCAATGGGATGTAGAATTGAAGTGGCTGGCCACCGGGAAGTCCTTGCTTTTGCGGGGATGGAGTGCAGGCTCTTGAAGAAGCCGTCATCCAGTCTGCGTCCGGTCTCACTGATGTAGATGACGCTGCACCGGATGCAGTAAATGACACCGATATATTTGCAGGAGAAGCCCTGCCTCACCTGGAAGGAACGTATTGGGGCCCTGGATGGTGGTGAGGGAGGAGATGTAGAGACAGGTGTATCACTTTGCACAGTTGCAGAGATAAGTGCCTCCTTTTTCAGTAAACAAGGTTTCCCTTCCACCACCATCAATGCAGCCCTCACCCACATTTCCTGATTTCCCCACGTCTGCCATCACCTATCCTCTCAACTACCACCTCACAAGCTTCCGCATCCAACACATAATTCTCCGCGACTTCCACCATCTCCAGCAGGATCCCACCAACAGGCACATCCCGTCCTCCCTCTTCACTTTCCGTACGGATCGCTCTCTCCCTTGTCCACTCGTCCCTCTCCACAGATCACCCTCCCGGCACACAACATCAGCACCAATGTTGTACAGAATCGGTTGCGACTGAGTAATTTGTAGCATTAAGTGATGAGAGGAATCGGTGTTTCATGGCCAGCAAAATGGTTTCAGCCTGTGCTACTGGAACTGGCGTCCATTGCTCAACGTAACGCGACTGGTGGCAGGAGGACCGAAGCAGTGGGCGCTGTCTGCTCAGCTGCTCCAACCTGCCCTGCAGTTCCGATGACCAACAAACTGGTTTTACTCCGTAATCCCGGTCCAGGCCACAGGATTAGTTCTTGAAACGGGACTGGCAAGAATTCCGTGATCAGTTTCCCCGGACTGTGCAGACACAGGGTATAATCCAGGAATAGTGCGGTTTTGGGTATTGTGTGACTGCGGCTGAATGGGCGCAGGTGGATCAGGCCGTGTCACAAACCGAGAGGATGGGTCCAAGTTATTTGTAAGTATTGTTCCCCTTTCCACCTTATTTAATGTCTGACCCAGCTGTTAATTCTGTGTTTATTACAGAGCGCCAGAATCTGACACCTGTCCCCAAAATGGCTGAAGGAGCGGGCAAGGGAGGAGTTCCAGTGAGCTCAACAGGGAAGGACGCGGGTATGTTAGAGAATCCTTTTGAATTATAAATATTGCATTGACAGTGGGGGGCGGATTTAATTCAGAAACCGCAATTCACAAAAGATTTGTGAAGGAACCGAGCAGACAGATGGGAAACACTTAACATCTATGGAGGCTGCACAGTCACATGTGGAAGTGGTACAATTACTGTCTGATTCGTGATCGTTATTGCGGATTTGCATTAAAGCAGTGAGAGACTCCAGAGATTCACTGAGGAACAGGGTGACCCAGCAGGCAGAAGGTAACCCAGAGCAGAGACGTCCTGATGGGCATGTTGAACAGTAACAGGAGACTGAGAGTGATGGGTTTCCACTTTCACGGGAATAAGCATTGTCTTGTCCAAGCACAGGTCCCCAGTGGATATTCTATATTCCTGGAGACAGGAAAAAAGAGGTTTCAACAGGTGGGACCATCTCTGGGAAAGGAACTAGGAAGAAATGTAGCCGTAGTTGACAGCAGTAACGTGTGACGGGCTGAATATCCACCTTCTCTACCATCTCCTTTGACCTGAATCAATAAAGTCATTATAACGTACTTGATGTTTTGAAAGCAGGAGAGACATGACCCTGTATCCAGAGGATAGAGTTTGGGTCTGAATCAGCAGAATGGTCCTGAGATTCTTTGATCAGTCACAGGACGTTGTGACGAGGGCAGGTTTAATAAAAGCATCATGAGTGTACAAAACCAACTACAGGTAACTTTCACTGCCAAGAACTCTCCAGTGCTTGGACACATCACGTGAGGGCACTTGAGAGTTGGTCAAACAAGTAAGATGCGGTTTCTTAAATGAAGAGATATGTGGAGAGTTTAAATGTAATAAGGGATGGAGTGAACTGCTGATTAATGTACTGAATTTGTATCCAGATCAGCGAAACATTCAAACCCCACTAAATGCTTGAATATAAATCAAAGTGATAAAATAAACGTATAGCAAAATACCAGTGTTCGTTATAGTGAAAACACAACCGCTGAATTGTCATCAGAATGTTTGCAACTCTGCAGCGCTGTGATGCAGCGCACCGTCTCCCATGTGCCTGTATTCAGATCCTCTAAACGACGACTGCTCTCAGATGGAGAATTTGTTACTTAGTGGCTGGAGTCTTGTCAGTGATGATGGTTTGGGGACAATATATGTTTGAGGTAGCTGCATTCGAACAAAATGCATGTGTAACATTAAACAGGAAATGCCAGAAACACTCAGGTAGTTGGGCAGCATCCGTGGAGAGAGACTCGCACAGATGCCTCTGAAAGGTCTTTCTTCCTCAACTGTGGCTTCCCATCTGTTGAAACAAACAGAGCCGGGAAGGCATTTCAGCTCTTTCCCACACCGCTGCTCTCACCCGCCCTCTTCCTGGACAGACCAAAAACAGAAGTTCCCTCGTACTCACCTTCCACTCTACCAGCATAGTATTCAATGGATCATCCTTCACAATTTCTGCCAACTTCAACATGACTTCACACATTCTCTTCAACATTGAAAACGGATGGATCTCTTCAACTCCCCAGTACGCTCTTCATTCCCCATTAAACAATCCCCTTATCACTTTCCTATGCACCAAGAACACTTGACATTCAAACACCCCCACCACCTTCTCACCATCCGGAGACCCAAACAATGTTTCCAGATCAACCAGCGATTCACTTGTACTTTCAAACCCTTTGATAGCACCTGGCGATCTCTGCGGCGAACTCACGCCGGAGAAACCTAACACAGATTGTGGGACCACTGTTCAGAGCCCCTGCAATCGGTTTACAGGGGTGCCCTCAGCTTCCAGTTGCCGACCATGTTAATTCACCATCCCACCCGCACTCAGTCCAAATTGTCTGCGGTCTTCCACATTGTTACAATGAGGCCCAACACAAGCTCAGAGAACCACGCTTTCCCTTTCATCTGGGTGTATTCGGACATATGGAATTATAGACTTCCAACTGTTGGCAATTCACGCTTTCTCTCTGGAGCAGAACTGGTCATTTCTGCCTGTCATCCATCTAGATTTTGGCTCAGTCTTTTGCTATCTGACAATTGACCAGCATACCGGGAAAATCCCGCAATCCGGTTATAACAACAGATAACACAGGCGAAGAAGTATAACGTAACTGCTACTTTAACTCATGTTGACACAGATGTTCCCTTTGGTCTACCTATACCTCCCCCACCTTTTCTGATACTGTAAACTGTTTTATATTATCTTACCCAGTTCCGGCAGAGGGCTTTGGACCCGAAATCGGATCCTCTCTCCATGGATGCTGACTGAGCTGAGTGGTTCCATGTTTTGTTGTTATTCAGATTTCCAGCATTTGCAATGTTTTCACATTTCCTTTCACAATCCATGCCTGTGTCATTCAACGGTAGGAATTGGAATAGCTCAATTCCTGTTGCAATTTGCGACTGGTCATCAGTGGGGATAGGGTGCGATGACCAGGAGATGCAATGTATTTGGTCTATTTATAAAGGATGTTGTGGGGCAGTGAACTTGTTGCATGAGAGGAGAATACGTGCCCGTAATTAGAGGTAAATGAAGTTTTGCGATCTGATGCAAACATAATGTCTGGAATCTCTGGTCCCAGAGGCAATACACCTGGAATACAAAAATAACAGTGAGGTTTGTGACATCCTATTGTACCAGTGGAGCAAAAGGCACAGAACATATATTCTTGTTCACATTGGTGAGAGCAGTTTCCGTTACCTTTCATGGGTTGTTGCTGGCAATTCCGTCATTTATTACCCATTGACGTCATTAAACTCAGTGATATGTTGGGTCACGTCACAGGACAGTTCGGAGTCAAATGTATTGGTGAGTCTGGAGTCACATGGAGATCAGAGTGTGAGGATCGGAGATTTCCTTCGGTTCATGTGTGTTGTGGGTGAGGAGTGAAGCCTAATGTTCATCTTTGTAGATTCTGGCAGGTGTATTTAGTTCCATTAATTGAAGTTCTCTGCTGCCATGGTAGTGCCCACTACAGAAGAAGTCTACTACAATAGAATTGCCGAAATGAGTAACCAGAAATGTAGAAAACAGGAGCAGCAGTATGTAATTCAATGCTATCATCCAGCTCCACCATTCACTATCGCCGTCCATTATCCAGTTTGCTACCCATTTTTCTTGATCTCTCCAATGCCGAGAAATGTCTAACTCCTTCTTCAATATATTTAATGATTTGACTTCAACTGCTTCCTGTGGTGGAAAAATCTTCAAGTTCACCTCGTCCTACTTTAAGTGGCTTTCCTTTATCCTTATACGATTACCCTTGGTCCTCATCTACCCGCCAGCAGGAACATCCTTCTGCATCCATTTTGTTCGTTTCTGTCAGAATTTTGTCGGTTTATCTGAACTACCATCTCATTTTTGTAAAAGCGAATTCCTATAATCCTAATTGGCTCAATTTATCTTCGCACATCTGTCCTGCCATCCCACAAATCAAATTCAGAACGACTGAGTACTTCTGTGGCACCAACCATGTCAAACCAACAAAGCAGTTGATTCTCCAAGTAGCTCAAACCGGCGCATCATCTCAGAACCGCACGGTAAGGGACACCGGTCATAATTGTAGAGGAAGTGAAAATAATTTGGCTCCTCAGGACCAGAGTGCAGGACTAACTCATGTTGCAACATGAACACAGAAAGCTCTGCAAGATAATTCTGCATCTTTGGTCTGTAAATAGGTGGAAGGAAACAGAGCCACGACACAAAAGGGTCTTTCATTCCGTGTTGGAAAACGGTGAGCAGTGAATTTTCCTCTGAGGAGAGCAGTCAGCGCCTAGATCGTGGCTTCTTGGGGAAGAAGACGGGTAATAATGGTCAGAGACGTGGTAGAGAAGTGAATGGATGAGACACGCGGCCGCACACGTGAAATTAGCGTGGTGAGTTGCATCACTGGTGCCAGGGTCAATAATGTCACCAAACAACCGCACGGCATTCTAAAATGGGAGCGTAATCTTGATGGGATCGTTGTACAGCACTCAAACAGGAACTTCAGTCCAAGTTGTCAATGCCGACTCAATTACCTACCTCACGCTGTCCCATTTTCTTTTTCCTTTGTGGTCTATATTCTGCTAAACATTTATCCATCAACGGACCTGCCTAAATTTCTTTCACACTTATTCATTGTACACACATCTACAGTTTACTATGGCAGCAAGTTCCATATTCCCAGTCACGCTCTGTGTGAAAGTGTTATCGCTCAGGACCCTTTTCAATCTTCCCACATCACCTTAAATGTCCTGTTGGTTCAGACTTTCCTTCCCTGGGAAGTCTGAACTTTGACCATGACTTTTACCATCCACGTAATCTACGCCCCTCATTATCCTATTTACCTCTATAAGGAAATGCCGCGGCCTCCTGCACCTCAGGAAAAACGTCTCCGCCTGTCGCTTTCTCCATGTACTTCACGAGCTCCAGTCGCCGTAACCTCCTTGTGAATCTTTTCTGCACAATTTACAGCTTATTGACATCCTTCCCACAGCTCTGAGACCAGATCTGCACTCAATACTCCAAGTGTGGACCCACGTACCCCTTGCAGATTTGTAACATCACATCCAGATTCCTGTACTGAGTGTCCTGTTCGATGAAGGCAAGCGTACCTAGTGCCTTCTTCACCATCCCGTCTCAATTTTGTGTCTCAGTTATGTCTCCATGTTCAGGAACCCCATATCTGTACGCGAAATTCTTTCTATTCTACAGTATTCTGCAGGCCGCCATCATTTGTTCTGTAATTCCTGCCCTGGTTTAACTTACTACAGTGCGACACTTACCTGCGTTAAAATCCATCTGCCAGTCTTCGGTCCACTTTGCCAGTTGATCCAAATCCCGTTGTGATATCAGATCTCCCACTTCACTGTCCGCCATACCACTAATGTTAGTGTCATCCACAAACTTACTGAACATGCCAAATATTTCTATACATATCTTAACCATGGATGACAAACAACAGTGGAAGCAGCACATATCCCTGCGACAGAGGAGACGGTGCTGACATGAAAGTTTAACATTTATGTGTAACTGGGACCGTTTCTGGCGCAGGTGGGACCATTACAAATCCGATGAGGTTGAAACTGAACCGGAACAGGCCCGGAATATTCGCGGCGGTTCAGGTAACTACTACCTTTATTGGGGGGATTTAAACTAGTTTGCTCGGATGAGGGACACAGGGTGGGAGTATAGTTGGCATTCAGAAGCAGCCAAACAGAAAAGGCAATCTACTTCAGTCTCGTGAACAGAGCCATAATAGATTTGAAAGTGCACATGAGAGTAAAATATGTTTACATCGCTTGTACTTTCACGCAAGAAGCTGAAAATTCAGGCCGATAAGCTGGGGGCGGTCGTTGACACATGGGCAAATATATCGCTGTCATTGAGACTCAGCTAAATGTTGGGCGTTGTTGGTAACTCGACATTCATAGTATGAAGTCTTAAGGCACGACGGGATTGAATTGAGATGGTGGCATTCCCCAATTGGCTGTTCGTATAAAGCACTAAATAATATATTTTAATATTTTGAAAAGATGTATAAATCCAGATATTTCTCAAATGAGAAAACATTCCAATCATCCGAATAATATTTCACTGTCGATTTATTAGGGCAACAGACATGAGCCAGACAACTTGATCGCACTCTTGGAACGTGAGTGCATTTACATACGTCAGTCTTTCCTTCAAATAGGTCATTCACTGCAATAAACAGAAGAGTTGCCGTTGTAATAATCAAATTTCCAACCACACTCATAATGTCACTGCTTATCCAGTCCTATCCCTGAACACACTGATGATGTCACTGCTTATCCAGTCCATCCCTGACCACACTGATGATGTCACTGCTTATCCAGTCCATCCCTGACCACACTGATGATGTCACTGCTTATCCACTCCCATCCCTTACCATTCTTAGGATATCGCTGCTTCTCCAGACCCACCCTTAACCACACTGATAGGTCACTTCTTATCCATATTGACAATGTTCCTCTTTAAACACGTCATTCAGCAGGTGAAGTAAAGACAGTTTAGCAATATCTGTTGAACGCAACCGGCATCTCCATCTCTTCTCGTATCAGTTCACAAGATTTTCTGTCCTTCAAAACAGATGTTAGCTTACGAACTGTGGTTAAATTCTTGTAGTAGCTCTGACCGTCTCTTCTACTTTAATTTCTGGTCAGATTTGTCTCGTAGTCCAAAATTTCGTTATTAAAATTTCGTTTTTGATTGTTTCATTAAATATTTCCTTCATTCTTTGGATCTATAACCCTTCTTCGTGTCATTATTTTTTTTCTGTAATTTTGATATTATCTTTAACTGTTTATTTGATCACGGACAGTGACAGCTCCCGTTGAAATGTCTCTTTACCGTGCAATACGCCCTTCATTGAAATCCTGCGTTACGAACCAGCAACTCCGAGTCATTAAAAACTACTTTATTAATAACTACCTATGATAATAAGAAAAATGGAAGTAAAAATGTTAGAATGTTAGAACTAAAAATGTGAAACCTTAAACATTAACCGCAAAGCCAAACTCATAGTGTGTGTGTTGCAAAGTCCCACACTCGAAACCCAGGAATGGTTATTAAAGTTCAGTTCCGCAAGCCATAAGGTGAAACCTGAGCAAGGGCTTCTTCAACAACCACCGTTGTCTGGAGATAAAACGTAGATGTAGAGAGAGTATAGAGAGTAATTACGAAATCCAAATGTTCCACGATAGAACCCAAACGACACCTCAGTGTTTACTCGGTAGTGACTTCCTCACCCCGAAAAGCATCCTAATCGTGGCCGTCCACACAAATACCTGTTTCCCTCTACAGTTCAGCAACAAAGTGAACTCCTCTGGATTACTTCCAATTTCCATACGTGGATTATAGTAATAGACACAGTTATTGTTTCTCATCCATCGATAGTGAAACCAGCAGGCTGATGTCTCTCTCTCTTTTCTCTCTCTCTCTCCTCTGACTGACCGACTGACGTCTTCAACAACATCATTAGGTACTTTATCTTATGTTGACGTAATCACACCACACACACACACACACACACACACACACACACACACACACACACACACACACACACACTCCACCGCCAGTATACTTTATCTTAAAGGAACATTCACCTAGTCCGTAACAAGTGTGTTATTGGAAAAGCAAATCACGAAACGTGAGGTGCGGAATTTTCAAAGTGGGTGTGCAGGGGCGACAGAGTTCGGAAATTTCGTTGAGGTGGAATTTTGATAAAATAGGTCCCAAGTGCAACAAGATGTTTTGGAGGAGCTCTGGATTTGGGTTCAGGTAATTAGGCCTGTTTGAATGATGCCATGTGCGTTAATTTCGTTTATTTTATTTTTTTTTTGGTCACAATCCCTATTTCCAAACATTAACCCTCTTCAAACAAAGACCAAATTTCCAGTTGTCTTCCTGACACACTGCTGCACTTGCTTGATAACATTTTTTCGATTCTCTGATGCCTCTGTGCTTCGCTCATCTGCAAGCTTTCTTCTCTGAGATAATAGTTTGCCTAAGCATCCTCTTGATGAGGAGGAATTAATGTGCACTACGTGTATAATTTGCACTATCAGCAGACATGGTAGTGCAGCGGTTAGCGTAACGTTATTACAGCGTCATCGCACTGGGTTCAGTTCCGACAGGTGTCTGTGAGGAGTTTGTACGTTCTCCCCGTCTCTGCGTGCGTTTCCTCTGGGTGCTCCGGTTTCCTCCCACATTCCAAAGACGCACGTGTTAGGAAGATGTGGGCATGTTTGTGGCGACACTTTCTGGCTGCACCCAGAACATTCTGCGCAGAAGATGCTTTCGCTGTACATGTGACCAATGAAGATATTTTATTTTATCCTTCAAGCTTAAAAAATAGACCTATCCTCCAACTCCCTGTCTTCTCTGGGACAAATAACTGTCACTCCATGCTTACACACGTCTCCGACTTCACTGGACAATTGTGCCATTCGGGTGCGGTTTTCTCCGACATGAGGAAAATATGCTGCATTGCAGTTTGACACAGCTGTAAATGAGACCTAATATTGAGAAAAGCGGCAGAATAAATATCGGGTGGAGAATGGACCGTTGATAGGAAGGCAGACGGAATAAAATGGAGAAGAGTTGGATCAGGTAAAATGCGGGCTGATTGACGGCGCGGACCCGGTGGCCGAAGGGCCTATTTCCGGGTTGTTTCTCTTCATTCTGATCCCTTTCATTCTCCCGAATGGAAAGTTTTCAGGTAACCAGCCAATCGTCGTGTGTCTGAATTGGAAACACAATGACCCGTGTCTGAAATAGCTCAGCTGCTACGTTTATTTATTAATTGAACAATTAAGGTCAACGGATAAGTTGCTGATTTAAGGAACTGTTCTCTGAACTTGGACTGAGTCACCCCATAAATTAACGTGTTTGTGCAGCAACTTAAAATCTGCAACATGATTCCGGATTGTAAAAACATGTATTCGGAATCGTTGTAGTTGTTGCGACCCATTGTGCTAATGGTGTAATAAAGAAATTCAACAACATGCACGAACCACAGGAGGATGAAACTGCCCGAAATAGTGAAGAGTAAGATCACAGACCTCCTCCTGTTCTCCATCTCCTGGTCACTGCCGTTCCCTTCCTTGCTCCGACCCTTCAGCCTCTTACGGACGTGACTGGCCACTAAAATGTGTCTTACTGTCAGCGCGTTCAGCAACATTATTAACATGAACGGGAGGATTGGTGTTAGAACGGTATCCAGCCATCCAAATGTCACCCATACGGGTTCCGTGAAGTAGCTCGGCTTCTGAAAACAGTCCCAGGGTACATGGTCGATCACCCTCCCGGGTTGCCATGTAAAATAGAAGGGAACACATTTTACACAGAGCAGGACGCCGGTTGTCGTCAGAACCACAGCTGCAGTTTTCCTGTGCAATAGTTTGTTTTCAGCTTCTGGCAACAAATGGCTACAAATCTATCAAAGGTGAAAGTGACCGTGAACCAGACAGAACACTGTATTGCTGCTGTTGCAAGGGAGGATATAACACTACACACGGGTGTGATGTCCAGGAAAGTCCCAGGGAAGTAATAATAACTGACCCTCCACAGTATGACCTCATTAATGATCGTCAGTAGATCCGCCGTTGCCATGGCCACCAGGTAGCGAGTGGTGCAAGTGGAGAGGCCGCACTTTCCGCGGGACAGGATCACAATCACCAAGAAATTCACTGAGAAAACAAAGTAAAGACTGACTAAATAACTGAATCACCCCTTTGTGTTTCTCAGGACAAGCAATCGAGGCTGGGTTCAATCACAATAAAACTTTGAGTTGTTGTCGCTAAGGGTAGATATGAAGAGGGTATCAAAATGGAGACGAACATCACGACTCTTCCTTACCTCCAACGCGTGGTACCGGGATGATATGAAGCAGTACCAGGGTGCAGTGGGTTGTGAATTATTAACTCATAGTAGAGGGGGTTTCATCGGTATCAAGCTATTATTAACAGGGAACCCCCCCCCCCGCCCCCGAAACAAACCGCTGGCCAACAATTTAGAATACCCGATATTTCCTCAACTGGGTCGCCACCTGCTGACTCCCGCTCTCTCTGGTCCACACAGCGGGGCCGCTGGTCGTACCCACTCTGCAGTGAAACTCACTTCGTTCTATTTCGCCCGCTCCAGTGAAAGTTACCGGATTCATTGGATATATATATTTCTACAGCGCAACACCATATAAAAGTGAAGTAAAATTATGTCAGAGTATTAATAGTAAAATGCGCCCGATAAATCGGAAAGTCTGCCAATCAGTCACCACCCAAACGTAATGAAATAACGGAAATATGTTACATTATTGAGGCTGGCAACCTTTGATGTCACACAATGTATAAAGATTCAGCTTTGCCCACTGTTCATGAGAGGGGAGAAGCGTATGACAACATATTATGAGCTATATTGCACAGAAAGTCTCCGATAATCCTTCACTGGACTGCTCGGAAATATCAATGATTTTGGCATCAAGCTGCTCCGAAAGCGATTTTATTCCCTCCTTCCTCATATCGCCGTGCCGTTTCCAGATTCTCTCCACACAGCGATGCCCCGGTTTACGGGCTCTCCGTCCATTCCTTGAAAGGCGCTGCTCGTGATTCCTTGAAACTTATGTGGTTCAACGCCAGCAACGTCCGGACGATGCCGGATCAATGGAGTTTTCAGGGCAGAGTCTATGTATCACACATTTGTCCAAGAAATCAAAGAAAATAAACGTTACACTCATGTATGAACAACACTGATTAATAATATACCCTGTTTACTGCCGGCCTGGTTAAGCTTTGAACTCTATGCATATGTTAATGTTTTTCAATTCGATCGAGCATTTTCGTTCAATAACAACAGGGTTTTGTCTGTTGCTTGAATTAAGCACAATATCACCGTGACAAAGACTACGAGTCACAACTTGCTAACTACTGATTTACGGAACAGTAGCACAGTGGTAAGAATCCTGGAATACCGGCATCAGTCCATGAAATTTGACATGTGCGCCCGTCTTTAAATCTGATAACCTGTCCCAGACCTGAAAAGCTCCCTGACTTTTTCCACATATTTTCTGCCTGACCGCTGATTGTTTCCAGGGTCTTAATTTGTAATTTCCGCTGCTCAAATTCCACTTAAATTAGGTGCATGTAACTGAATAAAATCTTGTGTTTTAAAGTAGTACCAAAAATTTCTTTAACCACCGCATTATTTTGACTGGTTGTTGGACCTGAGAGGGTGAGTCTGCTCTACTTCATTGCGTCTTACGTTTAAAAGGATCCAGCTCCCGCAACGTCGAGTCTTAAAGCCCTCCTGCGAGTATGGGTAATTGGGTGTGGAAGCAAGCTCAGGTACACTAAAGTCCCGAAATTCGGAACATTTGACCTCCGGAGTGTTCGGCGCCTGGCTCATAAATAATGTTTCCCGAACACTCCTGAATGTCAACGAGCTCTGCTTCCAACTTTCCCATTAAAGTGACTGGGACCTCTGAACAGTTTCTCAGAATACTTTGTAACTTTTTTTTTAAAACGAACGACGTGCGTTGGCATTTTTTAAAAATCCAATCGTCTGGAATTCTCGCTAGCCCGACAGCAACAAATACCCAAGAGTGTGCGATAATAGGTGTTTTAAGTGACAGCTGCATTGAAAGATAAAGCAAAAAGTGCACACCCACCTCTCTCGTACGTTATCCTGCCGGCGGCTATTTCAGCTGTTGGTATGTTTTCAACTAAGGCAACAGAACAAAGTACAAAGGAGATTTCTGAATGAATATGGATCTTACTCCGATGTCGACGCTATGGCGACTGATATTTCTGCAGTACAGCACCGTGGGGGACAGGGCGATTACAAATGTATCACACGCACAATTGCAAAAGTTACTTTGCCAATGTTCTTACCAGGAACGCCAATAACAGCAACAGTCAGAAAATATATTCTTCTGACACCGTAAAATGTGGCAAGCATGTTGTCTGAGAATCAGGGTGTCGTCGAGCTGCCTGTGATCTCGCTGAAGGAATATCTGAGCCAGTGTTACTTCACAACCCTTATTTTATACCCTTGTGATTTTCCACTGAACATCCAATATCTTCAAAAGTGTTTTTACTACAGAGGGAATTACGTCATTCGAGTTAAATCCCAGTTGTGATGAGATATGTTTAGCACTGCGCCGGCATTGCAACATCTCTGCTATGATTCACGAAACACGCAGAGGTTGTGGCTTAAAGCACTCACAGAAGTCATATTCGTTGCTTTTTGACGATGTCCATCGTTCTACACTGCTGAAATTTCCTATGTCTCATTGTCCGCTCAGGGCTGCAGGATTTCGTTCCGGAAAATTGCCTCAGTAAGAGGTCAATCAATTCTACCTTGTGTGTACATTTACTCTCCCCCGATATCAAATTCGTGAAGGAACTCCAACGAAAAGAGCCCCCCCCCAAAAAAAAATAATCAAATTGTTAAAGCAATTGAGACGCATGCAGTCGCCAAGTACCTAACCAGCCCATATGAAAAGCAGGTCACCATCTGAAAGACCCATTGCAATCACTATATTACACCCTTGAATTGGTGCAGATGCTTAAACTGAGAGAGCGTCTCAGTTAGGGGGAGTTGCACAGACAGGTACCTGAACGTTGGATATACAGGTTCATAGAGTTGCAGATGACAAAAACAGACCCATTCGACCTACCAGGTCTTTGCCGGCCAAAGCGCCTATCTCTAAATGTCCCGCTTGCCTGCATTAGTTCCATATCCCTCATGCCTTGCTCATTAAAGGACCTGTACAGAACCATTTTAAGTGCTATTCCGTTTTCTGCTGCAACTTCTGGCAATTCATTCCAAAAACTCATTTTGTCGACGGAATATAAAATTGGACAATACGTTATGCTCCAAGTATTCACCCGGGCATTCTCCTTTTACCCGGTTATGGGGTCCACGTCCTATGTTGGTTGAAAGCTTCAGGTCCCCAGGTGTAAACATCACCAGCAATTTATTGTGGACGCTGTAGCCAAGAAGACACACCAGCAAAGCTACCTCCTCAGAAGACTAATGAAATTCGGCATTTCCCCGATGGCCTTCACCAATTTTTACAGGTAAACCAGAGAAAGTATCCTGGTCGGATGCTTCAGAGCTTGGTATGGAAACTAATCTGCCCAAGACTGTAAGTCCTTGCAGAGAGTTGTGACGCAACCCAGCCCATCACAAAAACCAGCTTCCTCTCCATTGACTCTGTCAAAACTTCCCGCTGCCTCGGAAAAAAAACCAACATAATCGAGGACTACTTCCACCACAATTCATCTCTGGTCTGCCCCTTCCACGAGGTATGAGATACAATAGCTTGAGTACACGAATCTCCAGGTTCAAAGACAGCTTTTCTCCCGCTTGACAATGTGAAATTTTTGTTTGATACCGAATTTATTCATGGTGTAAAAGTGGGTACCTTGTCAGAGTCAATAGCCTTATTTATAGAAGATATCCACGATGAACAGGACACATTTGAACCCTCACCACCTTCCCCACCCCATTCTTTGCAAGTCGGGAAGTGTCTGACACAATTAATTTGTAACGCAGTCCACGGAACATCTGCTTGTCGGATGTGACGCAGCTCTCTTTTGTCGGTGCACTGTTCAGGGTTAATTTGGGCACAATTAACAAAATTCCGTACATTGTGGTGTACGACATTTTTCCTGACACGGCACAACAGAGATTTTAACTCTTTGGCTAGTGGTTCCAATTCCTTGATTCCCATGAACATCATGGGACCAACAGATCGTCTGATTACAATATGGAGTGGAAACAACGGACCGACCCTCATTCAATTCGAAACCATCTTCAACCGGTAAGTGAGTAGCCCACTAGCGGTCAGTTCTGTCTGAACTAGGTCTGCAGTGTATGACTGTTCAACATGAACGTCGGGCACGAATTCATCGAGCCTCGGCGCCCAGGGACAACCCATTCTGATCACCAGTTTAGCCAATTCATCAGGATGGACATTCCCAACAGAAGACGTCCGATGCTGCGCTTTGACCTTAATATCCAAACACGGATGGCCCTAAACTTTCTGGATAAGGAACTTCAGAAGGGGAAAGAAGGAAAGAGACTTGTCGTGCAGGGGGAAAAAAACCCTCTATATTTCCACAGTGTAAAAAATATGCAAGGCTGTTGCATACATACACACTGGCCGAATGTATTTCAGCAGCTGATGGAAAAGGATCAGGGCAGCTTACCAGGAAGGCTCCGACAGCGAACATAACTGCCTGTGCCTTCATGGTATGTGGACCTTGAGAGGAATTCAATAAGGGAGTCCAGCTCGCGGTCCGCAACATGCAGTAAATGCCACAACCAGTATTTCGAATTCGTTTCTGCAGCATCCATCAACACAATTTTTGAGGAATGGGCCCGGCGTTGGGTGCATCAGCAATTACACAGCATTCGTGAGGTTCGCCGCTAAAAGTTACATTGTCAGCCAAAACATGCAGCAATATGATGCAGTTTACTTCCAATGGTCTTCATGCCGAACAGTTGGCTCAAGGGTGGGACTAACACAAGATTGCCCCACTCTGGAGGGCGTTGGGACAATAGGTCCCAGGGTGCAGCTTGCATCACAATGTGTAGCGAATTGGGAAAATTGGTCCTGGATTGGAGCTTACCGTCACCACCGTGGAGAGAGATGGAACAACTATGGCCAGGATGGCCCTTCCTTCCCGTCGCCGATTTGACCTGCGCCACCATTGTTTGGAGAAGTTTCCATGCTTCGGAATTGCTTCCCAGCACCTACAGGTGTGGTCCTGTGCGAAACCAGTCCGGAAGATACTTTCTTCCTCAGTCGTGCAGATTTGTTGACACATGGTTTGATGAATTCGTGTTCTAAGAGGTATTGGCAGGTCTGTCTACTAGCAGGATGCTGCTTCTGACGTCAGTGGAAGGAATGGTGGAGCGGTGCGGAGTTCTACCAGTTTGGGTTGATGCTTCTGCTGTATATATTTATCTGTACCTCCATTTCCCTGCTGATATTCATGGGAACATCTCAAAATACTGACTCCTCACACGTATTCTCCTACTGTATCTTTGCTAACGGTACAGAAGGCTACTTCGCCCGATCGAGATCTTGCCAGCGAAACGAATCATCTCATTCTCCGCTTATTCCTTGTAACTCAAACCTAGGAGGTTGAGTAGTGTTTTAGTTGAGGTATATTAAATTATCAGCGCCATATATAGGGTAAATATTCAGCATCGACTCCCAGTGACAGGACTGTCAAAAACATGAATGTTCTAGTTTAATGTGAGTGACATAAGATTTGAAAAGCAGCTGAGTGGAAAAATGTTTATACAAAAGGTTGCTGTTATCTGGAACGCCCTGCAAGAGGAAGTGGTGGAATGGGAAAATTAGATACAATCATAACGTTTAAGATGCACTTAGGCAGGTTGTCGATATAGCAAGGCGCAGACGGATAACATTCTATTGCCCAGAAATTGGATGGGCAAAAACTTAGACCTGGCCGAGGTGGACCAAAGTGCCTGTTTCAGTGATATACTCCATTAGCCATCTATCTACGTGTGCTGCCATCTTCAGGGATATTTGTGCTTGTACATCATGGACGCTTTGTTGTGCTCACCCCCAACGGCCATACATTTAACAGTGTATGTCCTACTGTTTCAGGCACCTAAAATCCATCAGCTGCCACTGAACAGGATCGGAATACAGCTGCCATTTTACGATCTCTGATGTCTTCTTTTCATAACTTCTAGCAAAGAAGACTGATCTGATTCGATAATGCCATTTCACTCTCAAGAAGTGTTTCCTGCTTTTGATCGCTTCCAACATATCTTGTTGTTTTTATATTCCATCAAAACAGGGATACATATTGTACAATGGGATATGTGTTAGACAATGCAATTCAATAATCGCACTGACACATGGACTTTAGCGAGACTGTCTCACTGTGCAATCGGAGTTTGTGTTATTGCAATAGCAGGCTTTCGGCAGAACATGACAGCGCCTTGGGGAGACATTACAAAGATGACTCCAGCTTGGTTGAGAGACTCACTGCAGACATCGCTACTGTCGTCGAGAAGTAACGTTCACTGCACGCAAGATTTCTGACTCCATATTCTGCACCCATACCAGAATTAAACACACATTTCAAACCTTCTAATCCATTCGTTACTGTAATAGCGGCAGGAAAATGTAGATGCTGATCCAATTAGGAAATACGGTTCAGTCAGCAGAATTAGTATCGCTTTGCAATAAAATATTTGCTGGGACAGAGGATACATGGGGCCATACAGTATAGATATGGATCCCTTAATCAAACAAGTCCCCAACAAACATCAAGCACGAATCATCACTCACCCTTCGCCAATCATAGTGGCTCATCACAGTTCCACTGACATCCGGTGCTGTTTGTGTTAACATAGAACGTAGAACACAGAACAGTACAGTACAGGAACAGGCCCTTCGGCCCCCAATATGGTGCCGAACCATTTTAATTAGCAATCAAGTGCCCAACTGAACTAACTCATTTTGCCTGCCCAATGTCCACGTTCTTCCAATTCCCTCACATTCAAGTGCCTATCTTAGAGTTCCTGAACGCCCCTATCGTATTTGCCTCCACCAGCAGCCCAGGTAGCGCCTTCCATTCACCCGCCATTATTATGTAAAAACTTGCCGCACATCTTCTTTGAACTTACTCCCTCTCACCCCAAATGCATGCCCTCTGGTATTAGACATTCCAACCCCTGGAAAAAGATACAGGCTGTCGACTCTATCTGTTCCTCTCAAAAGCTTATAAACTTCTACTGATCTCCCCTCAGCCTCCACCGCTCCGGAGAGGAAAACCCACGTTCCTCTCCTCATGGAACATGCCCTCTCATCCAGAGAGCATCTTGGGAAAACTTTTCTGCACCCTCTCCAAAGCATCGACATCCTTGCTATAATGGGGCGACCAGAAATGAATGAAATACTCTGGATGCGGCCGAAATAAAGTTTCATAAAGTTGCAGCATAACCTCCTGACTCTTGAGCACAATGCGTCGACTAATGAAGGCAAACATTCAATATGACTTTTTTACCACCCTATCAACCTGTGTAACCACTTCCAGGGAGACATGAACTTGGACCCCAAGATCCCTCTGCTCATCAACACTGTACAGGGTCTTCTTATTGACAGTGTACTGTGATTGTACACTTGATCTCCCAAGGTGTAACATTTCACATTTTACCGGGTTGAACTCCATCTGCCATTTCTCTGCCCATCTCTGCCACTGATCCATCTCCCGCTGTATTCTTTGCCAGTCTTCTACGCTATCCTCAATACCAGCAATCTTCTTATCATCTGCAAATGTACGAACCTGCCCATATACATTTTCATCCAGGTCATTTATATACATCATAAACAGCAGAGGTCCCAGTACGGATCCCTGAGGAACACCATTAGTCACAGACCTCCAGCTATTATAATTCCCATGGACAACTACCCTACTACGGGCAAGCCAGTTCTGAATCGAAACGGCCTATTCACCTTGGATGCCATGTATCTTAATCTTCTGGCTGAGCTTCCCATGAGGTAATTGTCAAACGCCTTACTGTAATCCCTGCAGTCCCAGATCTACCTTCATTAATAACCCTCGTCAACTCGTCAATAAACTATCACGTTCGTCAGCCAAAAGGCCATTCTGACTGTAGCTAATTCAGCTATGGTTTTCCAAATGCTCATAAATCCTATCCCTGAGAATCCTCTCCAGTAACTTCCCAACCACTTACGTGAGACTCACGCGTCTATAGTTCCAGGATTATCCTTGTTTCCCTTCTTGAATAATGAAACAACATTAACTACTCGCCAGTCCTCAGGACATCGCCTGTGGTTAGAGTAGACACGAAGAGTTTGGTCAAGGCCCCAGAAATATAATCTCTTCCCTCTCTGAAAACCTGGGGTATATCCCATCAGACCCTGGGGAACTGTCCACATTAATGTTCTTCATGAGACTCAACGCTACCTCATCCTTTATCTAGAAATACTCAAGCCTATTCGTACGCTCCGCACTGAATTCCCTATCCTCCAAATCCTACTTCTTAGTAAATACAGATTAAATGTAGCCATTAAGAGTCTCACCCACATCCTCCGTTTCCAAGATAATGTTCCTTCCTTAATCCTGAGTGGTCCTACCCGTTCCCTCGTTATTCCCTTGCTCCTGATTTATGTATTGAATGCCTTGGGATTCTCTTTAATCATACTTGCCAAGGACCTTTTATGCCCTTCCTTGCTTTTCTGCTTCCCTTCTTGAATTATTTTCTGGATTCTTTATAATACTCAAGTGATTTTCCCAAGGTTTTCATACTTTATCTTTCTCTTCATGACTAAATTCACCACCTTTCTCAAAATCCAAGGTTCTCTCACCTTTCCATCCTTGTCTTTCCTTCTTACTGGAATATCCCTGTCCTGTACTCTGTGCTGTTGGAATTTAAGCACCCTCCACATGTCAGATGTGGACTTACCCAGAAACAGCTGTTCCCAATTAACTCTCCCTAGTCCCTGCCTAATGCTTTCGTAATTTGTCCTGCTCCAATGTAATACTTTCCCTCAAAAGTCCATACTGATCCTTATTGATAACTATATTAAAACTTAAGGAGTTGTGGGAATTGTTCCCTTACGGTTCTCCGACTGCAAGGTCGGTCACATGGCAAGGCTCATTACCCAAACGTACAGGAGGAACCGTACGGCCCCTCCCTCTCATTGGACTGTCTTCATATTGATTTAAAAGCCCTTTTTTTGCACCGAGCAAATTCTGTCCCTCCAAAACCTCTTACACTAAGGTAG
Organism: Pristis pectinata; assembly: GCF_009764475.1. Lineage (NCBI taxonomy): Eukaryota > Metazoa > Chordata > Chondrichthyes > Rhinopristiformes > Pristidae > Pristis > Pristis pectinata. Next base: position 26,977,027 of record NC_067433.1, on the reverse strand, counting down.
TCCCAGTTTATATCAGGGAAGAAGAAGTCCGCCACGAAAACAACCGCATTAGTTTGACACCTTTCTCTGTTTCCTAGGACCGCTTGGGTTTCCTCCAGATGCTCCTGTTTTCTCATACATTACAAGTGAATGCGGATTTCCCGCTGTATATTGTCCCTAAAATCCAACTCCACCAACGGTCTCTGGACGCCGCTTATGTGTTTTCATTTCTTATTAATTAATTGATAATTAGGGTGCGCGTATGAGTCGCGGCTATCTTGAACAGCAGCCTCAACTTAGACGGAGCCAGGAAAAAACGTGTTTGTGCAGGAAACTGAAGACAGCAAAATGTTGGGAACATAGCTGTAGCAATTTTCTACCTGAAATAACTTTACGTCTGTGTGAATATGTTCCCTCACTGTCAATGATACGAGGAACACAGATAACTTGAGATGCGGTTCACCAAGGACAGTATTGTTCAAGTGTAAACTCTGATAATTGCGGACCAGGTGGCTGGGAAAATTATTGGAACGAGAAGCAAATTGAAAGTATCAAGGCAACAAGTACAGGCATGGAAATTAAGTCGACTTATCAGTATATAACTGTCAATAAAATCAAAGCAATATCTGGAAAGTTTACAAAGAAATATAGTAAAACGTGTACATGGGATAATCGATAACAATAACTCCGGAGCCCAACAACTGTTGAAGACAATCCCAAGTCTCTGTCTCTGAGAGGAACTCGCAATATCTACGCGCGGCCAGGTAATGTCTGAATGGAATTAATGAACCTTGTATTTCGTGAAATTAGCTTAAAGATTTGTGCAGCTGAATGTTAATGGAGCGAATTTTTGAGTTGTTTCCACTATTCGCCATTAATGAAGAAGTACAGTGAAGAGGTAAAGTCATTGCCCGGTGTGGTTTGTCCTGAGATGCATTTATTTCCGAAACATTTATCAGGAGTCTCTGACGATGGTCGCGTCTCGAATATTTATGAACTTACTTCCTGAAATTGGACCCAGTGACAATGGATAACTGACCATTTGATTATTTGCCAAATTGGTGTGTGAACTGGTTTTGGTATTGGTTTATTTTTTGTCAATTTTACCGAGGTCCAGTGAAAAAATGTCTTGTTTACCGTTCGCACAGAAGAATGGTATGTGAACTGAAGGGGAACTTGCTGTTGATGCTGCTGTCATGTAAATATTGTCTTTCTGCTACTTGATGACAGAGTCCTTCCGTTTGAAACATAGTGTTGAGAATAAATTTGAAACATAGTGTTGAGAATAAACATGCCATCACTTGCAGTGCATTCCGTCGATGAAACAAATGCTGTCGTTCTAAGTCGGCGGTGGAGGGAAGGAATATATATATAATGGTTGATGGACCGTCAATCAAGTCGACCATTTTGCTCAAGTGGTGTCTAAATCCTCTAAACCTGCTCAGCAGCACATCTGGGCAAGTGGCGAGAACCAAGTCAGAATCTTGACTGGTGCAAAGGCAGTGGTGTGTCAAGAATTGAATAATGAACTTGGTTTCCCAGCATCTGAACTGCTCTTGTTGACAAGTTATTTAGAAAACTGGTCCAGTTGAGTTTCGGGTAAATTCTGAGCCCTAAACCCAACTGGATGCTTGCGGAGAAGGTGCTTGTAATGCTGATGATAAGCAAGTGGATAACGTTATAATCGCTGACAGTGATATGCGAGTCTAGCCGCCATTTTACAGTAAAAATTGCAGTTTAAAGGACTGGAAAGTCGAAGGCCAGGCATCACAGTGAGCAACAACACAATTTAAAGGAGACGGAATGAGGCTAGGAGAAGAATCGCTCACAATTTACAACAAGAAACGTAGTAAGAAATAGCGCAGGTGCAGAAATGGAGCACACAGGTTCGGTCAGCAGCAGAATATGTTGAGCTGAGATTGCACTGAACTGGCGGACGTGGACCGAAGGAAATTCTCAGTTCAAAAGCGGAATTAGGACTGGAATATCAGGCGGACAAAGGGGAGAGAATAGTGCTCGGAATTGCCTTTATGCTTGCTTCGCTAGTCAGCGAAATTAAAAAGATGACAAGAATTTGAAAATAATGCTTCGAAACCTGTTGATGAAGTTCCTCTCATTTAAAGCAAAGGAACAGACTGCAGAAAAGGAAGATGAAGGGACATTATGGGAGTGTGGAGGGTGCTCCAGAAACATACGACAGTGTGTATTCTGAGAACTTGATGCCAGCTGTCTGGTAACATTGTGATGCACCCTCTAGACTGTGGTAGAGTAATCGTGAAATTTTGTATCGTTGACTTCGGGCATAGTGGACAGGGTGTCAGTGATTCAGTGCATTTGCTTCCAATACGAATGAGCCCTGGTGTGGGGATCAAAAGCATTGTGGACAAAATCTTGGGGAACCGGGTATTGTACCGATCGTACGAATGACCCCAGGCATTTCAAGCAGGCTATCTTGTCTATAATTGGTAACGTGCCATTGGCAATAGAATTATGCGCAGAATTTTTTGGTTGCACCATGTAACGTTGGTGACATATCAGTTACTCCCAGCAATTGTGGTAAGATTTCACCACGACGGTTTATTGTAGGTAGTGCGTCATCACAAGCGTCAATGTGTGGTGAAGGGTCTACACCGAGGGAAGTAAATGGAACAGTACACTCAGTTTGAAAGATGAGCCATAATCATATCCATTGGAGAAAGAGGCTCGAACTGACACGTGTTCTATCCCTAGTATTTTATATGATTCCACGTCTATGCAGTGGTACAACCACGAAGATTGTCTGCAGGTAATTTAGTTGGTTGTTGGTTCAAAATGCAAGCCGACACAGGGGGCGGATTGACTCAGCAACTGACGCACCGAGGTGACATGATATTTCACCGCGCTCCTCAGCTGCTCTCTGGACTTGTATTGCGTCATCGCGAAAATAATTTTGTTCGTGCATCAGCTGATATTACTCAACAAATATCCTGAAACGTGAAGAATCTCTTCAGAAAGATTCACAACCGCTCCTGCTCCTGTGATCTGATAGTAAACGAAGTCTACAACCACCATCATCTACAAGAGGATGAAGCTGCCGGAGAGGTGAGGAGAAAACCACAGACCTCCTCCTGCTCTCCATCTCCGGGTCACTGCTGTTCTCCTCCTTGCTCTGACCCCTCAACCCCTCAAGGACGCGACTGGCCACTAAAATGTGCCTGACTGTCAGAGCGTTGAGCAGCAGAATTGCACCGAAAAGGAGGAACGGAGTTGAAACCGTGTTCGAACCAGTCGAATTCCATCGACACGTAGTCAGTGGAAATAACTGCCCATCATTACACAGAACCATGGTACATTATGGATGATCTTTTCAGGTTCCTGGGTGAAGTAAAAGGGTATGCATTTCACAGAGAGCATAATGCCTGTTGTCGTTCGAATCACAACCTCAGATTGCCCGGTGCAATGTTTTGTTTTCAGCTTCCGACAGCAAATAGCGACAAATCGATCAAAGGTTAAAGTGACGGTGAACCAGACAGAACAGTCTATAGCTACATTGAACAGTACATAGATAGTCCTGCACACAACGGCAATGTCTAGTAAACTCACCAGGAATCAATGCTCAGAAATCCGATACAAAGTATCCATCGTGCTAATGACTAGTAGATCCGCTGTTGCCATGGCCACCAGGTAACGAGGAGTGCAGGTGGAGAGGTCGCACTTTCCGGTTCAGGAACACAATCGCGACCAAATTTACTTGAGAAAGTGCAGAGATGACAGATTGGAGATGAGTAAACACTTATCTATCTGGAATTAATTCAGGATTGGTTTCATGAGTAAAAATGCAGGGAGAATGCTTTCGGGTCGGTGATAGTAAATTAAAGATCTGAAACGCTGTTCAAACTTCCCAATCTCTCCTTTTCACTTTGAAATAGAGACAGAGAACGGCGCAACGGCAGTGGGAATAGTACCAGCAGCCGACCACTTGGAGGAGCTCTATTGACCCTGTCAATGGTTGAATCAATCTCGTTGCAGCCGGTTTTACAAATTTAACTGGGGCCAGACGTGTAATCAGACCTTTTGAAACTCGACGCATCAGGAGAGGTGAGGAGAGAACAGACAGAAGGCGACGACATCATAGAATCCGACAGCCGAGTGGCTATGTTGCTGGGCTGTGATCATACTGAACACAATTCTGCAGTGACAGTCACTTCTGTTCCTACAAGACCACCTTTCAGTTGATGGGCTCAAGTCAGTAAGGCAGGCCGCATAATTCTACAGTAATCGTCCTTCCCAGTAATACACAGCTGCTTCGCCAATTTTTGCACGGAGATATTAGTTCATTTTCTCAACGCTACGTGCTGCCAGTGGCCTGTTTTATGTTGCACAGCGCACCAGACACAACAGTCGACGGCACCCCTCCACCATTAGTTATAGAGTTTTCAATTCGTTTGACTCCGTGCAGCGGCGAGTAGTTTTACCTCCATAGAACATAGAAAAAAACTACAGCACAATTCAGGCCCTTCGGCCCACAAAGCTGTGCCGAACATGTCCCTACCCTAGTAATAACTAGGATTACACATAGCCCTCTATTGTACTAAGCTCCATGTACCTATCTAACAGTCTCTTGAAAGACCCTATCGTATCAGCCTCCACCACCGTTTCCGGCAGCCCATTCCACGCACTCACCACTCTCTGAGTAAAAAAACTTACCCCTGACATCTCCTCTATATCTACTCCGCAGCACCTTAAACCTACGTCCTCTTGTGGCCAACAATTCAGACCTGGGGAAAAGCCTCTGACTATCTACCCTATCAATACCTCTCATCGTCTTATACTCCTCTGTCAGGACCCCCTCATCCTCCGTCTCTCCAAGGAGAAAAGGCCGTGTTCCCTCAACCTGCTTTCATAAGACAAGCTCCGCATTCCAGGCAGCATCCTTGTAAATCTCCTCTGCACCCTCTCTATGGCTTCCACATCTTTCCTGTAGTGAGGCGACCAGAACTGAGCACAATACTCCAAGTGGGGTCTGACCAGGGACCTATATAGCTGCACCAATACCTCACGGCTCCTAAATTCAATTCCCCGGTTGATGAAGGACAATACACCATATGCCTTCTTAACCACAGAGTCAACCTGCGCAGCCGCTTTGAGCGTCCTATGGACTCGGACCACAAGATCCCTCTGATCCACCACACTGCCAAGAGTCCTACCATTAATACTATATTCCGCCAACATATTTGACCTACCAAAATGAATCGCTTCACACTTATCTGAGTTGAACTGCATCTGCCACTTCTCAGCCCAACTCTGCATCCTATCTATGTCCCTCTGTAACCTCTGACAGCACTCTAAACTATCTGCAACACCCCCAACCTTCCTGTCATCCGCAAACATACTAATCCACCCCGCCACTTCCTCATCCAGGTCGTTTACAAAAATCACAAATAATAACGGTCCTAATACAGATCCCTGAGGTACACCACTGGTCACCGACCTCCACTCAGAATACGACCGTTCAACAACCACTTTTTGCCTTCTGTGGGCCAGCCACTTCTGGATACACACTGCAATGTCCCCTTGGATCCCATGTCTCCTCACATTCTCCATAAGCCTCGCATGGGGTACCTTATCAAACGCCTTGCTGTAATCCATATACACTACATATATTGCTCTTCCTGCATCGATGTGCTTAGTCACATCCTCAAAAAATTCAATCAGGCTCGTAAGGCAGGACCTGCCCTTAACAAAGCCATGCTGACTATTCCTAATCATATTATGCCTCTCCAAATGTTCATAAATCCTGCCTCCTAGGATCTTCTCCATCAGCTGACCAACCACTGAGGTAAGACTCACCGATCTGTAATTTCCTGTGCTATAACTACTCCCCTTCTTGAATAAGGGAACAACATCCGCAATCTTCCAATCTTCCTGAACCTGTCCCGTCTCCATGGACGACACAAAGATCATCGTCAGAGGGTCTGCAATCTCCTCCCTCGCCTCCCACTGCAACCTGGAATACATCTCATCCAGTCCCGGCGACTTATCTAACTTGATACTTTCCAAAAGTTTCAGCACCAACTGTTTTCTAATATCTACATGGTCAAGCTTTTCAGGCCACTGCAGCTCCCTACTACAATCCCCCAGATCTTTTTCCGTGGTGAATACTAACGTAAAGTATTCACTAAGTGACCTCCACTATTTCTTCCGGATCCATACACACTTTCCCACTGCTGCACATGATAGGCCCTATCCTTTCGCATTTCATCATCTTACTCTTCACATACTTGTAGAACGCCTTGGGGTTTTCCTTAATCCTGCCCGCCTGGCCTTCTCATGTGCCCTTCTGGCTCTCCTAATCTCTTTCCTTCCTTTTAGCCTTGTACTCCAGATCTCTAAGATTACCTAGCTCTCTGTACCTTTTGTATGTTTTTCTTTTCCTTTTGGCTAGATTTATTATAGCCTTCGTACACCACGGTTCCTGTATCCTCTCCTGACTCCCCTGTCTCATCGGAAAATGTCTATGCAGAGCTCCACACAAATATCCCCTGAATATTTGCCACATATCTTCCGTACTTTTCGCAGAAAACATCTGTTCCCAATTTAATCTTCCAATTAACTGCCTGAGAACCTCATAATTCCCTTTACTACAAGTAAACACCTTTCTGGCCTGTCTGTTCCTATCCCTCTCCAGTGCTAACGTAAAGGAGATAGAATTATGATCACTATCACCAAAATGTTCACCCACTGAGAGATCTGACACCTGACCAGGTTCATTACCCAATATCAAATCAAGCACAGCCTCTCCTCTTGTAGGTCTATCTACATGCTGTGTCAAGAACCCTTCCTGAACACACCTAACAAAATCCACCCCATCTAAACCCTTCACTGTCTGGAGATGCCAATCGATGTTTGGGAAATTTAAATTCCCCATCACAACAACTCTGTTATTCTCACAATCTTTCTGGGATCTGCTTCCCTATCTTCTCCTCAATAACCCCGTCACTATTGGGCGGCCTATAAAATACACGCAGCACAGTTATCGACCCCTTCCTGTTCCTAACCTCCACCCACAGAGACTCCGTAGACAATCCCTCCACAACGTCCACCTTTTCCGCAACAGTGACACTATCTCTGATCAACAGTGCCACTCCCCCACCTCTCTTGCCTCCCTCCCTGTCCTTCCTGAAACTATAAAAACCCGGCACTTGAATCAACCATTCAAGCCCCGGAGCTATCCAAGTCTCCGTAATGGCCACTACATCATAGCTCCAAGTGTCGATCCAAGCTCTAAGCTCATCCGCCTTGTTCACAACACTCCTTGCGTTAAAATAGACACACCTTAAGCTTGTCTGAACACGTCCCTTCTCTATAACCTGCCGATGGTACTTACTCCTAGCCTCCTCTATTTGAGAGCCAAACACCTCTTCCCCAGTCTCTCCAGTACGGATCCCACTCCCCAGCAATTCTAGTTTAAAGTCTCCCCAGTAGCCTTAACAAACCTCCCCGCCAGTATGTTGGTCCCCCTGCGACCCAAGTTCAACCAGTCCTCTTTGAACAGGTTGTACCTGCCCCAAAAGAGGCCCCAATGATCCAGAAATCTGAATCCATGCTCCTTACTCCCATCCCTCAACCACGCATTTCACCTCCTCCTCATTCTGTTCCTATACCCACTGTCAATTAGCACAGGCTGTAAACCAGAACTTATTACCTTTAAGGTCCTGCTTCTGTACTTCCTTCCTAATTCTCTACAGTCTCTTTTAAGGACCTCATTCCTTTCCCTGCCTATGTCGTTGGTACCAATACGTACCACGACCTCTTGGCTGTTATCCCTCCCCCTTCAGGATATCTTGGACGCGATCTGAAACATCCCGGACCCTGGAACCTGGGAGGCAAGCTACCTTCCGAGTTTCCTTCCTGCGTCCACAGAATCGCATGTCTGCCCACCTAACTATTGAGTGCCCTATCACTAGTGCCCTCCTCACTCCTTCCCTACTCATCTGAGCCACAGGGCCTGGCTCAGTGCCAGAGACACTGCCACTGTTGCTTCCCCCGGTAGGCTGTCTTCCCCAACAGTACTCAAGCAGCAGTACTTATTGTGAAGGGGTACAGCCACAGGGGTACTCACTAGTACCTGTCTCTTCCCCTTCCCCCTCCTTACAGTGACCCAATTGCCTGATTCCGATGTTCCCAGCGTGACCACCTGCCTATAACCCCTCTCTATCACCTCCTCATTCTTCATGAGCTGACGTAGGTCATCGAGCTGCATCACCAGTTCCCTAACACGGTCCCTCAGTAGCTGCAGCTTGACACGCCGGGAGCAGACGTAGCCCTCCCGGAGGCAGGGAAACTCCGGGAACACCCACATCTGACACTCGAGTACAGGAAATTGCACTCATACTCCTTCCTTAACTAGAGTCACCCACTTTTCCTCGCCCCTTTACGCCTAAGCCCCTTGAGCAATAGCCCAGAACTCTCTGCTACTCTCACTCAGCTGCCCGCTCCGACGTTTCCCGCTGGATGTGGTGGTTGGCTTTTTAAACTGCCCGCGCCGCTCCTGCGCAGTCCAGCCCCCACTCTACCACTTAAAACTTTTACACCCTTATAAAAGTACCTTATAAAAACACTAACCCTAATAAATTACTAACCTTATTAAAATCTAAGCCTTATACTTAAAACCCTAATAAAAAAGAGAAATAAAAACTTATCTGCTCCGAAGTCCACCGAAGAGAAGCCCACGAATCCTCCGAAGTTTTCACATTTTCACAGAGAATTTTAACCAGATGGGCAGTGCGAGCAAAATTCATTATCTATTGAGGCTGCGTTTTTTATCCATGTAATTGACAATATTGACGATGTTTTGGATGTTGCGCTCGGTGACATTATAACGTCACGAAAAGAAAGCAAAGAAAGAAGGAAAACAATTCTTCGGTGGTCCGAGGTCGTGCGTGGGGCAACCTCATCGGCATGAGGGCACTGAAAAGTATTGCCGATTTTATTGGAACGTTTTTCTCAGAATCCTAACCCTTGAAATATTTGCAGAAATAATGCAGATAAACTAAATATTTGATTAATTTCAGGAATTACTACATCAACGTTCATGTATGCAAAGTGGGAGGTGAGTTGGTCAAATGGACTCTCCTTTACTGCTGAAGCACTGTTCTCAGTCAGTGCACGCATTGCGCTCAGCGTCCTGACACATGGAGTTCTGTGCGGAGCATCACAGGTGGTACTCGTATCTGTTTCGACTTGTTGATGTCATGAGACATACGGGGATGTAGTAAACCTGTTATTTTGTATCATATACCCCGTAGCTATCGCTTCCAGCACTAAACGCATCTGAAAGTCGAGACAGCGGCTAAGCTAGCTCCTCTCACTGTCTTATCTCTCATTTCACATGCGACATTCATTCTACCAGTGCACGCGATACCCCCGATGAATTACTTGATCGGTAATTTAACGGATAGCTTTTGTTATAATAAGATAAGAACCAGTGGACAAACCATGTTTGTAACAAACGGTTCAACCTATTTTACAACGGAATGGAATGTGCAGCGTCCTCCACTGAAATTCTTTCCAAATAACATTTACTTAATGTTTTGTAATATCCCTCGAAGGGTTCAATATACTACACAATGTCACAATGAACAAAAATAGTTCACAGTAAGTGTTTGTTCAGTGGCTTGTGGCTAATATTACTGAGGAGGACACTAATTGGCTTAAAGGACGCTCCGACTGGTTTATAAGAGCTCCTTGATTCGGTGAATTTGGGCAGTTCGAACCATTTGTATAGATGATAGCTGTTTCAGGTGGAAAATGGGATATCCAGAAATTTTTCACATCGTCAGAATTTACTATCCTGTACTTGCAGCGGTCGGTATTCCAGGTAAGGTATGGAAATGACTACTGTGACAATGGCTCCGTCTGATGTATTCCATGTGCGTCATCGTAGATTAGCCGGATATTGTTGTCCAGGTGCACTGACCATTTCAGAGATGGCGTATTCCGAAAATAACAATATTGTTATTTCGTTCTAAAATGCAATTTATGCAGTTTTAATGATGTTTTTTTGCTTGGCAATTAGAGTGAGGTTTTCAATATGTTTGCATGTATTTGTTCCACCTCAGCCGAAGCAGAGAATATATTTTTCTTTGTTATAAACACCGCCGAATTCCAGAAATATTAAACTATGCTTATCAGACGCACAGTCGATATTATTCCGCATCAAGGTCACCACAATCCAGAAGAAATCAGAACTCACCAGAGCTGAAGTGTGCAGTCTGCCAGTTGATACCTGGTCAAAGTTGAGTCCGTTCTGGCCTCCAGCAGTCTCAGCACAATTTTGCTTCCAATACCGTTCACTGAAAAGACGGAGATAAAGCACGGAGAAGATTCTTGGCAGCGCTCCGTTCAGCGCAAACCTATCGCCATATTTTCCTCTCTGTGAATCGAGTTCTTCCTCTGCTGTCATCCCAAACAGAGGGAACGCTAATTCTACCGACTCTGCACAAGTCCGTGTTGTCTAACTGTCAGGGCAAAAGGCAATGGCACAAACTCTGTTGTCTGGCAGAATGCACCAAATGCACCTTGTCATTCGGAGTTAAAATAAATGGTTATAACATTTCACCACCCTCCGAATTCCGGTCAATTACCTACCATGGTATCGTCATTACGAAGTACGTCTATTTTCATTTTTTTTTTGTGTGTTACCTTGTCATGTGCCATTTGGTGTTCAATGAACAAATATGGTCTGTTTCATTGTGTCATTTACTGACAGTTAATTTGTTTGTATCTTTTCGAAAAGTACAGTTCTGTCTATCAAATACTTATATATATTTCTCCAAACAAGAATAGTTTTGCCTTCGGAGCAGCGTCTGCAGCACTTTCTCCACAACTGATTTCCGTCCCTTTCATGGTGGCCTTCAGCTCTTTCTCCTCCAGAGAGAGGGAAGTACAATTTATGTCCCGTTGGTTTAATCAGCCCGTTCATTTGGTGCTTCATTTCTCGTTTTCCACTTTTACCATCTAACTAAATGATTACTGATGTATATCGACCTTAATATTTGGGTAATGCTTGTAATTTAAAAAAAATTCCTATGAACATATTCATTCCTATCATTGTTTCACTGATCATGTTATTCACAGCAACTTCTGCTTTTCACGTCCTTAGCGATGCCCGCTCGCACAACTAATTTCTTCTGTTCTGCGGCTCCCCGCGTCCTGGACGCTTCGCTGATACCTCGGTTCTACGAGGCGGGACGGTTAGAGAGCGAAGGCTCACTTTAACTGGGAAGACTTTTCCCTGTCCCCGGCAGAGCTGAGAACCGTTTGACATCTCATGACGTCAAAAGGCTTTCCACCATCGCTCCAAATGTCTCTCTCAATCAGATCATGCATTCAAGATATTTTGCAGATAACAATTATTCAATATATTCATTTCATAAGGGGCCAAACTGAGGCCAGTTAATTTAAACGAGTATAATACCGTCAAGTAATGTGAAATTAAAACAAATCACTCCACTACCTGTGCCGTTCCCCCGAAGTCGCCAACCTCATTAAAACAATTCGACCTGCACTGGATGACCTCCCCTTTTTATCTGGTCATCTTTCCACTGCGTGGCAGAACCAGCCGAGGGCGATCTGTTCTTAGCTCAGCCTCCAGCTTTCCTTCCGATCGGTTGAATTCAGAGCGTGAAATTGTCGAAATCTCGACTGTCCATCGCCAGTGCAGTGTCATTCTGTTCCGCAAACCGCTTTCCATCTTGTCAGAGCAGGCGAGCTGGTTCCTGGCGGAGGCTCCAGGCACTGGCACGATCCGGAATATTATTTTTACTGTGCAAGTCAATTCTCCCTGACTAATCTGGGTCCGTTGGGAAGTATCATCATATTTTATGTTTTCTTTCAGTTAATTTAACGGCGATAGTGATCCTGTCCCGCGGCAAATGTGGTCTCTCCAAATGCATCACTCACTACCTGGTTGCGATGGCGACAGCAGATCTGATGGTGGTTGTCTTCGCTGTTATAATGCTTCAAATTAATTTTATCTATTTGTTTGCTCATTTCTTGTTCATAACTCCCGTGTGTTCTGTGATACTTGTCCTCCGGCTCGCAATGTCAGACTGTTCCGTATGGTTCACGGTGGCTTTCACTTTGATCGCTACGTCGCCATCTGCTGTCAAGACCTGCGAAAACGATATTGCACCCAAAGAACAGCGACAGTGGTAACAGTGACTAGTGGGTGTAGGGAGCTGTGCTCGGGCTATTCCATTTTACTTTGCAGTGGATCCAAGGCGCTGCAGTTGCCGCAGCTGAATACTTAACGTCACCCGTGTGGAAAGCCTACCAGGTATTTGACGGTATCGTGACTCCAGTTGTACCAATCTGTTTAATTCTGCTGTTTAATACATTAACTGTAAGAAACATTGTAGCTGCAAATCGAGTACGCATCACACTCAGAAACAGCATCGAGAATCAGAAGGATACAGAGATGGAGAACCGGAGAAAGTCAATGATTTTGTTGTTCGCTCTATCAGCCAATTTCATTTTAATATGGACAGCAAATGTTGTGCACACTCTGAACTGGCAAGCCGTAAACTATTCCTACACAGACAGATATTACAGCACACCGATATATATCCTACAACAGTTTGGTTATATTCTGGAGTTCCTCAGTACCTGCAGCAACACGTGTATCTATGGATTGACACAGAGGAAATTCAGGGAGAAGCTGAAGACTGGAGTGAAGTATCTGTTTACACTGAATGGGAGGCTCTGTAAATAAAATGCACACCAGATTCGTTGGCTATGAAAACAATTATACGAAATTCTTTCTTATTTGCGGCGCAGGAGACTGCTATTTCTCGATCCCACGACGTTAGAACTCATCAGATTTAGTATGAGAGACTAATTAGGCAGATTAGGCAACAGCGATTTAATTATTGTCTTCACTGCAAGATTCTTGACCCATATATCGTGATATTAACGTCCACAGTGACTGATGAAAGAAGTGAGAATGTGAACAGGAATCAATAGTTTTTCATGCAGTGAACACATGGATGACAAATGCCCTTTTTTTAGTACGGAAGCAAACATTCCAATAATTTACCCCAAAAAATCCCTGTAAAATCCAAAATTTGTCCTTTTTTGGTGTCTGTTTTCGCAGCATTGCTTTGTTAATAATTTCAGATTTCCAACATGTGAGGACCAGTGGAATATAATAGTTGTCTAATTAACTGTTGCTGTGATGCTCACAGCAACATGCCAGATGGAAGGGTTCCTATGGTCAGCAACAACGAAGTATCAATGTTTCCATCGTACTGGCCTGCAAAGGATGTGAGGCTGAAGTTCGCCCATCGCACTTCGGGTCTCCTGGCGCCTTTGGTTTCCTCAAATGCGGGACACTCGTTGCATTTTCCTTTGGTAATGGGTGACTGTGTCCTTGCTTTACGATGATCGTCAGTAAAAGTTCAGGACTCTGTTGAAGTCTCTCTGAACTTATCGCGTTCCTCTCTTTTGTCGCCTGTATTAATGCAGACGTCCCGAGGCCAATTGAACATCTTCAGCAAGTTCAACTGTCAGTAAAACATACTGGTTGCAGACGGAATGAAATTGAAGCAGTAAGTCCGCTTGCGATCCTCCTGCACCTCCTGTGCTTCTCGCGAAGACAGACACGCTGCTTAGAATGAGGTTCCAGTATGCTGTGGAAGAGAGCTGCATGATTGCAATCGGTTTTGAATAGAGGAATCATATATTCTATTTAGTCGATTGATTAAGTATAGTTGAAAAGGGGTGAAATGTGTATAAAATGGAGAATTTTGCAACTGATGGAGAGAAGTTTGTAGTAAAAGTATGAACAGGTCTCAGGACTATAACGGAAAAGCTGCGGCAATAATTTTTGTCGCGAGGCCTTCATTGGCATAGTAGGAAGAAGAAAGCAGCGGGGTCTGTCTATTGTGAAGTGTTTGTTCCTTGTAGGGGTTGAGCAGGTTTTAGCGTCAAACTGTTGTGGTGGCAGAAAGGTCTGCAAGTTTATTGAAAGCTCTTCAATCTGCCATTTGCAATAGCAACTGCCGGGATGCCAGAAATGCGTTGACTGGAACAATGTAATCTGCTGATAATTCTGTGCCAGAACAATTTTCGTCAACTTTGTAAATTTTGCAAATTCTTTTTTGTAAAACAGATTTCGTCAACAGACTGATTGGATCAGAACCAACTTACAATAAACCAGCCTTTGGCAATAGGAGGTTGATTTGCACTCTCCCACATAGGACTGTTTAGTAATCGGCTGACAGTTAGACATCCTGCAAGCACCCCGATCCCTGTGCTTCACTCCGTCAGAAATAGACAGTTACTCATTCTCAGGGATACTTTCTCTAGCGGCGGGAATTCTCACAACGTGTCATTGCCAGCGTCGCCCAGGTCCTGAATATGCATAAAAGAAAAGATAACATAAATAGGTAGCGCGCAGCTCTGTAATGGAGAAACGAAGGAAATCCATCGGTTTACTCTTGAGCATAACCGGTAGTTTCACGCTGTTGTGGGCAACACAGGTAGTATTTTCTATCTATCAGCGAATTTCAAAGATTTACAATTACTCTTCGTTATATCGCCGTTATATCACAGAACACACTGCAATGATGTTGCAGCTTCTCAGCATCTGCACCAACACGTGTTTTAAGCTGTTAATCAAAGCAAATTCCGCGAGGATCTGAAGAACGCGGTGAAATACCCGCTGAATAAGATTGTGAAAATCAGTAGGTCATGGAAATAAATAGTATGAAACCATGTAAAGAAATCTACCTCCAGGTTCCCTGCCCGACTTCCCCAACACGGGAGAAACTGGAAATCGTGTTGTGAACAGAGCTCCGAAAGAACCTCACTCCTGGTCTCACCATCACACAGATATCTCCTTTGCCCCGCACTCCCTCCTACCACTCACCTTTCGGCTTCATACCCACTTTATACCTCTCCTTCCCAGCTCTGACAAAGTGTTAACCCTGTTTCTCTTCCTGCAGATGCTGCGGGATCTGTTGATTCAGTTTATCTTTTTGCGTTTTCCTCCAAATCACTCTCTACCCTCCCCCGCAATCATCATGACCCGCTCCCTTTCATCACCATCCTTATTTTCTCTCTCTTCCCTTCTGATATTCTTCCTGTTCTGTTCTTTCGTTCTGTCTCACTCTTTCTCTCTCTCTCCCTCTCTGTTTATCTGTCTCTCTTTCTCTGTCTCTGCATTATCCACATTTAAATGTTGTGCAAATGATGATGAACTACCATTATCTTCAATCTCTGTTTATCTTCCTGCATTTGGATCATGGTCATAGAATCAAAGAGCACAGCAAAAGGGCGTTCGGCACACTGGCTTCACACACACTGAGTCCCACTAACCCATTTTATTCTCCCCGTATTCCCATCAAACACTAACCCATATTATTCCACTCACCCCGGTTGCTATCTATTTTAATTCTTCTCTTCAGCACACCAACATCTGTCCCCGACCTGTTCCACTTCCAGAGCGAGGCTAAATGCAAAGACAAGGAACAGCACCTGATAGTCCGTCTAGGCATTCTACCAGCGGACGGCAGGACCATTGAACATAACCTTCCAGCGTCTATCGGGATATCCATTCTCCCCTCCTCCACAGACATCCGACTGTGCCATAAATTTCAGTTGATTATAAAATTCTGCCACTCTTCCTGTTCTTGGGGAAATCAAAGCTGCCACCGTCCTTGTCCGAACGCATTCCATATCCTGTACAAGTGTCATCACCACTTCACTTGCCGGCGGTTGGTCCTATATCAATTAACATCTTTATTTTATGATTTGATCTTCGTATCTTAACCGGGTGATGTAATCCCTTTCCAATCTGTGAACACTGTCGCTTTTGCCTCTGTCACCCTGAGTAAACTCTTAGATAATTCATCCACCACAGGCGATTGCGCCGTTGGCTGCTGCAGTATCCAGCGGTGGACAACCTCCTTAAACCACTGTGAACCATTCCCGTCACCACTCTCTTTAAAAAGCACCACCTCTCGACACTGGCAGGACAGAATCACCATCCGCCCTGTGGGAAGTCTTGTGCAAGTCTTCACTGGCTGGAACATGAGAAAGATCCAAATGTGTTGGCGTTTTCCCTTCGTGCTATCCTGAATAATTCGTAGGAAGGATTGGGTGGTGGTAGTCATGTTAAATTAGAGGCGAATTAACCCAAATTCAGCCGAGTGGGCGAACATAAACTGCGTAGTATAAAAGGTGATAAATAACTGTGACTAATGTGAGCTGAGCCGAGAACCAACGGTGATGGTAACCGAATCAGTTTCTTTTGAATGAAGACAATTCGTCTACTTCTTTCCAGGACGTTGAGATAAGGTGATTCACTTGTGTAATACTTACACGTACTTGAAAATGGCAAATGCCATTCATGTTTCTTCTGTAACGAATGTCATTCATGTCTGTTCGTCCTGAAACACGAGGGTGTCTGAAACCGAATGGAATAGGTCACTTTGTGTAAGGAATTGATAGTGTATAGGGTGTCGCAGGGAGGGATAATGGCGATGCAAAGGAACTGGCCGGATATGTACACACGTGCTTCAAGGGTGTAATCTTTTAAATAAACTTACAACTGAATCAGATCTCAGTTTGAGGGTGAAACTTTACCCAGTGACACAATGTCGGGAGCACCACTTGTCACCATTGAGAGACACAGTGGCCCAGAGCACACTCGTACTCGCCAAAGAAGAGTGGACGAAACTGGCCACAGTCCACGGCCCATCGTACCAGCTTCACCACGTGATCCCGAGCGCAGGATGAGCGAGTTAATCACTGAATCGCGATCAATATGGAATATCCAGCCAAGAAACTGGTGATCGGAACCAAAGCTTGTGTTTCACACTAGCCTCATCCCACATCGATTTATTCCACAGTTTCGGATTATTTATTCATGGCTTTCTTCATATTCACAGCCTGCAGCCCCCACTCATAAAATACATCGACCCGCCTGTAGGTCCGTTCCATGTTTTCACCTTTACTTCAGTAAATCAGTAAAGCATAATTCCCAACTGGATTCATTCCTGAACGTTAGATCTGCGGACTCGGTTTGGTGTCGCTCACCGGCAGAACATTTCCTGCATACCTGCACCGTCACAACACGTCGTCGTTTTACAACAAGCCCCAGCCCCAGAGACGAACCAGCATCTACACTATCTGCCTCTCCCGTTCAGGTAAGTATTCCACCTTATTTAATACGGCCGCAGGAACATGAGAAAATCCTTTATCGGCCATGAGGGCTGCTCCACCCAAAGCCTCAGGATCAATGACACTGATTTCAATTTCAGGGTGTACTCTCGGCGTCGGCAGCGATTCCATGTCTTGCGGAGGGACAAGAGAAGGAGGTGGTGAAATTCGGATGTTCAGTCCATCGAGATCATTGCCCAGGGTATAATGAGTGCCCGGGAACTGCCGCAGATCGAATCTGAGGGATAGTAAAATCGTTTTCTCTCCATTAAACCAAAGGACAGCAGTAAGGTATGCTTCATTCACAAACTAAAATTCGAAAGATTCGATAAAAATGTTCAATTGCCTTTTAACATGACCAATATATAAATACTTCTTTTTCTCTGCAGATGGGCACACAGGGAGAACGTAACAGCGTCCTGACCCCTTTGGGACTGATCTCCTGCACATAATCCTATAAAAGGGACGGGTCCACTGCGGCGGAATTGAGGTCCAGTGCATGACGAATGAACAGAAGCTGCTACTTCCATGGACAGTGGGTAAAGTGACCCTCAGAGCAGCAGCGCCGAGGGGTCTTGTCATTTGTACAGGTTAGGTGTCATAACTAAACACCCAGAGCGAGTGCAACGTAATCCCTCAGGACTGTCCCAGACCAGTGTGCTGTACCTCACTGGACACAGTCCCGGAATTAGGTGTAATTTCAGTTCCACTGAGAGCTCCTCTCCACCCCCCCCCCCCCACTAACTTAGGGCAGGACACAACGAGAGAACCGCCCTCCACATTTCGAATAAACCGTTGTCACCCAACCACAGTAAAACAATTCCACTGGTCCCAGGGATCGGTGAGAGCTGCTCCCGGAATCCGGGACCGGCTGTGAGCTGCTTCTCACCCAAGAGCGAGATTCACATTCTGATCGTGAACTCATTCTAGGATGGATCAGAATGTCTTGGACTTGCCCTTGACCCTGACCCACGTTATCTCCCGTCTCTACCATCACTTCTTTCATCATGCCACCCACACACACAAGGGTCAGTTTACAGATGCCAATTACGCACCAACCAGCGGGAGAAAATTGGAGCACCCGGAAATGCCCACCCGGCCACAGTCTAATCCCACCTTCCAACACTTGACCTGTGGCCCTGCGGACCGGGGTCTTCAGGTCCACATGCAAGCAGGTTTTAAGTGAGCGGCTCGGACATTCAACTCTACACTCTAAATACTCTCTTGGAGACTGTTTCCCCATCGGCAATTTCATACTTCTACCAATTACATCACATTCACATTGAAGATGTAAAATACTGGGAATACTCAACAAGTTGGGCAGCAGCTGTGAAAATTAAAATAGATACAATATTCCGGTTGACAACCCTTCCACAGAAAATGTCGGTCCCGACACCCACCCGGAAGGCCGGTTATTCGGCATTGTTTACCCGATGTGAGGTCCCTAGATCCGGAATATGCCAAGTCGAAAGTAAAATTGTAATCTGGCAGTTCCAACTCACAGTGGGTTCAGCTACTGCAGACATTGTGCAGGCGATGATCCGACACAGATATTCCTCATAAGTGAGCCTTCCACATAATATGTCCAGGTTTGATTCCCCTGTCCGGATCATTGTGTAGAACATCTGGTCACAGTATATCGTGAAGATTTATCTCTGGATACAATGTTCTATAGATACAGCAATATTCCCCAT
Source organism: Pristis pectinata (assembly GCF_009764475.1). NCBI lineage: Eukaryota > Metazoa > Chordata > Chondrichthyes > Rhinopristiformes > Pristidae > Pristis > Pristis pectinata. The sequence continues at coordinate 26,958,149 of NC_067433.1, read as the reverse complement.
GTCACCGCCCAGAACTATACTTACCTAAGCATCACTGTTGAAAACCGCAGTCTCGCCATAGGTTCCATCCCAATCTAGTGTAAATTATGATGGTAAGGAATGACCCATTTTGAAGGCAGCCCTGCTCAAGATGGGATCCCCATCAGACGGCGTAAAAGAACATCTCATCTTCTCGGTGTTTTACTGCTTTTAATCTACAACAGAGAGAAATCGGATGGAGGATGAAGAAGAGACCAGACCCTAACCTGCTTCCTGCGGCTGCGGTCTCGCTTCGTGCGGTTTCATTCCATCCAGCTGGTGTCGTCATCATTCAACAGACTGGGACTCCTTTACAACCCCTTGGAAGCGACGGAGTAGGTTGTGGCAAGAAACACAGACGGAGTCCTGGTCATTGCACAGACAGGCGTTGGGAAGGCAAGCCAGGAAATCCGGATGAACCTTCAGGAATCTTTGGTTCGGCCACACATGGAGCACCGTGTCCGATTAAATGGAAAACAGAAGATGTGGAAAATATGAATCACAGACAGAGAGATCTGGAATGGCAGCATCAGTTGAAAGAGAAGCTGTAATTGCTTCCAAAGACGACGGACGAAGTTTTTATTGGAATCATTACAAGGATGGAAATGTTCAGTTGTGACGATGGACTGGGAATGTGGGGAATGCTACTCTTGGTACAGAGGAGCTTGCCAGGAGATTTCATTAGTGTAACCGGAGTTACAACGGTCATCGGAAGAGTAGGCGGGGAAAGTCTGTTCCGTTTGGAGGACCGGCCGAGAACTTGGGATGAGGGACGGGAGGTGAATTACGATAAACAAATAAATCGATAGTCGGGCTGAACACCAAGGATGAAGGGCATGTGGCCAATGGGGGAAGGGTGGAATTCATAGAAACAGTGCGCGCGCGCGCACACACACACTCACACACACACACACACACACACGCACACACACACGTTTTAAGAGCTATAATGATTGGTGGATGACTGGGACACAAGAAATTCTGAAGATGCTGAATTCTGCAGATGCTGAAATCTGGAACAACACACAGAAATGCTGGAGGAACTCAGCAGGTCGTGATGAAGGGTCTCGACCCGAAACGTTGACTGTTTATTTCCCTCCTCAGATTCTGCCTGACCTGCGGATTTCCTCCGGCATTTTGTGTGGTAGAAATCTGAGGGCAGTCAGGGTTAAAAATCGTCGTGTGAAACAGAGAGCGTGACGAGACTCTGAATGAAGTCATGTCATCGGTATGTGCAGACGAAGTGGATGGAGTAAATCGGAATGGAGGGGGAGTGAGGGGTGAGATACCACAGGGTTCAAATAGTCAGAGAGCGGGTGTTAAATATATTGACGTCACTAAATGTGAGAAATCATCTGGACCTGTTGGTATGCGGTCTAGTTTGTTGTAGAAATCTGGAACAGTGAGCGAATGAGAGCTGGAAACTGCACTCATCTATTCATCGATTTCTGGGAGAAAATGAGGGATGGGAATTCTATGCCTGCTCCATTTTCAATAAATATGAATGTAATGTCTTTTACCCTCATCGCGAACCTCTATTTTTTAAAGTCGTGCATGAACTTTTGCTCGTAGTGCAGAGGCGGTTAGTTTCATCTTTTGCCGTTTCGGATGTAATCAGTTTAAATGGAGACACACGAGGGACTGCAGATGCTGGAAATCAGAAGCAAGATACAAGTTGCTGGAGGAACTCAGCGGGTCAGGCAGCATCTATGGAGGGAAATGTTTCTGGTCGAAAGGAAGTTTCTCGACCCGAAATATCGACTGTCCATTTCCCTCCGTAGATGCTGCCTGATCCGCAGATTTCCACCAGCATCTTGTGAATTGCTTCCGTTTAAATGTACTCCGTTGCAATTCCCGTTCCGTCTACTTGGTGTCCCCATGCTCCAACAGATCGCACTTATACAACGCTCAGTAATTATTCAGCCACCTGTAATAGCTGATGAGCTATAAATAGCGTTTCATATAACTCATATCAGCTCTGAAAAAGTCAAAGCTCTGCCTTTCCAATGATCGCAGTTGACCGCAAAATTAAGCCACACTCCCCGCCAGTCCCTCACCACAGTAAAACGTTACATTTCCAATCATACCCCAGAGTACTCCGGTCTCAACAGTCGCAGTGTTTCTGTTACTAGTCCAGGTTAGTTTCTGACCAATGATAACACCCAGGGTTTTGATGTTCGGGACTCAGTGATGGTAAAACAAGGGAATTCCAATGTTGGATAGTTTGACCCTCCCTTGACAGAGATGTTCATTTCCTGGAACATCTGTTGCAAGTACATTACTTGTGAATGGTTAACGCAATCCCCCCTCCCCCGGATGTATTGGTTCCCGCAGTCGTGGGGTAGCTCGTTTCCGGGGGAGTTGGAAGATAATTAAATTGTCACCGAACATCCCCACTTGTGATGGAAGGAAAGTCTTTGATGAAGCAGCTGACTGTCGTTGGACCTTGGGGTGAACTCCTGCAGTGATGTCCTGGAGCTGGGATGATTGACAACTGACAACCGCACGCTTCTCAGTTGTGCGGGAGATGACTCCGACCCTCCTAGTGTCTTCCCTTTGGTTCCATTTAAGTTCAGTTCTATCAGCACTTGTTGATGTTACGCTCTGTCAAAGGCTGCATTCATTTCAACTGGAGACATCCTCCAAGATATACAAGAGGAATTTATGAAGGAAACATTGCTTGAATTGTTGGTTATCTTCTCAAATTCTTTTGCACTCTGGAACTGTTCCTGAAGAGTAGAGCGTGATAGATGTTACTACGATATTTTTTTTAAAAAGTAAAGAAAGGAAAACATACGGTTTGACAAACAAACAGGAATCTAGTATACTAAAAAAAGCACAGTAATAGAAACTGTGGAGAACGTTAAGGGGATTGGAACTCATCAACTTGGATTTATGGAAGGGAAGACATCCTGAACATGAAAACTGGAGTAAATTGGAGAACATGTATAATAAATAATGACGAACTGGTGGGTACGTATTTGAACTTTAAGAAGACGTTTGGTACGTTGCCTTTCATCCGAGAAGTAACAGACTGGGACAAAACCTTTTTGCCGTTTCCCGGGAGATCTCCATTACCAGAAGCTTGAAACCGTCTGCCACAGACTGACGGATCGATGCTCAGAAGCAGAGCTGCAGCGGCCCGCGCATGAGCGCTGCCTGCTTTCAATCAGGACCAAGAGCGGTGATCGACAGCGCATGAGCACATGTCCGTATGACGTCACAAATTAACCTCTCTGGGCGCTCTCCCGAGATCACGTGTATCAGAGTCCGAATGAAGGATCCGGAGCGAGGGGAGGGACCGAGCATCTTTAATCCCGATAACCGTCCACTTTAAAAATCTCAACCTGGGATCTTTCCCTGCGAAGCGTTTCAGATGGCGTTTCAGCATCTTGAACAATCGACGGTGAAGGAACAATGACATATTTCCAAGTCGGGAGTGCTGTGTGTGTTCGAGGGTAACTTCCAGAGAGTTGTAATCCCATGTTTTTGGTGTCCTTGTCCCTGTAACTGATGGAGGTCAAGAGTTTAGAAGTTGCTGCGTGAAGGAGTCTTCGAGAGTTGCTGCAGTGTATCACGTGGATGGCAAAAACTTCCGCTGGTGTGCGTCGGTGGTGGAATGAGAAGGTAGTTGAAGGGTGACAATCAAGCCGGTTTGTTATCACGTCGATCTCCTTGACTGTTTATGAACAGACAGTCAATCAAACAAGTAAAGAGTATTCCACTACGCACCTGGCTTGAGCCTTGTAGTTGTTGCTCTGGCTTGGCAGTGTTACGAGGGGAGTTGCTCGCCGCACGATTCCTAACATTTGACCTGCTTTTGTAGCCACATTGCGTATGTGGATACTTCAGTTCAGTTTCTGGTCAAAGGTAACCCTCAGGTAATTGATAGTGGGGAATTCAGGACAGTACTGTCACTGAATTGTCAAGGGATCGAGAGCTGGAGTTTTTTTTGTGGATATCGTCATCGGCTGGCGGTTGTGTGGCACACACATTACTTACCACCCATCAGTCCAGGGCCGGATATTGTCCAGGTCTTGCTGCATGTGGATGTGGACTGCTGCATTATCTGAGGGGTGGAGAATGGTGCTGAACATTGCGCAATCATCTGCAAACACCACTGCTTCTCTCCTCCGGATCGAACAAAGAACATTGCTGAAGCAGCTGAAGATGTTTGGAGAGAGATGAGTACCCTGGGGAACACCTGCGAAGCCGTCCGCTGGTTGAGTTGTTTAACCTCAAAACATGACGACATGTTTGTGCCAGTTATGATGCCAGCCATCGAAGGGTTTTTCCCAGTATTCCCATTGAGCCAGGTCTCCTTAGTGTTACACTCGGACAAATCTTGCTTTGATGTCAAGGGCAGTTATTCACATTTCACATCTCATCAGACTATATCTTCCCCGATTTGTTGTGCTTGGTGTTTCGGACTCGGTCACGAAGTGCAACACCGAATGGAGCTGAGATACAGACTCGATGAGGGTATATTTGGGAAAAGAGGCTGAACATCAAGTCCTTTCATCTCGGCAGACCCTCCCGTCACGGGCTCACTGCAGACCGGGCTTTTCCACGTGCCGAATGTCCAATGAACTGATCAATTCAACAGAAAACTCTCTTTCCATTGCGACATTTTTATTTAAAATGCCATCTGGTTATATCTGGAAACTGAAGTAAACTCTCTTCCAATCGCGGAATTGAAATCTAGTCTCTTGTACGACAGGCGCGGACAAGAACCACCAGGGCACCAGTGTTAGCGTGTGATCTGTTATTCAGTTGTTAAATAATAAGAGGGCTCCTAGAACACAGCAATCGCCTTTCAGACACCCACTTCTCACAGTGTGGCTGGAGGCGTCTCAGGCTTCTCACGCAATTCAGTTACTTATTGTGTTCAAACGCTGGCCAGAGGTGGGGCTCCCATTTGTGCCAAGTGCGCGTTTTTGGAAAGGACATTTACAATCAGGAGTTATTTTCCCGGAGCTGTTGTGACAGGCAGTGAGTCATTTGTATATCAGGGGTCGACTCTCACTTCAGCCGGATCCGAGGTGAATAACCATGAGCTGCTGTGCAACTCTCTGTGCAACTCAGCATCATCCGGTGCTGTGCATGTCCAGATCACAGGCTTTTAAAGTTAGATGGGGTAAGTATGAAAGCGACGTGAGAGGCAAGGTTTTTACGCAGGGATTGGTAGGTGACTGGCTTGGTTTACCAGGAGAGGTCCTGGAAACAGACAGTTTGCTGGAGTTCAAAAGGCTTTGGAACAGACACATGAATATGAAGGAATATGGATGATACACAGGAGGAGAACATTTGGTATAAACAACTTCGTGGGCTGAATGGTCTGTCCAGAGCAGCACTGTTCTCTTTTCGATGTAACTCTCATCTATTGGAGGATGGAGGCATCATCTGGAAGTAATGGGAACTGCAACAGAGCAGGAAAGGTTACTTCAGACAGCAGTTTGGGGACTGATTCCTCAAAGTGTTTTGCCCATTTCCTTTGACCATCATAGTATCCGCTGTCGACGGCAGAGTAGAAACATGGTCCGTGGTCACACGTAGCGATGGTGCTACAGTGGTGAGGATAGTTGCCTTTCAGGCAGTTGATGTCGGTTCGATCCCCGGCCATTGCAGCTTACACCAATGTTAATCTTGCATCAGAACTGAAACAAACAAAGCTCTCACAGAACAAGGTCGCTGCAGAACTGCAGGGGCCGAGGGACCTGCTCCAGCAAGGCAGCACATGACTTTCTAAATCCCTTTAGTTCGATACTTCATGTAGATTGTCAGAGATCCCATTCCCATTTCATTCATTGTTATTCTCTATGAGCTGGGCAGTGGACCAGGGATGGAATTCCGCTCCCTCATCTTTTCCCAGTTAATCAATGGACGGATCAGTGACATTTCCAGCTCTTTCTCTGTTCTGTATTCCCACAGCAAACTGGGACACATCCCAACATGTCCAGGTGATGTGTTCACACTGAGTAACGTCAGTATATTCACCACCCGCTCTTTCTATTTTTACCTTGAAATTTCTATCCTCATGCCCCATCAATTCAATGTGAACTTTAACCTGTTAAAGGCCATTACCCCCTTAATTCTTTAACCCTTACATAGATTCTTACAGCATAGACAGCCATTTGGCCCACCATGTCCATACTTATCACGAAATACCCATTTCTACTCATCGCACTTACCGAAGCTTTGTTTGTAATTTTCAATGCCTTGGCGATTGAAGTCCTCGTCTAGGTTAATATTAAATATCATGAGAGTTCCCGCCTCCACCACCCACCAGCCTCTGCGTTCTACCCTAGATTTAACCCCAACTTAAATCACCTCTGCAGGTTGGAAAATGTCCCTCCTCTCTAACCAGTCCACGCCCCTCATAATGTTATATTTCTGTCAGGTACCCATCAACCTCCACCGCTCCAGGAGATACAAGCGTAGTTTTGCCCTGAAATGACACGCTCCATTATGGACAGCATCATGGTGAGTATCCCCTGCACACTGCCCTCTGCATTCAGAGCTTCAGTTACGCCCGCTCTCCGCGGGAATATTTCAATCTGTATCCGTCACTGGCCTGACCATTGCCTGACCCATCCCTATCGTTTTGTTTTGTGGCAAAGATTATTAGTTCCCACGTCCGATGTGAAATGCATGATTATTGACAACAAAGCAAATATCAGAGTGTGGGTTCGATCCAACGACCTCCGTGTTATGCGTCCAGCACGCTCCCGTTGCGCCAATCTGCTGTTGGGGACCCAGGCATATTACGTTGTTCTGCTGTGACCGTTACTCACTCCTTTAGTTTATATTTTGTTGGTTTATTTTATTTTCCTGACAGCATCTCGTTTTCTTTGCTGGCTTCTCTTTCTTTCCAGACATTCTCCTTTTTTCTCTTCCAGTTTTGTCTTTCTACTTGCCTTCGTTGCTTTGTTTCTTACTTTCCCTTTCATCGGGTTATGATCACTCTGCTCACTTCTCACCCCGTGTCCCTGCTCCCGGTTCCTATTCCTCACAACTGGGTTATTACCACTGTGCTCACTTCTCACCCCGTGTACCTGCTCCCGGTTCCTATTTCGCGTCAATGAACAAAATAAGCAATAAAAAGCAGCTGAGAGTTGGCGAAGGAAATATTGGAAGTGGTTTATACCTTTCAGCTGTCACTTTCCCAGCTCTCAAGGACTCAGGACAACAAAGGTCTTGCATTTTACAGTCGAAAGCCGTCCTACGTTCTCGTCGGATTTGTTCGGGAACTTCCGCTGAGTGTTGTTACCATTCCTGGGCTCCAGTGTGGAGATGCCGAGGATTGAACCCGGTACCACATGCATGTATAGCACGCACTCTCCCGCTCAGCTGCATCATCCGACGCCAGTGAGCAAACATATACGTAAACTTCTACCTGCCTTTCCACCGCTGAGGTCAAATCATCTACATTCAAAGACAGGAAATGTTGAAGCAGGCCATTCGGTCCTTCGGGTCTGGTCCACCATTCAATACAATCATGGCTGATCATCCAAATTTAATCCCCGGTTTCCGCTCCATCCCTGGGACTTCTGATGCCTTGTTTGTCCGTCTGGCTTCTTCATAAAAAGGAACAAAGTGGATAATTAACTGAGGGGAGACCAAACGATTGAGAAGAAAATTGCGGGGTGCTCTCTAGAAAAAGTGTTTTATTTAATGTGAACGGTTTAAAGGTGTTGGTTTTCTGAGGAACCCGGATGTCCTTGTGCAGAAAACACTGAAAGTTAAGATGAAGGGTCGGCGAGCAAGGAGGAGGCAAATAGTCTGTCGGCCTTTATTGAAAGAAGAAATTACACGGGGCCCTGCCTGGCGGCACCTGGAATACATCAACATATAAATCAGCAGAGAGTCAGCCCACTCAGCTCCTCGACACCATTTAACCATTCAATAAGTTTATGGCGACTCTGACTGGAAACTTAACTCCGAATTCCCTCTTGCCCGTGACCTTTCGCTGATTTATTTCTCCATATCTGACTGAATATATCCACATACTCTGCTTCCACTGGCCTTTGAGGGAGGGAGTACCAGACTCACGCTCTCCTGCGTCCAGGTCTGTGCCCCACCTGAGGACATATATAGAATGCGACGGTCCAACAAAGGTTCACCGGGTCTGTCCGGTGAAGAAAGGTGAAGCAGCGTGGGCCGACAGTCTCTGGAACTCAGTGAATGAGAGGTGATCTCATTGTTCCTCACACACTCTGGGCCCACAGATTCGCGTTCAGAGACAATGATCGAGTTTTCTATCTGTAAATCGCTGGAAACAGAATGAAAAAAAATGAGCCTCATGTGTGCAAATATAGCATAAACCGGAAAAGAAGGAAATCTTGAGCAAATCAAGCCCCATCTTTGGGAAGTGAAACGGAGTTAAGCTTTCCGGTCAAAATCCCTCCCTGCATCTCACCAGCTTTTTCTGACCCCTTTTCAGTTCCGCCGAGAGTTGCTTGACCTTCTCTTACCACATGTTCTCAGTATTTCCAGCATTTTCTCTTTGTTTTTGGATTGATAGCTCAACAAGGAGGCCATTCGGCTCATCGTGTCCATGTCGGCGACAGATAACCCGTTGACTTTCAGCAGTAACCAAGATCGGTGCATCCGAGAGCACTTCCAAAGTAGAAGAGCGCACAAGGTGGGCAGGTTAATTGATCGTAAAATCCTCCTCGTGTGTACGTGAGTGGTAGAATACGGTAGCAGAATAAAACTGGATCGGTGCAAATGAGTGATTGATGTGTGGACCCAGTGTGCCGAAGGGCCTGTGTCTGTGCCCCATGGCTCTATCACCATGACCCTGTCACACAGGATCTCAGAGAGTAGTGTCGAAGAAGAGAGACTTGTGAGGATGTTGCCAGCACTCAAATATTCCAGCTGTGAACAACTGGATTTATGGGTTTATATTTTCTCTCAAACAGAGGAAGCTGCAGGAAGATTTAATAGTGGGATGTTGCCAGCACTCAAATATTCCAGCTGTGAACAACTGGATTTATGGGTTTATATTTTCTCTCAAACAGAGGAAGCTGCAGGGAGATTTAATAGATTTACAACAGCTGAATTATGCCAATGGTCGTTAAATCAAGGATTACAATTGACCATTGCTACTACCGGTGAACATGTGATAATTGTCTTAGATACAGAGTAAAGAGAAAGAGCGCGTCAGGATTGGGATAGAGGGAAGGAAATCGGGAAAACGCGTAATATATAGGTAGAGACAGATAGATACACACACACACACACACACACACACACACACACACACAGAAATAAGGGTGCAGAAAAGGAGCGGATCTCGATGTGAGATGGGAGATAGAGATGAAAAAATAACAGAACGTACTGGAAGAGACAACCTATCCGGCAGCAACTGCAGCAAGAGAACCAGGGTCAAAGCCTCAGGTCGCAGACACTTTCTTTTTCAATCTTTTTACTGAATTTCAAATTAATTCAAATAAATATACAGAACATTAGTGATTATACACATGATTAGAAGAGATCAGGATAACAATAATAACAGTTAATATTTATACTCACAAGGAGTAAAATATGTAATCTAGACCTCCCGCCCTCTTGCTAAGTGTACATAATGCAAAAAAAGAAATTGAAAAGAAATTTGATTATATGAAAATAAAACACTCAAATCAAGAAAATATATAATAATAGACACAAGCAAACCAACAACTTCAAAGAAAAAAACAGGACTGATATTTCTTAGATTTAAAAAAAAACATTATTATGTCGTCAGCTCCACTCCTCTATATTCAAAGTTTATTGAAAGGGATTCAAAAAACTTCTGCTTAGATAATATGGAAATATTGAATAAACCGACTCCAAACTTCCTCAAATTCAAGCGAAGGATAAACAGTACCACTCCTAATATTTTCTAAGTGCAAACATGTTATAGTTTGAAAAAAAAACGTTGAAAAGTAGTAGGGTGCATCGGGTCCTTGCATTTAAATAGAATGGATCTCTTGGCTGTTAATGTGACAAAAACAACCATACGACAAGCAGAAGCGGATAAATGGCCAGAATCCATCATTGGTAACACAAAAATTGCAGTAATAGAATTGGGTTGCAGATCAATATTCAATACAGTTGAAATAGTATTAAAAATGTCTTTACAATACTTTTCAAGAAGAGGACAGGATCAAAGCATATGTGTCAGGGAAGCCACGTTCCAATTACATCTGTCACATAGAGAATTTATATGGTGATAAAAACGGGCTAACTTATCCTTCGACGTATGGGTCCTGTGAGCCACCTTAAACTGTATCAAAGTGTGTCTAGCACACATTGAAGATGTATTAAATAATTGGAGAATTTTGTTCCATGTCTCTGTAGGTAAAAGTATCTGAAGTTCTCTTTCCCATTCATTTATCAAGTGTCTCTAGACGTATTTTCATAATCAGATCATAAATTATTTCTGCCAAGCCCTTCTGAACAGACTTAAAACCTAAGATTGTTACCGTAATTTCAGTTTTATATAATATTGGAAAAGAAGGTAAAGTAACTTTTAAAAAGTTTCTAATCTGTAAATATCGAAAAAATGTGATCTAGTCAAATTGTATTTATTAGACAACTGTTCAAATGACATAAAACAGTTATCAATTAATAAATCACGAAAGCATGTTATTCCCTTCATTTTCCATAAAGAAAAAGCTAAGTCAATTCTAGATGTTTGAAAGAAAAAAAATAGATTGGATAGTACTTGATAAAATGAATTTATTCGATCCATGAACTTACGAAATTGAAACCATATATGTATTCTATGTTTAATTATTGGGTGTATCATTTGTTTACTCAATTTAGTAAGTGCGAATGGGAATGAGGCTCCTAAAATAGAAGCTAATGAAAATCCTTGCATGAATCATACTCAAGATACACTCATCGAGGACATTGGATTACATCTCAATCTTGTGACCTCAAAATTAAGTATCTAATGTTAATTGCCCAATAGTAAAATCAAAAGTTAGGCAAAGCCATACCACCATCTTATTTTTTAATTTTTGGAAATATTTCTTACCTAACCTTGGATTTTTATTCTGCCATATATATGAAAGAATTTTAGAATCAGTAGAATCGAAAAAGGATTTCGAGATGAAAGTTGGAACCGCCTGAAATAAATACAAAAATTTTGGGAAGATATTCATCTTAACCGTATTAATTCGGCCAATCAATGACAGGGATAATGGGGACCATTTCGTAAACAATAGTTTAGCATGATCAATCAAAGGTAAAAAGTGAACTTTGAATAAGTCCTTATACTTCTTAGTAATTTTAACACCCAAATACGTAAAATAATTAGTCACAAATCTAAATGACAATTGCCTATAAATTGGAACTTGCATATTTAATCGGAAAAATTCACGATTATTAAGATTTAATCTATAACCATAGAAAACAGTAAACTGAGCAAGCAATGATAATGCTGCAGGGATAGATTCTCTGGGTTAGAAATATAGAATAACAGGTCATCTGCATACAGTGATATCTTATGGATCCTCTTTCCACGAGTAATAGCAAATATGTTAGAAGAGTCCCGAAAGGAAATTACCAAGGGTTCCAAGGCAGCATGAAATAATAAAGGACTTTAAGGGCAGCCCTTTCTAATGCCTCGAAATAGACTGAAAAATGGGGGCCTCTGATTATTAGTAAGTATTGAAGCCATATGTGTATGGTAAATCAATTTAATCTAGGATATAAAATTTGGGCTAAAATTAAATTTCTCAAGCGTGTTGACTAAATATTTCCATTCACCTCTATCAAACGCCTTCTCGGCATCTAGTGAGAAAACACATTCTGGGATTATAGATGAGGGGGTATATACAATATTTATTAACCTCCTAAGATTAAAATGCAAATAACGATTCTTATTAAATCTTGTCTGGTCATCAGAAATAATTTGTGGAAGTACCTTTCCCAGTCTAGACTCCTCAATTTCATTTGTTCATCATGAGACAGCTTCAGACCCGAATGGCAGATTTCTATTAATGACTGGCTTACTTCATAACAGAAATGTGGTTATATTTAATGTATATGCGCCTAATGTTGACCATTTTAAAACATTTATTTGCATCGTTTTCCTAATTTAGACGAATATATGGGTGGAGATTTCAATTGCTGCTTAAACCCTTCGATGGATAGATCTGTGTCGAATCTCGTACTTCCAAACAAATCCGCCGTCTTTATTAATTCCTTCTTAGTTGACTCCGGAATTTTAGAAGTTTGGAGATTTCTACACCCATTTGTTAAAGAGTTCTCATTCTTTTTTCATGTTTATCACACCTACCCTAGGATTTAATATTTTTTTTTATTGACTCGCGATTAGCTCCATCTGTTATTGACTGTAAGTACGATGTAATTGCCATGCCAGATCATGCGTCATTGAAACTATCAAATAAATTAGAGGACGTTCCCCCTGGTGTCAGACAATGGCGACTCAATTCTTCTGTATTTCAGGATTTAGACTTTGTTAATTTTATTAAAGAACACATTTCCTTTTTCTTCACAACAAATTTTACGGAAGAATTTCCAGTGGGATATTATGGGATACCTTTAAAGCTTATATTCGTGGTCAAATTGTTTCATAGTCTGCTGGTTTGAAAAAACGAACTGATAATGACATACGTATATTGGCTGATAAGATCAAAGAAATCGATAAACATGACTCCGATGCTCCTAATTTGGAGCTCTATAAAAAGAGAACTGAACTTCAATTACAACACAGTTTATTATTAACATCTCCAATTGAAAATCAATTACTCACAACCAGGAGTCAGTTCTATATACATGGTGATAAATCTGGTAAATTGTTGGGCAACTAACTGAAAGCTGATTCAACTAAACGACAGATTATTAAAGTTCGTAAACGAGATGGTAATTACACTGTGGACCATGATCAAATCAATAAATTTTTAAAGAATTTTATACTTCTTTATATCAATCAGAATTTACTGAGGATCCTACATCAATGCATCAATTTTTAAAGAATTTGAAGACTCCGAAATTATCACCTAATCAACGTTCGATATGAGATGCACCCATTTCGGAGGAAGAAATAAAGAAAGCAATTTCTTCAATGAATTCGGGTAAAACACTTGGTCCCGATGGGTGTACAGTTGAATTTTTTAAAATTCTTTTCTGATCTTCTCTCTCTCTGGTTAGGTAAAATTTTGAAAGATGCCCTATCAGTAGGTGAATTACCACAATCCTTTTAGAAACAACTATCTCTTTAATTCTGGAAAAGGATAAAGATCCTACTGAATATATATCTTACAGACCTATTCCTTTATTGAATGTGGATTCCAATTTTTTTTCCAAAATATTTGTCGTAGACACTTTGTCAGAACCGGGGAGCAGAGGTAACAAGCTGGTATCAAGCTGCTGGGCGAGTGGGGAAGGGACGTGTGGGCCAAAGAGCGGATATCTGGGATGATGAGACTCGGGGTGCGGTCGGGATCAGCTGTCACCTGTTGTCTCAGAGCTCTGGTCAAACCACGATTTCCAATTTGAGTGGGAGATGCAAGGAGCAGGTGGGTATGTTTAATTACACTGTTTTACACCATTTATTTCTATCGTACAATGATTTTCACAATCTTATTCAGCGGGTATTTCACCGCGTTTTTCAGCTCCGATCTGAATTTGCGCTGAGTCACGGCGTAAATACACGTGTTGGTGCATTTGCTGAGAAGCTGAAACATCACCGCTGTGCATTCTGTGATATAACGGGGATCGGTGGAGGAGTAACTGTAAATCTTTAACATTCGCTGATAGATGTAAAACCCCACCTGTGTTACCCACAACAGTATGAAACTGCCGGTTATACTGAAGAGTAAAACGATGGATTTCCTTCGTTTCCTCATCTCCAGATCCTTGTCGTTCTCTCCATTACTGCTGTCCCGGAGCCCCCTGCGGACTCTGCTGGCCACTAAAATCCGTCTTACCGTCAGAACATTGAGCAGCAAAATCAGAAAGAACGGAACACAAGGAGTTAAAATGCGGTGAAACATCTCAAATGCCTCCCATGCTGGGAATGTATAGAAGCTCGGTTTAGTGACACAGTCCCAGGGAACATTGCCAATTATTGCTCCAGGCTCATATATGAAGTACCAGGGGACACTCTCCAAACAGCCCATCACACTCACTGTTCCGATAACCACAGCCGCTGTTCGCTCGGTGCAATATTTTGTTTTCATTCTCTCACAACATATGACCACAAATCGATCAAAGGTGAAAGCGACTGTCAGAAAACTTGCAAACACCAGCCACATACCGAAACTGCACAAGGGAGTGATTCGGAAAATTGATCGTGGAAAATATATCAGAACAGTCCACTTCAGAAGGGGGTCGGAAAAAACGACCAAGAGATCGGCCGCTGCCATTCCCACAAGGTAGCGAGTGATACATTTGGAGAGACCACACTTTCCACTGATCATGATCAAAATCGCCATAAAGTTAACTGGAAGAGAGAGAAAAGGAAGCAGAGAAATTACTGTTCAGACCTGGAGCCAACGCTGCAGTTCGATGGGGTCTCGTGACAATTCCACTGTGTTGCTGCGGGGAGCGATGGAAACTGGTTCCTGTATCATGCGAAGGGCCGAGATAGGGCGCAGCGGGTGTGGACAGAAAGGGGTTTGCTGCCTCAGATAAGATCGGACAGATCTGGATAAGGATTCCTTACTGACGGCCAGAAAGTTGAGGTGACAGGAAAGCACTAGCTGTGTAACAACGGCAACAACGGATGGAACAATGGTGAATGGAATCGACAGATCCGGCCGCTGGAGGGCAGAATCGTTCCATTAACCAAACACCACCTTCCCCGGTGCTCCCTGTCGATGCCAGAACAACAGAAGGATAAAAGTCTGAAATTATATGTGCACTCAGCCCGGCAAACATCATATGTGGAAAGAGAAACCAGTTAACATTTCGGGCCAGTAACCCTCCCTCAGAATTGTTCTGAGAGAGGCCCTGACCCGAAGCGATATCTGGTTTCTCTTCCCAGACATGGTTCTGGCCGGTCTGAGGGCTTCCGGAATTTCCTGTTTTGTTTCACATTCCATCATCTGTCGGCGTCCTGGTTTTACAACAGAAACACGACCGATTCCAACAGGTAGAGTGCGGTCTGACACAACCTCACAGCCAGGCGTGTCTCCCACTGAGTCCATCACAGGGAGGCAGAGGAGAGGATTTTAGCGTCCAGCAGAAAGCTCGATGCAGCACTCAGACTTCTGCACGGGTGTCAGATGCAGATATAACAGAGCTACATTTCAAAATAGTGGTAAACATTAAGCACATGTCCTCTCTTTTAACTGACTCCTGACGTATTTCACCGACTTCTCCATAACTGTCTCGTATTTGGTCATTGAACACATTTATTTGAAAGAAACCCACAAAGACTTCGTTCTACAACATGGAACTCCTCACAACAGCTGAAACGTTACGACCTGCCGGTGATCTGATCCTTGTCCTAACCCAACCGCCGCTCCCAGTACATTTACAGACCATCACCGGCCTGTACAAACAGAATCTCTGCAACTACAGGGCAACTGCGACAAGACCAATCATGCAGAGACAGCGGATATTCCATCATTGAAATCCTGCGGCTGGACAGTTGGCTGTGGAAACAATAAGCAAGAAGAACAATTCCAAATATTTCAATTAAACACCGATTTAGACCAACGGCAGCTGAGACAGTGGATTACCGGGAATCCCAACGGCTGAAATAACAGGATAGTAAATGTCTTCTATCCGCCGGATTACTGGATATCCCATTTCAGTGAGAAGTTGTGACTTCTGTTGCTCCGGAATCCACAGCTCCGACAGATACTCTGAGTTGATGCACTCCAACAGGCTCTGATTTATACAGAGGATTAGTCTCCAATGATAGGTTTATACCCCTGACCATTGCTCTTAGTTACAGTCACTTGAACAAACAAATTATATCAACACCGTTGTTTCTGATGTAGATATTGGGACGATTTAACACAATTACACCAAAAACCTCGTCATTAGCTCAGCGATGTCTCTAGCTGAAGGAAGGCTGGTCGCCGTAATCACACATGACTAATCGCTGTCAGTGAGCAGCTCCACTTACAGCTTTCACACTTCTGAATTGACAACTGATTCACCTGAAGCTGTGACCAATTCCTCCCCAGTGCACAGTTGAACCAGCGGCACAACCTGGACCCTCTCCTCTGCAGTTTCCCGGTTAGAACCATTCACCTCCTCCCTTCATCCTTCGACTCCGCCCTGGCCGCGACACTCCTGCTGGTTCATCCGTAAACATAACCCGTTTAACACCCCCTGCCCGTGTCCGGAACAATACAAAGACCTAGGACTCAGACAACATTACCCCTGGCGTCACTGAGTTTGGTTTGCTCTCGTTACCTCCACAGCCCTAACACCAACACACACACACACACACACACACACACACACACACACACACACACACACACACATACACATCCACAGTTGGGTCAGAACACTAAGGAAAACCTCGAGTGAACAGAGGGGGTTGAAACAAAGGGCCATGTTGCAGAAGCAGGAGACATGTGTGGGCACCTCAGTCTGTCAGAGAGCAAGATAACCGTAAGAAGGCACGTCCAAATGTAGGGCAGACGGGCGAAACAATAAAGAAAACACAGTCGGGAAATAAATAGACGAAAAATGAGTGGAAACCAATAGAAAAAAAAACACAAGCATGAGTTAAAGCATTAGATACGTGTGTGTGTGTGTGTGTGTGTGTGTGTGCATGTGTGTGTGTGTGTGTGTGTGTGTGTGTGTGTGTGTGTGTGTGTGTTAGAGAGAGAGGCAGAGAAGCAGAAACAGAGGGAGCGTGAGAGAGAGAGTTTCATACTATACGTACCATCTTCTCGTATAGTGTAGCAGTCTCGGGTTTATTCTGTACCTGTCAGTCTCTAATATACTGTGAGAGTGTGGGGTTCATTCTGTCATTCTGTACCCGTCAGTTGCTGGTGTAGCAGCAGAGTGTGTAGTTCATTCTACTTCCTGTTGGTTGTTCCATGCATCTGGCAGTAACTCTCTAAATATAGTTATCTACATAAATTGTTCAATCTATATTTAGCACAACCATAGTAGGCCGACTAAATAATAATAAAAAATGTAACACTAACTTGGGAAAGAAATAGACGAAAGATGAATGGAGTGTTACTGGAAGAAAAGGTGAGAGAAGGAGAGGAAAAGAAACAGATAGAGAAACAGAGATAGAGAGAGAAGAAAAATTCTTTATTTATGTACGTGCCATCTTCTGGTAGACTGTGAGAGTGTGGAGTTCATTCTGTACCTGTCAGTCTCTGGTACAGTGTGAGAGTGTGGAGTTCATTCTGTACCTGTCAGTCTCTAGTACAGTGTGAGAGTGCAGGGGTTATTTTGTACCTGTCAGTCTCTGGCACAGTGTGCTAGTGTGGGGTTCATTCTGTACCTGTCAGTCTCTGGCACAGTGTGAGAGTGTGGGGTTCATTCTATTTATTGCTTGTTGTTCCATTAATCTGGCACTGACTCCCTACACATAATCATCTGTATTTATTTCTCAAACTATATTGAGCTCAGCTATATTGATAAACCACTGGCTGATACATAAATTCATTATACAGAGTGCCAGTGTGACTGATGCCGGTGATACTGGAGCAGTATATCGAGATTCACGGAGTCGCGCAGCTCATAAACAGGCCGTTCGGCCCATCCTGTCCATTCAGACCATTGATTATGCAATTGCACTAATCCCAGTGAAAAACATCCGGTTTACAACGTTCTCTGCCTTGGCCTTTCACCTTCTGGTCTAGATAAATGTTAAATGTTTGTCAGCGTCCCAGATTCCATCCTCCTTCTGCGTGAATGAAAATATCCCGCAGATCCCCTCTTAACCTATTAGCCCTAACCTACTCCTTGCTGTCAGATTTTTCATACACTATAAAGGGGAAGATATTCCGACTACTGACATCGTCTCTGCACCAATATCGATCAGAACATAACTCTTTAATCGATCACTGTGCTGTTGATAGATAATGTAACTTCCGGCCTGACACTGTGTGGGAGTGCTGGGCAGCTCTGTAATGAACTGACTGTGTGTTGTTCTTGGAAGCACTGTATGAGGTTGCAATTTGGAATGTGAGGCCGGCTCTGGCTCCTACAAAACGGAGCTCAGAAGGTCGAGAAGTGACTTTGCTGAAACATATCGAAACTTTCCGACGACGTGTTCCCAACATATTTTGTTTCGTACTGTTCGTAACCTCGGGATAAAAATCATTGATGCAGATTGTGAAAAGCCGAGTCCAAGTCACCGCCACCCAACCCTGGAATAGCCATTTATGCTGCCTTGTTCAGCTTGGCGCGATCGCTCAGCGCATTCGGCTGTTAACCGAAAGGTTGGTGGTTGGACCCCACCCAGTGACGCTAGCAATCCGGTTGGTTTACTGTTTCTGTTGCCATCAGCTAGATAATACTGCACTCCATGTTGACCACTTTAAAAATTCACTTTATTGACAAAAAACGACATACATATACATAAATCACAATACTATCAACACATGAAGGTAGTGTCGCAGTGAGCGGAACGCTATTTCAGCGCCAGCGATCCGGGTTCAATTCCAGCCGCTACTGTAAGGAGTTTGTACTTTATCCCTGTGATCTGCGTGGATTTCCTCCGGGTGATCCGGATTCCCCCCACATCCCAAAGATGTACGGGTTAGGGCTACCACCCAGAACACTCTACGCAAAATATGTATTCCAATGTGTGTTTCGATGCACATGTGACTAATAAAGATATATTATCTTAACTTACATACATTTTGTCAGAAAATCAACATTCAGGGCATGGAGCATGGACCCAGGACCCAATACATCCTCTTGCAGAGTACCAGTGCCACTCATGTTTGTTCTTTAATCAATACACCCATGACGTTTTGTGCTGCTGTTTCACAAGGCCCATCCCCTTAGATCCCTCTGGTGGCAGGTCGCTGTTACACGTGACTCAGTCCCTCAATGTCCTCTGGCGGCAGGTCGATGTTACACATGACTCAGTCCCTCAATGCCTTCTGGCGCCAGGTCGATGTTACACAGGGCCCAGTCCCTTAGTTCCCTCTGGCGACAGGCCGCTGTTTCACAGGGCTCAACTCATCAGTGCTCTCTGGTGGCAGGGCGCCGCCTCACTGAGCTCATTGAGACCCCTCCCTGTCATTTCCCGAACCCGAGAGCCCTGACGCTCCACTTCCCATTCACATCAAAATGCATGTTAAATAAAAATAACAGCTTTAATGTATCCCGACGGTTGCTGGGAATCCTGACTGCAGAGTGCAATATCAATTGTTCTTGCTTGGGGGTTGCTTGGTCATTCAATCTGAGTCCACAACTATCTGACAAAAAAGCACCAAATTGAAATATTTACTTCAATTCTCTCACCAGGAACGAGTATTTCCACCGGTTCCCGTTTCTGTTTGGCACTGACCTGCATTCTTCTTTTTGGTAAAATATCTGTTATACAGCTCTACATCAAAATTTTGAACCAACACAAACGATCTCAAAAAGAAAATAACAAAACCCGCCCTCCAATCTATTGGTCCATTTCCGACAGCTCGCTCCCCTTTCTTGATCTCTCTGCCTCTGTTTCAAGAGACAAACTGTCCAATGACATTTACCACAAACCCACTGACTCCCTCAACGACTTGTACTGCACGCCCTCCCACCCTGTCGCATGTCTTGACGTCATCCCTTTCTGTTCCTCCGTCTCTGCCGCTTCTGTTAGCTAGCGGAGACCTTCCACCTCGGGGCATCTGATATGCCCTCCGTTTTCAGGAAACATGGCTTTCTCTCCACTGTGGTTGATGGAGCCTTCACCCGCATCTCCTCTATTTCCCACACTTCTGATCTCACCCACACTCCCCCCTCCCCAGGCCGCATAATAAAGGTATTCCCTTGATCCTAGCCTTTTATTGTAACAGAGCCCCGACATCATCATTTGTCATATCCGCCAGCTGAAACGCTATCCCACCAATAGCCGCATATTCGTCTCCCCACCTCTTTCTGCATATTCGCAGAGACCACTTTCCCAGTGACTCCTGTTCACTCATCCCTCCCTACCCAATCATTCCCCTCCCAAGGCACTTATTCGTGCAACGGGAGGGGGTGTCACACTTGACCTGACACCTCCGCCACCAACCAGGGACCTAACACCTCTTTCAGGTGGTCCAAATATTTACGTGCACCACCTGGCCTATGGCATCCCGTGCTCCCGACGTGACCTCCTCTACCAATCACACACTGGGCGACCGCTTTGCCGAGCACCAGCTCTCTGTCCGCAAGGGTCAGCTTGAGCTCCCGATTGCAGGTATTTTCAACTCCTCTCCCTATTCTCACACTGACCTGTCTGTCCTCGGCCTCCTCCACTGACAAGCTCAGGCCAAATGCAAACTTCAGATTCAACATTTCATATTCCGTGTAGGAATGAATTGATTTCTCCGATTGCAGGTAACCCGCACCCCCTCTATTACGTTCTCTCTCCTTCTGATACACTTAGATTCTCTCGCACAGCCCCAACACTCAATTACCAGTTACGCAGCTTCTTCCTCCCGCACCTGGTTGCATCTCCCCGTCACCCACACACTCCACCCACTCGGTCCCCAACACGCTCCATCTCCACTGTTCCCTTCTGCCTAACCTCCTCCCTTCTCTGCTTCCACTCACCATCTTCCTTTCTAATCAGAATCCATCATCTCCAGCCCTTTGTATCTCCACAAACCACCCCCAGCCTCTCTTTGTGTCTCCACCCCTCCCTCCCACACCTGGCTCCATCTGCCAATCAACCTATCCCCGCCTGATTCCACCTATCGCTGACCAGCACCTGTCTCACCCTCCCAGCCCCCTCCGCTTTATACCGTCCACCTCAGTCCAGATACAGGCTCTCTGTCCGAAACGTTGACACCATCCGCCCCCCCCCCCCCATGATTCCTGACCCGCTGTTCCTCCAGGACCTTGTTTTTGTTTTGTTCTAGGTACCAGCATCTGTTTGTTTTCTGTCTTTCCAGTTTAGATAGTCACCCTATGGTCTGCACGCACATTGTGGGCCGAAAGGCCTGTTACTTTGTTTCATGAGTCTGTGAGCCCTTGATATGTATCCCGAATCGCTTCCTGGAAAACTCAGAAGTTAAGATTTTGTGTGAGTTCGAGGAGACCTGCGGTGACGGTGTTCACTTACGCCCGCTGTTCTTATCGTTCGGTGGGCGGGGCACATGCACCTGTCTGCTTCAACAGTACTGAGGTCGAGAGGGTTGAGAACTTCAAGTTCCAAGGAGTGAACATCAGTAATATGAACATCTGTCCTGGTCCAAATACGCAGACGCCATGGCCAAGAAAGCTCACCAGCGTCTCTACTTAAGCGAGACTAAAGAAATATGGCATGTCCTCGTCGACCCTTTCCAAGTTTGTTCAATGCACCACAGTGAGCACCCTACCCCGATGCATCACGGCTTGGCATGTCAACTGCTGTGCCATTACCTCAAGAAACTTCGGAGCTGGGGACACAGCTCAGCTCATCACGGAAAACAGCTTCCCCTCCATGGACTCTTTTGTTCTCGCTGCCTCAGTAAAGCAGCCAGATGTTCAAAGATCCCAAACACCCCGGGCATTCTCTCTTCTCCCTCTCCCGTGGGGTAAAAATACAAAAGCCTGAAAACACGTACCACCAGGTTCAAGGAAACTTCTATCCCGCGGTTATAAGGCAATCTAACAGATCCCTCATTCGATACGATGTATCCTTGACATCACAATCTACCTACTTATGAACTTACACCTTATTGTCTGCCTGCATTGCACTTTCTGTGCAGCTGTGACACATTACTCTGTATTCTGTTATTGTTTTACCCTGTACTATGTCAATGCACTGTGTAATGAATTGATCCCTATGAACGCTATTGAAGACAAGCTATTAACTGTACATCGGTACATGTGACAAAAATAAACCAATTCAAATTCCAACTCTCGCTGGGAGAAGTCGCTGGTTTGGGTGTTCTTGATGGCAAGGGAATATTTTATAGCGAGGTGGACGCCGTCTGAGGTTGCTCAGCGCAGAAATACCCATATCAAGGCGCAGAGCCTGTCTCCCTACTTGCACACTCCTTTGCACTCCCCCCCCCCCCACCCGCCTTGTTCCAGTCACATGCTATCTCTTTGAGAACAATTTGCCGGCGGGCTGAAGCATCGGAGCAGGAGTCGGTCCAGCAGTGGGTGACGTCAGTGCGACTAACAAGCATTGACGACCAATGCTACTGTTCCATTCGGCCAGGCGATCCTCACTCCCGGCCTGGGTCTGCCGGCTTGGTGTTTCTGTTCTATTATATCTCATTGAGTAAATATAAAGATTCCTTCTCCCGGTCTGTCCCTTTCCTGTCTCCTCCTGACCTACCCAGTTCCTCCTACACCCACCCTAGCCCCCATCACCCTGTTTCCCTCCTCCGCCCACTGTTTGCCCATCACCCACACTCCACCCACTGGGTCTCCTCTCCAATCCCTCCACTGTTCCCATCTTCCCTCCCCGCTCCCCTATTTGATTCCATGATCCACCTTCCTTTCCTTCCTTCCACCTGCCGTCCTTTGTTGCCTCCACCTGTCACCTCCCCGCCTCTGCCGCTATTTCTGCTCCTCCCTCCCCACCTGCCCATCACCCCCTCACCTGGATCCACTTGTCGCCTTCTTGCTTTTGTTCCAGCCCTTTCCCTCACCTCTTTGTGCTGGCTCTCTCCCCTCTATCTTTCAGTGCAGGTGAAGGCTCTCGACCCGAAACATCGACTGTCCATTTCCCACCACAGGTGCTGCCCGACCCGCTGAGTTCCTCCAGCATCTTGCTCTATTCTCCAGATTCCAGTATCTGCAGTCTCTGTGTCTCCACACTGATTCGTTCTGCTGTGCCTCCGCCCAATCCCTCTGTATCTTCTCACCCTGCGGGATGTTTTCAGCAAGGATGCCTGTCACCCTGGCCATACCCTTTCCTCTCTTCTATCTCCCGGGAGAAGATGCAGGAACTTGAACGTCCGGACGTCCACACAAGTGCAGCTTCTTCCCCACCGCTGTCAGACTTCTGACCTAGTCAGCTCTCTCACATCCCCTCCCGGGGGTGCTGCCATATACTCTTCACTCGATCTCTCTCTTGTTGTCACTTTGATGCAGTACTTCAACCCGCAATCTTTGCCGCCAATCTGCTGTTGTTTGCTCTCGTCGTTATATTTATTATTATACCGTTTACTCGACAAACTTCTTGAGAGCAGTGCATTTCATGCACCCTGGCACATAGCACAATAAACTGATCTCATCAAGTTCACCATTTTCCTCTGACTGACCCCGATTTAATTGAACCGTCTCATTTTATCTCAGGAATTGACGTTTGATGATTCTGCGCAGAGTTTCCCTGCAGAAACAATTCATGTGTTGCGAGTTGCTGCCGGGTGTGCGGTTTCCCTCCCTCTGTTAACAATGTTCCTGTTGTCCGCATGAATGAAGGTTCCTTGTTGTGCCACCGACTATTTATTCTGAACCCAGACATACGCCCCGCCCACAGCCAGCCCACCCAGTGACGCCGCACCTCCAACTCACCTGGTGACGTGCCGTTTCCAAGGGAGACGGAGAGCAGCCCGAGGCAACCTGCGAGCTTCAGTGCTCCCTCTTTGTATGTGGGGGAGGTCCGGTGAAGCGTTTCACCTGCCGCTGCTCCAAGTGCCGCCCGCTCCCCCGCTTCTGATGGGGACGGCGGGCGGGTTGAACCGTAACACAGATCGGTGCCGGTGCCAGCGGATTCACCAACCAGTGAGCGGTCGGTGCGGGTTTGGGGAGAGCCCCTCACTGGATGCACAGGGTTGCCTTGTATCGCCGTTCCTCCCTGAATTCCCGCGGGTTTAGGCCTTTTGTTCTCTGTTCTCAGGAAGAATCTGCTACTGGTTTCTTTCCGATTCTCTGCTCTTTACGGTTTCTAGTTTCAGCTACTCTCTCTCTCGGGTACTGGGCGACGGATCTGACGTATCGTTCCTGGTATGGTTTGTTGGTTTTGTCGAGAAATACCGGGGATATCGGCAACCTCCCGCCACCCGCATCGGAAACTGTTGGGAGATATTGATGCTCTTACAACGAAGACAGAAGAGTGCGTTTCTTTTCTGATCAGATTGTTAACGGGTATTGTTGCAACCCCGCCAGGCACAGTTCGGTAGCCATCAGTCACACTAATGGTAACCATCTCTCTCTCTGCTCCAATGTCTGTTTGTGTCTTTCTCTCTCATCTTTCGATCCGTCTCGAAATAATCCGCCGATTCTTTCGTTCGCGTTCCTCGTCCCTCTTTCTGTGCGTGTACATCTGACACGGTCCCGTCTGTCTCTTCCTCTCTCTGCCCTGACATCTTTCTCTGTTCTCTGCGTTCTGTGTTTAACACCAACTACCACAGCATTTGGCGTTTCTGAGTGTAGCCTTCCGTCTGATGTCCGTCTGCCTTCTCTGGCTGCCCCACCTTTCCCGCCCACCGCCTCCACTGATCTGTCTGTGCCTTGTTCTGTATTTCTCTCCCCTTCTCCCTCGGACATTCTCTTTGCTGCCATACTCTGCTATTTGACCTGATTCTCTGCCTCCCTCCCTCCTCTTCCTTCACAATACCCGACTTTCTTTCTCTTTTCCGAACTAACATATTTTCTCTCTTTCTCGGCTTTTCTGCGCGGTTTCCATTCTCGCCCTCCCTTCTCTGTCGCTGGACCTTGTCCGACTGCACTGAGTTTTAACGCACAAACCCCCCACTTCTCCCGTTTCAACCCTTGTCTCACAGGTATTGCCGCTCTCACCTGTTGTCACTCGGGGTCTGTCCAGCCCTCTCATCGTCGCTCTGCCCGCCACAGCCCGAATCTCCGTTCTTAGTCTCACTCCACAGTGCTTTGCTGGATGTTTCAGTTCAGTACTTCTCCTCTGGTTACACAGATCAGCCTGTGGGGTGGATGTGATGTACCTGATACCTGCGTCCCCATCACACACGTTGTTTCTCTATGGTGATGGCCTTTGCTTCGTTGGGATGTTGCTGTTTGTATCGTTTCTTTTCATTTCCTCTTTTTTTATTAGCGGTCCTGCTGCCAAACTTTGCTTTTTGTGCATCGACCGTTCATTCTGAGACTCCCTCCCCAGCACCGCTCCCCCTCCCCCTCCCCCATCCCCACCCCAATCACCTGGGGACACGTCATTGTCAGAGAGCCGTGTGTAACCTGAGAGCTTCGGTGCCGTTTCCTTTGTCTATAGATCCGGTTCCGGTGCAGCGCTCACCTGCCGCTGCTCCAAGTGTCGTCCGAACATTCGTTTCTCACCGAGGCCGCCCCCGCCCGAATCTATCAACCGCGGAGTGTTTGCATTGTATCGCCGTTCCTCTCCGAACTCCCCGAGGGGTCAGCCCCTCCTTCTCTGTTGACCCGCAGAACCTTTCCCGGTCTCTTTTGGTTCTGTGTTGGATGGTGCAGTCTGAGGATTTTTAAAGTTATTTCGGGTTCTACTTTCTTGGATCTTGTATCGGACGAATAGGGAGATAAATTCAGGAAAATCTTAGCCGTTCTTCCTGCCAGGAAGCCTCTGTTTCTGTCGCGGCTTCTACCTTTATTCCTCAGTCACACCATCTGTCTACGGAGTCTCCCTCTCAATGTCCTCGTCTCACAACCTCTCTCTCTCTGTCTCTCTCTCTCTCTGTCTCTTTCTCTCTCTTTCTATGTCTTTCTCTGGCTTGTTTTCCCTCTCTTCCTCTTTCACTTTCTCCCAATTTCTCTCTCTCCCCATGCCGCTTTCTTTCTCACTCGCTCTCACCTTCTCTCCTCCCATTTTCTCTCCCAACCCGGCGCCCGTCTCTGCCCACTCTCCTTCTCTCCCCCTCCCCTGCTCTCCCTTCCCTTCTCTCCCCCTCCACTCTCCCCTTTTCTTACCCTCACCTCTCCTCTACCCTTCTCTCCACATTCCACCTCTCCCCTTTCCCGTTCTCTCAACTTTCCTCCTCCACTTCCCGCTCTCCTTGCCCCTCCTCACTCCCCACCACTCTCCTTTCCCATCTCCTCCCCTTTCCCATCCATTCACCATTCCCCTAGACTCCCCTTTACCCTCCACTCCCCATCCCCCTCCCCATTCCCCACCACTCCGCATTCACCCTCCACTCCCTATTACCATCCACTCCCCTTTCCCCTCCACTCGCCTGCCCCCTGTACTCCTCTGCCCTCCTCCACTCCCTATCCCCCTCCAGTCCCATGCCCCCTCTACTCCTCTGTCCTCCTCCACTCCCCTTCTCCCTTCCCCCTTTTACCGTCACTGCATCCGCTCTCCCCATCCTCCTCCCATTTTCCTCATCTACCACTCCCCCCCTTTCCCTTACCACTCTCCCCTCTACCACCCCTTACCCCTGTCCCCCTTACTCCTCCCCTCTCCACTTCCCCTCCTCCCCCTCTGCCCCTCACGCGCCCCCACGTCCCTCCCTCCCCCTCACACCATCCCTCCCACATACTCCATTTCATCCCGCTCCCCTTCCCACTCTCCTCTCCCATTTCACTCACTCCTTTCCCTCTTCCCCCTCTCCGCTTCCCCTTCTCCCTCCACTCCCCCTTCCACCTCTTCCCTTCTCTCTTTCCCTTTCCCCCCTCCCCATTCACCCTCTCCCCATTCCCCTTCCTCACTTCCCTCTCCCACTTACACCTCCCCTCCTCCTTCCCTCTCCACCTTCTCCCCTTCCCTCTCCACTGCCCACCTCTCCCCATCCCCCTCTCCCCCACCTCATCCCGCTCTCCCCTTCCGTCCCCACTTCCTGCTCTCCACCTTCACCCACAAGCTGCCCCCGTCCTCCCTAACCCACCCACTCCCAACCGACTCCTCCTTCCCACCCACTCCCCTCCCTCGTCTCCTCTACCCGCTCCTCTTCCTATCACCTCCACTCCACTCCACCTCCCCTCGCCTCCCCTCCCCCTCCCATTAGATCCCCCTCTCCTTCCCTTCCCATTCCCCTCCACTCCCCACCGTCCCCTCCTCTCCCTCTATTTTCCTCCCCTAAACCAGGCTCCCATTTCATCCCCTAGCCACCCTCCCATTCCTTCGCTTTATCACCTCCCCACACTCCCCTCCCGAGTCCCCTACCCCACGCCCCCTCCCTTTCATCTTCCCTCATCCTCCACCTCCCCATTGTCCCCCCGCGCACCCCATCCTCTCTCCCTCATCCCTTTCACCTCCCCCACACCCTTTCCGCCATCCCTTTCCCTCTCCTCCCACCCCCACTTCCCCTTACCTTACCCACTTCCCTTCTTCTCCTCCTCGCCCCTCCCACTCCTCCTTGCCCCGTCCCATCCCACTGACCCTCCCCATTCCCCTTCCACCCACTCGCACACCCATTCCGTCTTGGCTCCCTCTCCCACGCCCCCACCTCCCAATCCACTTCCCCACACTCCACTCTCCATTTCCCTCCCTCCCCACTCCCCTCCCCAAATCCCATACCCACTGTCCGTCTCGCCCCACCACCCACACCACTCCCTTCCCCAACTCCCCTACCCAGTTCCCCTTTCCCCTCCAGTACTCTCCCGCTTCCTTCCAACTCCCTCCCCATCCCCTCGGAACCCCTTCCCCTTGCCCACTGTTACTCTCCATTCCACCCACACCCTTTCCCACATCCATCCTAACGCCTTCCCATCCGACCCACTCACCATTCCCCTTGCTCGCACTCTGCCTTAACCTCCCCGCGCCATACACCCCACTCCTTCTTCCCCCTCACACTCCCCATTAACCACATCCCTTGTTCCCTCTACCACCCATCCCCATTCCGCGATGCCAATATCCTCTTCAGTGTATAGAGCTGCGTCCTCACACTGACACTGTTGATGCATAGAGCTGAGTCCTTACCCTGAGCTACTGCTGGTATATAGAGCTATGTCCTTACAGTGAGTTACTGCTGGTGTACAGAGCTGTGTCCTTACAGTGAGTTACTGCTGGTGGAGCAGGGCTGTGTCCTACAGTGAGTTACTGCTGGTGGATAGGGCTGTGTCCTTACAGTGAGTTACTGCTGCGTGTACAGGGCTGTGTCCTTACAGTGAGTTACTGTTGGTGTACAGGGCTGTGTCCTTACAGTGAGTTACTTCTGGTGTACAGGGCTGTGTACTTACAGTGAGTTACTGCTGGTGGACAGGGCTTGTGTCCTTACAGTGAGTTACTGCTGGTGAACAGGGCTGTGTCCTTACAGTGAGTTACTGTTGGTGTACAGGGCTGTGTCCTTACAGTGAGTTACTGCTGTTGTACAGGGCTGTTTCCTTACAGTGAGTTACTGTTGGTGTACAGGGCTGTGTCCTTACAGTGAGTTACTTCTGGTGTACAGGGCTGTGTCCTTACAGTGAGTTACTTCTGGTGTACAGGGCTGTGTACTTACAGTGAGTTACTGCTGGTGGACAGGGCTGTGTCCTTACAGTGAGTTACTGCTGGTGTACAGGGCTGTGTCCTTACAGTGAGTTACTGTTGTGTACAGGGCTGTGTCCTTACAGTGAGTTACTGCTGGTGTACAGGGCTGTGTCCTTACAGTGAGTTACTGCTGGTGGACAGGGCTGTGACCTTACAGTGAGTTACTGCTGGTGTACAGGGCTGTGTCCTTACAGTGAGTTACTGTTGGTGTACAGGGCTGTGTCCTTACAGTGAGTTACTTCTGGTGTACAGGGCTGTGTCCTTACAGTGAGTTACTGCTGGTGTACAGGGCTGTGTCCTTACAGTGAGTTACTGTTGGTGTACAGGGCTGTGTCCTTACAGTGAGTTACTTCTGGTGGACAGAGCTGTGTCCTAACAGTGAGTTACTGCTGGTGTATTGAGTTGTCTCCTTTCAATGAGTTTACTGCTAGTTTACACAATTGTGTCCTAACAGTAGTTACTGCTGATGTATATCTCTGTGCCCTTCCAGGGAGTGACTGCTGGTAGAGAGAGTTGTGTCTTTATAGCGAGTTACTGCTGGTATACAGAGCTGTGTCCTTACAGTGAGTTGCTGCTGGTTATAGAGCTGTGTCCTTCCAATGTGTTACTGCTAGTTATAGAGCCAGCTTCTTCCAGTGAATTTTTGCTGGTGGACATTGCTGTGTCCTTACTCTGATTTACTGCGGGTATATAGAGTTGTGTCCTTACAGTCAGTTCCTTCTCGTGTCTGGAACTGTCTCCTTTCTGTGTGTTACAGCTGGTGTGTAGAGCTGTGTCTTTCCAGTGAGTTACTGTTGGTGAATAGAATAGTGTCCTTCTAGTGAGTTACTGCTGTTGTAGAAAGCTGTGTCCTCACAGAAAGTTACTGCGGTGTATTAATCTGTGTCCTTACACTGAGTTACTGCGGGTTAAGAGAACTGTGCCATCACCATGAGTTACTTCTGGTGTTAAGAGCTGCGTCCTTACAGTGAGTTACTGCTTGTGAAGAGAGCTGCGTCTTTACCATGGGTTACTGCTGGTGTACAGAGCTGTGTCTTCCAATGAGTTTCTGCAGGTGTACGGAGGTGTGCCCTGACAGTGAGTTACTGCTAGAGTATAGAGCTATGTCCTCACTGTGTTTGTGCTAGTGTCTAGATCTGTGTCCTTCCAGTGAGTTACTGCAGGTGTACAGAGCGGTGTCCTTCCAGTGAGTTGTTGCTGGTGCACAGAGCTGTGTCCTTCCAGTGAGTTGTTGCTGGTGCACAGAGCTGTGTCCTTCCAGTGAGTTGTTGCTGGTGCACAGAGCTGTGTCCTTCCAGTGAGTTGTTGCTGGTGCACAGAGCTGTGTCCTTCCAGTGAGTTGTTGCTGGTGTATGGAGCTGCGCCTTTACAGTAAGTTACTTGTGGTGTACAGAGCTGTGTCCTTTCCTTGAGGGTCAGCCTGGAGAGAGCTGTGAACTTCAGTGGGAGGGAATCAGTTTGCCGAGAGTGGTGTCCCTATAGTGGGGATCGGGACATACAGAACTGAGCCTTTCCAATGTTTGGGGTCTGTGTTAATACATCTTTTCATTCATAATGAATATGTGTGTGTAGGATTGTGTCGTTAGATCGAGTTATTCTGGAGGAATACAACTTTGTCTTTACAATGAGGTTTTTTTTCACTGAGTACCTGAGGGAATCTGGAGCTGTGCCATTATAATGAGTTAATTCCTGGGTGTCTGGGGATGTGTCCCTTACAGTGAGGTATTCTGGGTGTCTGGGGATGTGTCCTTACAGTGTTGTACTGTGGGTGTCTGGGGATGTGTCCTTACAGTGAGGTATTCTGGGTGTCTGGGGATGTGTCCTTTCAGTGAGGTACAGTGTGTCAGGGGCTGTGTTCTAACAATGAGGTACTGTGGGTATCTGGGGATTTGTCCTTACAGTGAGGTGCTGCGGGTGTCTGGGGATGTGTCTTTACAGTGTTGTACTGTGGGTGTCAGGGGATGTGCCCTTAGAGTGAGGTTTTGTGTGTGTCGAGTGATGTGTCCTTACAGTGACATACTCTGGGTGTCTGGGGATGTTTCCTTGCACTGAGGTACTGTGGGTGTCTGGGGATACGTCCTTGGAGTGAGGTGCTGTGGGTGTCTGGGAAGGTGTCCTTACAGTGATGTACTCTGGGTGTCTGGCAATACGTCCTTGGAGTGAGATACTCTGGGTGTCGAAGGATTTGTCCTTACAGTGAGGTACTGTGGGTGTAGAGGGATTTGTCCTTACATTGAGGTACTGTGCATGTCTGTGAATGTGTTCTTACAGTGAGGTACTCAGGTGTCTGGGAGTGTACTTACAGTGAGGTACCGTGGGTGTCTGTGGATGTGTCCTTACAGTGAGGTACATTAATTGTCTTGGAAAGTGTCAGTTTTGGAACTGTCAGTCATGGACCACATTATTACAGAACTCAGAATAGGGATTACGGAATAGGGGTGTCAGGTATTTATAAAACCAAAAACCCACCAGTCTTCAAATAACCTGTTTAAATGTAAAGTAAAAGCTGTGATCAGTTCTGCAATGGGAAGTTACTTCCAGAGCACAGGCTTCTACCCCACAGCAGGGGTCCTGCTGCTCAATGTTGTTTATAAAATTTCTGTGGCCGTGAGATATTCCTCTCTGCATCGGCCGAACGGAAGACAATGGGCGATGTTAATTGGCTGCATCAAACCAGGCACCAACAGCTCAGTTATTTCAAACCCTTCTTTCAGAGGTCAAGGAGGGCTGCCAAACCAGACTAAGTGTTGTCACTGAGCACATCAAACGTGGTCTTGGGCACCTTTGATCTTTCAATAACTGGGATCTTTGTTTATTCTGAGGGTCAGCACTCACAGCATTCATCCTGGGAGTTTGGTTCTCTCCTATGAAGCTTTTAGACCTACTGTGTGAAGTAATTTGTCCCCAACAACGGTATTTGAACATTCAGAGGTGCTTTATCTGTTACAGTGGGCTCCCACTATAAGTATGTACTTCAATGAACCATTTCTCCGACAGAAAGTATCCAAGTGAACAATGTCATTATAGTTATTGATATTGTATTGAATCACCTGTTGTTAGCGGAGTTCTTATTATGGAAGAAAATGACGGATTTTGATTTTGAGAGACTCCACCGTGAGGGTATCCAAGAGAATGTCAGTTTCTCCAATGACTTTGTCAAAGAAACGTTGTCCTTGCACTGAGCTGCTGTGGGTGTCAAGGAATGTGTCCTTGCAATGAGGTGATCAGTGTGTATAAAACTGTGTCCTTACAGTGAGTTCTTGTGGTGCATTGAGCTGTGTCCTACAGTGATGTGATGTGGTGTCTGGAGCTGTATCTTTCCAGTGCATAATTCTGGGTTTATAGAGTTTCATTTTTGTAGTGAGTTAATGCAGCTGCACGGAGTTCTACACACCCACAGTGTTTCCTTCAGGTGAGTTACTGCAGGTACTTCAAGCTGTTTCCTTACAACGAGTTACTGATGTTGTACAGAACTGTCTCCTTCCATTGTGTTAATGTGTGTGTATAGAAGTGGGTCCTTCAGTGACTTACTGTGGGTGCATAGAGCTATATCTATACAGTGATGTAGTGTGGGGTACAGAGATGTATTTTACCATGTGCAACAGTGGCTGTATTGAGCTTTGTGCTAACAGAATTACTCTGGGTGCATAGATCTGTACCTCACATTGAGTTACTACAGGACGATAGGCGTGTACTACGGCAGTGAAGTAGTGTGATTTACAGAGCGGTATCTTTACTATGCCTAACTGTGAGTGAAAAGAGTTGTATCTTTAAAGTGACGTTCTGCTGGTTATAGACGTTTGTCCATAAAGTGAGTATCTGCTGGTGTACAGAGCTGTGACAATAAAGTGATATGGCGATGCACCCTTACAGTGATTTACTGTGGGTGCACAGAGGAGTGTTCTTACAGTGAGTTATTTCAATTTTATCAAGCTGTGTCTGCACAGTAAGGATCAGTGGGCAAAGTGCGGTGTCCTTACAGTGAGGATCAGTGTGTACACATCTGTGCCCTTACAGTGAGGTGCTGTGTGTACAGACCAATATCCTTCCAGTGAGGATCGGTGCGTACACACCTGGGTTCTTCCAGTGAGTATCAGCGTGTACTGAGCTATATCCTTACAGTAGGGATCAATGTGTACAGGACTGTGTCTTGACTGTGAGGGTCAGTATACTCAGAGCTGTGTCCTTACAGTGAGGATCAGTGTGTACCGAGCTGTGACCTTACAGTGAGGGTATGGTGTACACAGATCTGTGTCATTACACTGAGGATCAGTGTGTACAGAGCTGTGTCCTTACAGTGAGGATCAGTGTGTAAAGAACCGTGACGTAACAGTGAGGATCAGTGTGTACAGAGCTGTGATCTTACAGTGAGGGTCAGTGTGTACAGAGCTGTGATCTTACAGTGAGGGTCAGTGTGTACAGAGCTGTGTCCTCACAGTGAGGATCAATGTGTACAGAACCGTGTCCTAACAGTGAGGATCAGTATGTGCAGAGCTGTGATCTTACAGTGACGATCAGTGTGTACAGAGCTATGTCCTTAAAGTGAGGATCAGTGTGTACAGAACCCTGTCCTTACAGTGAGTGTCAGTGTGTACAGAGCTTTGTCCTTACAGTGAGTGTCAGTGTGTACAGAGCTTTGTCCTTACAGTGAGTATCAGTGTGTACAGAGCTTTGTCCTTACAGTGAGTGTCAGTGTGTACAGAGCTTTGTTCTTACAGTGAAGATCAGTGTGTACAGAGCTTTGTCCTTACAGTGAGGATCAGTGTGTACAGAGCTGTGTCCTTACAGTGAGGACCAGTGTCTATAGTGCTGTGTCCATACAGTGAGGATCAGTGTGTACAAAACTGTAACTTTAAAGTGTGGATCAGTGTGTACAGAGCTTTGTGCTTACCGTGACGATCGGTGTTTACAGAGATATGCCCTTGCAGTGAGGGTCAGTGTGTTGAAATCTGTGTCCTTACTGCGCAGGTCAGTGTGTACAGAGCTGTGTTCTTTCAGTGAGGATCAGTGTGTACAGAGTTATGTCCTTACAGTGAGGATCAGTGTCTATAGCGTGTCCATACAGTGAGGATCAGTGTGTAAAACTGTAACTTTAGTGTGGATCAGTGTGTACAGAGCTTTGTGCTTACCGTGACGATCGGTGTTTACAGAGAATGCCTTGCAGTGAGGGTCAGTGTGTTGAAATCTGTGTCCTTACTGCGCAGGTCAGTGTGTACAGAGCTGTGTTCTTTCAGTGAGGATCAGTGTGTACAGAGTTATGTCCTTACAGTGAGGATCAGTGTGTACAGAACTGTGCGCTTACAGTGAGGATCAGTGTGTACAGAACTGTGCCTTTACTGTGAGGGTCAGTGTGTACAGAGTTGTGTTCTTATAATGAAGAAGAATGCGTACAGATGTTTGTGCTTACAATGCAGTATGCACAGAGCTGCCTCCTTTTTATTGCAGATTAGTGTGTTCAAAGTTGTGTCTTTGAAGTGAGGATCAGTGTGTACAGATCTGTGTCCTTACAGTGAGTACCAGTGTGTACAGAGTTGTGTGATTACCGTGACGATCAGCGTGTACAGAGCTCCGTTCTTGCAGGGAGGGTCAGTATGTTCAAATATATTTCCTTTCTGCTCGGGTCAGTGTGTGCAGAGCTCTGTTCTTGCAGTGAGGATCAGTGTGTTCAGATCTATGTCTGTACATTCAGAGTACTTCACTCTAATGACACAGCTACATCCACCAACAGCATCTCTCTGCAAGAACAC
The DNA here is from genome assembly GCF_009764475.1 of Pristis pectinata. Classification (NCBI taxonomy): domain Eukaryota; kingdom Metazoa; phylum Chordata; class Chondrichthyes; order Rhinopristiformes; family Pristidae; genus Pristis; species Pristis pectinata. Next base: position 26,923,943 of record NC_067433.1, on the reverse strand, counting down.
AGCTCTGAACAACTGCTGTAGTACACAGTAAGAGCACCACTCTTTACACTCATTGAACTTCACTGTGAAGACACAATTCCAGACACCAATAGCCCATCATTTTAAGGACACGTCCTGATAACACCCACAGCAGTACAATGAAGTGACACAGATCTCTGCACCCAGATTGCCCAGTGAATAACTGTGTATATATATCTGTGATCTTACTGTGAGGTACTTACTGTAGCTGTACAGTGAGGTACTGTGTGTGTGTACATCTGCGTCTGTACAGAAAGATACTTTGTGTGCATACATCTGTGCCAGTACAGGGAGGTAGTGTTTGTTTGTACATCTGTATCTATACAGTGAGGTACTGAGTGTGTGTTTCTGGGTCTGTACAATGACGAATTGAGTGTGTATTCATCTATGTCTGTACAGTGACATACTGTGTGTGTATACATCTGTGTCCGTACAGTGAGGTACGATGGGTGTATGCATATGTGTTTGTACAGTGTCATATTGTGTGTATAAATCTGTGTCCGTACAGTGAGGTACGGTGGGTGTATACATCTGTGTCAGTACAGTGATCTTCAGTGTGTGTACATCAGTGTCATGTAGGGAAGTACTGGATGTGTATATATCTGTGTCCATGCAGTGAGGTACTGTATGTAGAGAATCTCTTACTTCCAATGAGTACTGTGGGTTAATACATCTGCGTCTGGAGAGTGTTATTGTGGGTATATACATATGTGTCCTTGCAGTGAGGTGCTGTGTGTATATACATTTGTGTCTGTGCTGTTAGGTTCTGTGGGTGTATATTTCAGTTGTCTGTACATTGAGTTGTTAACCAGATTTTGAAGTCCCGCTTCTGTCTGCTGTAAAATCACAGTGTCACCGGTTAATTCAAACGCGTTTATTTAGCAATATATGGCTAGGGAGAAAGCTCCTTACTCTCAGGTAGAGTCCGCAGCGGAGTTCTCCGTGGTACAGAGGGGGCAGACGGTAATTTATACAAACATTGTCACGCGCACTTTAATGATCCAGGCGCCACGGTTCAGGGTTGAGCAGCAAAGAAACAAAGGACAACTGCAGAGAAAAAAAGAACAGCATCGCATTCAAGCTTTAGATCATCGGTTTCCAATCAAGAGACACAAAGATAGGTATCACACTCATTGTTTGGGACAGCTTTCCCATTTCCCGTTAAGGGCAACCATCGTGCTTATAGTTTGACTTGATTGCAATCCATTTAACTCCCGGACACAGCAATTATCACTCAGCTCCCAGCCCATAAAAAGTAGTTTTGCTGCTCTGGCCTGCCAACCACCTTTTTAATCAGTATTTCATGTAGCCACAGTTCTCATCAGTTATAAGATACGAATGCAGTTATAGTTTATTAAACATTTACTTCCTCAGTATGTCCTCCCTTTTGCTTATATTTTAGCCTTAATGTCTCTCGTTGGCCACATTTTTATATTCATAACCTTTTTTCTTGGAATATATCTATCCCACACTTTCCTTCATTCTTGTAGAAAATTCATCCATTTCTGTTCTGCCGTCCCTTCCACTAGCTTACATTTCCAATCAATTTGGGCCAGTTCCTCTCTCATGCCACTGTAATTTCCTTTGTTCCACTGAAATATTGAAACACCTGATATCAGCTTCCCCTTCTCAAATTTGGAACTGAACTCAATCATATTATGATCACTGCTTCCTAATGGTTCCTTTACCTTTAGTTTCCTAATCATCTCAGGTTCATTACACAATACTCAATCCAAAACACCCATGCCCTGGTGGGCTCATCAACAAACTGCTCCAAAAAGCCATCCCGTAGACATTCCACAAACTCTTATCCTGAGATCCAATACCTTCTTGGCTTTCCCAATCCACCTTCATGTTAAAATCCCCCATAATTATCTTGACATTGTCTCTCTGACATGGTTTTTCCATTTCCAACTGTAACTTGCAGTCCACATCCCGGCTGCTGTTTGGGGGCCTATACTGTATATAACTGCTATTAGGATCCTTTTACCCTTACCATTTCTCAACTCAGCCCATAAGGATTCTACTTCTTCTGACCCTATATCCCTTCTTTCTATTGTTTTTATATCATTGCTAATTATCAGGGCCACACCATCCCCTCTGCCTATCCGCCAATCTTTCCTATACACTGTGCGCCCTTGGACATTCAGCTCCCAATCATATCCATCATTAAGCCAGGACTCGGTGATTGCCACAATGTCATATTTTTAAATCTGTAGCTGCACCACTAGGTCATCCAATTTATTTCTCAGGCGACCTGCATTTAAATACAGTACATTTAGACCAGTATCTGCAACAGATTTCGCTGTATTTCTATTGCTCAGCAAATTATCCCATCTTTTCACCTGCCTGTCCCTCTTACCATCTTTGCTACACACGACATACCTCTTCCTCTATCCTAACATCCTGGTTTCCTTCCCCCTGCCAAATTAGTTTAAACCCTCCCTAACAGCTATATGAAACATGCCCATCAGGATATTGGTCCCCTTTGATTCACGTGTAACCCATCCTTTTTGAACAGGTCATATATCCCCCAAAATAGGTCCCAATATTCCAAGAATTTAAAGCCCTGCCCCCTGCACCATTTACTCAGCCACGTATTCATCTGCCTGATCAAATATTCTTACCTTCATTCGCATGTGGCACAGGCAGTAATCCTGAGATTACTACCCTGGAGGTCTTCCTTCTCAACATTCTTCCTAATTCCCTGTAATCTTCCTTCAGTCATTTTCTTTCTATGCCATTGATACTACATGTACCAAGACTTCTGGGTGCTCACCCTCTCCCCTAAGAATATACCGGATACGATCTGAGACATCCCGTACCCTAGCACCAGGGAGGCAACACACCATCCGGCTCTCCTTATCGGGCTCGCAGATTCTCCTGTCCGTTCCCCTCACTATTAAATCCACTATAACTACTGAATTTCTCCTTTCTCGCTGGACCACGGCACCAGGCACGATGTCTGTGGTTTTCCTCTGTCAGGTCATCTTCTCCAACACTATGTAAAGTGATATACTGAATTCAGAGGGGGACTGCCACACAGGTGCTCTCTACAAATTCTTTATAGTTTCTGTCTATCTCCTTCTCACTTCCCCTAATTAACCGAAGGTAATCGAGCTGCAGCTCCAGATTACTAACATGGTCCCTGATGAGCCGCATCTCAATACACTTTGCGCTAGTGTAGTCCTCGGGGAGGCTGGTAGTCTACCAGGGTCCCCACACAGGGTACTCCAAGCATAACACTAATCCGAGGTGTTTACTGCTTCTGTTACTGTCTAATGTTACCAAATAAATAAAAAAGTAATTCCCCCCCCCCTATAAATCTCGCATCTTAGCTGTTCTCTCCAAAACCTGTTGAGCCAAAACCTTACCACTCTGAATCAGACCACTCCGACGACGACCGCTCGGCAAAACGATGCCTCTCTTATATAGCGAAGGTAGGTCGCTCCACCAATCAGGCAGCTCGCTCGCTCTCCGATGCTCCGTACACCGAACGCACAGCTACCGACAGTCTTCATCTCTGTTAACGTCATCGTTGCGGATGTTGGATGTCGAATGAACTGACGGTTTTGTTGCTTTCTTTATTATTAATACTGTGATATTTGGTCAATCCTAGCGGTTGCTTCTGAGTTAACGTGGTGCCTCCGTTCAAATCCTGATCTCAGGCACAGTTTTGTTTGTTGCAGTATGAGTGCGAACCAGCTGCCAGTATCAGGTCGGCAGTGACATTGTGAGATTATGCTCTTCTTTTTGGGTGTGTGCATAGATACCAACACACTGATGATCTCAATATGTGAATTATACATTGAAATCACAGAAAAATGGTGTTCTCAGAACTCCTGGCTTTTGCAACACTGACCCGAAGTTAACCTACTGCTCAATGATTTTCAATCCAATTGAAGGACTTGAGAACAAATTTGAAACCTGCCACTGGGCAATGATTTGGTGCCGGCTGTCTGGGTGACGTTGACACTTCCCTGATTTCGGGAATAAATGTGGGTTGTTTCTGCAGCTGTGGAAGCTCCGTCTCCGGAAAAAACGAGCAGCTTTTCTCTGTCCGCTGTGGAACATTTGTGTTTCTATGCTGTTGTTTGCTCCCCGATATTCCGTGTTTAATAAAGCTGTTCACACTTGAAATTATGTTCTCGAATGACAGTAGCTCATCATAGAATCATAGAACAGTATATCCCAATACAGGCCTTTCGGCACACAATGTTGTGCCGACCTTTAAACCTTGTGTTAGACTATCTAACCCATCCCCCACATCCTCTATTCCTCCATATGCTTATCTAGCAATCTCTTGAATTTGACCGATGCACCCGCTTCCACCACAGCCCCAGGCAGCGCATTCTACGCCCCAAATCTCTGGGTAAAAAAAAAACCTTCCTCTGATATCTCCCTTGAACTTCCCACCCATTACTTTAAAGCCATGCCCTCTTGTATTGAGCACTGGTGCCCTGGGAATGAGGCGCTGGCTGTCTACCCTATTTATTCCGCTTAATATTTTGTACACCTCTATCATATCTCCTCTCATCCTCCTTCTCTTCAAAGAGTAAAGCCCTATCTCCCTTAGTTTCTAATCATAATGCATATTCTCGAAAACAGGCAGCATACTGGTAAATCTCCTCTGCACCCTTTCCGAAGCTTCCACATCCTTCCTACAATGAGGCTACCAGAACTGGACACAGTACTCTAAGTGTGGTCTGACCAGAGTTTTGTAGAGCTGCATCATTACCTCGCGACTCTTAAACTTGATCCACGACGTACGAACGCTAACATCCCATAAGCTTTCAGAACTACCCTATCCACTGGTGAGGCAACTTTCAGGGATCTGTGGATATGAACCCCCAGATCCCTCTGCTCCTCCACACTACTCATAATCCTGCCATTTACCTTGCACTTTGCACTGGAGTTTGTCCTTCCAAAGTGTACCAGCTCACACTTCTCCGGACTGAACTCCATCTTCCACTTCTCAGCACAGCTCTGCATCGTATCAATGTCACTCCGCAATCTTCTACAATCCTCCACACAATCCACAACACCATTAACCTTTGTGTCGTCTGCACACTTGCCAATCCACCCTCAACCCCTCATCCAAGTCATTAATAAAAATCACCAAAAGCAGAGGTCCCAGGACCGATCCTTGTGGGACACCGCTAGTCACAGGACTCCAATATGATTGTGCTCCCTCCACCACAACACTCTGCTTTCTACAGGCAAGCCAATTATGAATCCATATAGCCAAGCCTCCCTGGATCCCATGCCCTCTCACCTTCTGAAGAAGCCTTCCATATGGAACCTTGTCACATGCAGACCACATCTGCTGCACTACCCTCATCAATCTGTCTTATCACCCCCTCAAAGTACACTATCAGGCTTGTGAGACATGATCTGCCCTTCACAAAGCCATGCTTTCTGTCCCTGATCAGACCACAATTCTCTAAATGCCCATAGATCCTATCTCTAAGAATCATTTCCAACAGCTTCCCCACTACAGACGTAAGGCTCCCTGGTCTATATTTCCCTGAACTATCCCTACTACATTTTTTGAATAAGTGGACAACATTTGACACCCTCCAATCCCCTGGTAACATTCCCGTGGACAACGTGGACACAAAGATACTAGCCAAACGTTAAGCAATCTCCTTCCTCGCCTCGCGGAGTAGTCTGGGGAATATTCTGTCAGGCCCTGGGTACTTATCTGTCCTAATATTTCTAACAGCTCCAATACATCCTCTCTCTTGATATCAACATGCTCCAGAACAATAAACTTACCAACTCTGTCCTCAGCGTCATCTAGGTCCCGCTCCTTGGTGGATACTGAAAAGAAGTATTCACTGAGGACCTCACCCACTTCCACACCTTTCAGGCACATCTTCCCACTTTTGTCTCTAATCGGTCCTACCTTTACTTCCTGATGGTGGTACGGCTTTGCTTACTTAGATTATGTTATTGGGCAATCAATAGTAGATATGTTATTTTTGGATACAAGATTCAGATGTAATTCAACGCCCCAAATGGGTACATCTTGAGTCCCAATCAGTACTTGAATTTTCATTAGTTTCTATTTGAGGAGCTTCACTCCCTTTTGCACTTACCAAATTAAGTAAACATATGATTAACCCAATTGTTTACCAGAGAATACGAATATGATTTCAATTTCGTAAATTTTTTGGATTGAATAAATTTAATCTATCAAGTCCCATTCAATTTATTTTTTCCTTTCATCCATCCAGAGTTGAGTCAGCTTTTTCCATATGGAAAAGGAAAGGAATTGTATGTTATCGTGTTTCATTGATTGATAACTGTTTTTCATCCTTTAAACAATTGTCTAACAAATACAATTTGTCAATATCATACCTATTTCGATATTTGCGGATTTGAAATTTTTAAAACGTTAGTATATCCTCTTTTCCGACACCTTACAGAACTGAAATTACGGGGAAAAAAATCGGTTTTAATCCTTGTCAGAAGGGCTTGATAGCAATAATCTATGATGTAATTATGAAAATTCGTCCAGAACCACTGGACAAAATTAAGAATGAATGGGAAAGCGAACTTCAGACATCTCCACCTATAGAGACTTGGAAGAAAATTCTTCATTGATTTAATACATCTTCAATGTGTGCCAGACATTCTTTGATACGGTTTAAGGTAGTTTACAGGACCCATATGTCAAAAGATAAGCTAGCTAGTTTTTATCAACATATAAATCCTATATGTGACAGATGTAAATCGGATGTGGCTTCTTTGACACATATGTTTTGGTCCTGTCCTCTTCTGGAAAAATATTGGAAAGATATTTTTAACATTATTTCAAATGTATTGAGGATTGATTTACAACCTCATCCTGTCATTGCAATTTTTGGATTACCAAGGACAGAGTCTGGCCATCTATCTGCCCTTGATTTCCTTTGTTACATTAATGGCCAAACGATGCATTTTGCTTAAAAGGAAGGATCAAATACCCCTACTACTTTTCAATGTTTCTCTCAAACTATATCATGTTTAAACTTGGAAAAAATTAGGAGTGGTATTGTTGATCCTTCGGTTAAATTTGAGAAAGTTTGGAGTCCATTTATTCAATGTTTTCACATGATATAGATCCCCTTATAATAACCTTTCAACTTAGAGGAATGGAGTTGACGACATAATATTGCTCTGTTCCCACTGAGAAATTTTAGTCCAGCTTTTTTTTGTTTAGATTAGTTTGGTTTGATATATTGTTTATATTTGTTCTTATTGTTTTGGAGATTTTTTTCTTTCTTTTATAATTATATAATAAATCTTTTCCTTTCCTTTCTTTTATATAATATTCATTCACTAACAGATCGTGGATCTACAGATTTTTTATACTTTATTGTTCTTTATGATTATCCATGCCATGATTGTTCTCCTGATCTCTTGTATTACATGTACAAACATTGATGTTATATATTAATCTGTATTAATTGGAAAACCAATAAAAAGATTGAAAAAGTCCTACCTTTACTTCTGTCATCATTCTGCTCTTCATCTAAGTGAAAGATGCCTGTGGTTTTTCCTTAACCCTGCTCGCCAAGGTCTTTCATGTCCCCTTCTTGCTCTCCTTGGCCCCTTTTAAGTTCCTTCCTTGCTACCCGAAGATCGTCAAGAGCCCTATCTGATCCCTGCTGGTTAAACCTTAAGTATGCTGCCTTCTTCCTCCTAACTAGATTTTCCACCTCTTTTTTCGCTCATCATTCCTTCAGCCTGCTATTCTTTCTCTGCCTCACCGGGACAAATTGATCCCTAACATCCTGCAAGAGACCCCTGAAGAACAACCACACCTCCATAGTACATTTCTCTTCAAAGATTTCATCCTAATTTACACCCTCAATCTCGACCCCTATAGCCTCAGAATTTTCCCTTCCTCAATTAAATATCTTCCTGTCCCCTTTGCTCCTATCTTTGTCCATGACAATGCAAAAGGTCATTGTCCCCCAAACGCTGACCCACTGAGAGATATGTCACCTCATCCGTTCATTACCTAATACTAGATCTAATATGTCATTCCCTCTTGTCCTCCTGTCAACATACTGTAACAGGAATCCGTCCTGGACACACTTAACAAACTCTTCCCCATCTAAACCTTTGGTACTACGAAGGTGCCAATCAATATTTGGGAACTTGATGCATCCCATGAAAACAACCCTGTTACTTTTGCATCTTTCCAATATTTGCCTCCCGATCGGCTCCTCAGTATCCTTGCTGCTACCAAGCGGGCTATAGAATACTCGAATACGAGTAACTGCTCCTTTCTTGTTCTTAACTACCACCTATACTGACTCTCTGCTACATTATCCACCCTTTCTGTAGCTGTAATAGTGTCTCTGACAAGTATCACCACCCCTCCTCCTCTTCTCCATCCACCCCCCCCCCCCCCCCGTCGCTTTTAAAACACTGAAATCCGGGAATATTGAGGATCCATTCCTGCTCTGGTGACAGCCAGTTCTTTTCAAGAGCCACAATATCATAGTTCCATCTACTGATACAAGCTCTCAGTTCATCACTCTTATTCCTGATGCTTCTTGCATTTAAGTTAATGCACTTTAGCTCATCCACGTTACTACTTTATACCCTATACTCTGCTTGTCCTTCCTCAAAGCTTCTCTATATGTTAGATCTGGCTTTACTCCATGCACTTCTTCCACTGAGCTACCCTCCAGTTCCAATCCCCTTGAAAACTAGTTTAAACCCTCCTGAACCACAACAGCAAACCTTCCTGCAAGGATATTGGTCCCCCTTGAGTTCAGGTGTAACAGGCTGTACAGGTTCCACATTCCCCAGAAGAGATCCCAATAATTGAAAAATTTTAAACTTTGCCCCCTGCACCAACTCCTCAGCCACGCATTCATCTGTCATCTCATCCTATTCTTTCCTTCACTATCACGTGGCGCTGGCAGCAAGCCTGAGATTGCTGCCCTTGAGGTTCTGTTCTTCAGCCTTCTGTCAAGCTCTCTAAACTTACTTTTCAGACCTCATCCCCCTTCCTACCTATGACGTTGGGCATCATCATGTACCACGACTTATGGCTGTTTTCCCTCCCGCTCAAGAATGCTGTGGACCAGATCAGAGACATCCTGGACCCTGGTACCTGGGAGGCAACATACCATCAGGGATTCTCGCTCACGTCCACAGAACCTCCTCTGTTCCCCTATCACTATTGCCCTCATCTTCTTCCTTCCGTTCTGAGCAGCAGGACCGGTCCCAGTGCCAGACACCTGCCTACTGCCGCTTGTTCCCTATAGTTCATCCCCCTCAACAGCATCCAAAACGGAAAACCTTTTTCTGAGTATAACAGGCTCCGGGGTCCTCTGCACTCTGCATGTTCCCTTTCTCCCTCTCTCCCCTGACAGTCATTCATCTATCTGCCTTATGAACCCGAGAAGTACCTGCTCTAAGTGGAGTGACTTTCTCTTGATGAACAACATCTACATAACTCTCTCCCTCCCTGATGCTTCGAAGTGTTTGAAGCTGAGATTCCAGCTCAGTTCCTACAGCCTCAAGCACTTACAGCAGATGTGGTCACCGTGCACCCGAGCAGGGTCCACTAGCTCCCACATCATGCAGCTGCAACACATCGCCTTGCCTTCCATCTGAATTATGTTTCTGGCCTAGCTGTAGTCGACTTAAAAGTTATACAATAACAGTAAACTTTACCCCTACTTCGAAAATGTATTCCAATCCTTGACATGGTAATCTCACACTCTGAAAATTATCCAGCATTATTAGCGCTTCAACTTGTATTGTGGCTGAGGCGGAAATCTGTGTGTGCTGCCCGGTACTTGCTCACCTGTAAGGTAAACATTGACTCCTCTTGCTGAAGCGCTGTTGTCGTGTAGGGGTCGGTGCTAACACTATGGTTGAGTCAGAACAGCACAGGTGTGTGAAATAGAATTGCCCGTTCCAGGAGGGAATGTGAGATACAGGGCACGAGGCTTCGATAACGTAGGCTGCTTTACTCTGAATGTAAGGTTTTACTGTTGTCCAGTAGTCTGTTTATTTACATGTTGTTCACGTTTTCTTTGGACCTGGGCTTCTCCTAGCAACTCACGACACAGTGATGTGTTGGATTCCAGTCAACTTTTCTCTCTGCTCCATCATTATCTGATAGATTCTGTTCATAATAACCATAATTCGAGCTGAATCAGTTGTTGAAAACCACGCTACACTTGCCAGTCAAGGATCATCACCAACAGAGGCGTCCAGCCACCGTATTACCACGAGTACTTCCTAAATCAATATCCTCCGCTCTCAGTTTCGTCCACTTGAAACAATGATCCGACCCATTTAGCGTCATGACTTCATCCTGTCTATACCGCGCTCCACCTTCACCTTGCCCAGTTCTCCACTGCACCGTCAACCTGCCCTGTCGCCTCTGCAGCAAAGCACCATCCAGACCCACTGTGTTCGCCCTGCATAGTATGTATTTCAGCTGTAGCATGACCAGACCCCACTGCCCGTGCACTCTGACCGAATGCATTGCATCTACTCTCTGACTCGTTCCGTTTCCATCCACGCTCCGCCTGCACCTTCATTCCTCGCTGTCCTCGCTAAATCTCAACGCTTCCCAATCCCCATTACAAATTTACCCTCCCCAGTCACTACTGCACGCTTATCCTGTCCAGTCCTCATCAATTCTTCCTATGCCATGCATCTTACCGCCCATCAAGTAATATTTCAATCACATGTTAATTCTAATTGCAATATGTAGTTAAAGAATTGAGTTCACATCATTCGATAACTAACGTGCAACGACATCCGAAACAGAGTTGTTAATTTCAGGATTAAGTTTCTTCTCTTCTCTCTCCCTTACAGTGAACTTGGTGGCGATTGTAATCCTGTCTTTTGGAATGTGTGGTCTCTCCAAATGTATCATTCGCTGCCTGGTGGGAACGGCAGCGGCCGATCTCTTGGTGGTCGTCACTGACGTCATATTTAAAACAAGCATTGTTATGTATTTCCCACTTTCATTCTTGACCTTCACCCCAGTGTGCTCGCTTAACTTTGTCCTGGCCTCTTCCGGCACGCTAGCTTCCGCCTGGTTCACAGTGGCGTTCATCTTCGATCGATTTGTCGCCATAGTTGATTGGCTAATTAGCAATAGCCAATAAATTGAAGTTAGTGTCAAGGGGCCCGGCTATTTTGGAGCAGCCATTGTGTGAGTGATCAATGTTAGATTGGGGAGCTGAAGCTTTGGCACAAGAGGCTGAGTAAGTTCCCAAGTTTAGAGAGTTAAATGAGTTTTTAAGGGGAGAAAAAGGCTTGACAGAAGTCACAGATAAGAACAGGAAAGGTTTCTATTTTGTTGTTATCACTGACTCGGCTTTGGTTCAGTGGACTTCGTCAGAAGAGGGATAGAGGATATCCAGTTAGTGCAGGGTATCCCTATGGCCGCCCTCCTCAATAGCATGTAAATTGTTTTCGGTTCTATTAGGTGGACGACCTACCAGAGGAAAGCCATAGTGGACAGGTCTCTGGCATTGAGTTTCTGGCTCTGTCCCACAGAAGGGAAAGTGGTGAGAATAGTGCAGCAGGAATAGGGTATTTATTGGTTTGGTTAAGAGAACAGACAGGAGATTCTCGGCGATGGAATAAACACGATGATGCTGAAGGAACTGAGCAGGCCAGGCAGAATCCGTGGAGAAAGCAAGCGATTAGCAGTCCAGAAGAGAGTCCTGACCTGAAACGTTGACCGCATGCTTACTCCACGGATGCGGCCTGGCCTGCTCAGTTCCTCCAGCATCATCGTGGTTTTCTTATAGGTTCCAGCATCTTCAGTCTTTTTTTTTCTCCAGGAGTTTCTCTGGATGAGATTCCAGGATAGTATGTTGCTGCCAGTTGCCAGGGTTAGAGAATTCTTGGATCGTGCCCACAGCATTCTTAAGGGGGAGAGTGAGCAGCCGGAAGTAGTGGTCCACATCGATACCAATAGCATAGGCAAGGAGGGTGAGTATGTCATACAAAATGGGTTCAGGGAGTTTGTTGCGGAATTAAAATGGCAGAACCTCCAGGGTGGTGATATCAGGCCAGTGAGGCAAGAAATAGGAAGATAGTATGGCTTAGCACGTGGGTAAGGAGATGGTGCAGGGGGAGGGATTCAGATTTCTGGCCATTAGGCTCTCTTCCAGGAAAATTTTACCCGTACAAATGAGATGGATTGCACCTGAACTGGAGGTGGACCAATATCTTGCAGGAATGTTTGCTTGTGCTTCTCGGGCGTTTCAGTAGACTTTCATGTGGGTGGGAACCAGAGTGGCAGGGCAGCAAGGGGAGAGGCTCTGGGGAAGGTCGATGTTAAGCCTACAATCAAAGATAGGAAGGTCGATGTTAAGCCTACAATCAAAGATAGGAAGCGACTGGTTGATGAGCATTGAGGGTGGGACGGATGTTGGGAGATGCAAGGCGTATTTTAGGTAAGGCAGATGAACAAGGCACAGATCAGCACGTGGAATTATGATGTTGTTGCCATTAGTGAGACAGGACTGGCCGCTCAGTTTTACAGTGGTTCCGATGTTTTAGACGAGGTAGAGATAGAGATCGATGTTTGAAAGGGAGGTCGTGACATTGCTCATCAGGGCAAATGTCACGGCAGTGCTCACAGGAAATCCTCAGGGATCTTCCGCTTAGAACCTGAGAAATAAGAAAGGGATGACAACGTTAATCGGACTATATTGTATACCTCCCAATAGTCAGCAGAATTCAGAAGAATTAATTAGTAGAGAAATAACAGGAATTTGCAAGCCAAATAACGTTTTGACAGTCGGTGATGTTAACTTTTCCCATTGACCGAGACACCACAACGTAAAGGGATTTGATGGGATGGAGTTTGTCATATGAGCTCAGGAAAGTTTGTGTCATCATTCATTCTATATTTCAGTTATTGTGTTGTCATATACATCAATATGCAATCATTGTATTATCACATCATTCAATATGTGGAGGTCCCAACTAGAGAGAGTGCGATACTGGTTCTCTTCTTAGGGAACTAGCCAGAGCAGATGACAGAAGTGTGTGTCGGGGAACACTTTGGATCTTGTGATAATAATTCCATTTGTTCTAGATAATTATGGAGAAGGATAGGACTGGTCCCTTGGTTGAGATTCTATATTGAAGTAAGGCCAATTTTTATGGCTTTATTAGGGATCTCACAGGCGTGGAATGGGAGAGGTTGTTTTCCGGCAAAGGGATGCTTGGGAAGTGGGAGGCTTTAAAAAGTGAAATACTGAAAGTACAGAACATATATATTCCGGTTAGAATAAAAGGAAAGGCCAACAGGTTGAGGAAACCTTGGTCGTCGAGGGATATTGAGCCCCTGCTAAATAAAAAGGAGGCGTATATCAGGGATAGGTAGTTGGGATCAAATTAGGCGCTTGAAGTCTAAGAAGAACAAGTACACTTAAGAGGTCAATCAGGAGGGAAAACATAGGACACGAGGTTGCTCTGGCAGACAAGGTGAAAAAGAATCCTAAGCGTTTCCGCAGCTATATTAACATATTTTGGGTAAGGTAGGACAAAATTTGTCCTCTTGAATGTCAGCATGGTCTTGTATGCATGGATACGAAAGAGATGGGGCAGATGTTGATTTTTTTTTTGCATCCGTACTTAATCTGGAGACAAGACAACAGAACCGAGTCAAGAACAATGAGGTCATGGACTGTATCGGGATTAAGTAAGAGGAAGTGCTAGCTGTCTTGAGGCGAATGAAGCTGTATAAATCCCCAGGCCCTGAGAAGATGTCCCCTCGAAGGTGTGGTACACAAGTACAAATATTGCAGGGGCCTTGGGAGAGATATTTAAAAAGTCCTTAGCCACGGGTGGGGGTGTCAGAGGACTGTAGGATAGCTAATGTTTCATTGTTTAAAGAGCGCTCTAAGAATAAACCGGGAAATTGTAGGCCGGCAATCGTTGGTAAATTATTGGATGGTACTCTGAAAGGCATTTGGATCTAAATGGCCTGACTAGAGATAGTAAACACGTCTTCGTGCGTATTTGGTCATGTCTAACAACTCTTGTCGTTTATCGAGGACTTTACTAAGAAGGTCGACGAGGGAAAGGCCCTGAACGTTGTCAATGTATTTTAGCTCGATGTTTCAAAAAGGCCCGCATGGGAGGCTGTTCCAGAAGGTTAAGTCGCTTGGCATTCAGGATCAAGAAGCTAAATGATGGAGAATTGACTTAACAGGAGAAGCCAGAGTGGTTGTAAATGCTTGTCTCTTTGACTGGAGGCTTGTGACTTGTGGTCTTCCACAGGGTACTGGGTCCATTGTTTATCATTTATATTAATGATTTAGTTGATGATGTGATAAATTGGGTCAGGAAATTTGCGGACGACACCAAGATTGGGGGCCTAGTGGACAGCAGGTGAGGCTATCAAACCTTGCAGCATGACCTGGACCAGCTGGAAAAATTGGCTTTAAAATGGCTGATGGAATTTAATACAGACAAGTAAGGTGTTCTACTTTGGGAGGAAAAACCAGTGTAAGACTTGCACGGTGAATGGTTGGGCTCTGAGGTGTGAAGCAGGAAAATGGGACCTGGGAATACAGATCCATAGTTCTTTAAAAGTGGTGTCATAGGTATATGGGGTCATAAAGAAAACTTTGGGGATTTTGTCCTTCATAAATCAGAGCGTTGAGTACATGAGCTGGAATGTTATGTTGAAGTTGTAGTAGACGTTGAGGCCGAAATTAGAGTAATGTGTTCAGTTGTGGTCACCAACTTACAAGAAAGATATTAATAAGCTTGAAAGAGTGCAGGGAAATTTGCAGTGATGTTTCCGGGACTTAAAGACCTGAGTTACAGAGAGAGGTTTAATATATTAGGACTTTATTCGCTGCAGTGTAGAGAATGAGGAGAACTTCTAGGTTTACAAATTTATGAGGGGCATAGATAGGGTGAATGCATGCAGGCTTTTCACCTTGAGGTCGGGTGAAACGGTAACTAGAGGACACAGGTTTAAAGTGAAAGCTGAAAAATATAAGGATAACCTGAGGGGTAACCTCTTCCCTCAGAGGGTGGTGCGGGTGTGGAATGAACTGCCAGTATACGTGCTAGATAAGGGTTCAAACTGTAACATTTAAGAGAAGTTTGAATAGGTAGCTGGATGGGAGGAGTTTAGAGGGATATGGTTCAAGTGCAGGTTGATGGGCTCGGCAGAATCATGTCGGCATGGAGTAAATAGACCGAAGGTCCTGTTCCTGTGCTGCAGTATTCTATGACTACTCAATGACTCTATAACCTTACCAAGCGACGGAATAAGCTTGAGGTGTGTACTCCTGCTCCTAATTCATGTGTCGTTGTGTCATTATCTTTGTAATAGGCATATCTCAATGACTTGTTGTTTAATATGGACTTTTGAACTTCCTTGTCGACTGGCATTCCTGCAACATTTAGTTCTAACCCCATTAACTTATGCCGCTAGTCAGTACATCAAAGGAGATCGTGTGATCCAAACTTGTGTTTTTTCAGTCACATTTACCTGACACCCCAAATGAACGTTCATCCTTCACCCGGGAATAATTATTTCAGCCACGGACCTCATAATCATCAGTTCACCAGCCAATCACCCTTATACTATTTCAGCATCTCCTGATCTCGCCCTTCAGTTGTTCCCGGTCACTCGATGACTTACTGCAGCCAGCAAAGGAACGCAATGAGAAATACACGGAGACATCCCGTGAGCGCCCTGTACAACACTGGAGGAGAATGTTCCGGTGTGGACGGGTGAGAAGAATGTAGACAAGAACTACATGGGCTTTCAAGTGTCCGCGACAAGGAACTGAGCCGATTTGAATGGATAAAGTTGATCTTGATGTACAGCCGGAAATGAGTGGATCTGGACCGAAGCAGCATTTTTGCATCGATTTCTGTTTATTGAAGTTGGCAGCAGGGTATCAGCTAAAGGCGAACTGAAGGAATGAAGTCAGCCGGAGCACTGTACTGATCTTCCTAGAGACACGATCGGGAGTAGAATAAAAGGTTAAGTACCTCCGGTGAAATGGCGGGATAATGGTGGGAGAGGAATGCAATGGGACACCATCAGCGCAAGCTCTCTGATACCGCTCACTGCATTTTCTGGCCTGTCGTGATGAAAACGATCGGTGACTTTCCATGGCAGAGCCTCGGTAGTCTGAATGTTACTGCAGAATGCTGGGTGGTTTGCCAGCGTTTTCCTGTTCCCTGGATTCTGCATGACGGAAACATTGTTCACATACATAAAAGAATCGGTCGGGATGAACGCGGTGAATTCGGTTGAATGAAAGCTGCAAATGAAACCGGATTGTGTTGTTGGAGCCGCCCAGTGTGTTTACCGTTTTCAGTTTTACTCCCAAAGGAGGTCTAAACATGGCTTTGGCATGGACATTGATATGTTTGTACATCGCCAAATACATGCTTGGCAACAAGCTGATGTAATCTGTTTGTTTCATGAACTGTAACCAGCAGTGCTGATTAGGATTGCAGCCGTACCTTTGGAGATCAGTCTCCTGTATAAATCTGGAATCATCACAATGCATCAGTTCAAAGATCCTGCCGGAGCCGTGTGGTTCAAATCGACACGTGTCCCTGCCTCTGACAGACGTGGGAAAACCAGCAATTCTCAGGTTCCGAGAGACTTATTCTCCTGTCATTGCAGCCGTTGGCATTCCAGGTGATTCATCAACTCTACAGTGCAGATATGTATTAATCGTGTCGCAATTCTCAACATTATCCTTTTTTCTTCTTATCGCTGCCTGTTCTGCTCAACCTACCTGTCCATTCCAGCGATGCACTGGCGGAATTCCCAGAAACAATGTGCTTAAATTGGGCTGGAATCAGAACAACGGGAGCTATGAAGCCGAACTTGGGATTTAGCAAAGCATTCGACTCGGTTCTAAGGAGCAGAACTGATCAGAAATGCAAAATCCTGCAGGGTGAAAACCAAGGGGAGATTGGATCAAGGACTTCTTTCAGTGACATAATAACAAGTTACACTTCTTTAAGACTGGGTTGCACGCAGTGGGATCCATAGAGTTCAGTGTAATGTCCCATATGGTTTTCTACAAATACCAGCCATTTAGAATTTAAACGTACAATCCGTTATTTGGAGCTTTGCAGGTGATATCGCATCTACAGTAAATTTCATACCGGACACAGTGGCGAGTAAGAGAGATATCAACATTCTGGTGTGTGGCAATAAACGTGTGCAATTGAAGTACCTTCCACAACTGTGTGAGTTAAGTCATTTGGAGAGTGCAAACATACTAAAGGAATATACAGTTCCCAGCAGAACAGGGAAGTCCAGAGCAGAGGAAAGTTGCTTTACCCAAAGGTTTCACGTCGGGTAGATAACGAAATTAGTTGTTATCTGCATTCACTGACTGTGCTGTTGTTTAAAACAACAGGCCGGTCCAAGTCAAATGGCAACAAAATAATAATTAGACACAGCGGTCCAATAAACCGTGCAAAATTCTTACACCTGTACCGCAGCGAGCATGCGGTATGCTGGGGAGTTTTAGAGGAGGTTGACGTTGAAAGTATGGTGTTCAGTAGATAATATCGGATGGCTAGATGTATTATGTTGAGCTGAATGTCGGGGGGGGGGGGGGTCAAATGTGACTCAGATGTACAGAACTCCAACAGGGGTTCAGATAATAGAAATGGGATTTGGTTGCCCATACGGAGAGGCTGAAACGAAGAGGACACAAATGTGAATAAATTGAATCGAAAACACTTTAGGCGAAAAATAATTATTTCCATAAAAAGAAACAGCGCAATGAGTTTGATATGAAACTCCTTCAATCATTGGTGGAGGGCGAATCATCGGCCGACTTTAAGATATTTGGAGTTGATGAGCCACAAAGGGCAGGACTACCGATCCACGATTGAACTAAATTTCCTGAATGAGACAGATTTGATTGGGTAAATATATTCCCGTTATGCAACATATCCGGGGTTCAACCATCACAGTGTGGAATGAGGCCGTTTTCAGGGCACCTGTGATAAAATACCTTCTGAGCGAAAAGTGGAAGTTTCAGGGGAGTTCTGTTGGAATTCTGTGTCATTCTGTGTGTGTGTGGCGCAAAGTGCAATGAGGACGAATGGCATGAAAAGGCAAGACTGAAAGGAAAGGGCTGCGAGAGATGATGGCAGCCATATAGGTATATCATCGAAATTAACTGAGGACGATGTCACGACGTGTTTGGTCAGTCAAGTATGACGAATGTATTGTTTGCTTGTTAGACGTCCTTTTCACACACGGTGGGTTTCATTGTATTTCCCAGAATTTGCGTCTGCTTCAGGGAATGACCACTTAAACTAGAACTTATTGAATAAAATGCATTTAATCAATGGAATAGATTGACGTTGTGAATGCTTTGACACCACAATTCTGCAGCTGAGTTCGATGCAGAGCGAGAGTGCACAGATACTACTCTGATATACTTCCAACTGTATACTTGAATTAACTTTATACCTTACTTGTATCGTGACTGGGTAGTCCACAGCACAGATCAATTTATCATTGATATTATTTGCTTTGAGCTTCTAGAAGTTAATCACGTTTCCCCAAAACTATCTTCTTCATCTGGTGACCTGAAACGTTACCTCTGTTTCTCTCTCTTCACAGACGCTGCCCGACCCGCTGAGTGTTTCCACGATTTTCTGTTTCATATTGTCCGTGATTCCCTGATTCAAACCATTGATGTAGGTTGTAAAACGCCGGGTCCTAGCAGCGGTCCCTGGTCACCGCCTCCCAACCCGGGAACGGTCCATCTATTCCCGCTTCCTTCAAGGTGTCTCTGTGGCGCAATCGGTCAGCGCGTTCGGCTGTTAACCGAAAGGTTGGTGGTTCGAGCCCACACAGGGACGCTGGCGATGCGGCAGCTTTTGCTGTGCGTGTCATTGTCAGCTGGGTAACACTGCGCTGTCCGGAGGCGGGCGCTCCCTGCTGCTGCCTCACTGGGCTGAGTGGGAGCCCTCCCTGCGGGGTCTCACGTCCGGAGTCCGGATTTTCCTCTTCCCTTTCACCGGGATGTGCGAGTTTCATAAAGCAACAACCCTGGAGCTTACTGGGTCTAATGTTGTGCTTCATTTGTTTGTTTTCTGGGCCTTCATCATTCAGTGAGAGTCTGAATAATATCTGACGTTATCCAGAGGGAGGTGAAAAGATGGAACAGGGAGGTTAATTTGGATGATCTACCATGAACGTACTGAAAGAGGGAGCCAACACGAGGGGCAGAATGGACTGAGCCAGTTGTTATCATTTATGTTTCAATGGCAATGATTGATGCCGAGCGGGAGAAACACGGGGGCCTCGGGGCAGGGTGTGGTGGAGAGGGGTTGGGGCGAATCTAGAATTACATTCAACTTGTTCTGACCTTATCCCCCCATGCCCTTTGTTGCCTGTGGCAACGGAGACGTTCAGAGTTTAGAATGGGACTGATGTTCCCGCCCGTCTCGTCAATTCTATCGCCTACGCCTCTCCAAATGACATTTCATTCTCCTGATCTTCTACCTGCACAATATGTTGTCCGCTCGGACCACAGACCTGCGATATGCCCCGCCGAGGCTTTGCACCTGAGCCGGCAAGGACGAGGTGCTGACTCTCCCACATGATACGATTCTGTGGTTATCCCGCCTCTGCCCCGAGCCCAGCGCTTCATTCAGGCACAAAGTGACCGTTCGTCATTCTCAGGGATACTTTCTCCTCACTCCGTGTCCTTGCCAGTAAGGTTCAGATCCCGAAACTGAATCAATAATAGGATGATACTGACCAAAGAGGGGGATGTCTGGGAGATGGCCGAAAGATTGGTAGTGATTTATCCCTGTTAGATGTCACTTTCCCAGCACCTCTGGAGCTCGGGGCGGCATCGCGTTTCACAACGAATTTCCCCGCATTGTTCAACATTCAAGATCACCAGCGTGGAGATGCCTGGAATTGAACCCGGGACTTCATACATGCGAAGCATGCGCTCTCCCACTGAGCTACATCCCCGATACTAGGGAGCAGTTTCTGACGGACAAGCGACTGCAGATGCTGGAATCTGGAGCAAAAACAATCTGCTGGAGGAATTTAGCGGCCGAGCGGCATCTATGAGAGGAAAGGAATTGTCGACGTTTTGTGTCGAAACCCTGCATCAGGACTGGGGTGGGGTCTTGATGCGGGGATTTGACTGGAAACGTCGACAATTCCTTTCCCACCCAGCTGCTGCTGGACCCGCTGAGTTCTTGCGGCAGATTGTTTGTTGTGGTAGCTTCTGAAGCAAGATTACCCCCTACCCCCTCCCCTCGCAGCGGCCCCCTTGTTTCTCCCTCTGGGAATGAGGGGGATAAGGTCAGAGCAAGTTGAATGTAATTCTAGATTTGACTGAAGATCAGGGAGAGCGGGAACACAGTCCCCACCACCACACATTTTACAGTCGAGTGTCCCACATTTGGGACATGACAGGCGTCAGCACACCCGGAGTGCAGTGGGCGAGCCTCAGCCCGGGAGAACAGCCTTGTGATCCCCGTCACTGCCCTGCCAGGTCAGTACACTGGACCCTGCGGCACCCCGCTACTCTCCACCTGCCACTGGCTGGTCCAGCCGCCTTGCTCTGGGAATGACAGCCGCTGTTAATTCGCCGACCGTCATATCCGGAACACGGAACACACAGGGGAATATAAACAGAATGACCGACAGCAGGGCCGCAGTAACAGGGTCAATGAAATCATGTCAAACATAGTCATTGCTGAAATGTCGGGAAAGAGGTGTCCAACCGGGAGAGAGCACAGACAGCACAGGGATAGTGACCGGATGGGGAAGGAGGTAAGGAACAGGGAAAGGAAGACAGAGAGACAGGGGAAGAAAGACAGAAGGGAAATGTCAGGAAAGAAAGAGAAGTCAGCGAGGATAAAGAAACGTCAAATAAAACTGACAGAAGGGACGGCGGGACATTCACAGCGCAGCCACATCACACAGTGTTTACCCAACAGCAGAGCGGCGCAGCGGGAGCTGAACAGCAATTTACCTCGTCGTAAACAGCAATTTACCAATGAAGAGAAATCTAAATTTCCTACACAGAACACAAAAGATGGGAAACAAAAAAAGAAGATCCGGGCAGTTCAGCCAAAAAAATGAGGTATTCCCGTTGGTCAGAGGGAGTGACAGAAGCCCTAAATGGAAAGGAGAGAGTGCGGGGGATAATCATCAGGGTGTTTTCTGAGGTGGCCGCTTCACACAGCCGTCTGCCTTTTACCTCTCCCTCACTGATCCCATTTCCTTTTCCTTCCCACAAGGAGATACTTCAATCAACTCTTATGTTCCCTCCTCCCGAGGTCAAGGAGCAGAGCAGCCGCTCTGTTTCTCATACACCAGGTACGTTACGGAGCACAGAGACACCGACCGCTCATCAGTTCCACAGTGTCAGACAGCACAGACATTCAGTCCCACACTGAGCCCAAGGCGCAGGCACACATTTCCAATACAACAGTTGTAGGAGTGAACGTGGCCCCTTAAAGATCACGAAGATAAACCACCTGTGGAACCAGAGGATATGGGAGAGGTCCTGAACACATTTCTCATTTTTATTCACCGTGGAAAAGGACATGATGCAGGGAACTCGGGACAGAGATGTTTTGGGGAGAGACCGCATGACAGTGGAGGAAGTGCTGGAGGTCCAAAAATGCACAAAGGTAGATAAAGCCCTGAGGCCTGACCAAGTGTATCTGGAGCATTGTGGGGAGGTAGGGAAGACATTTTGTGGCCCCCTGTAGAGATACTTGTGTCATCGATAGTCACGGGTGAGGGGCCGGAAGACTGGATGGTGGTCTTGTTGTGCTGTAATTTAAGAAGGGCTGCAAGGAAAAGCCTGGGAGCTGCAGACTGGTGGGGCTAACGTCAGTGGTGGGATAGTTATTGGAGGGGGTTCTGAGAGACAGGATCTACCTGCATTGGGAAAGGCAAAAACTAATTATGGAATTAGTGGGAATTATGTCCCTCGAACTTGGTCGAGCTTTTTTTAAAGAGGACCAAGATGACAGATGAGGGAAGTGCGGTAGATGTCGTCTACATGGACTTCAGCAATGCCTTTGACAATGTCCCGCATGGTTGGCTGGTCTGGAAAGTTCAATCACATGGGATCCAGGGCAAGCTTAATGGTAGGGGACAAAGTGTCGTTTTTCAGCCTGGAGGCCTGTGACCAGAGGTGCATTATAGAGATCAGTGCTGGGTCTGTTATTTATATCGTGACTATTTATGTGAAAGATTTGGATGAGACTGTAGGTGGCATGGTCAGTGTTTGCAAAGGATACTAAACTGGGTGGGAAGGTGGACAGTGCAGACATTTATCTAAGATTATAATGGGATCCTGATCAACTAAGTCAGTGGGCCTAGGAAGTGCAGATATATGCGAGATTTTGCATCTGGGTAAGACAAACCAGGGCAAGACTGACACCGTCAGTGGTCGGGCCCTGGGAGTGTTGTAGAACGGAGAGACCTAGTGGTGCAGGTACTTAATTCCTTCAGAGTGGCAACACAGGTAGACAGGGTGGTGTAGAAGGCATTTAACAGACTTGCCTTCATCGGGCAGAATATTGGGTACCAGAACTGGGACATCATGTTACAACTGTACAGCCCATTGGGAAAGCTACATTTGGAGCACCGCGTACAGTTCTCGTTGTCCTGCTGTCAGATGGAGGTCATTCAACTGGAGAGGGTGCAAAAGAGATTTGAGGATGGTCCCGGTAGTAGTGGTTTGGGTGATAAGGAGAGATTGCATGGGCGAAGATTTATTTCCTTGGAACGTACGTAAACTTAGAGAGGTTATAAAACCATGATGGACATAGGTCAGGTGAATAGCCAATGTCTTTTCCCCAAGGGAGGGAGTCCAACACCAGAGGCGCAGGTTTGAAGTGAGAGAGGAAATGTTTAAAAGAGACCTGGAGGCAGGTTTATCGCACATAACGTGGTGCGTGTATGGAACGAGCTGCGCGAAGAGGTGGTACAGGCGGGTACCGTTACAGTATTTAAAAGGCATTTCGACAGCTCCATGGAGATGAAAGGTTTACAGGGATGTGGGCCAAATGCAGGCAAATGGGAACAGTTCAGGAAGGCCACTTGGTCGGCGTGGACGGGTTGGGATGATGGGCCTGTTTCCGTGCTGTATAAATCTGTGACTCTGTCTGCTGGTGTTCCAGAGCTGGGGGGAAGTGTCAGCAGTGAGAAGGTTGCAGAGAGGGTTTGGGGTGTAGACAGGATAAGTGAATGGGTGAGGACGGGGCAGATGGAACAGAATGTGGGGAAATGTGAGCTCATCCACTCCCAGAGGAAACACGGAAAAGGAGAAAACTTTTTCCATAGGGACAGAGTGAAATGTTCAGAGGGACCTGGGTGTCCTTGTAAACAAACCACTGAAAGTGACAATGCAGGGACAGCAGGTAATTAGGGAGGCCAACAGGGTTTTGTCCTGTGATGTAGAAGGATTGGAGAGAAGGAGTAGAGATGTCTCACTGGGATTATATAGGGCCCTGGTGACAGCGCACTTTGAACATTGTGTCCAGGTCTGGTCACACTATTTCAGGAAGGATCTACCTGCGATAGAAGAAATGAAGTGACTGTTCCCCACACTGACTGGACTGGTTCCAGGGAGGGCAGGTCCCCTGTGTGAGGGGACAGTGAGTGGGCTGGGCCTGTATTCTCTGGGGTTAAGGAGAAGAAGGGGAGATCCAATGGAGACTTGCAGAATTGTTGGAGGGTATGACAGACCGGATACAGGGAAGGTGTTTCTGCTGTCTGAGGGGTCTGTAGTGAAGTGTTACAGTCTCCGAATGAGGAGTTGGACATCCAAAGACAAAGTCCAGACCCTGCTTCCTTATCAGAGGATGGTTTACCTTGATGTTCTTGACGTGTGGACTGTGGAGACCCAGGTTTCAGTATATTCAGTGCTGAGACAGATAGTTTCTGGGAGATATTTAGTCATCCATGTGAGGAAGTAAAGGGTTAAGAAATTGTGACCGTACATATTATACACATAACCAATGTAAAAATACCACGCCCGCAAGCTATTACTCAATACCAGGTGGTTTACCTTAAAACAATAAATGTGAGGTTTGTCTTAAGACAATGAGTGTGAGGTTTGATTTTAACAATGAGTGTGATGGTTGTCATTGAACCTTCAGCTTCCCAATTGAAATTGGAGTAGCCGCATTGTTTAAGCGTGTGAGAAGGACTGTATAAATTAATGTCTGCCCTCCGATAAAGACTCTACATGAGAGTTTGAGGAGAGCTCCCCCGCAGTATACTGCTAATAAAGGCGCTTTCATAGAATTAATCCCTGGTACCGTGTGATTTTTGAAGCAGGCAGGAGTGGGAACTTAAATTGGGATAATAATTTGGCGAGCCAGCCAGGAGTCCAAGACGAGGTTTCGGAAGCGGCGTGAGCGATCGAAAGGGATAACTACTACCTGAGACGGAAGGGCCCACAAGGTAAGATTCACCTTGATCCCTCTCAGGGATTCGGACACCTGATCGATCTCTTCGTTTATCGAAAATCCTCTGACGGACTCTTCGCGAACACGTCTGAGTGCCACATGTAAGAGGAGGTTAGAGTCCTCCAGATAAAGTATCTGAGTTTCGAGTCCTCGGACTACTAATAGTAAGGGGTTCGAGTCCCCAGTTTTGGGTTTGGCGATCGAGTCCCCAGTTTTGGGTTTTAAGGTTGTGAATTTTTTTTGAAGTTTTTGAGATCAGTTCTCCAGTACTACCACCTTGCCTGAGACTGGTTCTTAAGAGGCGAAATCCCCCAAGGGAAGGTCAGGAGCCTGAAGTGGGTGAAGGAAAGAGACCGATCTTATAGATAATTGTAGCGATCTGCACCTTGCGTTCGAGAAAAAAAACGGGGCGAACACTCGACAAGTCTGGGTCAAATACCCCACTATCTAAATTATGTAAAAACGACCTGAAAAATGAGAATAATTTCCGTAAATTATCGGCACGCCTCTATAAGAAATTGGAAAATGAAATATGGCCATTGGGGGGAACTTGGGATGTGGATAAGTGTCTAAAGGCAGAAAAGGCGATTTGGGAACGCAATACAGGACAAAAATGGAAAATATTAATGTCTACTTAGAGAAAAACGGCCGAAGACCTGACAAATGGACCTAAACAGAGTAGCTGGGAACATAATGCACGTAGAAGGGAGAGGGAAGAGGCAGACCAGGGAAGGAAGGAAAAACGTAGGAATAAAAATGGAGAAAGTAAGGATAAAGTGGAGGTACCTCCCGACATGTCTGACGTGCCCCTGTTGTTCCAAAGTAATGATACGGACGAAAATGAGGAGGATTGGATGGTCCGACCCACAGCCCCTATCTACACCCCAATCGCACTGCCGGCCCTATATAAAGTAACTAGTCCGCAAACCGTTCCGCTCTCACCACCAACGACTGCTAGCTAAGTCCCGACCCAAGGACCATTCCATGACCCTATTGCGTCCCGAACTAGAAATCAGCTTAGACGGAGAGGAGGGGACAGACCTTCAGTAGATCCTCAGTCGGACACCGATTATGACTCCGATTCTACCGCTGATAATGACGACCCGAAAGATCCCGACCAGCCACCTATGTTGAATGAGGTAAAGGGAGCCAAGGCTAAAAGACAGTGCCCCAATAAAACTGTTCCCAATCCCGATGCAGCCCAGGCGAGCGCTAATCCTACGATCCAAATATCCCTTGGAAACCTCGGGAGATGTGCCTAATCATGAGTCAGGCGTCCAATCTTAAAACCCATCCGGAGGATATTATAGATTATGTGATTGGGACAATTCAGATGTTCCAGGCCACACCCCAAGAATTTTCCAGTCTCTGTTGTATGGCCCTTACAACTAATGAGGCGGAAAGTTGGAAAAAACACCATGCGGATTGGGCAATCTTCCAAGCGGCCGTCAGGCCTCAGGACCAGGCAGCAACAATTAGAACTGACCTTCGCAAAACCCTCCAACAGCCTATTTGTTGTCCCAATGTTAAGTTCCCACTCCTGTTATTAACCCGATTTTGAAGTCCTACTTCCGTCTGCTGTAAATCACACAGTGCCACAGGGTAATTCAAACGCGTTTATTTAGAAATATATCGCTAGGGAGAAACCTCCTTACTCTCAGGCAGAGTCCGCGGCGGGGTTCTCCGAGGTACAGAGGGGGCAGACAGTAATTTATACAAACATTGTCACGCACACTTTAATGAGTCAGGCGCCGGAGTTCTTGGTTGAGTTGAAACGGACAAAGGGCTACTGCAGATGGACAAAAGAAGCCTCACACCCCAGGTTCAGCTAATCGTTTTGCAATCGGGTGAGACAAAGGCAGGTATCACCTTCATTATTTCCCGTAAAGATTGACCATCATCTCCGTAGTCAAACATAATGGAAATCTAATTAATTTCCAGACACAGCAATTACCACACAGCACCCAGCCCAGAAACCAATGGTGTGGCTGTTCTGGCCTGAAGGACACTTTTTAAATCAGTATTTCGAGCAGCCATAATTCTCATCTGTCTTAAGATATGAATTTGGTTATAGTTTATTAATCCTGCACCTCCTCACTGTCTGATGCAAAGTCACACAGTTTCATAGATTAATTCTGCTAAAACACGTTTATTCGCAGTATACTGCGGGAGAATTCTCCTCAAACTCTCATGCAGAGTCTTTAGCGGAGATCTCCACAGTCCAAAGCAGCAGACAGTGATTTATACAGATATTGTCACGCACACTTAACTAATTCGGCTCTCCGAGTTTCTGTCAGGCCTCAGAAAACCAAAGACGGACATTGCACCTATTGTCCAACATAATTGAGTTATAATCAAGATATTCAAAGACAGGTGTCAAGCTTCCTCCGGTCTGTTTATTACACCCACTGCCCTTATCGTCTGGTGTATTGGCCTGCCACCAAGGTCCCGGACACTGCAATTATCACTTAGCTTGAGTCAGTAACTTGCCTGCTCTTGCTTGCAAGTTATTTTTCTATCAGCTATATGTATAGTTACAGTTGTTTAACCCTTTACTTCCTCATATTGACATAACTAAAGTTTTAGCCCTCCTACTACAATGTATTCCTGAGGGAGTGGCGTCAGCTATCCTCACTAATAACATGAACGGGCCTGACCATACGCGACAGGCCATGAGGAGGGCTCTGGTCTACTTCTGGAGTAACGGGCGATTGGAAAGCCACAAGGGTAAAACAGGAAATGGTCCAAAGACCCCCTCGGCCCCGACCTGCCTTCCCCGAAAAAAAGGATATCAAGTGGAACGGCAGTTTTGTATTCCAGGATGGGTTGACCGGTCTGGTAAAGGGTACACAATACACCTCAACGGCCCAAAGGCCCAATGTACATACCTCCTTACGCGCCACCACTACCCCCTCGTGGTTTAGCCCCCAAGGACCCAGGGGGCCCAACAAACTGCGCCAGCGAGCGGCAGGTTGACATGATGCTACCATTGTGGGGCAACTGACCATTGGCAGCGGAAGTGCTCCCACCGCCAACGGCAGGCCAGACCCCCCGGTAAATGACAACCTTTCTCAACAAGCAACCCGTTTGCCGCCTGACTACTGCGGGAAGTAACCACTCCATGTACCCTGCCCTCACCGATAACCCGGACGATGAAATTTCTGCAGACAATGGCTACCTAATGTGGCCCTCCTTCCTAAGTACCTCACACCTCTGGCTTCAAGCCAGTCTGTGGGACCTTTCGAACTTACAGAGGAACAAAATGATGTCTATGACAAGCTCAAACAGACCCTTGCCTGCGCCCGGCCCTGAGACGCCATCGATCTGATCGCCCATTTCAGCTTTTTGTGAATGTTCTGGAGGACTGTACTACAGCCGTCCTTACTCAAACCCATGGGGATAGAAAAAAAACCAGTGACTATTATTCTACTCGGTTGGACCCAGTTGCAAGGGGACTTCCGCCGTGCTCACAGATGCTTCCAGCGATCTACATCCTGGTAACAGCAGCCTCCAATATAACCCTGCAACAGTCATTGTTGTTTATTCCTCCCATACCGTAACGGCACTCCTGATATCCCATCAGACGCAACACCTTACCCAGGCCGCTTAAACAGATATGAGGTTGCGCTCCTGAATAACCCACTCCTCACTTTTGCATACTGCACCACCATTAACCCTGCCACCTATCGAGAGGCCCCATCTGATGATCTTGAAGATCCACCACATGACTGTTTAATGCGAAACCACTTTTTGACTACATCCCGTCCGGACCTTTCGGATATGGCCTTCAAGTCAGCAGACTTAAACCTGTATGTCGACGGCAGTTCCTCCTTTTTCTGAACAGGCAACCAAAGAGCAGAACTCTTTGCCCTGACCCGAGCTAGTATTTTAGCCAAGGACAAAGTAGATCTTTACTGATTCCCGCTATGATTTTGGAGTCGCCCATGATTTTGGCCAAGTGTGGACGCACAAGGGATCTCTGACCTCTACAGGTAGCCCCATACAGAATGCGTCTTATGTGAAGAACCTCCTCCAGGCCATCCTCCTCCCTAACAAATTGGCCATCATTAAATGATCAGCTCACCTCTCAGACGCCTCCCTGGTAACACAGGGCAAGAACAGGGCAGATACAGAGGCCAAATTGGCAGCACACCAGGGGTTGAATATCGTTTCGACTGCGGAACAACAGGCGGTTGCTTGTAACCCAACAATAACAACGCCGGGCACCCCAGACATGGTCACTGTGCAGCACTTACAGGGGGACGCCCCTGACTCAGAAAAACAAGTATGGAAGGCGCACGGGTGTACGCACTCTGCGCCACATGGCCTTTGAACTACTCCAGTCGGTCAAGTATGTATACTGGATTCCTTGTTACCAATGCTTATTGACTGCCTACATTCTGACACCCACCTTGGCAAGGAGGGAACGAGTAACATTTCACTATGTACCTGGTGGCACCCAGATTGGAAGAAGCAGCACAAAGCAAAATACGATCGTGTTTGATATGCCAACAAACCAATGCTGGGAAAAGGGCGAGGTGCACCCCCCGGCAAAACCGCTTGTCAGGTGACCATTTTGAATGTATACAAATTGACTTTATTGAATTACCACGTGTACATTGCTATAAGCACTGTGTTCTTTTTTTTATTGTTGATGCATCTCGTAGATGGATTGAAGCTTTTCCAAACACCAACATTAAGGCCTCAACGGTAGTGAAGTTATTGCTTACAGAGATCATACCAAGGTTTGGGGTACCCCAACGGATAAGTTCTGACAACGGCCCCCACTTCATAGGGAAAATAAATATACCGAACAACAGTTCCATTGCACCTACCACCCTCAGGCAGCGGGTATAGCATAATCAGTGGAAGGTCTTTTTGACGCCACACCAAGTTGGAGCCCCAAGTCTCTCTTAATATTCAGAAACAAAGTGTATTGAGCAGAAGGGAACGGGAGGGTGTTGCCGGGTAAATTTTTGCAAAGAACAATAGCAGATCCTAGTAGGACAACGAGAAACTAGTCTTTCCTCCACTGCTTTGACGGTGGATGGGTTTGTGGGACAGCGATCATACGACACACGATATCATGTGCCACCACTACCTGTATAGAGAGAATATGTGAATTTAGGGGAGGATGGTTTAGGTGTGTGTGTGTGCCACACTAGGTGTGTTAAATTACTTGCAGCGGAACAATGGGTTTGTGGGGAAGGGACCGGAACCCATGTGAAATTGTCTAATGTCTTTATGGAATGGCTAACCAGGGGAAATTACCTGAAACATTATTGAAGGAATGTTGCTGTAATCTCTTGGTATTTTCAGATGCCCAGTTCACAGCAAACAAGTAATGTAACCTGTTGCCGGGCCAAGGAAGGTATGTGTTCCTTTCCAATGGTACTTTTTACTACTGCCACCCCCACTCTGCCAGACTGGCTTGCAATAGGAACGATTGGGCCAGTCACGGTCCCCTGCCCCCAGAAGGCTCATGTCCAACGAAGACTTGTAGCGTGGTCTGTGAAGAATGAAAGGATCATGTTATGATGGGCTCCCCCTTATTGTCATTGGGCTATGGGTTTCTGAGTATTGTCTCTCTCTCTGGGGGGTTCGTCAGGAACTACAGCCTCAAAAAAATGGAACTACCTTATTTGTGGACTGGCCGTGCTGGGAAACAGTACCATAAAGGGCCTGGAGACAGTGAACCAGGAAATGGCGGAACATCGACTTTATGCCCAATAGACCCGGTGTGCTGTGCACTACCAGTTGGCTCAGCAAGGAGGAGTATGTGCCATAGTAGGGGACAAATGTGTCACCAATGTTAGGGATGAGTCCTACAACATTTACCATGCCATTCAGGACATTCAGAAGCAAGTAGATAGCTTCAGGCAGGGACTTTCAGGAGGGTAGGGTTAGATGAGGTGGTTACTAGGAGGATCATGGACATCATACCTGCTGCATGGAGCAGTGGTGTTAATCGTTATTATTATGGTATGCTGTGTGGTGCTGACCTGTTTAAATACTTGCTGCAAGGTCCTTATAAATAAGCTCTCGGCCCCTTACTCGGCACCCCTCTAGGTCATCATGATATGATAAAAGGGGGGAATGAAGAAGGAAAAGGTTAAGAGATTGTGACAATACATGCAACTAATGAAAACAGGTAGCATGAAAGCCTTTGACTCAAGACCATGTGGTAATTACTGTGTCCGGAACTTGATTGTAAACCAATTGTACTAAACAACGAGTGTGATGTCGGTCTTTGAATCTCAGGCGCCTGATCGAAACTTGTGGAGTCGCATTCATTAAGTGTGCGTGACAATGACTGTATAAATTAACGTCTGCCCCTTTGTGTTGCGGAGACCTCCGATAACGACTCTCAACAAGTGATGACGAGGCTTCTCCCTGGCAATATACTGCTAATAAACGCGTTTTAACGGAATTAATCCGTGGCACTGTGTGATTTTGCAGCAGGCAGGAGTGTGAATTTAAAATTGGGATAACGTGTGTACCCATTTCGGGGTTTGTGTGTGTGTGTGTGTGTGTGTGTGTGTGTGTGTGTGTGTGTGTGTGTGTGTGTGTGTGTGCGTGCGCGTGCGCGCGTGTGTGTGTGTGTGTTTTACCCCTGTTGCGATTTTCCCACGCTCGCTATAAACTGTGCGCGTGTGTATTATGCCCGTTGCCTTTTCCCTGCGTTTGTCTTTGTAAATAAAATCCTTACTTACCGGACTGTGTTCAGAGTCCTTCACTTTCGAGACCTTGAAATTGTCCCACAACAGCTGGCGATACTGAAGTTAGGGTTGTGAAAATTTTAATTCTTCATTAATTAATAGGCCGTGCTCCCCACTTTTATCGCTCAGATAGCTTCACATCTAAAAGTAGTTGACCCTCAACTGTCTTATTATGCCACGACTCAGGATATTAGAAATAAATGTTCGCTGTTATTGCCTGCAATTCTAATCCTGGATTGTTTGTTGAAAGAATTGTACAACCGATTTAACAGTTCATACAGTTTTATTTCCAGATTTGAATATCTCAAAGCACAAGGAAACAGGAACAACCTGGTCATTCCCCATTACAATGGGAGGCATTTTCAATTTATCGAGAACTGCCGATTCTCCAAGACACTCCAAGACCATTCTCAGGGGCTCCTCGTCTCTTCAGGTTGGTGATGTGATCTCCAAGCCTCTTGGTCATCTTTACTTGCTCATTTAAGTAGTGTTTATCCAGGAAATCACACAGCTGGAAATAAAGTTGGAGAGTCAGTTACCTCCCGGATAAGATGTTATGGAGCTCCCAAATCCATTTGAATTTTTAATTTCTGATTGATGTTTAGTCAATGATGCAGAGACAGTTAAGCAAATTGTCTTCTCTTCCCCACCCACATCCTCCTCCTCTTGCCAACGGGAATGCAAAGCTGACGATGACCTCTGACGTAGATGGTTCAATAGGGAATAATGGATAATACATGCGTTCACCCAACCAACAACCTACATGAGGGTCAGCGTGATGAGTGGCGGATTTGTGCAGATCCAGCAGGCACTGGTTAACGTCCTTCTCCATCTGCAGAGCTCTCTGCATCGCCGCCAGACCGTTGGTCCACTCATCCTGCTCTGGCTTCTGAAAGCAAAGGCAGCACAGATCACGTGGAACACTAGCAACAAGCTGGAAAGCAACCAGAACTGCATAGCATAGGGAAACAGACTGGTACAGGAGAATTGAAATCATGCAACTAGTCAGTTGAAACACTCAAATTCAACCGATGTATTTGTTGTACAACTTCAATACTAAACGGGAAGACAGACGATTCCTTAGGCAACCAGACCTTGATGTCCGCCAGCAAGATCCGGCCTCCCCGCCGATTCTGGAATTCCATCAGTTTCTCAGCCTGTTCCGGTCCCTCATGTCCCCGCTTCCTGAATAACTCGGCAAAGTGACGCAGGACAACGTCATCCCGGTCAAAGTACGAGGACTGGAAATAAATTTACTGATCTTACTTCAAGTTTGCATCATGATACAAAACCTTAATGTATTGTTAAAGGTTTGAAAGAATCACGGCCATACAGAATGGTTTCCCTCAATGGGCAGGGAGGAGGACAGGGAGAAACAATGACCGGGATTTTCTCCAGGGAAGTGAAGCTAAACATGCAACATGGACAAATTGCGGTACCGACATCCAATCACTATATTTGGTCAAGGCAAAGCAAATTTCTCCCAATACCAGGAGTTCTCGCAAGACACTGGCCCTTCAGATAGTCAGTGGAACAGCGGAGAAAGGTTCAGTCACAGGGTTGTGTAGAAATGGATTGCTGCACTTCCGTCTTTGCAGGTAGTTACCGGAACTGCTCTGGGAAGTAGAAACGATACTGGAGAAAGGCAACATTTAAAAATAAAATGAATTTAACCATGGAAGCAAAGACATTTCATTACAGCATCTTCACGAAGTAATGCAGTTCCATGGTTAGAAAAGGAAAAAAAAAAGAACAACCGATTGAAACTTGCCCCCTACCTGAAGCTGCTCAGCACGCAATCTCTTTCCACTTCAGATACAAACCAAGGTAGAACTTGAGCTGGCTTTATATGAGGAAGTATTGAGTGCAGCTACTGCAAAGATGGGAGGTCATTAACACAACAAGTTCTCATTGGGTAATGAGGACCTCGGGTGTGTAATACAAAAGCTCCCACGCCTCTCTTCCAGTGAGGAAGAGAAATGCAGGTCATGCACTTCACCGCACCGCAGAAATTCCAAGGAATGAAAGACTCACCATGGACATATAAACACAGGAGGAATTGAGCTCTCTGTTGATCTGCTTGTGGACACCATCCTCGCAGACCTGGTGGTAGTTCTGACACACTTGGTAATCCATAATCACCGTCTCTTCACGATGAAACAGGCCAACTCAGACTGACCCTGCATTGTGCTCATTACCTTGCATCTATGTTCCTGGGAGCAGCCTGATTGGTGTAACCCGAGCTCACCAATTATGACTGGTTGTTATAAGTAACCATTCAGCCATTCATCATGAATCCAAACACCAATGAACAAGAGAGGTGAAAGAGCAGAATATGGAGAGACGCAGAGCCAATCAGGACATGAAGTGTTGAGAAACTGTCCTCAGTGATGTCACCTCACTGCTTGTGGCCCAATTTAACTTCCCCACAGCTGAGGATGACTTCATGTTCAAGTATCTCCAGATCACTGCTTAATAAAGAATAATAGATTCCGTTATTTGCAGTTATTTTCCCAAACCTAAACAAGGCTATCACATGAGGGTAACTGTCAGCGGTGAAACTTCACCCAGAGCACTTGATTGTTCAAATAAATCAGTTGTTCTCCTGCGAATGTTCAGAGCACCCTTTGAAGAGTGGAACGGAAACTCTCTGCCCTGGGTGGCGTGAATGGATCTCTTTCCATTCCTCTCACTTTCTACAAATGAAATGATTTTGCCATGAGCACCCTCATGCGCCCAGCTACCTCTGTCTTTTCGTTTGTTTCGTGGAACAGTCGTTGCTCCAAACCTATTCTGGCACCACAGCTCAACTCTTTCTCCTTCTCATCGATAACTGGGTCAGTGCAAATTCCTGCAGTGCAGAAATCTTCAGTGTTTTCACCTTTGTTCCTAATTTCCACTCTGCTCTCAATTTCACTTGATCC
Source organism: Pristis pectinata (assembly GCF_009764475.1). NCBI lineage: Eukaryota > Metazoa > Chordata > Chondrichthyes > Rhinopristiformes > Pristidae > Pristis > Pristis pectinata. The sequence continues at coordinate 26,889,808 of NC_067433.1, read as the reverse complement.
ATTTCCGACAGCTCGCTCCCAGCATATCCTTCTCCTCAACTTCTGCCATCTCCAGCGGGATCCCACCGCTAGTTCACATCGTTCACGTTCACACCAACTCACCATTTCACGTCATGCGTCCGTGATAATAAATCTTTTTGATCTTCCCCTCCCCCCTCCCCCCTCCACTTCCCACAGGGATCGCTCTCCGCGTGACTCCCTTGTCCACTCCCCGATTTCCAGGCACTTATCCCTGCATCTGCCTATTTTCACCCCTCACATGGATCCACCTATCACCCGCCAGCTCTTGCTCCACCCCGACCCCTCATCTTCATACACTGATTATCTCCCCTCTTTCCAGTCCTGATGATGGGTATCACCCGATAATATCGACTGTCCATTTCCCTCCATAGATGCGGCCTAACCAACTGAGTTCCTCCAGCACGTTTTTGTGTTGTTCTAGATTTCCAGCACTGCAGTCTCTTTTGTGCAACCTCTCTCTAATTTCTGAATCTCTCTGTCTCCACCTGAGGACACCAGCTATCCACTTATAACAATGCCCACTGTCTCATGCAGCTACGTGAACGACATCTCCTCCTATCCCGTCTCCTGTAAAGATGCCGTCGCGTTCTCTCAATGTCACTGTCGCTGCAGCATCTGTTCTGAAGATAAGGCGTTCTGACCCAGAACTGAAATTACCTCGTTTCTCATGGTCCGTGTCCCGTCTGCTGGAGATGGGATTCCTCACTCGTATTTTGCCCATCGCTGCATGTCTGCTGTCACATCCCTCCAGCCCGAGAGAGAACAGAGATCAGAGCTCCACTGGTCTACCTGTCACCCCACCGACTTTCCCTTTCGGTATATCATCTTTCGCCATTTCTGAGGAAGGCGAGGATCCCATCGCCAGTCGCACTCCACCCCACCCCGACCCCTCTGAATTGCGCAGCGATCGCGTTCTTCTCCCAACCGCTCTCCTTTCGTCTACCCCATCCGTTCCTTCCTCCTCTTCCAAGCCGTCCTCTCATCGCACCCCCTTCTTCCTCTCTCTCCGTTCACCGCTCCGCCTCTCGTGTTTCACCTCTTTCTCCTCTCACCCGTTCTCCTCATCCCCTTTCCTCTCCCTCCCTCCTACGTCAGCCCCTCCTCTCTCGCTCCCTCCCTCTCATGCCCTCTGCTCTTACCCTCCTCTAGTGTCACATTCTCCTTTCTGACACACTTCCTCTCTGGCCCCTCCTCTCCACTCACCCCGCCCGCCTCCCTCCTTTCTGTTCTCCCTCTTCTCTGTCCCCTCCTCTGCCAAGCCACCACTGTCTTCCCTCCTCTCTGTCGGAACTCCTCTCTGTCCCGCTCCTCCCCTCGGCCAAGAGTCTTCTTTCTGTTCTGCCCTCCAGTCTTGATTAGGGTTAGGGTGAAGGGAGACATTTATGGCATTTATAGATTAATAAGTTGCCAGTACAATTGTATGAAAACTATTGATGGAGCCGCTCACTGACAAAGATCAGTGCTGTGTGAGTGAAGATACCGGCCGTGTTTCCACACGGACAATGCTGAGGTAATGCCGAGGACTATGGTGTATGTGTGTTAAATCGTCCCTCTCTTTCCAACAGAGGCAATGGTGTTGTTACAATGTGTTTAGTCAAGCGAATGTAAAAAAAAGTGCAATGGCTTGTGTCCAACCGTGTCACTGGAGTTCAATTCTCTGTATAAATTAGACCCTATTGGAGAAGGTCAGCTCAGGTTACCTGTCCGAGCTGAGGATTCTGTAGCAACAGAAATCACAGCTTCTCACTGAAAGAGGATATCCAGTAATCTGGCGGATAGCAGCAATGTACTATCCTGTTCTTTCAGCCGTTGGAGTTCCCGGTAAACCGCTGTCTCAGCTGCCGTAGGTGAAAATCGATGTCTAATACCAATGCTAAGTTTAGTTTGTCTCGCTGCGTGTTTACACAGCCCCCTGTCCAGTCCCTGAATTTCAAAGAATGGAATGGAGGCACAAGAGACTTTGGATTCCGGGATCTGGAGCAAAAAAACGCAAACTGCGGGAGGAACTCAGCGACAAGCGCAGCTGGTAGATCAGAACGTTCTGGGATCGGGTGTCTGGGTTAGGGTCAGGAATCAATGAATTCAATGAAATACTCGCCGTCAGCGATGATATTGTGCTTAATTGTTATCTATGTTGTAATGTATGGTTCTATTGTACCGGTATCTTTCCCCGCCGCAGACGTCTGACTACCGCATCGGGCTGGCTGCTGCCCGTTGAAATCCCCTCCTCTGTCTCCCTGTGATTCATTCCGTGGGAGACGACATGGCCGGCCATGAGATTCTGTCAGGCCGCACTTGTATCTGTTGGGATCGGCCGTGCTTCTGTTGTAAAACTAAATGGATGGCAGATGTTGGAATGTGAAACTACAGCGAGAAATGCTGGATGCCTTTAGCCCGGCAAGCAGCGTGTATGGAAAGAGAAACCTGATATCGGTTCGGATCGGGGCCGCTCACAGAACAGTTCTGCAGAAAGGTCTCTGTCCAGACACGGTATCTGGTTTCTCTTTCCACAGATGACATTTGCCGGACTGAGAGCCTCCAGAATTTCCTGATTTGTTCCTTCCTTCTGTTGATGTGTCGCTGACAAGGAGCGCCAGGGAAGTTGGTGATTGGTGAATGGAGCACTGCCGCCATCTACCGGCCGCGTTTATCCATTCCATTCACCAGGAGGCGCGGACGGCGACAGAAAAGCTCATCCGTCCTCTTTTGCTTCTGACGAAACACATACCCAGATGATATGTCCCTGCTACCTGAAATTTCCGTCAACAGTAAGTAATCAGGAACCACCGCGCGATGCAGTTACGAGGTTCAATTGTCAGCGGATCCCGTCAAACTGCTCCTTTGGCTCGGGCACTGATCAGTAATTCCTCGACTTCCCTTCTTCTCTCTTCCAGTGAACTTGGTGGCGATTGTGATCCTGTCCCGGGGAAAGTGCGGTCTCTCAAAATGTGTCACTCGCTACCTGGTGGGAATGGCAGCAGCCTATCTCTTGGCCGTTATCTCGGACATGCACTGAGGTGGACTGTTCTGATTTATTTTCCGCGATCATTCCTCCGCATCACTCCCGTGTGCAGTCTCGGTCTGTGGCTGATGTTTGCAAGCACCGTCGGCTCCAGCTGGCTTTCACCTTGGATCGATTTGTGGCCGTTTGTTGTGAGAAGCTGAAGACAAAATATTGCACCGAGAGAACGGCGGCTGTGGTTATAGGGCCAGTGAGTGCGCTGGGCTGTTCAGAGCGTGTCCCCTGGTACTTCACCGTCCAACCTTCGTGCATAATTGATCATGTACCCCGGGATTTTCTCGGTAAACGAGTTACTATACATCCCCCACATGGGCTGCATTTGAGATGTTTCACCGCATTTTAGCCCCTTGCGTCCCGTTCTTTCTGATTTTGCTGCTCAATGTTCTGACGGTCAGACGGATTTTAGCGGCCAGTAGAATCCGCAGGGGGCTCCGGGACCGCAGCAATGGAGAGAATGACAAGGACACAGAGATGGAGAACCAAAGGAAATCCATCGTTTTACTCTTCAATTTAACCGGCAGTTTCATACTGTTGTGGGTAACACAGGTGGGGTTTTATATCTATCGGCGAATGTCAAAGATTTACAATTGTTCTTCCACCCACCGATCCCCGTTATATCACAAGCCACACATCGGGAATGCTGCAGCTTCTCAGTTCCTGCACCAACAAGTGTATTTACGCCGTTACTCACAGCAAATGCCGCGAGGAGCTGAAGAACGCGGTAAAATACCCGCTGAATCGGAATGTGAAAATAATTAAATCATAGGAAGAAATTGGATGAAATAGCGTGATTAAATCTACCTGCTCCCGACCCTCCATCTCCCCCCCCCCCCCACCAACACCAATGAAAGTGGAAATTACGTTACATGTTAAAGCTGACAATGTTTTATGGATACACCACAGAGACATCTTATCCGGATGCGTCCCGGTTTGGTCTGGCATCTACTCTGCCCAAGAGCGCAAGCATCGGCAGTCCATTTAAAAACCAGCCTCCCCTCCATGGACTCTATCTAGACTTCTCCCTTCCTCCGTAGAGCGGCCAACATAATCAAAGATCCCTCCCAGCCCCACCTCGGTCATTCTCTCTTCTCTCTCTTCCTCTGGGCAGCAGATACAACAGATGGAAAACACGCACCGCCAGGGTCAGGGTCAGCTTCTGTCCTACTGTTATAAGCCATTGAAGTGACCTCTTCGGCGATAAAGATGAACTCTTAATTTCATATTCCACGTCGTTGTGACCCTTTCACCTCATTGTCACCCTGCACTGCATTTTCTTTGTAACTATAACACCATAGTCTGCACTATGTTGTTGCTTTTCCTTTGTACTACCGAAATGTACTGATGTTTTGCAATGATCTATATGGGTGGCATGCAAAACGATGTTTTCATTGTCTCTTTTTCCTGTGACGAAAATAAACCAATTATAATTACAATTCCAACTGTGAACAGATATTTAAACCAGCTGTTTGTAGCTGATCCCGAAGTCACCCCCGGCCTCACCATCCCAGAGATATCCCGTTTGCCTCATACACCCTTCCCCATCTCACATCTGATCCTGCACCAGCTGGTTACCTCTGCTTCCCGGTTATGACGCAGAATGTCCGCCCTGAAGCTTATCCCTGTTTACCTTTCTGCACATGCTGCCTGATCTGTTGAATGCCTCCAGTATTTTAGACTTTCTTTACTTTCTTCTGCTCCTTTATATCGTCCTTTCCGCCTTCTGCCTCTCTGTCTGTCTTGTCTCTCTCTCGTTGTCTGTCCGCCTGTCTTTCTGCCCGCCGTCCATCGGTCTGTGTCTCTCCCCGACTGCCTTTTATCCTCGCTTTCTCCCTCTCCCTCCCCATCTGTCCACATTCCATAGCTCTCTCGCTTTCCCTTCCTGTAACTGACCCTGATACCTCCTTCTCCTTGCTGTTTAGTCAAAGATATCTCACGTATTTAGCGGCATTTGCAACGTGCAATTGCAATCATTGAATTAACTTCCATGAACAGGATTAAACTGTTGTCTAAATGTTGATAAACCACCATTACATCTCCCTGCAGCTTCCTCTGTTTCAGAGAACAAATAACCCCACTTTTTCAATTCTTTCCCACAGCTGGAATGTCCCAGAGCTGGAAATATCCCAATAAATCTCTTCCTCCGTCACTGCAATCTCAGCTGTTGTGTAATAGGCCCATGGTCATAGAGTCACCGAGCACAGAAACAGCCTTTCAGCACCCTGGGTCCACATTTCAATCACCCATTTACTCCGATCCCATTTTATTCTCCCCACATTCGCAGCAACCCTTCCCCATATTCTTCTACTCACTGACACACGAGGAGCATTTTACGGTGCCAATCCCCCTACCGACCACATGTCCTTGGAAATACTCTCGGGTGCAGTGATCCTGCTTACTGATGAAAGTCAACGAATTATCTGCAGCCGATATGGACAAGATGGGCCGAATGGCCTGCTCCTGAGTTGTAACACTAAAGCAGAACGTGCTGGAAATACTGAGCAGGCCAAGCTGCATCTGTGGGAAGAGAAAGAGAGCCACCGTTTCAGATCAAACGCCCCGCGTCAGAATTGAAAAGGGGACAACAATGTAGAGAGGGACTTGACCTGAAACGTTAACTCCGTTTCCCTCCCCACGGACGCGCCTGGTCTGCTCACCGTGTCAGCATGTCTGTTTTATTTTATATATCCACCATATGTTCTATTTTCACTTACGCTTCGATATAAAATTCGACCATTTGCTCCGGACCAGAACCTGTGGGCCCAGAGTGTGTGAGGAGCACCTCTCATTCAGTCAACTTCGGAGAATGTCGGCCCACGCTGCTGCTCTCCTCACAGGACAGACCCGGTGAACCTTTGCTGCACTCCCTCGGTCACAGGTGTATCCTCCCACAGGTAGGGGCCGGACTTGTACACAGGAGGCCGTGATTCTTTGGATCTCCCTATCTCAGAGGTGTTGGAAGCAGAGACGTGAACATTTTTGAAGGCCGACGTGGATACGTGGTCAATCAGCAAGGGGTCACCGGGAAGGCAGGAATGTGGAGTTGAGTATCCAATCAGATTAACCGTGACCTCACTGAATGGCGGAGCAGACGTGAGTGGCCGAGTAGCCTACTCCTGTTCCAGATTCCCATGTCCGTATATTACAGGTGCCGTCTCCCCAGGGCCCTGCTTAATTCCAGTGAGACATGCTTGCTTCGAGACCCAAACCCCCTGCAATAAAGATCAACATACCGTTTGCCTTCCCACTTGCTCACCAACCCTGCATGTTAATGTTCAGTGTTTGGAGCCCAAGGACACGCGGATTCCTCGGGACACCAACACCGTTCAATCACTCACCGTGAAATAAAATCATTTTCCACGCCACCACGTTCCACATTATATTCCACGCCGTGTCTTCACCCGTTCCCTTCGCCGATCGCTGTCCCACTGAATCCTCTCCGCATCCTCTTCACCACCCACGCTGACACCCAGTTTTGTGTCATCAGCAAACCTGGATACATTGTCCGTGAAAGACAAACAAACTGCAGCTGCTGTGAATCTAAAGCAAGAGCAGAAAAAGCTGAAGGGGCAACATCTGTGAAAAGAGGAACAAAGGTAACGTTTTAGTTTGAAGATCCTTCACTTTCCGATCTGAAACGTTTACTCTGTTTTTCTCTCCACAGAGGATGTCCGACTCGCTGAGGGTTCCACTATTTTTTTCTTGTGTATTTTATTGTCCGTGACTCCCTGATGAAAACCATTGACGCAGATTGTGAAAAGCCGGGACCCTGGTCACCGCCTCCCAACCCGGGCACGGCCCGTTTATTCCCTCCTCCTTCAGGGCGTCTCTGTGGTGCAATCGGTCAGCGCGTTCGGCTGTTAACCGAAAGGTTGGTGGTTCGAGCTCACCCGGGGAAGCTGGCGATGTATAACTCTGTGACTCTGAGTCTGCTGGTGTTACAGAGCTGGGGGGAAGTGTCAGCAGTGAGAAGGTTGCAGAGAGGGTTTGGGGTGTAGACAGGATAAGTGAATGGGTGAGGACGGGGCAGATGGAACAGAATGTGGGGAAATATGAGCTCATCCACTCCCAGAGGAAACACGGAAAAGGAGAGAACTTTTTCCATGGGGACAGAGTGAAATGTTCAGAGGGACCTGGGTGTCCTTGTAAACAAACCACTGGCAGTGACCATGCAGGGACAGCAGGTCATTAGGGTGGCCGACAGGATTTCCTCCTGTGATGCAGGAGGATTGGAGAGCAGGAGTAGAGATGTCTCACTGGGATTATATGGGGCCCTGGTGAGAGCGCACCTTGAACATTGTGTCCGGGTCTGGTCACACTACCTCAGGAAGGATCTACCTGCAATAGAGGGAGTGCAGTGCCTGTTCCCCACACTGACTGGACTGGTTCCAGGGAGGGCAGGTCCCCTGTGTGAGGGAACAGTGAGTGAGCTGGGCCTGTATTCTCTGGGGTTAAGGAGAAGAAGGGGAGATCCAATGGAGACTTGCAGAATTGTTGGAGGGTGTGACAGACTGGATACAGGGAGGGTGTTTCTGCTGTCTGAGGGGTCTGCAGTGAAGGGTCACAGTCTCAGAATGAGGGGTTGGACCTTCAAGGACAAAGTCCAGAAGCTGCTTCATTCATCAGAGGAGGGTTCACCTTAATATTCTTGACGTGTGGACTGTGGAGACCCAGGTTTCAGTATATTCATGGCTGAGACTGATAGTTTCTGGGAGATATTTAGTCACCAGGGAGTCGCTGTACCTGCGGGTAGTGCAGGAGGGTGGTGCTGAGGTCAAAGACCAGCCGTGACCTCATTGACCGGTGGAGCAGACACGAGGGGCTGAATGAGAACATAAGGAACAGGAGCAGGAGGAGTTGGAGAGAGTGACGGATCAGAGGGAAGAAACATTGTTCAGCACCTTTACACACAGAGAATTCAGCGGCCCTGATAAACACCTCCCGGGCTGTTCAGAGCAGCGTGGGTGGAAATATAGACCCTGCCCATCATTTCCCAGCCCTCTCTAGCTACAGGTGGGGTGCCGGAGGACTGGAAGGCTGCTGACGTGGTATCTGTGGTTACAGAGGGAGACAGGGACGGACTGAGTTATTACAGGCCCATCACCTTCACAGCAGTGCTGGGGGAATTACTGGGGCGAGTTCTGAGGGACGGCAGGAATCACCACTGAGAACGGCACAGGATGGGATTCTTGGATTTTGAATGGGCTTGCCCATGGAAGGTAGACCGTGGTGGTCGACGGGGCTTATTCTGGTGGGTGGTCTATTTTCGCAGATGATACAAAGGTTGGTGGCATTGTGGGTAGTTTTGAAGATTGCCAAAGGATACAGCAGGATATCGATCAGTTGCAGATGTGGGCGGATAATCAGCAGCTGAATTTTAATGCAGCCAAATGTGTGGTGTTGCACTTTGGGAGATCAAATGTAAAGGGACAGTACACAGTTACTGCAGGAACCTTAACAGTGTTGGTGTACAGCGTGATCTTGGGGTCCAAGTCCATTGCTCCCTGAGAATGGCTGCACAGGTTGATCGGGTAGTAAAGAATGTGTATGGAATGTACCTTTATTGGTCGATGCACTGAGTTCAAGAGTCAGGAATTTATGTTGCAGCTGTATAAAGCTCTGGTTAGGCTGCATCTGGAGCTCATCTTTCAGTTCTGCTCACCCCATTACAGGAAGAATGAGAGACTTTGGAGACGGTGTGGAAGAGGTTGGCCAGGGCGCTGCCTGGATGAAATGGCATGCGCTACATTGGTAAATTGGTTTATTATTGTCACATGTACTGAGGTATGGTGAACAATCAACAGAGGCTGAGGGGAGACCTCAGAATAGCTTATAAGGTTATGAGTGGCAGAGATAGGGTAGACAGCCAGTAGCTTTATCCCAGGGCCGAAATGTCTAATACCAAAGGGCATCTGTTTAAAATGAGAGGGAGTAAGTTTAAAGGAGAAGTGTGGGACATTTTATTTTACACAGAGAGTGGTGGGTGCCTGGAATGTGCTGTCAGGGGTGGGGGTGAAGGCAGATACGATACAGACATTGAAGAGGGTCTTGGATGGGGACATGAATGGAGGGACATGGGAATTGTGTGGGGAGAAGGGTTTAGTTTACGTAGGCATTTAATTGCGTTTAATTACATCGGCACAACGTTGTGGGCTGTAGGTCCTCTCCTGTGCTGTACAGTTCTATGTTCTATGGGCACAGAATGATTCTCGAGGACAGTCAGTCACACTGTGAGATGGGAAGGTTGGAAGTGGTTTGGTTATTTTTCAGGAGAGTTGATGAGGAGAGTGTACATGATGTGGTTCACATGGATGTCAGCAAGGTGTTGGACAAGTCCCACGGGGAAGGTCGATCCCATGGGATCCAAGGCAAAGTGACGTCGGATGCCAGACTATGTGAATGACAGGAAGTGAGGAGAACTGTTGACAAGGGCTCAGTGCCTGAAGGTTGCCTGCAGTGGGACTCCCTGGGGACCAGGGCCAGGGCCCTTGAGTTTGATGGGAAAGGACGACTCTGCTGTTGGTGTGATGAGCTGATGGAGGAGTTTGCAGAGGTTACAATAATTGGCCGTGTGGCTGACAGTGAGGAGGGAAGCTGAAGGCTGCAGGAAGATATCAGTGGGCTGGGCAGGTGGGCAGACAGGGGGCAAATGGAATTTAATCTGGGGAAGTGAGATGATGCAGGTGGGAAGCCCAAGCACGGCCGGGGACACACAGTACATGGGGGGAGGATTTGGAGAAGTGTGGAGGAGCAGAGGAACCCTGGGGAGCATGTGGACAGGTCCCTGAAGGTAGGGGGACAGGTGGGTCTATGGGTTAAGGAGGCAGATGGGAGATTTGCCTTTGTTGACTGAAGGCACAGAATGCCAGAGGGAGCTCTGCTGGAGCTGTAGAAACACAAGTTGGGCCACAGCTGGAGCGCTGTGTCCAGTCTTGGTCACCACCCCACAGGGTCACACAGACACCGACATCCGAATTAGGAGCAGGAGTCTCCACAGCCCATCCCACCTGCTCTGTCATTTAATGAGCTCACAGCTGGTCTCAGTTTAACATCAAACTCCAGGTTCCTGTTGGCTCACAGTAACATCTCAGCCCCTTCCTTGTAACGGAGCTCAACACCGCTGCCTTAGAAAGGTTCAAACACCCTTTGGGGAAGAGAATTGCAAAGACTTAACAACCTCTGAGGCAAAAAAAACATATTTGCAAAAAAAAAATCATCTTTAGAATAATCCTCTATTTTCCTTGGCTGAAATGAGAGACCCCTTATCATTGAACAGCAGTCTCCATTCCCACATTCTCCCACATGTTGAACTATCCTCTCCCCACGTGACCTGTCAGGATTTCTCAGGACCTCTGCCTGTTTTAATCAAGTCCCCTCTCCCTGTCCTAAACTACAGCAGATACAAGCCCAGAACATCCAACCTTTCCTCATCAGACAACAGGCCCAATTCCAGTGTTGGTCCAACCTTCTCTGAACTGCATCCAATACATTAACATCCTTCCTTACATAAAGAGCCCAACACTGTACAAGTGGCCTCCCCATTGCCCTACATCAATGAGGCACGACCTGCCCATATCTGTACTCAGTTCCCCATCAATATAAGGTCAGCTCTACTCATTACCTGCTGTAGCTGCAAACACCCCCAGGAACTGGCCCTTTAGTCCTCACTGCCTGTGCTGACAATGATGACAATTCAGACTGCACATCTGCCAGCACCTGGTCTGTGTCCCTCCGTCCACTGTCTGTTCATGGGGATGTCTAAATGCCTCTTCAATGTTTCTCCATTGGATCTGCTTCCACCACCTCAACTGGCCGCATGTTCCAGGCACCGACCTCTCCCTGTGTAAAATAAAACTTGCCTCCTGAATCTCAACCTTCCCCGCTCACCTTAAATCTCTGCCCAGCAGTGTTTGACATTTCCACCTGAGGAACACGACTCTGCCTGTCCACACTGTCTGTGTCACTGTTCATTTTATATACTTCCCTCAGCTCAGCCCTCATCCTCCAGAGAAAACCATCCAAGTTTATCCAAACTTTCCTTGCAGCTAATGCTCTCTAATCCCGGCAACATATTGGTGAAGCTCTGCAGCACCTTTCCATCCTTCCTGTAATGTGGCAAACAAAACTGCACCCAGTTCTCCAAATGTGGCCGAACCAAAGTTTTCTATAGCTGCAACGTGACTGCCCAAGTTTTATATTCAATTCCCAGACTGATGAAGGCAAGTGTACCGACACCTACTGTACCACCCTGTCTCCTTGTGTTGCCACTTTCAGGGAGTTATGGACGTGGATCCCAAGAACCCTCAGTACATCAATGCTCCGAAGGGAGCTGCCATTTATTGTGCACTTTCCTCAAACGTTTCACCTCCCAAAGTGAGCACCTCACACTTGTCCAGATTACACTCCATCTTCCATTTCTCTGCCCATATTTGCAACTGATCGATATCCTGCTGTATCCTTTTCACAACCTTCCTCACCACCCACAACTGCACCAACAATTGTGTTATCTGCAAGTTAATCAGCCCATGTGCATTTTTCTCTGGTCCCAGCACTGATTCCTGTGGATGACCACTGGTCACACATCTACAAGCAGAATAACAGAATCAAAGTATTCAACTACAAGACTGGAAGTGAATTAACCTTACACTCTCACACAGTATGAGAGACTGACAGGAACAGAATGGACGCCACACTGTTGGGAGATGGCGTTTTTACGGATGGGTGCCCACTGGTCGGTGTGGACTGGAGGGCCCAATGGCCCGTTTCAGTGCTGTAAAACGTTATGAAACTGGGAATCAATGAATCCCTGCGATTAACAATTTCTAAGCTAAATAAATACAGTAATTGTATTCACCGTCTTTCTGCCCTCATTGTCCCACTCGGCGGCCTCGGGTTGTACTGAGACTCATTACATCCCATGGATCTCCCCCCCCCCCCCATTCAGTTCTGTAAATTAACGTGAACTGCTGCCCCCCTTCCCAGCTCTGACCTGAAATGTTCGCTCTCTCCCTCTCTCCACAGCTGCTTCCTGAGCTGCTGAGTGTCTGCAGCTTCTCTGCTTTAGTTTCACATTCCCAGCATTTCTAATTTCAATTTTCTCCTCATTTAACACTGGTCATTTAAACCGGTCTCTCCGACCCTCTGAAGAGAACATCGACCTCCCTGGATCCCAGTGTGCCCGGTCTTTCCCTTCCTGTGTGCAGAGGCTGCCGCGCCCCATGTGAATCCCCCCTTTGCTGCTCCGCTGACAATTCCTGTTCCCTTTACCCAGCTGCAGATTCAAACCCCGACCGCCCGCTGCCGCCCCTCTGATTGACAGCTCGCCCCACCCCGCCCCCCGGGCTGCTGTCTGACGTCACGGGACACCCAGCACCCATGTGACCCATTTACGCGCTGGCGTTGGTGACGTCGTTCCCTCGGCAACGGGCCTGTCGGGGCTCGGGGCGGCGGCGAGGCCTGGGCCCGGGGTTGGGGGTGAGGCTTCTCCCCGGGCGGGGCGGGGACTGAACTGAAGCGGGGTCGGTCTGTACCTGCTGGGTTGAGAAGAATGAGCGGTGATGCCATCGGCTCCTCCACTGTGGGCAGCGGCCTCTCCCCTTGCTGCTGCCGGCCGGTGAGAGGTGAGTGTGTCGGCGCCTCACACACAGCACACAGGGGAGGGTCCAGCACAGGGACAGGCCCTTCGGTCCACAGTCTCCGCACCCACCCTGGGGACAATGTTAACTGATCCCAGCCACCTGCACGGTGCGTGTCCCTTCATCCCCGCCTGTTCATCTGCCTGTCTCAATGCCCCTGAACATCAGTGTTGGAGCAGCTGCCACCCCTTCCCTGCAGCGGGTTCCCCGCACCCACCGCTCTCCGGGGCAAACAGAATCTTGCCTCCTCAACCTGCTGCAAACATCCCCTCCCCCCCATCACCCACTTAAAGCTGTGCCTCTGGTGTTTGACATTTCCAGCCTGGGTAACAGACTCTATCCACCTTATCAATGTCTCTCATCATTTTATACCTCTCCGCTCAGCCTTTGAAACTCCGCAGGTAACAATCTGAGTTTTTTCAACTCCTCATAATGAAAACTCTCCTTCCTGTAATGCAGCAGCCAGAACTGAACACAATACTCTAAATGTGGCCTAACCAAAGTTTTATCCAGCTGCAACGTGGCTTCCCAACTTTTACCCTCAACAGCTGTATGCATTCTTTACCACACTGTCTAACTGTTGCCATTGTCAGGGAGCTGTGTTCTTGCACCCCAAGATCCTCTGTGCTTCAATGCTCCTGAGGGTCCTGCCATTTACTGTCTCCTATTCTTGCCTTTACAGAAATAAATTCAAAACAACATGGAAAGAGGCCCTTTGGCCCAACTCAGCCATGCCAAACTGTGTTTCCCAGTGAACTTGCTACCCATTTGGCCCATAGCCCTCTAAACCTCTCCTATCTGTGGACTTATCCAGATGGTTTTTAAATGTTGTTAATGTGTCCACCTCAACCATTGGCAGCTCATTCCAAATATGCACCACCTTTTGCATGCAGAAGCTGCCCCTGATGTCCCTTTTAAATCTCTCACATCTGATCTTAAACTTATGCTGTCTTGTTTTTTGCACCCCCTCTAATGACCATGTGCTTTCACCCTGTCTCTGCTCCTCAGGATCTTGTATAGCTCTATCAGGTCACCCCTCAATCTTCTACGTTCCAGGGAATAAAATCCTTGTCCAGCAATTCTCTTGTAACTCAGGCCCCCAAGTCCAGGCAACATGCTGGTAAATCTTCACTCTTTCTAGTTTAACAACATCTATCCTATAACAGGGCGACCAAAACTGTGCACAGTAGTCCAAGTGAGGCTTCACCAACATCTTGTAGAACTGCAACATAACTTCCCAACTCCTGTACTCACTGTCCTGACTGATGAAGGCCAGTGTGCCAAACACCTTCACCACCCTCTCTCCCTGAGACGCTGCTTTCAGTGAGCCCTGCACTTGCACTCTGAGGCCCCTCTGTTCCATAACACTCCCCAGGTTCACTGTTCAAATCCTACACTGGTTTGATCTTCCAAAATACTGCACTTCACATTTATCTGGATTGAAATCCATTTGACAATCCTCACCTGACAGACATTGCTGATCAAGATTCACCTATAATTTTTCATAACCTTCTGCACTATCTCCAACGCCACCTAATTTGGTCTCATTTGCAAACTAACCAACTGTGCCTTGTACATTCACATCTAAATCATTCATATGAATTATAAACACCAAAGGCCCCAGAACTGACCCCTGTGGCACACCACCAGACACAGGTCTCCAATCTGAGAAACAACCCTCGACCATCACCCTCTGCTTCCTTCTATTGAGGCCATTCTGATTCCAATCTGCTATCTCCCCCTGGATCCCATGTGATCTAACCTTTCAGACTGAGGGACTTTGTCAAAGGCCTTGCTAACTCCATATAGAGAACATCCACTGCCCTACCCTCATCTGCTCTCTTAGATACATCCTCTAAGAACTCCAGGAGATTTGTCAGACATGACTTCCCAGGCACAAAGCAGTGCTGACTGTCCTGAAGCAGACCAAATATTGGTAGATCCTGTCTGTCAGAATTCCCTGCAGCAATTTACCCACCACCCATGTCAGGCTCACCAGCCTGTTCTTTCCTGTCTTGCCTTTGCTGGCCTTTTTTAACAATAGTACCACATTAGCCACTCTCCATTCATCCAGAACCTCACCTGTGGCCAGAGGTGAAGCAAAAATCTCTGGAAGGACCTCCAAAATTTGTTTTGTAGCTTCCCACATGGTCCAAGATTGCACCAGGGTAGGCCCTGGGGATTTATCCACCTTCATGCAATATAAGTCCTCCAATACCTCCTCCCTGCTAATTGATATGTGGTCCAAGACATCAGCACTCATTTCTTCAGCTTCCATCATTTTCTCCACAGTAAAAACTGAAGAGAAATATTAAAATCTCACCCATTTCCTTTGGTTCCACACACAGACAGCCATGCTGATCTTTAAGGGGCATATTCTCTCCCTGGCCTCCTGTTTTACTCTTAAAGTACCTGTAGAATCTCTTGGGATTTTGCCTCACCTTGACTTCCAGATTCTTCTCAGATCCTCCTTTTGCCCTCCTAACTTCTCTTGTAAGTGCACCCCTACACTTCTTGTAGTCATCAAGAGATTAACCAGTTGAAAGTTGCTTTTGTGCAGATTATGCCTCCTTCCTTTTCTTAACCACAGCCTCAGTATCTCTCATCAGGCAGGGTTCCCAATAGCTGCCAGCCTTGCCCTGCACCCTAACAGGAACATGCAGGCCCTGAACACTTGACATCCCACTTTAAAAGGCCTCCCACTAGGCAGACGCTCCTTTCCCTGCAAACAATCTCACCCAGTCAACCACTGCAAGATCCTGCCTAATGGCTCCAAAATTTGCTCTGCCCCAGTTCAGGACCTTAACGTGTGAACTGACCATATCCTTCTCTGTAACTGCTTTACAACTAATAGAATTATGGTCACTGGGCCCACAGTGCTCACTGACAGACACTTCCATCACTTGCCCTACCACATTCCCCAGGAGGAGGTCCAGTGTTGCACCCTCTCCAGTAGTTCCCTCCATATATTGATGAAGGAAGCTTTCTTCAACATATTTCACCAATTCTACTCCATCCAAGCCTTTTACACCATGGTTGGCCCAGTCAATATTAGCTAAATTAAAGTCTCCCAGTAATATTACCCTATTATGTTTAAAACAAACTGTAATCTCTCCAGGTACCTGCTCCTCCAATTCCTGCTGACTATCGTGGGGCCTATAATACAATCCCATCAGAGTGCCCATCCCCTTCTTGTGTCTAAGTTCTACCTATATGACCTCACTGGATGATCCCCCAAGAACATCCTCTCCAATGACTGTTGTTCTGTCCTCTTTCATCAAGAAGGCAACTCCCCCTCCTCTCTACCTGTGCTTCTGTCACACCTGTACCATCTGTGTCCTGGAACATTAAGCTGTCAGTCCTGCCCTTCCCTCAGCCATGCTTCTATTATGACAATGATATCCCAGTTCCCAGAGCAAATCCACACCCTGAGTTCATCCACCGCACCTGTCAAGCCTCTTGCACTGAAATAAATGCAGTTTAAACTGATGATCTTTCCTCTCCCGTTACCGTGCTCCTGTTTATCTTGACGACCAAATTTGCTCTCCTTGGCTACTGTATCCCCTGATTTCTCAGCAGCCATTCTGCTGCTCAGGGTCCACCCCACTGCCACTCCAATTTAAACCCTCCTGAGTAGCACCAGTGAATTTCCCAGCCAGGATATTGGTTCCCCTCCAGTTTAGGTGCAACCCATCTCTCTTGTATAGGTCACCCCTCCGCCAGAAGAGATCCCAAGGATTCAAGAACTTGAACCCCTGTCCCCTGCACCAACTCCTCAGCCACACATTCATCTGAGGTATCTTTCTGTTTCTACCCTCACTAACATGTGGCACTGGCAGTAATCCAGACATAACTACCCCTGAGGTCCTGCTTTTTAGGTTCTCTCATAACTCCCAATATTCACTGTGCAGGACCTCATCCCTCTTTCTACCCATGACATTGGTACCAACGTTCACCACGACCTCTGGCTGCTCCCCCACCTCCTGAAAATGTTCTGCAGCTGCTCTGAGATGTCCCTGACCCTGGTACCTGGGAGACAACACACCATACTGGCATCTCTTTTGTGGTCACAGAATCTGCTGTCTGTCCCCCTAACTATCGAGTCTCCTGTCACTGCTGCCCTGCCTGACTTCTCCCTGACCCGCTGAGCCTCAGAGCTGGTCTCAGTACAACTGCCCTGGCTACTGCTGCTGTGCTCTGATAGGTCACCCCCAGCAGTATCCAAAGGGGTCTACTTGTTGCTGAGGGGAATGGCCACAGGGGGAGCCTGCACTATCTGTCTCTTCCCCTTACCTCTCCTGGTGCTCAGCCAACTATCTGCAGCCTGCACCTTAGGTGTGAGCACCTCACTAAAGCTTCAGTCTGTGATGCTCTCAGCATCCCCATGGTCCTGAGTATGTCCAACTCCAGCTCCATTTCCTTCCCACGGTCAGTCAGGAGCTGCAGCTGAGTGCACGTCCTACATGTGAAGTCATCAGGGACACTGTCAGTCTCCCTGGTCTCCCACATCCTGAGGAGGAGCATGTCACTGCCATAACCGCCATCCCAGATACTCCAATAGGGAGAGGAATTCCAAGGAAACCTCAGAAATGTGCCTCCCAAGGTGCAGCACCTCACCTGCCATTTCTCTGCCCACATTTCCAACTGATCGATATTCTGCTGAATCCTGTGACAACCTTTCCCACCATCCACAACTCTGATGATTTTTGTGTCTCTGCAGACCCACAGATCAGGCCACTTGCATTTACATCCACTCGCATCCCACACAATAGAGCTGCCAGCACTGATCCTTGTGGAGCACCACTGGTCACACACCTCCAATCAGAGTAACTCCCCTCTACCATTACCCTCTGTGTTCTATTGCCAAGCCAATTTTGAACCCATCCTACCAAGTCTTTGTGGATCCTGTGTGCCTTAACTTTCTGGATCAGATGACCCCGGGGGACCTTGTTGAAAGATTTACTGAAGTCCGTGTGGACAACATCCACTGCTCTGCCCTCAGCAATCGAATTTGTCACTTACTCAAAACATTCACTAAAGTTTGTAAGACATGATCTCCCCCACACAAAGCCATTGCTGACTCTCCCTAATACATTTATACTTTTCCAGATCCAAGTAGATCCCATCCTTAAGGATCTTCTCCAGTTATTTCCCTACCACCGACTTAAGGCCCACTGGCCATTAATTTCCTGGTTTGTCTCTGTTGCCTTTTTTAAACAGTGGAACAGTACTGGCTGCTTTCCTGTCCTCTGCGGCCTTGTCTGTAATTAAAAAGAGGCTATGAAGATCTCTGTGAAGGCCGCAGCAACCTTCCATCTTGCCCCTCTCACTCAATAACTGGGGATATATCCCATCCAGCCCTGGGGACTTATCCACCTTAATGTTCTTCAAGAGCCCCAACACCACCACCTCCCTGATATCAACATGCCCCAGAATATCAGCGCACCCATCCCTGGACTTGCTGTCCTCCATGGCCTTCTCCTTGGTGAACACTGTTGTGAAATACTCATTTAATACCTCCCCACTTCCTATGGCTCCAGGCAGAAATTTCCTCCTTTGTCTTTGTTGTCCTCCCTTGTCCCCAGTGCCCCTCTTAAAATGTATGTACAAAGTGCCTTGGGATTCTCTTTAATCCAACTCACCAAAGACATTTCCTGCCCTCCATTTAGCACTGCTGATTCCCTGCTGAAGTTCTGTCTTGCCTGCTTTATGTTCCTCAAAGGCCTTGTCCAATTTCAGCTTCCTAAAGCTTCCTCATGGTTCCTTTTACCTTTTGACTAAATTGGCAACATCCCTCACCATCCAAGGTTCCCGGGCCCTGCCATCCTTGTCTTTCCTTCTCACAGAAACAGTTCAGTCTGAATTCTGACCAGCCAGCCTTTAAACAACTCCCACATGTCAGACGTGGACTTACCCAATCACAGCTGCTCCCAGTGCCTGCCCAACACTGTAATCATTGGCTATCCCTCAGTTCACCACATTCCCCCGAGGTCCAGCCTTGTCTTTATTTTGGCATCACTGTCCCCAAAATGCTCTCCCACTGAAGCTTCAGTCTCCGGGCCAGGCTCATTTCACAACAGAAGGTCCAGTGTGGCCCCTTCCCTGGTTGCACCATCTGCACACTGTGTCAAGAAACCTTCCTGGATACTCCCAACAAATTCTGCCCCTCGAAGCCAGTCTATATTGGGGGAACTAAAGTCACCCACTACAGTTACCCTGTTGCTGTTGCATCTTTCCATAAACTGCCTACATATCTGTTCCTCTCTCCCCTGCTGGGAAGCCGACAGTACAACACCATCACAGTGACTGCACCTTCCTTATTCCTGTGCTCCACCCACATTCTCTCACTGGATGAGCCCTCCAGCAGGTCCTCTCTCAGTGTCACTGAGAGGGCCAAGAACCAACCCCTGTGGTACTCCACAAGTTACAATCCTCCTGCTGGAAAAGGACCCATTTATTCCAACTCTCTTGTTTCTGTGTGACGGCCAGATTTCAGTCCATGCTGACACACTTTCCCCAATGTCTTTGCCCTTAGTTTATGCCCATGTGTCTCATGTGGAACCTTGTCCAATGCCTTTTGGAAATGTAAACACACAACATCTACAGGTTCCCCTTATCAGCTCTCCCGGCCACAACCTGAATGATGCCCAGTGGGTGGGAGGGGACTGATCATGTCCGTGAACCGCAGCCCAGTGTCAGGGTTGGACCGGTCTCTGTCCCTGAAGTGCTGGAGCTGTCCTGGTGTTTAACGGTGGGGTACAGTGCTGGCTGTGTACAGGTCTGTGTGCTCACTGCACAGTGCTGAGAGCTTTATAGCTCTGTGTCCTTATGGTGAAGCACTTGGTGTTGTAAAGTTCACTGTCCTTGTAGTCCACTGCTGACTGTTTCTGTACAGTGCAGTGCAGGGGGTTTTATACCAGAGATACCCCTCCCCTCACTTACCATGATGAGGGTGCAGCAGTCGGTGTACCTGCAGGACTGTGCTTGGTTTCTGCTTGTCCACCTCCCTGCTGTGCAGTGCTGCAGCTGTACCGGGCATCCCTGTGCAGTCCAGGGCTGGTTTGTACATGTCTGTGTCCCTCCAGTGTTGTGAGTGGCTGGTGTAAAGCTCTCTGTCCACACTGGGCTGTGTTTGTTCTGCATTGGGCTGTGGCTTCACAGTGTTGGGTTGTTCATGTCTATATGTGTACAGCAGAGGGGTTGGTGCTGGGAATCTGTGGCCCCACAGAGCACTGCTGGGGTTGTTGGGGTCTGTGTCCCTCCATTTTAATGCTGTGTTCATTCAGCTCTCTGGGCTTGTCAGACAGAGCTGTGTGTTTTATCAGCCTGTGTCCTTACACAACAGTGTGGGGTCTGTGTTATTGTTTAATTTCAGTTCATTGCAGGGATTGTACAGGTCTGTATTCACACAGTACAGTGCCAATTAGTTGTCTGTATAATAAGGATCTGTGTCCTTCCTGTACTGTTCTGTGGCTGTGGAGGTCTTCATATGCAGCAGTTGTAAAGGTTGTATCTTGACAGTACAGTGCTGGCTGTTTTAAAGGTCCATGCCCTTGCAGTACATTGCTGACTGTCGTACCAGTCTGTGCCTGTCCAGTGTGGTGCCGGCTGTTGTAAAGGTCTGTGTCCTTACAGTACAGTGCTGATGATGTTTATAGCTCAGAGTTACAGTGCAGTGCTGGGCTTGTCCAGCTCTGGGCCATCAGTGTTGTGTTTTGTTGAATCTCTGTCCCTGTATTGGAGAGCTGAGTGTTGTACTGATCTGCATCCTCACTGGCCGGTGCTGTGCTCTGGCAGCTCAGTGTGCTTAGAATACAGTGCCCATGTTTTTACAGAAGTATGTCCTTGTTACACACACTGACTGTGTTCACCCTGGACTTTAGAAGGTGCACAGGAGACTGGACTGTGTTTTTCAGGCCTTTACTGGGCACAGGATCCTCCTGGGACTGGAGTGCACCATTCGACCCATCGAGTCTGTGCCGGCTTCCAGTACAACAATCCCATCAGTCCCATCCCCCACTCTCTCCCCACAGCTCTGCAGGTTATTCCCCTGAAGGACCTGTCCAATTCCCCTTTGAACGCCCTGACTGGGTGTTCCCACCACCCCTGCAGGCAGCAAGTCCCAGATGAGAACCACACTTTGTGTAGGAATAAAATATTTCCTCCCATCCCCCTTTTACCCTTTGCCCACTGGGTCTCAGACCCAGCAGTGAACACAGAACAGAACAGCACAGGAACAGCCCCTTCAGCTCCCCATGTGTGTGCCGACCATGATGCCAAAGTAAACTGCACATCTGCCTGCACGTGGTGTGTGTCCCCCAGTCCCTGCCTGTTCATAGGCCTGTCTGAATGCCTCTTCATGTTGCTGTTGTATCTGCTCCCACCTGGCAGCACGTCCAACCCACCCACCACACTCTGTTTTTAAAAAAAGAACTTGCCACGTAAATCTCCTTTAAGCTTTCCCCCTCTCACCTTAAAATTTCCCCTCTCACCTTAAAGCCATACCCTCTAGTATATGACATTTCTACCCTGGAAAAGAACTGTTGTCTTGCCCGTCTCTGGCTTGCAATTCTTCAACTGGGTCTCCCCTCAGCCGGCAACACTCCAAGGAAAAAAACAATCCACATTAGTCCCACCTCTCCTTATCACTGACGGTCTCTAATCCAGGCCACATCTTGGTGAACCTCCTCTCTTGTCCCTCTGAATAACCTGGGAAAGGTCCCATCAGTTCCTGTGATTTATCCACCTTAATGCCCTTCAGGGAACCCAACCCCATCACCACCTTGATATCACCGTGCCCCAGATTATCACCATCCCCCTCCCTGATCTCACTGTCCTCCACGTCCTTCTCCTTGGTGAACACCGATGTGAAGTACTTGTTCAGTACCTTCCCACTTCCTCTGGCTCCAGGCATAAATTCCCTCCTTTGTCCTTGCATGGTCCTGCCCTGTCCATGGTGACCGTGTTGTTTGTCATGTGTGTAAAATGCTTTGGGATTGTCTTTAATCCCACTGTTCAAGGATATTTTCTGGCCACTGTTGGCCTCCTGATTCCCAGCCTGAGCCCTTTCCTGCTCCCTCCATGTTCCTCAAAGGCCCTGTCCACTATCTGCTTCCTAAACTTTGCATCTGCTTCATTCTAGTTTTTGACAAAATACAACATCCCTCATCGTCCTCAGTTCCTGAACCTTGCCATCCTTGTCTTCCTTCCTCACAGGGACAACGGGGTCCTGAATTCTGACCAGCTGGCCTTTAACTGACTCCCACATGTCAGTGGTGGACTTGCCCAGTAACAGCTGCTCCCAGTCTGCTCTCCATAATGGCTGCCTAACACTGCTGTAATTAGCTGTCCCCAGTTTTCCTCTCCCCCACCCACAGGTCCAGTATTATCCTTATACATGACTATCTGGAAACTTACAACCACGGTTCCCCAAGACTTTCCCACTGAAACTCCATTCACCTGGCTGGGCTCACTTCCCCACACAAGGTCGAGTATGTCCCTTTCCTGGTGTGACTCTCGACAGACTGTTTCAGGAAACCCTGGTTGCACCTGACGGATTCAGTCCCATCTAAGCCTCAGGCATTGAGGGAGCCCCAGTCAATATTGGGCATACTAAGGTCACCCACTGCAACTACTCTGTTGTTTTTTCATCTTTCCATAATCTGCCTGTGTGTCTCTCTCTCCCTCTCTCTCCCGCTGGCTATTGGGAGGCCTACAGTGTAACCCCATCACAGTGACTGCACCTTCCTTATTCCTGAGCTCTCCCCACATTGCCTCAGTGGATGAGCCTCCAGTGTGTCCTCCCTCAGTGCCACTGTGACATTCTCCCCGATCAGCAGTGCAGCTCCCCCACCTCGTTTACCTCCCTCTATGTTGTGTCTCAAACATCTGAATCCTGGAACAGTGAACCACTGCCCCTGCTCTTCCCTCAACCAAATCTGTGTATTGGCCACAACATCACAGCACCATGCACTGATCCAGGCTGTAAGTCCATCTGCCTGAAATGTAACACTGCCTGCATTGAAATAACCACACTTCAGCCCCTCACCACCACCAGGATCATTACCCTGGCCCTGCCCGGACTTCCTTTCAGTGTTACTTGGCCTCACCTCTCCTTCCCCTCAATGCCCCTTCCTACTTACTGCTCTCATTCCCACCCCTCCACCACGCTGGTTTAAACCCCCCTGAGCAGCACCAGTGAACCTCCCTGTAAGGACATTGGTTCCCCTGCAGTTTAGGTGGACCCCAACCTCCTTGTTCTGGTCCCACCTGCCCTGGAAGAGAGCCCAATGATCCCTGTACCTGAAGCCCTACCTCCTGCACCAGCTCCTTCACCACACATTGAACTGTACTCCATTCCTATTTCTGACCTCACTAGCATGTGGCACAGGGAATAATCCTGAAATCGCCAGCCTATATGCCCTGATTAACTTTCTGCCCAACTCCCTGAATTCTCTTTTCTCTTTGTCTCTTTCTGTTCTTAGTACCAATATGGACCACGACCTCTGGCTGCTCACCCTCCCCTTTCTGAATGTCCTGGACCTGCCCAGAAACATCCTTGACCCTGGCACCAGGGAGGTAACACACCATCCTGCAGTCTAATTTGTGCCTGCAGAACAACCTATCGGAAGAGTTCCCGATTGCTGTTGCTCACCAGGAACACAGAACAATACAGCACAGGAACAGGCCCTTTGGCCTACCATGTCTGTGCCGAACACAATGCCAAATAAAATTAAGTCTCTCTGCCTGCACGTGATCCATATCCCTCCATTCCCTGTATATTCTTGTGCCTATCTGAAAGCATCTTAAATGCCTCTGTTGTATCTGCTTCCACCAGTCCCCATGGCAGCACATTCCATGCCCCCACTTTTCTGTGTATTAAAAAAAACTTGCCCCTCATATCTCCTTTAAACTTGCCCCTTCTCACCTTAAAGCTGTGCTTTCTAGTGTTTGATATTTCCACCCTGGGAGAAAGGTTCTGAATATCCACCCGATCTATAATTCTATGCGTCTCCCCTCAGCCCCCTCTGGCCCCGGGAAACCAGTCCCAGCCCATCCAAGCTCTCCTTGTAACTCCAGCTCTCCAGTCCTGGCAACATTCCTGTCAATCCTTTCTATACCCTCTCCAGCTGAATCACATCCGTCCCACAGTATGGTGACCAGAACTGCTCACAGTGCTCCAAGTGTGGCCTTTTAAATAATGTGTACAACTGTATCATGATGTCTCAATTCCTCTCCATGCCTCGGTTAATGAAGACAAGCATTGAGTGCACCACCTTCACCACTCTGTCTACCTATGTCTTCACTTTCAGGGAACTATGTTCCCGTACCCCAAGGTCTCACTGTTCACTGACGCTCCCCAGGACCCACTGTGTGTGTCCTGACCACTGTAACAACACTTCTCTGTTTCTCTGCACCAACCACCCAGCAATAAATGTCAACATGCCAGTTACCTACCGAACCACTTGCTGCACCTGTCTGTTATTTTCTTTGTAACTTGTGCAGGACAACCTCTGGACCCCTCTCTATTTCACCCATCTGCAACTTCTCTCCACGTAAATAACAGTCTGCCCTGTGATTCCACCTGCCACAGTGCATGGCCTCACACTTCCCCACATTAAATTCCACTGACCAAGTGTTCTCCCACACACCCAACCTCTCTGTACCATCGCAGTGACCAGATGTCCCCACCACAACCTGCCCTCCCACCTGTTTCCCTGTAACTGACAGACTTGGACACCTCACCCTCTATACCCTCCTCCAGGTGATTAATATTGATGGTAAATAATTGAGGGCCCAGAACTGATCCTTGGGACACTCCACTGGTTACATCCTCCCAGCCTGAAACAGACCTGTTTATTCCGTCTCTGTCTTCTGTGTGATAACCAGTCTTCAGCCCATGTTAACACACTTCCCCTAATACTGTGAGCTCTGGTCTTGTGCACCAGCCTTTTATGTGATACCTTGTCAAATGCCTTCTGAAAATCCAAACACACCACATCTACAGGTTCCCTTCTAACGTCTCAAACAACTCTGGCATATTTGTCAAAGATGTGTTTCCCTTCACCAAACCAGGTGACAGGGTCGGAAACTGGGTCACTGGTGAACAGGGTGGTGAAGGAGGCTTTTGGCATGCTGGCCTTCATCAGTCAGGGCACTGACTATAGATGTTGGGATATTATGTTGCAGTTGTACAAGGCATTGGTTTGGCTGCATTTGGAACATCGTGCACAGTTTTAGTCACTCTGCGATAGGAAAGATGCCATTAAGCTGGAAAGTGTGGAGGAGATTTATGAGGATGTTGCCAGAACTCGAGGGAGTGAACAATGCAGAGAGGTTGAGCAGATTGGCACTGTTTTCCCTGGAGCAGAGGAGAGTGAGTGATGATGTTACAGAGGTGTGTAAAATAATGAGGGGCAGTGATCAGGTCAATGTGCACAGTCTTTTACCAGGGTTGGGAAATCAAGAACTAGAGGGCCCAGGTTGAAGCTGAGAGGGGAGAGATTTAATGGGAACCTGATGAGCAATATTTTTACCCAGAGGGTGGTCAGTACATGGAATGAGCTGCTAGAGGAAGTGGTTGAGGCAGGTACATTAACAACATTTAAAACGTACTTGGGCAGGTCCATGGATGGGAGAGGCTCAGAGGGATACGGGCCAAATGCAGGCAAATGTGACGGGCTTAGATGTGAATCTTGGTTGGCATGGAGCAGATGGACCGAAGGGCCTGTTCCCGTGCTGTGTGACTCTGTGGCTGTAAACCATGTGGACTTGGTTTGATGATGTTAAACTTTTCTAAATGACTTGTTATTTCCCCATTGATTCCAGACTCCAGCACAGTGCCAACAACAGATGTGAAGTTAACAGGACCACAGTTCCCTGTTTTTTGTCTTCCACCCCTCTCCAACAATGGGGTCACATCTGAGGTTTTACAACCCACTGGGACCTTCCTGGAACACAGTGAGTTCTGACAAACTTCAACCAATGCCTCCACTTTCTCTTCAGCCACTTCCTTTAAACCCTCGAGTGCAGGTCATTGGGACCTGGTGACATTTGCTTTTAGTCCCTTAGTTTTTCCCTTCGTGATGGGATTGTTACAGATTATTGCACAGTGTTGAAATGTCATCCATCAGGTAGCTTTGGGATGTTTTCTGTGTCCCCACCGTGGGCACTGATCTAATTGTTGAGTTCACCCATCTGCCATTTCCTTGTTAGTTTTAGCTTTTGAGTCGCTTGTTGCTGGTTCCTGAAAACTCCCCAGTGCTCTGGTCCACCACCAGCCCCTGCCATTTAATGTGCCTTTGATTTAATATTTCCTTCGACCTCCTTTGTTGACCACAGAAGTTTCATCTTTCTCCTGGATCCCTCTGTCTAATTGGGATCAGTGTCTGCTGAGCGTTCTGATCCAGCTGTTTAAACATCTGCCACTGCTCACCCACTGCCCTGTCCCTGAGCCTATTTACCCCATCCACCCCAGACAGCTCCACCCTCACACCCGTGGAACTGCCCTTAATTCAGGGTGAGGCCATTGGTTCTGGAGCCGGGTGTTCACCCTCACACTGTGTCTGGAATTCTCCCACGTTGTGATCACTTCTTCCTCAGGGATCCTGCACCACAGGATCTCTCATTGATCCCACCTCATTACACAGACCCACATCTAACATGTCCTGTCCCTGGGTAGGTTGTGTAACACACTGCTGTGAGGAGCAGTCCCTGCCCACTCCACACATTCATCTCCCACGGCACCTTGCCAGTTTGATGAGTTTAATCAATACACAGATGACAGTCACAGTTCCCTTCTTCCCTCCCTTTGATATTTCCCCATTTGTGCTCTATCCCATCAAGAGGCAACACCTGGGGGTGCAGAGACCACTCCCACCCACGCCTTCTTTCCCCTGCTGTTCATCATTTCCCCACAAACTGATTCCCCATCACTGTCCCTGCATCTACACCCCCCTCACCCGCACGTGGTGAACAAGATCACCCTCCTCCTTTCCCTTTTGCCCATTCCTGTGGAACACTGAATATCCTGGAATATTGAGTTCCCAGTCCCGGTCACCCTACAACCATGTCCCTGCAACAGCTGTTGTATCAAACATTGTACAATGTGGAACAGTAGAGCACAGAAACAGGCCCTTCAGCCCACAATGTTTGTGCCAGCCGTGATGTCAAACTAAACTCCACCTGTGTCCCTGCGCATGATCCATTTCCATTACCTGCACTTTCCTGGTTTTGTCTAAATGCCTCAGAAATGCTGCGATCATGTCTGCTTCCACCACCACCCCTGGCAGCACGTTCCAGGCACCCACCACTCTCTGTGCAAAACAGAAACTTACCCCACACATCTCATTTAAACTTAAAGCTGTGCCCTCGGGTATTTGACATTTCTACCCCAGGAGAATTTCTACTCCTCCACCTCTTCTACCTCCCTCTCCATCAGGTCTGAAACATCAACACCCTGGGACGTTGAGCTGCCAGTCCCGTCCCCCTCACAACCAGGTCTCTGTACTGGTCACAGCATCACAGTACTCTGCACTGATCCAGGCTCTGAGGCCGTCTGCCTTACCCAGAATTCCCTTCCACTGAAACACACACACTTCAGCCCCTCAGTCCCACTGTGATCATTTACCTGGCCCTGCCCGTCTTGCCCATCAGCCTCACTGTTCCCAACCCCGACCTTCCCCTCAATCCCCCCACCTGCTGACCTGCAGCTCTGGTCCCCACCCCCTGCCACGCTGGGTTAAACCCTCCTGAGTAGCACCAGTGAACCTCCCTGTGAGGACATTGGTTCCCGTCCAGTTTAGGTGGAACCCGACCTCCTTGTCCCGGTCCCACCTGCCCTGGAAGAGAGCCCAATGATCCCTGTACCTGAAGCCCTCCCTCCTGCACCAGCTCCCTCGCCACAACTTTAACTGCACTGGAGAAGTCACCAGGAGCACAGATCTGCTTATAATTCCTGCCCCTTCCCCTGACCGTGATTTTCATTCCCCCCTCACTGTCCGGTACCACAGCTCTCCCAGATTTGTATTTAATGAATTAATCTTCTCATCACTGGAGGCCTCTGCACCCTCCCCCACCAACTACTGTGTGTGAGGAGGGCGCTCTGCCCTGTTCCTGGGCCCGGGGAGGGACAGACGTCACTTTCAGCCGCTCCCTCAAGTATTTGTTGGCGAATGGAAACGGATTTCTGATAATTCGGGAGCAGGGGAGGCAGTGAAACCGGGAAATCCTTCAACACGGACCCGGTGTGTGAGAGAGTTTGTCCGGAGCGCTGTGTTTCCGTTCTGTTGTGGGGAAACCGGTGGGAATTGGCGGTTGTGGAAAACTGGGGGCGGAGCTGGAAGATGAGAGGCCGCTCTCCGCTCTGTCTGTCACTCTGACTCTGTCCCCTCCCCTCCCCGCCTCCCCTCTCTCTCTCTCTCTCTCTCTCTCTCTCTCTCTCTCTCTCTCTGCGCCTTTCTCGGGCAGGTCGGGGCGCTGTGTATAAAAGGAGACAGCAGCAGTCGGTGTGTCATTCAGCAGCGACTTGAGTGAAGCAGCATCATGTCTGGCAGAGGGAAAGGAGGCAAAGGACTGGGCAAAGGCGGCGCCAAGCGGCACCGTAAAGTGCTCCGTGATAACATCCAGGGCATCACCAAACCAGCCATCCGGCGCCTGGCTCGGCGTGGCGGCGTCAAGCGCATCTCGGGGCTGATCTACGAGGAGACCCGCGGGGTGCTGAAGGTTTTCCTGGAGAATGTGATCAGGGACGCGGTCACCTACACCGAGCACGCCAAGCGCAAGACGGTGACTGCCATGGATGTGGTGTACGCTCTGAAACGCCAGGGCCGCACTCTCTATGGCTTCGGCGGCTGAAGAACTCGCCCCTTTCTCCCGAACACAACACAAAGGCTCTTCTCAGAGCCACCCACCGCCTCACAGAGGGAGCAGTGACCCGGAGATCTGATGTAATGTCCATTGGCCTGAAATGTTAACTCTTTGTCCCCCAGAATGTTCAATTATATTTCAGAGACTCCAGTAGGCAAGATTTTCAGCAAATTATTGACAATTCTGGAGGGGTAAGTGGGGGTTTGTAGACAAATGTTAGGATGCAAACATTACCACCTCTTGGTCACCGATTGTACTGTTGGTGGTGGGATTTGTTCAGGAATCAGTGAGCGGGGCGGTGTCCCCGCCTGTTACACACCGGTAAAGTCCAGAGTCAAACCGCACTGTGGAACACAGACTGGGCGGCATCAAGTCAGGAAGAGCGGGGTTGTGATACTAATGGCTGGAGATTTAAACTGCCCCTCTGTGGGTCGGGACTCGAGAAGTGGCGGCCTTTCTGAAGTTCCCTGTTTCCCCACTCCGGGCCCAGTGAACCCGCTGTCTCTCAGCTGGGAGAGAGCTCCGTTCAACTGGCGGAAGGGGGAGGAACATGAGGGAGAAGGGAAGAGAAAGTTACTCTGGGTGTTTCAGACTGTGATCGCAGGGCGGTGCCGCGGCTCTGGCAGATACGCAGGCCAGTTGCCTAGAAACAAAATTCCCCCACACTCGCCCCAGACGGTGCTCAGCCGAGCCCAGCTTTTCTTTGTCCTGGTATTAGGAGCGGTGCGTGCATTCTGCAGGGCTTACAGTGCCGGGAGTTACTGTTGTTCAGCGGACTCTGGGCCCCGCTGTTATGTCCGCTATCTGGACTTGACCTGTTTCCAGTAAAATGTATAAATCAGAATTGTTCTCATTATGCTCTGCGGCCTATTAACATACGAGTGTCTCATTTATTATTGCGGATTTCATATAGCACCTTCCCCCTCGCTCACCGCAGCCGCGGATCAGCCCTTCCACAGACACTGTGGGTGGCTCTGAAAAGAGCCTTTGGGTCACTGCGTTCACTTTCTGTCGCTTCATTTGCTGGCGCCGCCAGTTTTCTTGGACAATAAGCACGGCCTGGATATTGGGCAGCACCCCGCCCTGAGCGATGGTCACCCCTCCCAGCAGCTTGTTGTGCTCTTTGTCGTTGCGGACGTCCAGCTGCAGGTGTCTGGGGATGATACGGGTCTTCTTGTTGTACAGGGTCGCGTTGCCGGCCAGCTCCAGAATTTCAGCCATCAGATACTCGAGCACAGCAGCCAGATAGACCGGGGCTCGGGCACCCACCCGCTCAGCATAGTTACCTTTTCTCAGGAGCCTGTGAACACGGCGCACCGGGAACTGCACCGAGACGAGCGAGACTTGGCCTTGGACAGAGCTTTGCCACTGCCTGTTCCGCATCTGGCCATTTCCACAATCTCACCAAGTGTTTCCCAGAGAATGAGGGAACCCTCCCGCACTCACCCTTCTTGTACCTTCCGGAGGAATGAAGTGGGGCGCTTCTGATTGGTGGAACAGTGTCTAATGTCATTGGTGGAAGGAATAGCCCAATCAGAGAGCGGCTGTATTCACCAATTAACAGAGGGCAGCGAAAGAAGCGCGGAAAGTAACCGTCAGGCTCCTGAAATTTGAAATGCCCGCCAAAAGTTTATTAGCTTTTAATTTTATTCTCCGATTTCAGCATGTCTGATAATTTCGCCCCCAAAACTGATTCACATTAGCGATCCGTCTGTGTATGAAATGCAGAGGATTTTGGATCGGTCTCTCTTCACAAACTGCTGTCTGAGCCGAGACTGCAATCTGACAAACGTGTTCCGTGAAAGGACCGCGATTCCAGTCCCACCGTCTCTTGTGTTCCCGTGAAACGATCATGGACCCAGGTAGAAATATGAGACCCATGTTCCAGAACAGGAGAATTTTTTTTATTCAAAATAAACTTCCTTCATGATGAAAGACAAACTATATACAATTACAAAACAATGCAAACCTCTACAATCTTGTACAGATCATTCAATAGTGTTACCTTTTAAATATAGAAAACAGCACCAATGCCACACGTGTTGCTCCCTGGAAGCTACCCGGTCCAGTATTTACAACATTTAGGGGCTTTCTCGCCTGACCCCGCCTCTCCCTCTCCAGTGGCAGAAGAACCCTAAACTGTAGTCCTTCCCCACCGAGCCTTTGCGTTGGCTGCACCCAGCTTCAGTGCTTCCTTCAGCACGTACTCCTGCAGCCTGGAATGTGCCAGCCGGCACATTCCCCTACGAACATCTCACAGTGCTGGAAGACCAACAAGTTTCGGGCAGACCAAAGAGCGTCTTTCACCTAGTTGATGACTTCCAGCAGCAGTTGATGTCTGTGTGTGTCCCCAGGAAGAGCCTGTAGATCAGAGAATCCTCTGTTACCCTGCTGCTGCTGGGGATGAACTGTGACAAGGACCCTTGCATCTTTCGCCACACCCTCCTCGCAAACCTACAGCCTGCAAAGAGGTGGGCAACCATCTCATCGCCAGCGCAGTCCTCCCGGGGGCGGCGCACGCTGTGAGTGAGGTTCCAACCATACAGGAAGGTTCTGACTGGAAGCGCCAACACTCCCCAGGGCCCTGCCATTTACTGTGAAGTCCTGTCCTTGTTTAACTTCTCAAAATGCAACACCCCACACTTGTCCCAGTTAAATTCCATTTGTAGGTCCTTGGCCCACTTCCCTAGTTCATCTCGATCCCATTTCAATTTTAGAAAACCTTCACTGTCCACAATCCTTCAAATGTTGATGTAATCTGTGCATGTACTGACCACGTTAACAACGTTATGATCCAAATTGTTAATATAGATGACAAACAACAGTGCACCCAGCACTGATACCTGTGAACACCACTGGTCACAGGTCTCCAATCTGAATAACTAATCCCCCACTACCCCCCTCTGTCTCCTTCCACCATGATAGTGTTGTAGCCACTGCTGTCAGGCTCACCGGCCTGTAGTTCATTGGTTTATCCTTGTAGCCCTTCTTCAATAAAGGCTCAACATTAGGTACCCTCCCAACTTCCGGTATCTCACCTGCAGCTAAAGATGATGTAAATATCTCTGCCCTGACCCCTGCAATTTCTTCCCAAGCTTCCCACAATGTCCAAGGATACACTTGATCAGGCCCTGGGGATTTATCCACCTTATTATGCAGTATATCAATCCTTCTTCCAACTTTTTCACACAGAGGTTGGTGGGTATATTGAATGGGCTGCCAGAGGAAGTTGTAGAGCGGGGCACTAAGACTATGTTAAAAACAATATTTGGCTTTCCTGCCTATCACGGGAACCTTCTGCACCCTGGAGACTCACCGTTCTGGGGTGTAGAAGGTTCACACAAGATTCGAGGGATGTAAAAGTGGAGGGGATATGTGTAAGGTGGATACGTTCCTATTTCTCACTGTTCATTTTCCTTAACTCCTTGCCTTCCATGACGTTCACAGTAAATCCAGCTCATAAATATTCATTGAACACCTCATACGTCACCTGTGGCTCCACATACAGATGACCACATTGATCCCTGAGGGGACCTATTCTTTCCCTAGTTACCCCTTTGGCCTGAATATACATGCAGATTCCCATATGCTTCTCCTTTACCTTCTGCCAGAACCATCCCGTGCCCCCTTTTTGCCCTCTTCAGTGAACTCCGGCATCTCTCATAACTCACAGGGGATTCACTTGAACCCAGCTGCCTGTACCTGACGTATGCCTCCTTTTATCTGACCTGTGCCTCAATATCCCTCATCAACCAGGATTCCCTAATCCTGCCAACCTTGCCCTTCACTCTCTGACAGGGACATGCTGGCCCTGAACTCTCCGTCTCTCACTGCCACTTGCCAAATGTCCCTTTACCTGCAAACAGCTTCTCCCAATCAACCTTTGCAAGTTCCTGTCTAATGCCTTGAAGATTTGTCTTGCCCAATATAGAATTTTAATTTGTGGACCAGACCTATCTTATTTTACATGACTATTTAGAAACCAGTAGAATACTGGTCCCATGGAGCTCCCCCACTGACACCTCAGTCACTTGCCCAGCCTCATTTCGCAGCAGGAGGCCCAGTCTTGCCCTCTCTCTAGTACGGCCATCTACACACTGCTCGAGCAAACTTCACTGGAAGTCCTGTCCCATCCCAGCCCTTTGCACTATGGTGGTTCCAGTCAACATGAGGGAAGTTGAAACCACTGACTATTACAACCTATTATTCCTACAGCTATCTGTGATTTCCCTACATGTCTGGTCCTCTTCATTCCCGCTGACCTTTGGTGGACCTGTAATAAAGTCCCATCAAGTGATCACCCTGTTCTTATTTCTCAGTTCCACCCATGTAGCCTCACTGTGGGATTCTCCCAAGAATATCCTCTCTCAGCACCGTCATGATTGTCTCCATATTCAAAAAACATAATTCTCCCTCCTCCCTTATCTCCAACTCGATCACACCTATAGCATCTGTACCCTGGAACACTGAGCTGCCATTCCTGCCCCTCCCTCAGCCAGGTTTCTGGTATGGATATAATACCCCAGTCCCTTGTACAGATCCGTGCCCTGAGTTCACCTGCCTCACCTGTCAGGCTTCTTGCACTAAAATAAATGCAGCTGAGTCCATCAGACCTTCCTCACTCCGTGCCTTGTCCCTGCCTGTCCTGACCAATGACAATAACCTCTTGCTGCTCCCCCTCCTCCTTGAGAATATTCTGGAACCGCTCAGAGACATCCTTAACCCTGGCACCCATGAGACAGCTCACCATCCTGGAGCCTCGTTCCCGGCCACAGAATCTGCTGTCTGCCCCCCTCATTGTGGGGTCTCCTATCACTGCAGCTCCCCTTGTCTCCACCCTCCCCTGCTGTACATCAGAGCCAGTCGTTGTGCCACAGACCTGGCTGCTGCTGCTCTCCTCTGAAAGGCCGTGTCTCTGTGACTGCAACACCCCTGCACCCTCTCCTGATCAACTCCCTCAGTCCATCTGCTTCACCAGCGCATTAAAATGGATTCATTGTCCCCTTCACCCCTCCCAGGTCAGGCCCATGTCTGCTCTGCCCACTGCACTGACCCAGCTGAGTGGGAAGAAGTGCTTCCTGACATCCCCAGTGCACAGCATGGTTCTAATTTTCAGGCCATTCCCCCTTGTTGTGGATTCTCCCCAGGGGAAGTAGTTTCTCTGCTCTGATCTGATCAGGTCCATGAATCACAGTCCAGCGTCAGGGATGTCCAGGTCTCTGTCCTTGAAGTGCTGAGGCTGTCCTGGTGTTTAACGGTGGAGCTACAGTGCCTGGGTGTGTACAGGGCTGTGTGCTCACTGCACAATGTTGAGACTTTTATAGCTCTGTGTCCTCATGATGAAGGACTTGGTGTTGTAAAGTTCACTGTCCTTGTCGTCCACTGCGGACTGTTTCTGTACAGTGCAGTGTGGGGGATTATTGTTTCCTGTCAGTTCACAGTAGGGATGTACAGGTCACACAGTGCAGGTCAAGTATCTGTCGTTGTGTGAAAATGCAGGCTGTCCCACTGGGGCAGTTCTGTGGGTGTCCAGGTATTTGTGTTGGTTAAAATAAAACCAGAAATGCTTGAAATGTTTGGCATATGCAGACTGACCTGTGAGTATTTCAGAAATTTCTGTTTTATTTTAGATCATCTTGTTGTGAAGGTCTCTGCCCATACTGTCAGCTGTTGTAAAGGACTGTGTCCTCAAAGTGCAGTGCCTGCTATTGTAAAGGACTGTGCACTGTGGGGACACAGACCTTTACAAAACGGAGCACTGCACTGTGAAGACAAAGGCCTGCACTGTAAAGGCAGTGCAGGAGGAGACCATTTGGCCCAATGTATCTGTGCTATTTCAGCAATCCCATCAGTCACATTGCCTGCTCCCCCACACCCGCCTCCACCACCTCCTCAGGCTGCACGTTCCACATCCCAACCTCTGTGTGAGGGAATTCCCCCTCAGATCCCCTCTGAACTTTCCGCCTCTCACACTGACCCCTGCCCTCTGGTTTTACACACTTTCACAGGAAAAACATTCTTCCTATTTCCCTTATCTAAGCACCTCATCATTGTGTGTCCCTCAGTCAGATCAGCCCTCAGCCTCCATCCCTCCACAGCAAACATACCTGCTCTATCCAATCTCTACCTATAACTGAATTGCTCCTATCCTGGCAACATCCGTGTGAGTCTCCCCTGCACCCTCTCCCACACCAGCACATCCCTCCTGCAGTGTGGTGACCAGAACTGGGCACAGTGCTCCGGGGGTGGCCTCACCAATGTTTTATAAAGCTGTAACACAATGTCCCTGCTCTTTCTGTCTCTACAACAGCTGATGGTGATAGTCATTCCATGTACCTCCTTCACCACCCAGTGTCCCTGTGCTGCCACTTTCAGAGGTCCATGGACTGTATCCCAAGGTCCCTCTGATCATCAACACTCCCCAGGGCCTGTCCATTTACTTGGTGGGCCCCACCCTATTTGACCTTCCTCAATGCATCACTTCACATTTGCCACCGGACATTCCTCTGCCCAGTGTTCCAGCTGATGGATGTCATGTTGCAGCCTCAGACAATCCCTCTCTCTGTCTGCACCACCAATGTCTGTGTCATCTGTAGACTTACTGATCACATCTTTCCATTCACATTCAGGTTGTTACTGTACAGCACAGACATGGAGCCACCAATCCCTGTGGGACACCGCTGGTCCCCTCCACCACCCTCTGTCTCCCATTTACAAGCCAATTTCAGATCCAATTTTCTTCCTTGCCTTGGATCCCATGGGCTGTAACCTTTTGAACCAACCTTCCACACCTGATCTTGCAAAAGGCTTCACTGAAGTCCATGTCAACAACATGTACCCCAGCGCCCTCATCAATGTACTGCATTACCTTCAGTCAGAGTCCCACAGCATGGGAACAGGCCCTTTGGCCAAACTGGGCCACGCTGACCAAGATGCCCATCTGAGCTGGTCCCATATCCCTATAAACCTTTCCCATCCATTGGCCCTGTCCAAGTGCCTTTTAAATGTTGTTAATGTACCTGCTTCAGCCACTTCCTCTGGCAGCTCGTTCCACTCACTGACCACCCTCTGGGTGGAAAAGTTGCCCCTCTGGTTCCCATTACCTCTCTCCCCTCTCACCTTAAACCTGTGCCCTCTGGTTCTTGATTCCCCAGCCCTGGGAAACAGACTGTGTGTACTCACCCTGCCTCTGCCCCTCATGATTTTATACACCTCTGTAAGGTCACCCCTCATCCTCGGATGCAGCACACCTGCAGCCAGAGAGAACTGGGAGATGAACATAGAACGTACAACAGTACAGCACAGGAACAGGCCCTTCAGCCTACAATGTTGTCCCAAACTAATTGAACTAGTAATTAAATGCCTGAGTACACTAATCCCTTCTGCCTGCACAATGCCCATTCATGTGCCTCTTGAACACCTCCATTGTAACTGCCTCCACCACCCCTGGCAGCACATTCCAGACACCCACCGCTCTCCGAGAAAAAACAAAAACTTGCCGTGCACATGTCCTTTGAACTTGCCCCCTCCCACCTTAAATGCATGCCCTCTAGTATTCGTCATTTCCACCCAGGGGGGAAACTCCCAGCTGTCTACTCTATCTGTGCCCCTCATAATCTGAAACTTCTATCAGCTCTCCACTCAGGCTCTGCCACTCCAGAGAAAACAGCCCCAGTCTGTCCAACTTCTCCTTGTACTACCTGCCCTCTGATCCAGGCAGCTTCCCGGTAAACCTCTTCTGCCCTCTGCAAATGATGGGCAAGGTCTCTGCTATTTCCCCCCACGCTGCTCTGAACAGCCCAGGACATGTTTATCAGGGCCGCTGGATTATCTGTGTAAAGGTGCTGAATGTTTCTTCCCTCGATTTCCAATCCCATCTGATACCCCACCCTCTTCCACTCACTGATGTCTGTGTTGTTCCTTAACTCCTATGTAACTACTGCCACATCACAGAACACGGACCCGGTGCTGGAGGCTCAGTAACAACACACCCGGGGAGACTGGAACCAGACCGGGGACTTCCCCTCCTGGTCTGGGGAGGGGAAGCAGCAGTGACAGTCAGCGGCACCTCCTTCCCCCTCTCCCTGTCAGTGTCACAGGACACGGGGCAGTGGGAGAGGTCTCTGATTGGCGACAGTGTATGTCTACCATTGGTTCCTTCAGATATCCAATCAAAGGGTCAGAGCGAATTTATACATATTCATATACCCAAACCGGCCAATGACAATCGTGGCTGTTCCCCATCCCTCATTAGCAATAGGGCGGGTAGGCTGCCTATTTAATCCGCGCTCCAAGCGGGTTCCGCTTATTGCTGGCTGTGAAGCCGACTGTAGAAATGCTTGAGCTGATGAAAGTTCCCAAGAAGGGCACCAAGAAAGCCTTGCCTAAATCAGCAGGCAAGGCGCGCAAGAGGGCGAGGAAGGAGAGTTTCTACATCTACAAAGTGATGAAGTAGGTTCACACCGACACCGGCATCTCCTCCAAGGTCATGAGCATCATGAATTCATTCGTGAGCGACATTTTCGAGCGCATCGCGGGCGAGACTTCCCGCCCGGCCCATTACAACAAGCGGTCGACCATCAGCTCCCGGGAGATCCAGACGGCCTTGCCCCTGCTGCTGCCCGGGGAGTTGGCCAAGCACGCCCTGTCGGAAGGGACCAAGGCGGTGACCAAGTACACCAGCTCCAAGTGAAGCTCCACAGAGTCCTGACAAACCAAACCGAAAACCCAACGGCTCTTTTAAGCGCCACCCACAGTTTCCATGAGAGAGTTGTACTAATATTTCTGCACTGAATTGCTGCAGCTGCTTCCATATATTATTTCGGGAGATAACTCTCAGTCTGATTTATGTTGATCGCAATTACCTGTTCCCCTACCCGGTAAAATTCTGGTGTCGATGTTGCATTCCTGTCCACTGCACTGGCTCAGAAACTTCACCCTCCTCTTCCCCGTCAGTTTGTCTCGGTCTTCATACACTTTCCCCACTGAACTTCCCATTGACAGCGGATTAATTTGAACAAGAATTTTGTGTTTGCTGTTGTTCTTGTTCTAATTGTGGAGTGAATGCCTTTTAGTGACTGCAATGTACTGTTTTGTAAGTGCCCTGAATCCAAGTAACAACAAATGAAGTGTTCACGCTGCTGTTTTTCGCTCCGATCTCAGTTTGTGAAGAGAGACCCGTCAATAAATCTGATGTGTTTTAACAAAGAACGACAAGGAATTCCCAGATTCAGTCGCGGTAGAATTAATTCACATTGTGTGGACAGAAAGCGGAGCGGGATTAAGTGACTGTTCATGCGGGGAATCCATATTCACACAAAGATTTGGAACTGATTTGTTTTTAGACTATTATTTTTTCCTAGCGGGGACTTTTTTGGCGGGCTTTTCAAATTTCAGGTTTATTGAGGACTGACAGTTATTTTCCGCGGTTCTCTGTTTGCCGTCTGATCATTGGAGAATCAGACAGCTCTCAGATTAGGGCATTTCACATCACCAATCAGACTAAACGCTGCACCACCAATGAGAAGCGCCCCGCTACAATCCTCCAGAAGTTATGAAAAAGACGAGTGCGGAACGGTTTCGTCATTCTCTGTGAAGAAGTTTGTGGAAATATCTGGACGTGGAAAAGCCGGCGGCAAAGCTAAGAGCAAGCCCAAGTCTCGCTCGTCCCGGGCCGGACTGCAGTTCCCGGTGGGCCGTGATCACAGTGCTCCTGAGGAAGGGCAACTATGCTGAGCGGTGGGTGCCGGAGCCCCGGTCTATCTGACTGCTGTGCTCGTGTATCTGACGGCTGAAATCCTCGAGCTGGCCGGCAACGAGAAGACCCGCATCATTCCCAGACACCTGCAGCTGGCCGTCCGCAACGACGAGGAGCTCAAGCTGCTGGGAGGGGTGACTATCGCTCAGGGTGGGGTGCTGCCCTATGTCCAGGCCGTGTTGTTGCCCAAGAAAACCGGCGCTGTCAACCCCAAGAGCAAGTAAATCGGCGAAGCTTCAATCTAACGAGACAAAGGCTCTTTTCAGAGCCACCCAGTGTCTGTGGAAGGGCTGAGTCCGGGGGATTTCTGTTCCGTGTGTCTGCCGCAGACACCCCTCCCACGTCTCCGTCTAAAGCACTGCCCTCCCCTGAAACAAACCAGCATCTATCTGCGCACAAGGTGGTTCCCCCTCAGCCTGGACTCCCTCCCCGTCCCGAACCCCCTCGATCTCCCACGTCGGACATTTTCCCGAAAAAGAGGAAATTGTCGCGCACTCGCCCCTGTACTTCCTGGGGACATGCGGGGCTGCGTTTCTGATTGGTGGTGAAGCGCTCAACCCCAATCAGAGAGCGGGCTCATTCACCAATGAACAGGCGACAGCAGGAGAAGCGCCAAAACTAACGGTCAGGCCCCAATGATGTGCCAAAAGGAAAATAATTTCATACAAAAGTGAAAAACACATACATTCCAGATCTGCGTGTGAACAGGATTCCCCACTTTTCCGTCACTCGATCCAGTTACAATACAGACCGCGTGTGAATTAGTTCCCATATTGGAGAAATCCTGGGAATTTAGTCTTTAAATTCTTTCAACTGCTGACCGATCGGCTAAAAATACTAATTCACAACAGCGGTTGTTTTCTTTGTGTGAAACGCATCAGTTTATGGATGGGTCGTTATTCAGAAGCTGCAGTCGGAGCAGGGACTGCAGCGTTAGAAGTTGTTCTGTGAAAGGACCGTATTCACAACAGGATTCAGGGCAGTTACACCACAGGGGACCGCAGGAATTAAGCCACACCAACAACAGAAATCGTGCAACCAACGTGTTCACATTAATCCGCTCTCTGTGTAAAGATTTGTGGGTGAAGTATTTAAAGACACAGACAAGCTGATGGTGAAGGCGAGGGGAAAATTTCGGTGTCAGTCCAGTGGGCTGGAATGCAAAAGCAACATCAGGTCTGTTCGGGCAGCGGAACCTCAAATTTGGATCATCATTATCAGAATTAGACTTACCTCACGAAGCAAACATTCCCCATCACTGTTGCGCTGCAAATTCCATGTTGAAATATTAGAACAACTCTTTCTTAGAAGTTGTGGCTGGCTCTTAAAAAAGCCGTTGTGTTTTCGGTTTGGTTTGTCGGACTCTGTGGAGCTTCACTTGGAGCTGGTGTATTTGGTCACCGCCTTGGTCCCTTCCGACACGGCGTGCTTGGCCAGCTCCCCGGGCAGCAGCAGGCGCACGGCCGTCTGGATCTCCCGGGAGCTGATGGTCGACCGTTTGTTGTAGTGGGCCAGGCGGAAGCCTCACCCGCGATCCGCTCGAAAATATCGTTCACAAACGAGTTCATGATGCTCATGGCCTTGGAGGAGATGCCGGTGTCGGGGTGAACCTACTTCATCACTTTCTAGATGTAGATGGAGTAACTCTCCCTCCTCGCCCTCTTGCGCTTCGTGCCCGCCTTGGTTTGCGCTTTGGACACCACTTTCTTGGAGCCCTTCTTGGCAGCTTTCGGTGGATCAGGCATTACTTCTGGTGGTTTCACACCCAGAAATAAGCGGAACCCGCTCGGAGCGTGGATTAAATAGGCAGTGCGCCCGCCCTATGCTAATGAGGGATTGGGGAAAGCGAGGGTTGTCATTGGTCGGTTTGGACGAATGAAAATTAAGGTTTTCAACTAACCTTCTGATTGGACAATTGAAGAAACCAATCCCAGCCCGGCCCTACTGCCCAGGGTCCAGGGACACTGACAGGGCGGGGGAGGCGGAGGTGGGAGCCGCTGCCGGTAAGAATCATCGATTCTCCCCTTGGAACAGAGGAGGCTGCAGAGCTCAAATCTGACCGAGGGATTTACAACCGGGATGTGAAGCTGATCCAATGCTCATTCCCGCAAGGGAAGTCTGAACCTACAAGGGTGTGGGCCGACGACGGGAGTGGGTCTAAACAGCCGGTGTTGGCCCAGTGTGGGCTGAATGGCCTCATTCTCTGCCGGACATTCCTGGGAATGGTTTTATTCTTTCTCAGCGTGTGGGCATCACTGGCAGTATCACCATTATTCCCCAATCCCCATTCAGCCTGGAGTGACTTTCCAGCCCAGTTCAGAATGCAGGGAGGGTCAGCCCCACTGCTGTGGGCCGGGAGTCACACAGAGACCAGGCTGGATAAGGACGGCAGATGTCCTTCCCTGGAGGGAGTTAGTGACCCTGAAGGGCTTTTAATACAGCTCAGTTTGCAGGACTTTTGTTCCAAGTTTATTATTGTCACTTGTACCAAGGTACAGTGAAAAACTTGTCTTGCATACCGTTCGTACAGGTCAACTCATTACACAGTGCAGTTGTACCAAGGTACAGTGAAAAACTTGTCTTGCATACCGTTCGTACAGGTCAACTCATTACACAGTGCAGTTACATTGAGCTAGTACAGAGTGCATTGATGTACTACAGGTAAAAATAGTATCAGTACAATGTGTCACAGCTACAGAGAATGTGCAGTGCAATAAGGTGCACGGTCATAACAAGGTAGATCGTCAGGTCTAGTCCATCTCATTGTACAAGGGAACCGTTCAATAGTCTTATCACAGTGGGGTAGAAGCTGTCCTCAAGTCTGGTGGTACGTACCCTCAGGCACCAGTAACTTCTGACAGCAGGGATGAGCTGGGCCAAAGGCCTGTTTCCGTGCTGTGTTACTCTGTGACTCGATAACTGCACAGGTCCAAGTCGAGTTTATGGTCACGTGCACAAGTACATGTGTGCACAGGTGCAGTGAAACACTTCCCTGCAGCAGCATCACACAGACACAGCATCAGATAAGCAGCATTCCAAAGAAAAACATCAATTAAACATCAACCAGACACAACTTTTATAAGAAAGAACACACTTCAGACAAAAATGTTGACTTCACTGCAAAGTGGTGATGGTGTTGCTGTACTGCAGTGATGGGGCTGTGCCGGTGAGCGCCCTGTGTGCAGTTCTGGTCACCCAGCTACAGGAAGGATGTCAGGAAGCTGGAAGGGTGCAGGAAAGATTCACAACCACGTTAACCCATCTGAGATGATGGGGGTGTTTTTCCCTGCAGCATCAGAGGCTGAAGGGTGACCTTGTAGAGGTTTATCACATCATAAGGGGCATTGATGAGGGGGATGGTCACAGCCTTTCTCCCCAGGGTAGGGGAGTCTAACACTGGAGAGCAGAGGTTTCAGGTGAGGGGGGGTGGATTTAAATGGGTCCCGAGAAATAGATTTTCTCACACAGCAGGTGGTGGGTCTGTGGAACGAGCTGCCAGAGGAAGGGGCAGAGGTGGGTACAATTGGAATATTTAAAATACATTTGGACAGTTCCATGGATGGGAAAGGTTGAGGGACATGGACCAAACACAGGCAAATGGGACCAGCTCAGGGAGGCAACTTGGTCGGCACAGATGAGTTGGGCCGAATTGCCTGATTCCCTGCTGTGTAACTCTCTGACTCTGTGACAGTTCAGCCATGGAAGGTTGGCTCAGCAAGTTACAGCCCATGGGATCTGAGGCACGTCGGCAAACTGGATTTAAAATGAGCTTGGTGACAGGAGGCAGAGGGTGGTGGACGGCTGGTTTTCCCAGTGGGAGTCTGACCCCAGTGGTGTCCCACAGCGATTGGTGCTGGCGTCACTGATGTCTGTGATACACACCAAGGAACAACTTGGCTGTGAATGTAGGAGGGGTGATCAGTGAGTCTGTGGTGATGCCGACGGTGAGGAGGATGGTCTCAGACCACAACATGAGATTCAGCAGCTGGAACGTCAGGCAGAGGAACGGCAGAGGCAATTTAATCCTGACACGTGTGGGCTGATGCAGTGTGGAAGGTTAAGTAGGGTCGGATGTACCAAGTAAATGGTGGGGCCCCAGGGAGTGTCGGGGAACAGGGGGACCACAGATCCCTGAAAGTGGCAGCACAGGTAGGTGGGGTTGTGAGGGAGGTACATGGGATGTTTGCTTTCATCAGCTGCTGCAGAGACCAGAAGAGCAGGGACAGCAGGTGACAGCTTTATCCACCATTGGGAAGGAGGCAGCTGGAGCACTGGGTGTGGTTCTGGTCACCGCACAGAGGGAAGGGACTGCACTGCAGTCAGTGTCACCAGGAGGTTGCCCGGATTGGAACAGTTCAGTTATAGGTCAAGCAGATAGACTGGGTTTGTTTTCTCTGCAGGGAAGGAGGCTGAGGGGTGATCTGACTGAGGGACACAACAGTAGGAGTGGGAGAGATGAGGTAAACAGGAAGAATCTCCCCCCCCCCCACCCCCGATGTGTGTGTGTAAAAGCAGAGGGCAGAGGTAAGTGTGAGAGGTGGAAGGTTCAGAGGGGACCTGAGGGGGAATTCCCTCACACAGAGGTTGGGATGTGGAACGTGCTGCCTGAGGAGGTGGGGGAGGCAGGTGATGGGACTGATGGGATTGCTGAAATAGGAGCTGGCACAGAGACAATGGGCCAAATGGTCTCCCCCGAGCTGTGTTCACAGTGCAGGCCTTTGACCTCAGTGCAGCACTCTGTGTCGTAAAGGTCTGTGTGGTCATGGTGCACAGTCCTTTCCAACAGCCGGCACTGAACTGTGAGGGCACAGACCTTTCCAACAGCCGGCACTGAACTGTGAGGGCACAGACCTTTCCAACAGCCGGCACTGTACTGTGAGGGCACAGACCTTTACAACAGCCAGCACTGAACGGTGAGGGCACAGACCTTTACAGCAGCCGGCAGTGTACTGTAAGGACATAGACCTTTACGACAGCCGGCAGTGTACTGTAAGGACATAGACCTTTACAACAGCCGGCAGTGTACTGTAAGGACATAGACCTTTACGACAGCTGGCACTGTACTGTAAGGGCACAGACCTTTACAGCAGCGGAGCGTTGCACCGTGAGGGCACAGACCTTTACAACACAGGAGCGTTGCACCGTGAGCGCACAGACCTTTACAACACGGAGCGTTGCA
This sequence comes from Pristis pectinata, assembly GCF_009764475.1. NCBI lineage: Eukaryota > Metazoa > Chordata > Chondrichthyes > Rhinopristiformes > Pristidae > Pristis > Pristis pectinata. Next base: position 26,846,330 of record NC_067433.1, on the reverse strand, counting down.
CCGTGAGGGCACAGACCTTTACAACACGGAGCGTTGCACCGTGAGCACACAGACCTTTACAACACGGAGCGTTGCACTGTGAGCACACAGAGCAGGACACACAGCAGCAGTGGATTGTACGGACACAGCCATTTACAATCTCAGCACTGCAGGGACACAGCACGGTGCAGACACAGGTGTCACATTCAGACCAGTGTAGTGTGAGGACACAGAATGATACAACACCCAGAACTGTACTGCAGGGACACACAGTGTACAAACCACCTTCAGGACACAGCCACATAAACCCCCACACTGTACTGTACAGAAACAATGAGCAGTGGACGACAAGGACAGTGAACTTTACAACACCAAGTCCTTCACCATAAGGACACAGAGCTATAAAACTCTTAGCACTGTGCAGTGAGCACACAGACCTGTACACACCCAGTACTGTACTCCACCGTTAAACACCAGGTCAGCCCCAGCACTTCAGGGACAGAGACCCGTACAACCCTGACACTGGAATGTGATTCATGGAACTGATCAGATAAGAGCAGAGACACTAGTTCCCCTGGTGGAGGAGTCCAAGACAAGGGGGAATGGCCTGAGAATTAGAGCCAGGCTGTGCACTGGGGATGTCCGGAAGCACTTCTTCCCACTCAGCTGGGTCAGTCCAGTGGGCGGAGCAGACATTGGCCTGATCTGGGGTGAGGGGGGATGTGGGGAGGGGAAACTGAATCCATTTTAATGCACTGGTGAAGCAGATGGACTGAGAGAGCTGATCAGCAGGAGAGGGTGTGGGAGTGTTGCAGTCACAGAGACACGGCCTTTCAGAGGAGAGCATATCAAGGTGGATAAACCCCAGGACCTGATCACTTGTATCCTGGGACATTGTGGAAAGCTTCGGAAGCAATTGCAGGGGCCCTGGCAGAGATATTTGCATCAGCTTCAGCCACGGGTGAGGTAGCGGGAGACGGGAGGATGGCTAACGTTGTGCCTTTGTTGAAGGGCTGCAAGGACAAGTCAGGGAATTACAGGCCGGTCAGCCTGACAGCAGTGGCTGCAACATTGGCCTGGGGGAAGGAGACAGAGGGGGGCAGTGGGGGGTGTTATTCAGACTGGAGACCTGTGACCAGTGGTGTTCACAGGGATGGGTGCTGGGTGCACTGTTGTTTGTCATCTACATTAACGATTTGGATGAGAATGTTGTTAACATGGTCAGTAAGTTTGTGGATGACACCAAACTCAGTGGTTCAGTGCACAGTGACGGGTATCCAAGATTGTAAGGGGACCTTGATGAACTGGGGAAGTGGGCCAAGGAACTGCAGATGGAGTTTAGCTCAGACAAGTGTGAGGTGTTGCATTTTGAGAGGTTAAACCAGGGCAGGACTTGCACAGTAAATGGCAGGGCCCTGGGGAGTGTTGTGGTACAGAGAGACCGAGGAATACAGGTACACTGTTCCCTGAAACTGGTGACACAGGTAGACAGGATTGTGACTGTGTTTGGCACGCTTGCCTTCATCGGTGAGGGCACCGAGTACAGGAGTTGAGACGTCGTGTTACACCTGTACAAGTCGTTGGTGAGACCGCACTGTACTGTGTGTAGATCTGGTCGCCCAGCTGTAGGAAGGATGTCACTAAGCTGGAAAGGGTGCAGCAAAGATTCACGAGGATGTTACTGGGACTGGAGGGCTTGAGTTACAAGGAGAGACTGGAGGGGTCATGACTGTTTTTCACTGGAGGTTCGGAGGCTGAGGAACCTTATAGAAATTTATAACATCATGGGGGGCATGGGTTAGGTGGACGATCATTGACTTTATCCCCAGAGATGGGGAATCTAAAACTAGAGGACATGGAATTGTGAAAGGGGAAGCATTCAACAGGGACCTGAAGGGCAACTTTTCCACACAGAGGGCGGTGGGTAAGTGGAATGAGCTGCCAGAGGAAGCTGTAGAGGTGGGTACAAACACAACGTTTAAATCAATATTTGTCTTTCCTCCCTGTCACAGGAACCTTCCGTACCCTGGAGACTCACCACCCTGGTGTGTGGAAGGTTAACACATGGTAGGGAGGGACGTAAAAGAGGAGGGGCATTGCAAGATTGGTTAAGGACACCATCACTGCAGTAATGATGGAGGATGTCTCTGAAGGCGCTTCACTTGATCCTGTGTGTGCAGATCTTAGACATAAAAGGGCATTCCATTGCTGGGATTATACTGCAGGCCTCCCAACAGTTGGTGGGAGATTGAGGAGCAGATCTGTAGGCAAATCACACTGAGGTGTAATAGAAAAGGGTTACAGTAGTTGGGGCATTTCATCTTCCCCAATATTAACTGATCCACTGTGTGTGAAATGATCAGAGGTGGGATTTTTAAAGTGCACCCAGGAGAGCTTTCTGTGCCAGTACATAGATAGTCCTACTGGGTGCAGTGGATGACTGGGTGAGATTGTTTGTAGGGAAAGGAGCATCTGCCAAGTGGGAGGCCTTTAGCAGTGGAATGTCAAGTGTTCAGGCCTTGCATGTTCCTGTGAGGGTGAAGGGCAAGGCTGGCAGCTTTCAGGAACCTTGGCTGACAAGAGGTATTGAGGATGTGGTCCAGAAATAGAGGGAGGTATACACTGCATATCAGCAATTGGGAACTAGTGAATCTCTTAATGACTACAAGAAGTATAGGGGTGCACATTAACAGAAGTTAGGAGGGCAAAAAAGGATACAAGAAGGATCTGGAAGGCAAGGTGAGGCAAAGTCCCAAGAGATTCTACAGGTATATTAAAAGGGTGACCAGGGAGAGAATAGGTTCCCTTAAAGATCAGCATGGCCGTCTGTGTGTGCAACCAAAGGAAATGGGGGAGATTTTTCAATGAATATTTCTCTTCAGTTTTTACTGTGGAGAAAACAATGGAAGCTGAGGAACTGGGGGAGATGAATGCTGATGTCTTGGACCACGTACGGATTAGCAGCGAGGAGGTACTGGAGGCCTTAAGGTGCATTTACATGGACTTCAGTAAGGCCTTTGACAAGGTCCCACATGGAAGACTGATCCAAAATGTTACAGTCACCAGATCCAAAACTGGCTCGGTAACAGAAGACCGAGTCAGAGAGCAATACAGCACGGAAGCAGGCCCTTCGGCCCAACTCAGCTCTGCCAACCAAGATGCCCATCTGAGCAAGTCCCATTTATCTGCATTTTGTCCATATCCCTCTGAACATTTCCGTGAAGTTCTCCAAGTATCTTCAAAATGTTGTTTTGAGGGTGGCTCTTGTGATTGGAAGCCTGTAACCAGTAGTGTACAACAGGGATCGGTGCTGGGTCCCTGCTGTTTGTCACCTACATGAACAGTTTAGATGTGAATAGGAGGGGATAATTTACAAGTCTGCAGATGACGCAGGATTGGAGGTGGTGCTGATGGTGAGGAGGGCAGTCTGGACTACAGAATGATATGGTGCAGCTGGGAAATTGGGCAGGGCAATGCCAGATGGAAGTTACTTATGAGAACTGTGAGGTGATGCATTAGGGAGAGTTAAATAAGGGCCAACCCTTATTTAACTCTCCCTAATGCATCGGACACCCTATGAATGGTGGGGCCTGAGGGAGCACTGAGGAATAAAGGGAGTGTGATGTTCAAGTACAGAGACCCCTGACGGTGACAGAAACAGGGAGATAGAGTGAAGGCCGATGGATACTTGCCTCCATCAGCTGGGCACAGAACAGACATCTTGGAAGGACTTTATAAAACATTAGTTGGGCCACAGCTGGAACAGTGAGCACACTCCTGGAAGGGGGTGACTGCACTGGAGAGGAGATTCACCAGGATGTTACTGGAATGAAGGGCTTGTGTTCTAAGAAGTTCCCTGGAGTGTAGGAGGCGGAGAGGGGGACCTTACAGAGGTAGATAAATCATGAGGGGCATAGACAGGGTGAGTGGTCACAGTCTTTTTCCCAGGGTTGCGGTGACTAAAACCAGAGTGAACAAGCTTGTGAGAAGGACAACTTTTTCACACAGAAAGTGGTGGGTGTGTGGAGTGAGCTGCCAGAGGATGTGGTAGAGGTGGAGACAATGACAATGTTTAAAAGGCATTTTGACAGGTACATGGATAGGAAAGTGTCAGATGAAATTGGAGCAAACGCAGGTAAATTGGCCGAGCTCAGACAGGCATGGATGAGATGGGCTGAAGGGCCTGTGTCCGTGCTGTACAACTCTGTGACCCCAGGCAGAGGTGTGTACAACAAGAGGTCAGAGGTTTATGGAGAGGAGTGAGGGGTTTACAGGGGGCCTGAGGAAGAATTTCGCCTTTCCCCCAGAGGGAGGTTACAACCTGGAACACACTGCCTGAGGGGGTGGTGCAGGCAGAGATTTAAGGACCATCTGGATGACCACTTGAATCACCAAGGCACAGTAGGTGACAGACCAAGTGCTGAATCAGCAGAGACGGATTCTCGGTGGTTGGCACAGACACGATGGGCCAAAGCCCCAGTTTCTCTGCTGCATAAACCTGTAAGTGTGGAAGTACAGTGGGAAGCTGGAACACAGCACTTCAGGCCGGACTCACCTGGAACATTCAGAACCCAGGGGCAGGGATTTCTGTTGGATCAGGGGACAGAGGGGCACATAATGAACCACCTCCCTTCTGCAGGGCATCAAGATCTCCTGTCCACCATCGCCAAGTGTATAGCCAGATACATGAGTAACACTCCTTTCATTTGGGAAATTGGAGAACTATTGTGGGTCATATTAGGAGAGATGGCTGACAGGTTGGTCACAGTGGGAGGGTCCACGTATCATCTCAGAGGACAAGGGGTTCAGTGAGACAAGCTCAGAGCTGGGGGCCCAGGCAGCCAAAGTCACTGCAGGCAGTGCTGGGGTGTCACAGTCACAGGGTTGTACAGCCCAGGAACAGGCCCTTCAGCCCACCACATCTCTGCTGACCACCACCTATCTCCAACAATCCCACCTGCCTGCATTCATCCCACATCCCTCCATGCCTTGCTCATTCACTAACCTGTGCAGATGCTTTTTAAGTGTTGTTCCACAGTTCGCTGAAAGTGACAACACAGGTAGACAGGGTGATGAAGACCATATTTGACATGCTGCCCTCATCAGCCACAGAATTATGGAAAAGAGTTGGGACACATTACAGCTGCCCAAACTGTTGGTCAGGCCACACTCGGAGTGTTGTGCACAGTTCTGGTCACCTCACTACAGGATGAGGAAGTGAAGGGTTAAGAATTGCAACTATACCTATAACTGGTAAACAATATATATATATATGCATTTATATTTCTTTAGCAAGGACGAGCAAGCTGCTGACCCACTAGTTAGGTTGGAATGTTAAGTATGTTAACTGCCTTTGTTTCGGGTAACAAACAATTCCGATATGTCAGACGGTGGCGATACTGAGTGTAATTGACATCGAGGTGAAGGCTTGGTCTGAACAACAAAGGGTGATACCTGCCTTTGAAAGCCTTGATTATAACTCAATTATACTAAGACAAGAGGTGGGATAGCTGTCTCGGGATCTCTATAGCTTGACCGAAACTCGCGGCGCCGTTTGCATGGGATGTGCGTGACAATTCCTGTATAAATGTCTGTCTTCCCTTTGAGCAGGGAGAACTCGGGAAGCGACTCTCAGTGAGTGCTGAAGAGAATTCTCCTAGCGGTGAACTGCTAATAAAGGTATTTGTTCGAATTTACCTCGTGGCACTGTGTTACTTACAGCGGACAGAAGGGGAAAATTGATTTCCGGACGACAATTTGGCGAGCCAGCCAAGAGTCCAAGACGAGGTTTCGGAAGCGGCGTGAGCGACCGACGGGGATAACGGCCACCTGAGACGGACGGGCCCACAAGGTACGATTCACCTTGATCCCTCTCAGGGAGTCGGAAACCTAATCGATCTCTTCACTTACCGACAATCCTCTGACGGACTCTTCGCGAACCTGTCCGAGTGCCACAGGTTTGAGTCCCCAGTTAAGTTGTTATGTTCGGGGTTCGAGTCCCCAGTTTCGGGTTTGGGATTTTAAGTTGTGAATATCAAGGTTTTGAGCTCTAAGTTCTGAGATCGATTCTCCGGTACTACCACCCTGCCTTAGACCGGTTCTTAAGAGGGGAAGTCAGGAACCTGAAGTGGGTGAAGGAAAGAGACCAATCTTATATGTAATCGCAGCGATTCGTACCGTCCGATTGGGCAGAATACAAAATGGGACAAACTCTCGATAAGTCTCGGTCCAATACCCCACTATCTAAGTTATGTAAAGACGATCCGAAGAACGAGAGTAACTTTCGCAAATTATCAGCATGCCTCAATAAGAAATTGGGAAACGAAATATGGCCATTGGGGGGAACTTGGGATGTAGATAAATGCCTAAAGGGAGAAAAGGTAATTTGGGAGCAGAATACAGGGGAAAAATGGAAATTATTTATGTCCACTTGGAGAAAAACAGCCGAAGACCTAACAAATAAATCTAAGCAGGCTAACTGGGAACATAATGTGCGCAGAAGGGGAATTAGTCTGTTTGATGAACAGGGAAATCCTAAGAGTTGAAGTCCTGAAGTCTCAGTGCGGAGACCACGATGCTGCAAAGAGCAGAAGGGAGAGAGAAGAGGTAAATGAGGTGTATAAGGAGAAGAGCAGAAATAGAAATAAAAGTAGTAAGGATAAAGTGGAGGTACCTCCCGACGTGTCTGGCGTGCCCCTGTTGTTCCAAGTTAATGATACGGACGAAGAGGAGGAGGATTGGAATGGTCCAACCTACAGCCCCTACCTACTCCCCCCCCCCGTTTCATTGCCGCCCCCATATAATGCGGCTAGCCTGCCAGCAGTCCCGCCCTTACCACCAGCGACTGCTCGCCAAGTCCCGCCCTCGGGACACGTCCATGATCCTATTGCGTCCCGAACCAGGATGCGGCTTAGTCGAAGGGAAAGCCCACAGACGGGTGGCTCTAAAGCCACAGACAGACAACGAAGCTTTTTGGCAAGGGACAGTCCTTCAATAGATTCTCAGACGGACACCGACTCTGATTCTACCACTGATTATGGCGACCCTACAAATCCCAGCCTACCAACCATGCTGAAAGGGGTTAAGGGAGCCAAGGTTAAGAAACAATTCCCCAACAGGAATGTTCCCAATCCTGATCCAGCCCAAGCCAGCGCTAATCCTACAATCCAAATTTACCCCCCTTGGAAGCCTCAGGACATGTGCTTAATCATGAGTCAGGCGCCCAACCGTAAAACCAACCCGGAGGATTTCGTAGATTATGTGATCGGAACAATTCAGATGTATCAGGCCGCCCCCCAAGACATTTTCAGTCTTTGTTGCATGGCCCTTACGACTAATGAAGTGGCACAGTGGAAAGAACACCTGGGGAACTATGCTGACTGGACAGACTTTCAGGCGGCCGTCCGGCCTCAGGACCAGGTGGCCACTATTAGAACTGCCCTTCGTAAAACCCTCCAACAGCCTATTGACATAACTAAATTTTAGAGTGCCGACCGAAACAGGGTGAGGACGGCCCAGACTTTTGGGACCGTTTCTGTTCACTTTATGGTACCTATGCGGGGGAAGATGTCTACAACAGAGACAATGCCTCCCCACAGTTTAACACCCTCCTATTACAATGCATCCCTATGGGAGTGGCCTCAGCTATCCGCACTAATGACATGAACTGGCCTGACCACACACGACAAGCCATGAGGAGGGCGCTCGTCCACTTCTGGAGTAACGGGTGCGATTCGAAAGCCACAAAGGTAAAACAGGAAATGGTGCAGAGACCCCCTCGGGCCCAACCTCCCTACTCCAACAATACGGGCTATCAAATGGAGTGGCAATTTTGCGTTCCAGAAGGGGCTGACTGGTCCGATAAAGGATACCCACTGTACCCCAATGACTTAAGAGCCCCAGTGTACGGGCCCCCTTATGGGCCACCACCACCACCCTCTCGTAATTTCCTAGGACCCAGGGGACCCCAACAACCTGCACCGGTGAGCGCCAGGCCGACGGGATGCAACCTTTGTGGGGCACCTGACCATTGGCGGAGGGACTGCCCCCACTACCGTCATTGGCAGACGAGACCCCCTGGTAGACGACAACCGTTATCAACCAACAACCTGTTTTCTGCCTGACTAGACGTGGACAGTAGCTTCTCCATGTACCCTGCCCTCACCAATAACCCGGAAGATGAACCCATTGTCAATTTCTTAGTTGAAGGAAAGCCGATTCCCTTTATGATAGACACAGGAGCAAATACTTCGACCCTTGAAGCCCCTTGTATTACCCAGCATGATTTTAAACTGTCCACTGCTTCAGTTCCATTGAGTGGAAGGACAGGAAAGATCCTACCCCTTAACAAGTTAAATTTGAAGATCGGGAATGCCTGATCCCGTTTGCGGTAACCACAAGCCTGGGGGTTAAACTAGCCGGGAGGGACCTGCTCTACTCCTTCCAACTCAAAATACAATACCTGGATGAAGGTATTACCATTACTGCTCCTAAAATCCATAGGATCCTCTGGTTTCACCAGCCTCCTCAGTGGTGGACGGTGAACCTCACGAGCAGCGATTTTGACCCACCCTTGGAGACTACTGACCCGCATGTGACACTAGCTTTCGAACCCACCGGGGCCTCAAGGGAACTAGAAGGGTTGTATGCTCCTCTCCTGGGTAGCATGGTGACTGTCACTATTTTAGGGGAGGTAGTGGGAAAGGAGGGGGCAGCACTTCTGGTCCAAGTGCCTAATGAATTGTGGAATCAGTCAGGCTTGATGTCCCCTCACATTACCCTGTCAGTTAACGAGGGACATAGGCCAAAGGAACTGGTTTCCTAGCCCACCGGCTTGAGGTACAGGCAGACAAAGGCCTTTTCGGGGTTCCTCAGGCTCTAACGGGGGGGTACCCTGACTTATTACCTCGTCCCTTTCAAGGTGACGGGCTGTTTACACCATCACTGTTTCCATTGACTCCCTTCAGATGAGCCCACCCCCGATTTATGGGCCGCATCGAAGTCCGAGGTAGGGTACACCCCAGTGACCCCAGTCCAGATCCGTGTAAGACTGGGAGCACAACTGCCTTCTATCCCATAGTATCCCCTTCGGACAGAAGCAGTCGACGGAATAACTCAGTTGATAGATTCGTTCTGCAAACAGGGTATCCTGGTTCCTTGCCAATCACCTTGGGAGAAGTGTGAGGTGGTACACTTTGGAAGGACAAACTCCAGGGCAGAGTACAAGGTAAATGGCAAGGTACTTGGCAGTGTAGAGGAGCAGAGGGAACTGGGGGTTCATATTCACAGTTCACTGAAAGTTGCCTCACAGGTGGATAGAGCAGTTAAGAAGGCCTATGGGATGTTAGCTTTCATAAGTCGTGGGATTGAGTTTAAGAGCCGCAAAGTGATGATGCAGCTTTACAAAACTCTGGTTAGACCACACTTAGAGTACTATGTTCAGTTTAGGTCACCGCATTATAGGAAGGATGTGGAGGCGTTGGAGAGGGTGCAGAGGAGATTTACCAGGTTGCTGCCTGGATTAGAGCGTATGGAATATGAGGAGAGGCTTAAGGTGCTAGGGCTTTATTCACTGCAAAGGAGGAGGATGAGAGGAGACATGATAGAGGTATATAAAATATTGGGAGGAATAGATAGAGTAGACAGCCAGCGCCTCCTTCCCAGGGCACCAATGCTCAGGACGAGGGGGCATGGCTTTAAGGTTATGGGTGGGAGGTTCAGGGGAGATGTCAGGGGGAGGTTTTTCACCCAGAGAGTGGTTGGTGCATGGAATGCACTGCCTGGGGTGGTGGTGGAGGCAGATACATTGGACAGGTTCAAGGATTTGTTGGATAGGCACATGGAGGAATGTGAGATAGAGGGATATGCGGGAGGAAGGTGTTAGGTAGTGTGAGGGTGGTTTGATGGACGGCACAACATGGTTGGCCGAAGGGCCTGTTTTGTGCTGTATGGTTCTATGGTAACACCCCCATTTTACCCGTCCCCAAACCCGGACGGACAGAGTGGCACCTTGTACAAGACCTACGTAAGGTCAACGAGATAATGGAGCCACTACATCCCATGGTCCCGAATCCAGCTACCATTCTCAGCAGTATCCCCGCTGACTCTTGCGTTTTTACCATTGTGGATTTGCAGTATGCATTTTTCGCAATTCCTCTCTCTCCTGACTCGCAGTACCTGTTTGCTTTCACCTTCCAAGGTCAGCAATACACTTGGACGTGCCTCCCGCAAGGTCTTATACACTCCCCAACTATTTTTTCAAACGTTTTACATAATCAACTCCAAGGGTTGCACCTTTTTGATAAATCCACTGTTGTCCAGTATGTAGATGACCTTTTACTAGCAAGCCCCTTGGAACCCGCCAACATCGCGGACAAGAATAGACTACTTAACACGCTCCACTCTTGGGGATATGCAATACCTCCACAGAAAGTAAAACCAACCCAGCGCCAGGTAAAATTTCTGGGCACCCGCTTGAGTGCTACCGAGTGGCGGCTCACTCCCGAATGTATTCCACCCATCCTTGCTACCACACCGCCCACTACCCCAAAGGGTATGCACGCCTTCTTAGGTTTAGTAAATATCTGCAGACAGTGGCTACCTAACGTGGCGCTCCTTACTAAGCACCTCACACCCTTGGCCTCAAGCCAGTCTGTGGGACCCTTTGAACTTACCAAGGAACAAAGGGAGGCCTTAGATAGACTCAAACAGGCCCTTGCCAGTGCCCCGGCCCTGGGACACCCTTTGTATGATCGCCCATTTCAGCTCTTCGTGAATGTCCTAGAGGACTGCGCTACAGCCATCCTTACTCAAACCCATGGGGTTAGGAAAAGACCGGTGGCATACTACTCCACTAGGCTGGACACAGTTGCAAGGGGACTTCCACCATGCTCACAAATGCTTCCAGACATTTATTCCCTAGTAACAGCAGCCTCCAATATAACCCTGCAACAGGCAGTAGAGGTTTATTCCTCCCATACCGTAATGGCACTCTTAACTTCCTACCAGCTGCAACACCTTACCCAGGCCCGCTTAAACAGATACGAGGTAGCACTCCTGAATAACCCACTCCTTACTTTTGCTTACTGTACGACCATTAATCCTGCCACCTTCCTAGAGACCCCACCTGAGGATCTTGCGGACCCACCTCATGACTGTCTAATGCGTAACCACTTTTTGATTGCACCCCGTCCGGACCTTTCAGATAAGGCCATAGTGTCAGCCGACTTGAACCTGTACGTCGACGGTAGTGCCTACATTTCTGAACAGGGCACCCGCCTTAGTGGCTATGCCCTGGTAATCGACTCCCAGAGTGTGGAATCTGCATCTCTGCAGCCCCCAGTATCTGCCCAAAAAGCAGAACTCTTTGCCCTGACCGAGCTTGCATTTTAGCCAAGGACAAAATAGCTAACGTCTTCACTGACTCCCGCTATGCTTTTGGAGTTGCCCATGATTTTGGCCAACGCTGGGCACACAGGGCATTTCTGACCTCTACAGGTAGCCCCATACAGAATGCTGTTTATGTAAAGAACCTCCTCCAAGTCATCCTCCTCCCAAACAAATTTGCCATCATTAAATGCTGCGCTCACCTTTCAGATGCCTCCCTAATAACCAAGGGCAATAACAGGGCAGATACAGAAGCGAAATTGGCAGCACGCCAGGGGTCCAAAATCATTTCCACTATGGAAAAACAAGCAGTTCTTTGCAAGCCAAAGATAGCAACCCCAGGCACCATAGACATGGTCACTGTGCAGCACTTACAGGGAGATGCCCCTTACTCAGAAAAACAAATGTGGAAGGCGCACGGGTGTACGGACTCTGCGCTACACGGCCTCTGGGTTACTCCAGTCGGTCAAGTATGTATACCTGATTCTTTGTTACCAATGCTTATTGACTGCCTACATTCTGACACCCACCTTGGCAAGGAGGGAATGAGTAACATTTTATTACGTACCTAGTGGCACCCCAGATTAGAGGAAGCAGCACAAGGTAAAAGACGGTCGTGTTAGATATGCCAACAAACCAATGCTGGGAAAGGGGTGAAGTGCACCCCAGGCAAAACCCCCTTGCCAGGTGGTCCTTTTGAATGTATACAAATCGACTTTATTGAATTACCGCGTGTACATTGTTACAAGTACTGTCTCGTTATCGTTGATGTATTTAGTAGATGGATTGAAGCTTTTCCAACCACCAACAATAAGGCCTCAACGGTGGTAAAGTTATTGCTTACAGAAATTATACCAAGGTTTGGGGTACCCTGACGGATAAGTTCTGAAATGGCCCCCACTTCATTGGGGAAATAAATACAGAATTGTGCGAAGCACTGCATATCAGATGCAGTTCCACTGCATCTACCACCCTCAATCAGCGGGTGTAGCAGAGAGAGCTAACAGCACCGTTAAGAATAAACTAACCAAATTAGTGTCAGAGACAGGTCTAAACTGGTTGAAGGTTCTCCCCTTAGCATTATACCATATGAGAATCACCCCCCACTCAGCCAAAGAACCCCATGGGACGCCACCACCCAGCCCCAACCCCCCACACAGGTTGACCTTAATATCATGGGGGATGAACTACAACGGTATTTCAGACAACTTACATCCTCTTTAAAGTTTCTTCATTCACAGGTGGAGAGTGCCTTTAAACCACCTGAAGGGCAGAACATGGATATGACCTGGATATTGGAGACTCGGTACTGATACGGGATTGGGAGCGCCCTAAACTGGGACCTCGGTGGAAAGGCCCCTTCCAGATACTACTCCAGACACCAACAGCTGTGAATGTAAAAGGCCAGGAACGCTGGATTCATCCAAGTGACTGTAAACGATGGCCACCGGAGAAAAGATAATACTTTTCAAATTCGGACTCCTCACCATTACTAGTATTCTTGTGTGGGTGTTATAGGATAATTTACAAAATACATATGCAGCTACATGGGAATCGCACCGTTTGTTACCCCTTGGCAGAGTCAGTGGAAGGCCTTTTTGTAGCCACACCAAGCTGGAGCCCCAGTGTCCTCTTAAAGTATGAATTTTCAAAAACAAAGTGTGTTGGACAGATGGGAACTTACAGGAGGGTGCTGCCGGGTAAATGCTTGCAAGGAACAGCAGCAGGACCTAGTAGTACAGCCCACCACCAGTCCTTCTCCCACTGCTTCACCAGCATAGGGTGGGGTTGTGGGCTAGCGATTATACAGCATACTATGGCATGTGCCACTACTACTTGTACAGAGAGGAATTGCGGGTTTAAAGGGGGATGGTTTAGCTGTGAGTGTGCTGCCACTAGGTGTGCTACGTTACTTGCAGGAGAGCAATGGGTTTGTGGAGAAGGGAACGGGACCCACGTGAGAGTGTCTAATGTCTCTTCAGAATGGCTAACCAGGGAGAATTACCTGAGGGAGCATGGGAGAAAGTTTGCTGGGATCTCTTGGTATTCTCAAATGACCAGTCCACGGCAATCGGGTAATGTAACCTGCTACTGGGCTAAGGAAGGGTATGTGTTCCTCTTTAATGGCACTTACATCACAGCCTCCCCCACTCTGCCAGCCTGGTTTGCAATAGGAACGATCGGGCCGGTCACGGTCCCCTGCCCCCAGAAGGCTCATATCCGATGAAGACTTGCGGTGCGGTCAGTTAGTGAGGAGTTCTGTGAGGATTGGAGGGATCCTATGTCATTGGGATCTCCCTTAGCATCGTTAGGCCATGGATTCCTGAGTACTCTCTCTCTGGGGGGTTCGGTAGGAACTATAGCCGCAAAAAACCGGAACTACCTTATTTGTGGATTGGCTGCACTGGGAAACAGTACTATGGAGGGCCTGAAGGCGGTGAACCGGGAACTGGCAGAGCTTCGACTTTATGCCCAGCAGACCCGGTATGCTGTGGACTACCAGCTGGCTCAGCAAGGAGGAGTATGTGCTATAGTTGGGGACAAATGTATCACCAACGTGAGAGACGAGTCCTACAGCATCTCCCATGTCATTCAGGACATTCAGACGCAAGTAGATAGCTTTAGACAGGGATTTACAGGAGGGGCAAGTTGGTTGGGGTGGCTGCTAGGAGGGTCGTGGGAATCATACCTGCTGCATGGAGCTGTGGAACATCGTGATTATAATAGTATGCTGTGTGGTGCTGGCCTGTCTAAATACCTGTTGCAAGGTCCTTATTAATAAGCTCTCGGCCCCGTTCTCAGCGCCGCTCTTGTTTATCATGAAATGATAAAAAGGAGGGAATGAGGAAGTGAAGGGTTAAGAATTGCAACCATACCTATAACTGGCAAACAAAAATATATATATATGATTAATATTTCTTTAGCAAGGACTAGCAAACTGCTGACCCACTAGTTAGGTTAGAATGTTAAGTATGTTAACTGCCTTTGTTTCAGGTAACGGACCATTCCGATATGTCAGACAGTGGCGACACTGGGCATAGTGAACTTTGGTCTGAACAATGAAGGGTGATACCTGCCTTTGAAAGCCTTGATTATAACTCAATTATACTAAGACAAAAGGTGTGATAGCTGTCTCGGTATCTCTATAGCTTGACCGAAACTCGCGGCGCCGTTTGCATGGGATGTGCGTGAAAATTCCTGTATAAATGTCTGTCTGTCCTTTGTGCGGGGAGAACTCGGGAAGCGACTCTTAGTGAGTTCTGAAGAGAATTCTCCTAGCGGTGCACCGCTAATAACGGTATTTGTTCGAATCGACCTCGTGGCACTGTGTTATTTACAGCGGACAGAAGGGGACAATTGATTTCGGGACGACACAGGAAAGGTGTGATTACACTTGAGAGGGTGCAGAAAGGGTGTTGCCTGGATTGGAGGGCTTGAGCTTGCAGGAGAGATTGGATCGGCTGGGTCTGTTTTCCCTGGAGGGAAGGAGGCTGAGAGGTGACATAATGCAGGTGTATAACATTATGTGAGGCACTGATGGGGTACATAGCCAGTGTCTGTTGCCCATGGTAGGGGTGGTTAAAGCTCGAGGGCAGAGGTTTAAGGTGAGGGGGAGGAGGTTTAAAGGGGATCTGAGGGGGTCTTCATTTCACACAGAGAATAGTTGGTACCAGAGAAGGTGGTGGAGGCAGGAACACACAAGGTCTCTGTACTCAGCAACACTCCCCAGGACCCTGCCAGTCATTGTGTACATCCTGCTCTGGTTTAACTGCCCAAAATGGAGTCATAGATTTATACAGCATGGAAACAGGCCCTTTGGCCCAACACATCCATGCTGACCAAGTAGCCTATCTGGGCTAGTTCCATCTGCCTGCATTTAGCCCATATCCCTCTGAACCTTTTTTGATCCATGTACCTGTCCAAATGTGTTTTAAGTGTAATTGTACCCACCGCTACAGCTTCCTCCACAGACCCACCATCCTGTGTGTGGAAAACTGCCCCTCAGGTCCCTTTTACACGGCTCTCTTTTCACCTTAACTCTGGGTTAAGACTGCCCGACTCTTGTCTGTGTCCCTCATGATTTCTTCTACATGGTCACCCTGCAGCCCCAAATACTCCAGGGAAAACAGCTGCAGCCTCTCCCTGTAACTCCAGCCCTCCAGTCCCGGGAACATCCTTGGCTTTTCTGCACCCTCTCCAGCTGAAACACATCCTTTCTGTGGCTGGGTGACCAGAACTGCACACAATGCTCCCAGAGTTTTCTCACCAACATCTTGTGCAGCATGATATCCTGACGCTTGCACTCAGTGCCCTGAAGGCAAGTGTGCCCAACTCCTCCTTCACCACCTGGACTGCCTGTGTCAGCACTTTCAGTGAACCATGCACGGAGGTCTCTCTGTCCTGCAACAATATCTAGGCCCATGCCATGGTCCTGCCCTGTATTAACTTGCCAATATGCAACACTTTGCTCTTGTCTGAGCTAAATTCCATTAGTTATTCCCAAGTTTATCCATATCTTTGTGTAACCGTAATAATTTTGGAGTCATCTGTTAAATTATCATCCATATCGTTAATGTACATGCCAAACAACAGAAGAGCAGCTCCGGTCCCTGTGGTTCACCACTGGTCACAGACCTCCAGTCTGAAACAGCAGGGATGTGAGGATGCAATAGGAGCCACAGAGGGAGGAGAGCAGAGATGTCAGAGGGTCCCAGGGTCTGTTAGGTAAATAGAGGAACAGGGACACTCACTACTCACCAGCCTGCAGGAAGAGAAGAGGCCGATGCCCACAGTGGAGGAGCAGTCAGGCCCACAGACTCCACCAGTCAGGTCACAGATCCACATGGGAACGGCAGAGAGCGAAGAGCAGCCCGTCTGATCCAGTCGCCGCCTCCTCCATCTCTCTACATCTATCTGTAAACCACAGGAGAAGCCGATGGCATCACCCTTCACTGTTCTAACCCCAGCAGGTACAGACCTGCCCCGCTTCAGTTCAGCCCTTGACCTTAGGACCCTTTGTTTTAGATGGGAAGGAAACAAAAACCTATAGATGCGGGAAGCCCGGGACAGAGGCAGCCCCTGCTGGGAACCCTCAGCAGCTCAGGCAGCGTCTGTGGAGACAGAACCAGAGCTGAGACGCGGGGCTGAACCTCTGCTTCTCTCCCCGCAGATGCTGCCCGACCTGCCGGGTTTTGCCAGCAGCTGCTGCCCTGGTTTGCCCCCGGGAGCCCCTGTCGGCTGGTGTCAGAGGCGCTGACTGGAGGGAGCAGTTTCTCTGCAGCGGCCCTTTCAGCGCAGCTTCAGCCGGCTCAATGCTTCCCCTTCCCAGCCCATGGGATCTGATCCCGGGGGGGATAAACCCCCTGGCCCTGAAACCTCAGGCCGCCCCGCGGGGGCAGAGGCAACACTGGAAGCGCAGGCCCGCTGCGGCCTCCCCAGTGTCCGCCCCCCGCCCGGCCGCCCCCGGCTCCCTGCCCCTCGCTGCTCTTCCCTTCTCTGCCCGGCTACTGAAGGCGGCGACCCGAACGCCTCCTTCCCCACCCGCTCTCCCTTCAGTGCGGACCACCCCCGGGCACCGAGCACACGGGCGCCGCTGCGGCCAGGCCCCGGGGAGCTGCCGCCCCGCCGGGGGGGAAGCCTCACCCCCACCCCCGGGCCCAGGCCTCGCCGCCGCCCCGGCCGGCACATTGCTCAGCCGGTTTGCTGCCTGTCACGTGACGAGAGCGGCGGCCCGGGAGGAGGGGCGGAGTGAGCTGTCAATCAGAGGAGCGGCTGGGATCCCTGCCAGTGTTTCAAATATATTACTGGAATTTTCCTGAAGAAAAGAGCTTCAGACAGAGGCATTTCGATGCAAAGTCCTTATCTGTGCAAGGGAAATAGAAATTGTAACCGAGGGAGAAAATTATATAAAAACGAACAAAATACGAGAAGGAATCTAAGATACAGCTCGGCAGAAATGTGATAAAATAAATAGTAACCATTTATCCTGAGATTTCTTTCCAAAAAAAACATTTAGAAAGTGGCTGCAGGTGCTATGCAGACTGAGTCTGAAGGGTTACTAATGATAGAGGCCTAACCGGTCCATGTCGACCAAGATGCCTTTCTAACATTGTCCCATTTGGCCCTTATCCCTCTAACCCTTCCCTGTCCATACACCCGTCCAGGTGACGCTCAAATGCTGTTACTGTACCAGTCTCAACCATCTCCTTGGGAACACCCTTAACAGTGTTGATGTACAGAGGGATCTTGGGGTCCAAGTCCACAGCCCCCAAAAAGTGGCTGCACAGGTTGATTGGATGGTAAAGAAGGTGAACGGCGTGCTTACCTTGATCAGTCGAGACACTGAGTTCAAGAGCTGGGAAGTTATGTTGCAGCTTTATAAAACTCTGGTGGGGCCACATCTGAAGTATTGCATTCAGTTCTGGTTGTCCCATTATAGGAAAAATGTGGAGGCTTTGCAGAGGGTGCAGAATAGGTTTCCAAGCATGCTGCCTGGATTAGAGGGCATGAGCCAGAAGGAGAGGTTGGACAAACTTGGATTGTTTTCTCTGGAGTGGCAGTAGCTGGGAGCAGACCTGATAAAGGTTGAGGAGATTGTGAGATGCAAAGATAAAGTAGACAGCAGGGATGATTTTTTTCTCACAGGCTGAAATATCTAAGACCGGAGGACATGCATTCAAAGCTGAGAGGGGGTATGTTTAAAGGAGATGTGCAGGGCGAGATTTTTTCTTACACAGAGAGTGGTGGGTGCCTGGAATGCGCTATCAGGGGTGGTAGTGGAGGTAAATATGATAGAGGCGCTTGAGAGTCACGTGGATGTGCAGGGAATGGAGGGGAATGGACATTGTGTAAGTAGAAATGATTCGAGTAGTTAGGCATTTCATTACCAGCTTAACCAGTTCAGCCCAACATTGTGGGTGAAGGGCCTGTTGCTGGGTTGTACTGTTCTACGGTAATAAATCAGGTGCAAGTCCATGATGAGTCATAGAGTAAAACAGCACGGAAACAGGCCCTTCAGCCCAACTGGTCCATGCCAACCACAGCAGCAGCCTGCTAGACCCAGCTGCCTGAGTTCAGCCCATAACCCCCCAAGTCCCTCCCCTTCATGTACTAGTCCAAATGCCTATGAAATGTTGCAGTTGTACCTGCCTCGACCACTTCATCTGGCAGCTCATTCCAGGCCATCACTGCTCTCTGTTTAAAGCAGTTACTGCTCAGGTCTTTATTAAATCTCCTCCTTCTTACCTTGTATCTGTGTCCTCTGTTTCTGGATTCTGCAACCCTGGGGAAAAGACTATGACCATCCACCCTATCAATACCCCTCATGATTTTAGAAACTTCTATGAGGTCACCCCTCATCCTCCTGCACTCCAAGGAATAAAGATCCAGTATGGCCAACCTCTCCCTATAACTCAGGCCCTCCAGTCAGTCAGCATGAATTTCTTCTGCACCCTCACCAGCTTGACAACATCTTTCCTATAACAGGGTGACCAAAACTGTGCACAATACTCCAAGTGCGGCCTTTTCATCGACTTACATAACTGCAACATAATGTCCCCACTCCGAAACTCGATGCCCTGAATTGCAAACACCAGCGTGTTAAATGGCTTCTTCACCACCCTGTCCACTGCTGTGGCCACTTTCAGCGAACTGTGCACGTACTCCCAGCTCCCTCTGTCCACACACTCCTCGGTGCCCTGCCATTCACTGTACATCCCACCGGGTCTGACGGTCCACAATGATTCAGCTCACACTTTTCTAACCGTCAACCATCACCCTCTGCTTCCCATCATCGAGACAATTCTGAATTCATGGTAGATGAAGAGATGGAAAGTTCACCTTGATCATACAAGAGGTCCATCCAAGAGTCTTACAGCAGCGAAGAGAAGTTGTCCTTGAGCCAGGTGATACATGTTCCCAATACTTTCTATCTTCTGCCTGATGGAAGGGGGGGGGTGGGAGAAGGGAGAATGACCGGGGTGGGAGGTGCTTTGATTATGTCAGCTGCTTTCCGGTGGCAGCGGGACACGTAGACAGAGTCAATGGAGGGGAGGCTGATTTCCCTGATAGACTGGGCTGTGTTCACAAAGTCCTTCTCTGGTTTGACTTCACGAACTGCAACAGCTCACACTGATCTGGATTGAATGACATTTACCATTGCTCAGCCGACTTCCCCAGCTGACCAAGACCCCCCTGTAATGTTTGATAACCCTCCTCACTCTCCACCCCACCACCTGGTTCAGTGACATCTGCAAACTGACCAACCACGGCTCCTACATTCTCATCCAAATCGTTCATATAATGATGAACAACAGTGGACCCAGCACCGATCCCTGTGACCCGCCACTGGTCACAGGCCTCCAGTCCTAAAAACAACCTTCCACCGTCTCCCTCTGCCTCCCACAATCAAGGCAGTTCTGTATCCACTGAGCGACCTCCCCCTGGTCTCCGCATGATCTAACCTTCCAGACTATACCTCCATGGGAGACCTCGTATAATGTATGTGTCATTTCTGGTGGATGATGTGTCTCTGATGCTGTGTGCCTGGGATGCTGCTGGAAGGGACGTTATCATCGCACCTGTGCGGACATGGGCTTGTCGACATTATAATAAACTCGACTTTGACTTTGATTTTTTTTGTCAAAGGCCTCGCTAAAGTCCATACAGACAACATCCCCCGCCCTGTCCTCATCAATCCTCTTGGTTCCCTCGTCATAAAACTGGAACAGTTCTGTGAGATTAACCGGGGAATTGAAGAGAAAAGTCAGGAGGTTTGGTGTCGATTATACAGAATATTGTTGATCACACAGCGGGAGCCTGTGAACGATGTTGGTCTCCTGTTTAAACTGAAAGTGCAGTCCCCGTAAGGAAGAGGTGAGGCCAACCCCAATCCCGGGATCAGAGACCGTGAGGAGCGTCGGACTCGGAGTGTTTAACAGTCACTGAGCTGGGAAACTACAAGTAACCCCCGGGAATCGGCAGCACAGGTGGAGCGGAGAGGGAAACCTGTCCTGGGAACTGTGCATCGGGCCCACAGTTTGTGCTGTGAAGGTGCAGATGTGAACATTGTGTCAGAGAGAGTGTTAAAGGGAGGGCGGTTTAGACTGGTGTCACTGTGTTTGTTTGTAGGTCCGATCACATCGCCGGATTTCCCAGTCGCTCCAGTAGAAAATGAAAAGATTTCCCTGTCACGGGATCGCCCCTCTCCCCAGTTCAGTCCTGAAGTGGGAATTAGCCGCAAAGTTTTAGTTGGTTTCAATATTTCAGTGGAAAAGCAGGGAACATGTCAGCGACCGGGGAGAGAACGCGGGCAGTGCAGCAATGAAACGGGAATTAATGGAAAGCGCCGCCTTTAATTCGGATCAAACTTTCTTTACAGCAAACATTCCGGCCTCAGACACTGAGCGGGACCAGTCTGGGTCTCCGGGGTATCCGACTTTAATTGGAATCGGACGCCCCGTCCGCTCGCTGCCTTTAAGTTGCTCTGTGCCTCCGCCCCTCGCTTCATTTCTCACTCAGTTCCGAGTGTCAGAGAGAGTTTGTGCAGAGTCGCCGACATGACCGAAACCGCAGCCGCCGAAGCGGCTCCTCCAGCCGCGAACGCCGCCCAAACCAAGGCTCCCAAGAAGAAGAAGGCGGCCGCCCGGAACAAGGCAGCCGGTCCCACGCTGGGGGAACAGATCGACCAGATAGTGGCGGGTTGTCCCAATAAGAGGGGAATGTCGGCGATCGCCATCAAGAAGGCTCTGGCCACCAGAGGCGTCGATATAGCGAAGCGCGGCGCCCAGATCAGGTTCAGCATCAAGAGGAAAGTGGAAACAGGCTCCCTGCTTCAGACCGGGGCGTGGGCTTCTCCGACTCCTTCAAGGCCCCTAAGGAGAAAAGTTCATTGAAATTGGTGAATAAAGCAAAGAAAGCAGCCGCCAAGAAAGTAGTGAAGAATAAACCAGCAATCAAAAAGAAGGCGTCTAATAAATCTGTCGCCCGGAAAGTTGGGGCCAAGCAGTCTCCCACCAAGAAACAAGGGCCCAGGAAACCAGCGGCTAAAACAGCGGCGGAGAAGAAACCAGAGGCCAAGAAGACGCCGCTGTAGAAGGCCAAGAGCCCGAGGAAGGTCGCAGCCCCAAAGGAGAAGGTGGTCAAGAAATCGGCAAAAAACAAACCGAAAGCAGCGAAACCCAAGAAGGCAGCGGGCAAAAAGAAGTGAATTAAAAAGCGCAACTTGTAAAGACCTGAACCCAACGGCTCTTCTCAGAGCCACCCACATCTCTCGGGAAAGAGCTGATCCCGAATCATGGGATTCCTGTCCCGGGACTCGGCTCAGATTTCAGGGGGAAACCACTTCCACAAAACCCGGGATCCCCGGTACCTCGCGGACATTCGGTGCCCCCGTCCCGTCCCCAGTGTCTCAAGTAAAACACAGAATCGAATGTCCGGGCTGAGCGTCACCCCGGAGTGGGGATGTTTTCAATGCCGTAAGCTTCTCACAGGTGCCGGGAGAGAGCGTCTGTGAGACGGTAACACTGGTTGAGATTCCCCGCCTCACAGCCCAAAGCCCAAAACAGGAGGCTCCCCAATTACTCCGAGTGAACCTCACTAAACTGCAGAACCGTCTGGGCGCAGTGGTTTGGGGAGAGGCTACAGTCTCTGGGGATGGACTGGAAGGAGAAGAAACAAGTTGTTAATTAATTTATTCGGTGATATTACTGACTGATCTTTAGTGTGGAACCCGCGCGATTAAAAATGTACCCAGCGATGTGTTTCGTTTCTTTTGTCGACTAACAGCTGTAAATTGGCGGTTGTGGAAAAGTGGGGGCGGAGCTGGAAGATGCGAGGCCGCTCTCTGCTGTGTCTGTCCCTCTGACTCTGTCCCCTCCCCTCCCCGCCTCTCTCTCTCTCTCTCTCTCTCGCTCTCTCTGCGCCTTTCTCGGGCAGGTCGGGGCGCTGCGTATAAAAGGAGACAGCAACAGTCGGTGTGTCATTGAGCAGCGACTTGAGTGAAGCAGCATCATGTCTGGCAGAGGGAAAGGAGGCAAAGGACTGGGCAAAGGCGGCGCCAAGCGGCACCGTAAAGTGCTCCGTGATAACATCCAGGGCATCACCAAACCAGCCATCCGGCGCCTGGCTCGGCGTGGCGGCGTCAAGCGCATCTCGGGGTTGATCTACGAGGAGACCCGTGGGGTACTGAAGGTTTTCCTGGAGAATGTGATCAGGGACGCGGTCACCTACACCGAGCACGCCAAGCGCAAGACTGTGACTGCCATGGATGTGGTGTACGCTCTGAAACGCCAGGGCCGCACTCTCTATGGCTTCGGCGGCTGAAGAACTCGCCCCTTTCTCCCGAGCACAACACAAAGGCTCTTCTCAGAGCCACCCACCGCCTCACAGAGGGAGCAGTGTCCCGGCAGCATGAGTCGATGGAAACTTTAATTATTTGATTTTGATCGCAGCAATTGTAGATAAATTGACGGTTCAATATAAACTTCACGGTAGATTCCTTGATCATTTTAAACTGCAACTGCGGCTCGTTCTTCCTGTCGGTGATTCCTACAAAGCCCTTTGTGAATGCAGTAAATTTAATATTGGTCCCGATCCTCTTCCCTTGTTCTCCGTCTTCCGCAGAACTGAATTCCGTCAGTCGGGAAGCAATTAAGTAAATGTGCTGTCACAAACCAGCAACAAAAGAAACACACTGAGCATGATTTGGTGTTAAAAACTATTTTATTAATCACTACTTATGATAATACGTAAAATAAAAGTAAAAATGTTAGTATGTTAGAATTCAAAAATGTTAAACCTCGAACGTTAACCCCAAAACTAAACTCTTCGTGTGTGTGTGTGACAAAGTCCAAAACTCCCAGTTCCTGAATGGTTCTTAAAGTTCAGTTCCGCAAGCCATAAGGTGAAACATGAGCAACGGCTTCTTCAACAACCACCGTTGTCTGAAGATAAGATGTAGATGTAGAAAAACATAGAGAGAGTACATACGAAATCCAAATGTTCCACGATGGAACCCAAACGACACTTCAGTGTTTACTCGGTAGTGACTTCCTCAACCCGAAAAGCATCCGAACCGTGGTCGTCCACACAAAAATACCTGTTTCCTTCTACAGGTCAGCAACAAAGTGAACTCCACCGGATTACTTCCAACTTCCATACATGGATTTCTATGGCAAACACAGTTATTGTTTCTCATCCATCGATAGAGAAAACAAGCAGGCTGGTGTCTCTCTCCCTTCTCTCTCTCTCTCTCTCTCTCCTTCTTCTTCTGCCTTCTTCAACCACGTCATTACGTCCTTTACCTTCTATTGACGTAAGCACGCCCCACACACACATACACACACACTCTCTATCTTAAAGGGACTTTCACTGAGTCCGTAACAGTGCTGCAGACATTCTGATTCTGCTGATTCAGGAAAATAAAGTTTACATCAGGAACATAATTGAAGGTGAAATTTATTGCATTCTTGTGACAATGAATTGTAAGAAACTTTCCCTCAAGCGCTGTTCCTGGTTGCTCTGAAATTGGCGGGCGATTTCAATTTGTACAGGTAGCCATTCGTACTGCAATCTGATTGGCTCTCGTCCGACCCCCGGTCAGCAGTTTCCGTATTTGGTCACCACCCCCCGCCACAACACCCACCCCCCCGCACGCCCCCTCCCCCTCCGCCGGCCCGCAGGGAACAGCAGCCAATCGCAGTGCTGCGACTCTATCATAGACAACTCCCCTCTAGCCAATCAGAGGCTGCGGGGCGGACCTTCACCAACCCTTTAAAATCCGGTCCCGGAGTCGGCTCCGTCTTTCCAGTCCCCGTATTTCAGGCTTTTGCAACTTTCTGCGGCTGTTGAAGGAGAATGGCCCGGACCAAACAGACAGCGCGCAAATCGACCGGAGGGAAAGCTCCCCGCAAACAGCTGGCTACCAAAGCGGCGCGGAAGAGCGCTCCAGCCACGGGCGGAGTGAAGAAGCCCCATCGCTACAGGCCCGGTACCGTGGCTCTGAGGGAGATCCGGCGCTACCAGAAATCCACCGAGCTGCTCATCCGCAAACTGCCCTTCCAGCGCCTGGTGCGGGAGATCGCTCAGGACTTCAAGACAGACCTACGCTTCCAGAGCTCGGCCGTCATGGCCCTGCAGGAGGCCAGCGAGGCTTACCTGGTGGGGCTCTTTGAGGACACCAATCTGTGCGCCATCCACGCCAAGCGAGTCACCATCATGCCCAAAGACATCCAGCTGGCCCGCCGCATCCGCGGGGAGCGCGCCTGAACCCGGCCTCGACACCAACCACCACAAAAGGCTCTTTTAAGAGCCACCAACACGGCAGAGGAAAGAGCTGTATTCTCCTGTTCACTCCTGTAAAATTAGCGTCTCATCATACCCCTCTGATTTTGTGGGACCTTTGGACAAGTGTGTTCAATGGACATCCCGGCCTTGCACTCGGTTATAACATGCACACAGGTCACGTCCCTCCACATCAACCCCCGAGAATCATTTATTCTCCGCCGTCAGATGAACAGTAGCGCGGAGACTGGAGCTTCACCCTCTCCCTCCCTGTCAGTGTGTCCCCTGGTCAGACATTTCTCCCTCACACCTGCCGGTACAGCCGCTTATTGTGGCAAGGTTGTCGCCTGTTTGCGGTTGTTGCTATTTTACTTGCTGTGGAGAATAGGGTTTAGTAATTGTACTTTCCTTTTTTTTAACGGCTTTGAGTCCCATTTCTACATGGGTTCATGATAAGTTCACGGGGACACAGGAGACTGAGATGCTGGAATCACGGTCCTTTCCCAGAGCGACATTTTCACATTGCAGTGTCGGCTGAAACCGCGGTTTGTGAAGAGCGACCGGTTCATACTCTGGTACCGTTTATATGCACAGACCGATCACTAATATAGACCGGGAAGGCTTTTTTACATAAGACATAGGAGAAGGGGTTCGTCATCTTGCCCTGGTCTTTGTTTTTGGAGGTCAAATTATCAGAACTGTTAAAATCAGAGATCTGAATCACTCTAGGTCTGTATTGTAAATTATTATTGGTCACATTCATGAGTTAATGTATGTGTTTGCAGACTACGGTTAATTACTTTTTGGCGGGCATTTCAAATTTCAGAGGACTAACAGTTATTTTCCGCGCTTCTCCCGCTGCCCTCTGTTCATTGGTGAATAAGGCCGCCCTCTGATTGGGCTATTCCACATTAGGCCCTGTTCCACCAATCAGAAGCGCCCCATTTCATTCCCCCAGAAGGGACAAGAATGGCGAGTGCGGGAGGATTCCCTCATTCTCTGGGAAACAATTTGTTAGATTGTGGAAATGTCTGGACGGGGAAAAGGCAGCGGCAAAGCTCGGTCCAAGGCCAAGTCTCGCTCGTCCCGGGCCGGACTGCAGTTCCCCGTGGGCCGTGTTCACAGGCTCCTGAGAAAGGGCAACTATGCTGAGCGGGTGGGTGCCGGAACCCCGGTCTATCTGGCTGCTGTGCTCGAGTATCTGATGGCTGAAATCCTGGAGCTGGCCGGCAACGCGGCCCGGGACAACACGAAGACCCGTATCATCCCCAGACACCTGCAGTTGGCCGTCCGCAACGACGAGGAGCTCCACAAGCTGCGGGGAGGGGTGACCATCGATCAGGGCGGGGTGCTGCCCAATATCCAGGCCGTGCTGTTGCCCAAAAAAACCGGCGGCGCCAGCAAATGAAGCGACAGAAAGTGAACGCAGTGACCCAAAGGCTCTTTTCAGAGCCACCCATTGTGTCTGTGGAAGGGCTGAGCAGCGGTTGGGGCGAGCGTGGGGGATTTCCATTCAGTGCAACCGGCCTGTGTATCTGCCACAACCGCGACAGCGCCCAGCGCTGTCTGTCTGGAGTAACTTCAACTTTTTCCCCCTTCACCATCATGTTCCTCCAGCTCGCGAATTAAACCAATATCTGTCTGCACACAAAGCGATTCCCCTCCCCACCAGTTGAACGGAGCTCTCTCCCAGCTGAGAGACAGCGGGTTCACTGGGCCCGGAGTGGGGAAACAGGGAACTTCATAAAGGCCGCCACTTCTAGAGTCCCGACCCACAGAGAGGCAGTTTAAATCTCCAGCCATTAGTATCACAACCCCGCTCTTCCTGACCTGATGCCGCCCAGTCTGTGTTCCACAGTGCGGTTTGACTCTGGACTTTACCGGTGTGTAACAGGCGGGGACACCGCCCCGCTCACTGATTCCTGAACAAATCCCACCACCAACAGTACAACCGGTGACCAAGAGGTGCTAACATTTGCATCCTAACATTTGTCTAAAAACCCCCACTTACCCCTCCAGAATTGTCAATAATTTGCTGAAAATCTTGTCCACCGGAGTCTCTGAAATATAATCGAACATTGTGGGAATAAAAGAGTTAACATTTCAGGCCAATGGACATCACATCAGATCTCCGGGTCACTGCTCCCTCTGTGAGGCGGTGGGTGGCTCTGAGAAGAGCCTTTGTGTTGTGCTCGGGAGAAAGGGGCGAGTTCTTCAGCCGCAGAAGCCATAGAGAGTCCTGCCCTGGCGTTTCAGAGCGTACACCACATCCATAGCAGTCACAGTCTTGCGCTTGGCGTGCTTGGTGGAGGTGACCGCGTCCCTGATCACATTCTCCAGGAAAACCTTCAGTACCCCGCGGGTCTCCTCGTAGATCAGCCCCGAGATGTGCTTGACGCCGCCACGCCGAGCCAGGCGCCGGATGGCTGGTTTGGTGATGCCCTGGATGTTATCACGGAGCACTTTACGGTGCCGCTTGGCACCGGTGATCCCAGCTGCGCTCCCGGTGACTTCTACAGTGCAGCTGAAGTTGTGGCGAGGGAGCTGGTGCAGGAGGGAGGGCTTCAGGTACAGGGATCATTGACCTCTCTTCCAGGGCAGGTGGGACCGGGACAAGGAGGTCGGGTTCCACCTAAACTGGAGGGGAACCAATGTCCTTACAGGGAGGTTCACTGGCGCTACTCAGGAGGGTTTAACCCAGAGTGGAAGGGGTTGGGGACCAGAGCAGCAGGTCAGCAGGTGGGGGGGGGGGGGGGGGGGGGACTGAGGGGAAGGTCGGGATTGGGAACAGTGAGGCTGATGGGGAAGACGGGCAGGGCCGGGTAAATGATCACTGTAGGACTGAGGGGCTGAAGTGTGTGTGTTTCAGTGGGACATTCTGGGTAAGGCAAACGGCCTCAGAGCCTGGATCAGTGCAGAGAACTATGATGCTGTGACCAGTACAGAGACCTGGTTGTGATAGGGATGGGACTGGCGGCTCAAGGTCCCAGGGTGTCGATGTTTCAGACGTGACCGAGAGCGAGGTAGAAGAGGTGGAGGAGGTGCATCAGTGATCAGGGCGAGTGTGACAGCTGCACGCAGAGAAGACAGACTGGAGGGCTCACCCACTGAGGTAATGTGGGCAGAGCTCAGGGGTAAGGAAGGTGCTTTCATTCTGATGGGATCGTACTATCTTTCTCCCAACAGCCAGCGGAACAGTGAGGCACAGATATGTGGGCAAGTTATGGGCAGATGCAGAAGCTTGTCACAGTGAGAGATTTTAACTTCCCCAATAAGTCACCAAGACTTACCTGACGCAAGAGGCTTCAGTGTTGCAGAATATGTTCAGTGCATCCCAGAGGGTTTCTTCAAACAATCTCAAGTTAGATCACTAGAGGACAGACCATACTGGACCTTGTATTGGGAAATGAGCCTGGCCAAGTGGGATTTCAGTGGGCAGCATTTTGGGAAGCGTGATTGCAACCCCTTATGGTTTCAGACGCATGAGTAAGGATCAGTCTGGACCTCAGTGGAGGAGGGGGAGGGCAAGTTACAACATCATTAGGCAGGTGCTGGGGTTCACATTGGGAGCAGCTGTTGGTGGGCGAGTCCACATCTAGCATGTGGGAGTCGATTAAAGTCCGGCTGATGGGAATTCAGGACCGATGTTCCAGTCATGGGGAAAGACAAGAGGAGCAATGTTTGGAAACCTTGGATGATGAGAGATGTTGGGAATTTAGTCAAGAAGAGAAAGGAAGCAGATTTAAGGTGCAGGAATCTGAAATCAGACATGGCCTGACAGGAATACAAAGGAAGCAGGAGAGAAGTCTTGCAGGGAATTAGAAGGGTGAAAGGAGCCATGAAATATCCTTGGTGAGTAGAATTAAGGGAAATCCAAGGGCATTTTATACACACATTAAAACAAGATGGTTGTTGTGGCGAGTGTTGGACCTCTCAAGATTAAAGGAAGGAATTTATGCCTGGAGCCAGAGGATGTGGACGAGTGCTTCACATCGGTGTTCACCAAGGAGAAGGACATGGGGGATGGTGGAGCAGTGTGGGGAACGCTGATAACCTCGGGCATGTTGAGATCACAGAGGTGGGACTGGGTTTTTCCCAGGGCAGAAATATTATATACCCGAGGGCACAGCTTTAAGTTTAAATGAGAGGTGGGGGGTAAGACTTTGTTTATACAGAGAGTGGCGGGTGCCTGGAATATGCTGCCTGGGGTAGTGGTGGTGGAAGCAGGTATGATAGCAGCATTTCTAAGGCATTTCGACAGTCCCAAGAATGTGCAGGGGATGGAGGGAAATAGATCGTGCACAAGGAGATCGGTGGAGTTTAGTTCAGCATCGTGGCTGGTACAGACATTGTGGGCCAAAGGGCCTGCTTCTGTGCTGTACTGTTCCATATTGTACAGTGACGACTGTGTTTGATCCAACGGCTGTTGCAGGGACATGGTTGTAGGGTGACCGGGACTGGGAACTCAATATTCCAGGATGTTCAGTGTGCTACAGGAACGGGCAAAAGGGAAAGGAGGAGTGCACCTTGTTCTCCACGTGGTGGTGAGGGGGGTGTATGTGTAGGGGCCGTGATGGGGAATCGATTTGTGGGGAAATGAACTGCAGGGGAAAGAAGGCGTGGGTGGGAGTGGTCTCTGCACCCCCAGGTGTTGCCTCTTGATGGGATAGAGCACAAATGGGGAAATATCAAAGGGAGGGAAGAAGGGAACGGTGACTGTCATCTGTGTATTGATTAAACTCATCAAACTGGCAAGGTGCCGTGGAAGAGGAATGTGTGGAGTGGGCAGGGACTGTTCCTCACAGCAGTGTGTTACACAACCTACCCAGGGACAGGACATGTTAGATGTGGGTCTGTGTAATGAGGTGGGATCAATGAGAGATCCTGTGGTGCAGGATCCCTGAGGAAGAAGTGATCACAACGTGGGAGAATTCCAGACACAGTGTGAGGGTGAACACCCGGCTCCAGAACCTGAATAAGGGCAGTTCCACAGGCGTGAGGGTGGAGCTGTCTGGGGTGGACGGGGTAAATAGGCTCAGGGACAGGACAGTGGGTGAGCAGTGACAGATGTTTAAACAGCTGGGTCAGAACGCTCAGCAGACACTGATCCCAATTAGACAGAAGGAGCCAGGAGAAGGATGAACCTTCTGTGGTCAACAAAGGAGGTCAAGGGAAATATTAAATCAGAGGCACATTAAATGGCAGGGGCTGGTGGTGGACCAGAGCACTGGGGAGTTTTCAGGAACCAGCGACAAGCGACTCAAAAGCTAAAACTAACAAGGAAATGGCAGTTAGGTTAACTCAACAATTAGATCAGTGCTCACAGTGGGGACACAGAAAACATCCCAAAGCTACCTGATGGGTGACATTTCAACACTGTGCAATAATCTGTAACAATCCCATCACGAGGTGAAAAACTAATGGGACTAAAAGCAAACATCACCAGGTCCCAACGACCTGCACTCAAGGGTTTAAAGGAAGTGGCTGGAGAGAAAGTGGAGGCATTCGTTTAAGTTTTCAGAACTCACTGTGTTCCAGGAAGGTCCCAGCGGGTTGGGAAACCACAGATGTGACCCCATTGTTGGAGAGGGGTGGAAGACAAAAAGCAGGGAACTGTGGTCCTGTTAGCGTCACATCTGTTGTTGGCACCGTGCTGGAGTTTGGGATCAATGGGGAAATAACAAGTCATTTAGAAAAGTTTAATGTCTTCAAACCAAGTCCACAGAGTCACACAGCACGGGAACAGTCCCTTCGGCCCATCTGCTCCATGCCGACCAATATTCACATCTAAACCAGTCCCATTTGCCTGCATTTGGCCCGTATCCCTCTGAGCCTTTCCCATCCATGGACCTGTCCAAGTCGGTTTTAAATGTTGTTAATGTACCTGCCTCAACCACTTCCTCTGGCAGCTCATTCCATGTACTGACCACCCTCTGGGTTAAAATATAGCCCATCAGGTGCCCATTAAATCTCTCCCATCTCAGCTTCAACCTGGGCCCTCTAGTTCTTGATAACCCAGCCCTGGTGAAAAGCCTGTGCACCTTGACCCGATCACTGCCCCTCATTATTTTATACACTTCTGTAATATCATCACTCACTCTCCTCCGCTCCAAGGAAAATAGTGCCAATCTGCTCAACCTCTCTTCATCGCTCACTCCCTCGAGTCCCAGCAATATCCTCAAATGCCCTCTGCACTCTTTCCAGCTTAATGGCATCTTTCCTATAGCAGGGTGATTGACACTGTGCATGATATTCCAAATGAAGCCAAACCAACGTCTTGTAGAACTGCAACATAACATCCCAGTGTCTATACTCAGTGCCCTCACTGATGAAGGCCAGCATGCCAAAAGCCTTCTTCACCACCCTGTTGACCAGTGACCCGGTTTGCGACCCTGTCACCTGGTTTGGTGAAGGGAAACACATCTTTGACAAATATGCCGGAGTTGTTTGAGACATTAGAAGGGAACCTGTAGATGTTCCCTTCTGTAGATAGTGCTCTTTGAGGAGGTGCCCAGACAGTTTGATGAGGGTAGTGCAGTAGATGTGGTCTACATGGATTTTAGTAAGGCATTTAACAAGGTTCCACATGGTAGGCTTCATCAGAAGGTCAGAGGGCATGGCATCCAGGGGTTCTTGGCCCTGTGGATTCAGAATTGGCTTTCCTGTAGAAAGCATAGTGTTGTGGTGGAGGGAGTGCATTCATATTGGATGGCTGTGACTAGCAGTGTCCCACAAGTATCAGTTCTGGGACATCTGCTTTCCGTGAATTTTATTAATGACTTGGATGAGGGGGTAGAAGGGTGGGTTGGCAAGTTTGCAGATGACACGAAGGTTGGTGGTGTTGTGGATAGTGTGGAGGATTGTCAAAGATTGCAGAGGAATATTGATAGGATGCAGAGCTGGCCTGAGAAGTGGCAGATGGAGTCCAATCTGGAGAAGTGTGAGGTGGTACACTTTGGAAGGACAAACTACAAGGCAGAGTACGAAGTTAATGGCGGGATTCTTGGCAGTGTGGAGGAGCAGAGGGATCTGGGGTTCATATCCACAGATCACTGAAAGTTGCGTCACAGGTGGATAGGGTAGTTAAGAAAGCTTCTGGGGTGTTAGCTTTCATAAGTCAAGGGATCGAGTTTAACAGCCGTGAGGTAATGATGCAGCTTGACAAAACTCTGGTTGGACCACACTTCGAGTACCGTGTCCAGTTCTGGTCGCCTTATTATAGGAAGAATGTGGAAGTGTTGGAAAGGGTGCAGAGGAGATTTACCAGGATGCTGCCTGGTTTGGAGACGTGGATTATGAGGAGAGACTAAGGGAGCTAGGGAGAGGAGGAGGATGAGAGGAGACATGATAGAGGTGTACAAAATATTAAGAGGAATAGATGGAGTGGACAGCCAGCACCTCTTTCCCAGGGCACCAATACTTAATACAAGAGGGCATGGCTTTAAAGTAATGGGTGGGAAGTTCAAGGGAGGTATCAGAGGGAGGTCTTTCACCCAGAGAGTGGTTGGGGCATGGAATGCGCTGCCTGGGGTGGTGCTGGAGGCAGGTACATTGGTGAAATTCAAGAGATTACTAGTTAAGCACATGGAAGAATTTAAACAGAGGGATATGTGGAAGGAAGGGGCTCGGCGAGGTTTAAAGTTTGGCACACCATTGTGGGCCGAAGGCCCTGTATTGTTCTATGTGGTGTGTTTGAATTTTCAGGAAGGCATTTGACAAGGTGCCACATAAAAGGCTGGTGCACAAGACCAGAGCTCACACTACTAGGGGAAGTGTGTTAACATGAGATGAAGACTGGTTATCACACAGACACAGAATAAACAGGTCTGTTTCAGGCTGGGAGGATGTAACCAGTGGAGTGTCCCAAGGATCAGTTCTGGGCCCTCAATTATTCACTATCAATATGTATCACCTGGAGGAGGGGCAGAGGGTGAGGTGTCCACGTCTGTCAGTTACAGGGAAACAGGTGGGAGGGCAGGTTGTGGTGGGGACATCTGGTCTCTGCGACAGGGTACAGAGAGGTTGGGTGTGTGGGAGAACACTTGGTCAGTGGAGTTTAATGTGGGTAAGTGTGAGGCCATGCACAGTGGCAGGTGGTATCACAGGGCAGACTGTTATTTACGTGGAGAGAAGTTGCAGATGGGTGAAATAGAGAGGGGTACAGGGGTTGTCCTGCACAAGCTACAATGAAAATAACAGACAGGTGCAGCAGATGGTTCGGTAGGTAACTGGCACGTTGACATTTATTGCTGGGTGGTTGCTGCAGAGAAACAGAGAAGTGTTGTTACAGTGGTCAGGACACACACTGGGAGGGTCCTAGGGAGCGTCAGTGAACAGTGAGACCTTGGGGTACAGGGACATAGTTCCCTGAAAGTGAAGACACAGGTATACAGGGTGGTGAGGAAGGTGCCTGTAATGCTTGTCTTCATTGACCGACGCATTGAGAGGAGTTGTAAGTTACAGTTGTACAAATTGTTAATGAGGCCGCACTTGGAGCACTGTGAGCAGTTCTGGTCACCACACTGTGGGACGGATGTGATTCAGCTGGAGAGGGTATAGAAACTATTCACAGGGACGTTGCCAGGACTGGAGGTACAAGGAGAGGTTAGATGGGCTGGGACTGTTTTCCTGGGAGTGAAGGGGGCTGAGGGGAGATGCATAAAAAAATAGATATCGTGGACAGTCAGAATCTGTCTCCTAGGGTGGAAATATCACATACTAGAAGCACAGCTTTAAGGTAAGAGGGGGAAAGTTTAATTGAGATGTGTGGGGCAAGTTTTTTAATACACAGAATAGCGGTAGCATGGAATGGGCAGCCATGGGGAGTGCTGGAAGCAGATATTACAGTGGTGTTTAAGAGGCTATTAGATAGACACATGAATATACAGGGATGGAGGGACATGGATCACATGCAGGCGGAAGGGATCTAGTTTTATTTAGCATCAGCTTCAGCACAGACATGGTGGGCCAAAAGGCCTGTTCCTGTGCTGTACTGTTCTGTGTTCTTGGTGAGAAGTAGTCACAGGGAACGCTTTGGGACAGGGAAGCTTTCGATAGGTTGTTCTGTGGGCATGAGTGAGACTGCAGGATGGTGTGCTACCTCCCTGTTGCCAGGGTCAAGGATGTCTCTGAGCATGTCCAGGACATTCTGAAAGGGGAGGGTGAGCAGCCAGAGGTCGTGGTCCATATTGGCACTAACAAGAGAGAGACAAAGAGAAAAGAGAATTCAGGGAGTTGGGCAGAAAGTTAAGCAGGACCTCCAGGGTGGCAATCTCAGGATTACTCCCTGTGCCCCGTGCCAGCGAGGTAAGAAACAGGAAGGCAGTGCAGTTAAATGTGCGGCAAAGGAGCTGGTGCAGGAGGGAAGGCTTCAGGTACAGGGATCATTGGGCTCTCTTCCAGGGAAGGTGGGATTGGTACAAGGAGGTCGGGTACCACCGAAACTGGAGGGGAACCAACATCCTTAAACAAAGGTTCACTGGTGCTACTCAGGAGGGTTTCAACAAGCATGGCAGAGGGGTGGGAACCAGAGCAGTAGGTAAGGAAGAGTATTGAGGGGAAGGAGAGGTCAGGTCACCTTACACTGAACGGAAGTGCGGGTAGAACCAGAGCAATGAGCATGGTGGTGGTGAGGGGCTGAAGTGTGGTTATTTCAAAGCAGGGAGTGTTACAGTTCAGGAAGATGGACTTACAGCCTGGATCAGTGCAATGTTCCAGGGTTCAGATGTTTCAGACACAAGACAGAGGGAAGTAAACGAGGTGGGGAAGCTGCACTGCTGATCAGGGGGTATGTCACAGCCGCACTAAGAGAAGACGTCCCAGAGGCCCATCCAGTGAGGCAATGTGGGTAGAGCTCAGGAATAGCAAAGATGCAGTCACTGTGATGGGGTTACACTGTAGACAGTGGTAGATGGAGAACAGACACAAAGGCAGATTATAGAAAGATGGAAAAACAACAGAGTAGTTGCAGTGAATGACTTTAGTTTCCCGAATATTGACTGGGCTCCCTCATTGCCTGAGGCTTAGATGGGACAGAACTTGATAGGTGCGACCAGGAGGGTTTCCTGAAACAGTCTGTAGACAGTTACACCAGGAAGGGGACATACTCGACCTTCTGTAGGGAAGTGAGCCTGGCCAGGTGAGTGGAGTTTCAGTGGGAAAGTCTTGGGGAACAGTGGTCGTAAGTTTCCAGATAGCTATGTATGAGGATAAGACTGGACCTGTGGGTGGGGGAGAGGGAAACTGGGGACGGCTAATTACAGCAGTATTAGGCAGCGTTATGGAGAGCAGACTGGGAGCAGCTGTTACTGGGCAAGTCCACTACTGACATGTGGGAGTCAGTTAAAGGCCGGCTGGTCAGAATTCAGGACCCCGCTGTCCCTGTGAGTAAGGAAGACAAGGATGGCAAGGTTCGGGAACTGAGGACGATGAGGGATGTTGTATTTAGTCAAAAACTAGAATGAAGCAGATGCAAAGTTTAGGAAGCAGGTAGAGGACAGGGCCTTTGAGGAACACAGAGGAAGCAGGAAAGGGCTCAGGCTGGGAATCAGGAGCCAGAAAATATCTTTGATGAGTGGGATTAAAGACAATACCAAAGCATTTTACACACACATGACAAACGACAGGGTCACCATCGACAGGGCAGGACCACTCAAGGACGAAGGAGGGAATTTATGCCTGGACCCAGAGGAAGTGGGAAGGTACTGAACAAGTACTTCACATTGTTGTTCACCAAGGAGAAGGACGTGGAGGACAGTGAGATCAGGGAGGGTGACGGTGATAATCTGGGGCAGGGTGATATCGAGGAGGTGATGGTGTTGGGTCACCTGAAGGACATTAAGGTGGATAAATCACAGGGACTGATGGGATCTTTCCCAGGTTATTCAGAGGGACAAGAGAGGAGATTCACCAAAATGGATTAGAGACTGTCATTGATAAGGAGAGGTGGGACTAATGTGGTTTGTTTTTTCCCTGGAGTGTTGCAGGCTGAGGGGAGACCCAGTTGAAGAATTGCAAGCCAGGGACAGGCAAGATAACAGCTGTTTACCCGGGGTAGAAATGTCAGATACTAAGCTTAAGGTGGCTTTAAGGTGAGAGGAGAAATTTTAAGGTGAGGGGGGGGAAAGCTGAAAGGAGATTTACGTGGCAAGTTCTTTTACGTGGTGGGTGCGTTGGATGTGCTGTCAGTTGGGAGCAGATACAACAGCAACATGAAGAGACATTCAGACAGGCCCATGAACAGGCAGGGACTGGGAGACACACACCACGTGCCGGCAGACGTGCAGTTTACATTGGCATCATGGTCGGCACACACATGGAGTGTGGTTCTCACCTAGGACTCGCTGCCTGCACGGGTGGTGGGAAGACCAAATCGGGCATTCAAAGGGGAATTGGACAGGTTCTTCGGGGGAAATAACCTGCAGAGCTGTGGGGAGAGAGTGGGGGATGGGACTGATGGAATTGTTGTACTGGGAGCCGGCATTGACTCGATGGGTTGAATGGCCCAGTAAAGGCCTGAAAAACACAGTCCGGTCTCCTTTGCACCTTCTAAAGTCCAGGGTGGACACGGTCAGTATGTATAACAAGGACACACTTCTGTACAAACACGGGAACTGCATTCCAAGCACACTGAGCTGCCAGAGCACAGCACCGGCCAGTGAGGACACAGACCAGTACAACACCCAGCTGTCTAATACAAAGACAGAGATTTAATAAAACACAACACCAATGGCTCAGAGCTGGACAAGCCCAGCACTGCACTGTAACTCTACCTATAAACATATCAGCACTGTACAGTAAGGACACAGACCATTACAAAAGCCGGCACTGTACTGTAAGGGCACAAACCTTTACAAAAGCAGGCACCACACTGTAGGGGCACAGACCGTTACAACAGTCAGCACTGTACTGAAAGGTCATGGAGCTTTAAAACAGCCAGCACTGTATTGTCAAGATACAGCCTTTACAACAGCTGCATATGAAGACCTCCACAGCCACAGAACAGTACAGGAAGGACACAGATCCTAATTATACAGACAACTAATTGGCACTGTACTGTGTGAATAGAGACCTGTACAGTCCCTGCAATGGACTGAAATTAAACAATAACACAGACCCGACACTGTTGTGTAAGGACACAGGCTGATAAAACACACAGCTCTGTCTGACAAGCCCAGAGAGCTGAATGAACACAGCACTAAAATGGAGGGACACAGTCCCCAACAACCCCAGCAGTGCTCTGTGGTGCCACAGATTCCCAGCACCAACGCCTCTGCTGTACAGATAAAGACATGAACAACCCTTGCAAACACTGTGATGCCACAGCCCAATACAGACCACACACAGCCCAGTGTGGAAAGAGCTTTACACCAGCCTCCCCCAACACTGGAGGGAAACAGACGTGTACAAACCAGCCCTGGACTTCACGGGGACTGCCCAGTACAGCTCCAGCATTGCACAGCAGGGAGATGGACAAGCAGAAACCAAGCACAGTCCTGCAGGAACACCGACTTCTGCACCCTCAGCATGGTGAGTGAGGGGAGGGGTATCTTTGGTATAAAACCCCCTGCACTGCACTGTACAGAAACAGTCAGCAGTGGACTACAAGGACAGTGAACTTTACAACACCAAGTGCTTCACCATAAGGACACAGAGCTATAAAACTTGAAGCACTGTGCAGTGAGCACACAGACCTGTACACAGCCAGCACTGTACTCCACCATTAAACATC
The DNA here is from genome assembly GCF_009764475.1 of Pristis pectinata. NCBI lineage: Eukaryota > Metazoa > Chordata > Chondrichthyes > Rhinopristiformes > Pristidae > Pristis > Pristis pectinata. The sequence goes on along the minus strand of NC_067433.1, from coordinate 26,808,955 downwards.
AGGACAGCTGCAGCACTTCAGGGACAGAGACCTGTACAATCCAGACACTGTACTGTGATTCACGGACATGATCAGTCCCCTCCATCCCACTGGGCCTCGTTCAGGATGTAGCCGGGAGAGATGATAAAGGGGAACCTGTAGAAGTTGTGTGTTTACATTTCCAAAAGGCATTGGACAAGGTTCCACATGAGACACATGGGCATAAACTAAGGGCAAAGACATTGGGGAAAGTGTGTCAGCATGGACTTAAATCTGGCCGTCACACAGAAACAAGAGGGTTGAGATAAGAGGGTCCTTTTCCAGCAAGAGGGATGTAACTTGTGGAGTACCGCAGGGGTCAGTTCTTGGCCCTCTCAGTGACACTGAGAGAGGACCTGCTGGAGGGCTCATCCAGTGAGGGAACATGTGTGGAGCGCAGGAATAAGGAAGGTGCGTCACTGTGATGGTGTTGTACTGTCGGCTTCCCAATGCCAGTAGGGGAGAGTGGAACAGATATGTAGGCAGGTTATGGAAAGATGCAACAGCAACAGGGTAACTGTAGTGGGTGACTTTAGTTCCCCCAATATAGACTGGGGCTCCCTTAGTGCCCGAGGATTCGGGGGGCAGAATTTGATGGGAGTATCCAGGAAAGTTTCTTGACACAGTGTGCAGATGGTGCAACCAGGGAAGGGGCCACACTGGACCTTCTGTTGTGAAATGAGCCTGGCCCGGTGACTGAAGCTTCAATGGGAGAGCATGTTGGGAACAGTGATGCCAAAATAAGGACAAGGCTGGACCTCGGGGGAATGTGGTGAACTGGGGGATAATCAATGATAACAGTGTTGGGCAGGCACTGGGGAGAGCAGACTGGGAGTGGCTGTGATTGGGTAAGTCCCATTTGTCAGATGTGGAGTTAAAGGCCGGCTGGTCAGAATTCAGACTGAACATTTTCTGTGAGAAGGAAAGACAAGGATGGCAGGGTCTGGGAAGCATGGATGGTGAGAGATGTTGCAAATTCAGTCAAAAGGTAAAAGGATCCATAAGGAAGGTTTAGGAAGCTGAAATTGGACAAGGCCTTTCAGGAACAGAAAGCAGGCAAGACCGAACTTCAGCAGGGAATCAGCAGTGCTAAATGAGGGGCAGGTAATGTCTTTGGTTAGTAGGATGAAAGAGAATCCCAAGGCACTTTATACACACAATTAAAGACAAATGGATCACTTGTCAGAGGGGAGGACAACAAGGACAACGGAAGGTATTTCTGCCTGGAGACAGGGGAAGTGGACAGGGTACTAAACAAGTATTTCACATTGGTGTTCATCAATGAGAAGGCCGTGGAGACCAGGGAAGGGTGCGCTGATATTCTGGGGCATGTTGATATCAAGGAGGAGGTGGTGTTGGGGCTCTCGAAGAACATTAAGGTGGATAAGTCCCCAGGGCTGGATGGGACATATTCACAAGTTATTGAGTGAGAGAGGCAAGGCAGAAGGTTGCTGGGGACTTCATAGAGATCTTCATAGCCTCTTTTTTAATTACAGACAAGGTCACAGAGGACTGGAAAGCACAAGTACTGTTCCTGTATAGGAAGGGCAATAGTGTCAAACCAGTAAATTATAGGCCAGTGAGCCCTAAGTCAGTGGTAGGGAAATTACTGGAGAAGATTCTTAGGGATGGGATCTTCTGAAAAAGCATAAATGTATTAGGCAGAGTCAGCATGGCTTTGTGTGGGGGAGATCATGTCTTACAAACCTGCGTGAATGTTTTGAGTAAGTGACACATTCGATTGCTGAGTGCAGGGCAGTGGATGTTGTACACATGGACTTCAGTAAAGCTTTCAACAAGGTCCCCCGTGGTCGGCTGATCCAGAACATTAAGGCACACTGTATCCACAAAGACTTGGTAGAATGCATTCAAAATTGGCTTGGCCACAGAACACAGAGGGTAATGGTGGAGGGGAGTTACTCTGATTGGAGGTCTGTGACCAGTGGTGCTCCACAAGGATCAGTGCAGGCAGCTCTGTTGTGTGGGATGTGACTGGATGAAAATGCCAGGTGGGCTGATCTTGGGTCTGCAGAGACACAAAAATCAACAGAGCTGTGGGTTGTGGGGAAGGTTGTCAAAGGATTCAGCAGAATATTGACCAGTTGGGAACGTGGACAGAGGAATGGCAGGTGAGGTGCTGCACTTTGGGAGGTCACATTTCTGAGGTTTTCCTTGGAATTCCTCTCCCTATCGGAGTATCTGGGATGGCAGTGACGGCAGTGACCTGCTCCTCCTCAGGATGTGGGAGTGCAGGGAGACTGCCAGTGTCCCTGATGGCTTCACATGTGGGACGTGCGCTCAGCTGCAGCTCCTGACTGACCGTGTGAAGGAAATGGAGCTGGAGTTGGACATACTCAGGACCATGGGGATGCTGAGAGCATCACAGACCGAAGCTTTAGTGAGGTGCTCACACCTAAGGTGCAGGCTGCAGATAGTTGGGTGAGCACCAGAAGAGGTAAGGGGAAGAGACATACAGTGCAGGGTCCCCCTGTGGCCATTCCCCTCAGCAACAAGTCTACCCCTTTGTATACTGCTGGGGGGATGACCTATCAGGGCACAGCAGCAGTAGCCAGGTTGGTGGTACTGAGACCAGCTCGGAGGCTCAGCAGGTCAGGGAGAAGTCAGGCAGGGCAGGAGTGACAGGAGACTCAACAGTTAGGGGGACAAGACAGGAGATTCTGTGACTGTAAAAGAGATGCCAGGATGGTGTGTTGCCTCCCAGCTATCAGGGTCAGAGTTGTCTCAGAGCAGCTGCAGAACATTCTCAAGGGGGAGGGAGAGCAGCCAGAGGTCGTAGTGAACATTGGTACCAATGTCATGGGTAGAAAGAGGGATGCGGTCCTGCACAGTGAATATAGGGAGTTAGGAAAGAACCTAAAAAGCAGGACCTGAAGGGTAGTAATTTCTGGATTACACCCAGTGCCACCTGCAGTGAGGGTAGAAACAGAAAGATACCTCAGATGAATGTGTGGCTGAGGAGCTGGTGCAGGGGACAGGGAATCAAGTTCTTTGATCATTGGGATCTCTTCCGGGGGAGGGGTGACCTATACAAGAGAGATGGGTTGCACCTGAACTGGAGGGGAACCGATGTCCTGGCTGGGAGATCTGCTCGTGCTACTCGGGAGGGTTTAAGCTAGAGTGGCATGGGAATGGATACTGAGCAACAGAGTGGCTGATGAAAAATCTGGGGATACTGTAGCCAATGAGAGCAAATTTAGCCATCAGGATAGACAGGAGCACGGTAACGGGAGAGGAAACACCATCGGTTTAAACTGCATTTATTCCAGTGCAAGAGGCTTGACAGGTGTGGTGGATGAACTCAGGGTGTGGATCGGCTCTGGGATCTGGGATATCATCGTCATAACAGAAACATGGCTGAGGGAAGGGCAGGACTGGCAGATCAAAGTTCCAGGACACAGATGGTACAGGTGTGACAGAGCTGCAGGTAAGAGAGGAGGGGGAGATGCCTTTTTGATGAAAGAGGACGGAACAACGATCATTTGAGAGGATATTCTTGGGGGATCATCCAGTGAGGCCATATGGGTAGAACTTAGAAACAAGAAGGGGATAGTCACTCTGATGGGATTGTATTATAGGTCCCCCAATAGTTAGCGGGAATTAGGGGAGCAGGTATGTGGAGAGATTACAGCTGGTTGTAAACGTAATAGGGTAGTATCAGTGGGAGATTTTAACTTCCTTAATGTTGATTGGGCCACTACAGTGTAAAAGGCTTGGATGTTCTGGGTCCGCATATTCCTGTTAGGGTGAAGGGCAAGGCTGCCAGGTTTCAGGAACCCTGGCTGATGAGAGATCTTGAGGCTGTGGTTAAGAAAAGGAGGGAGGCATACTCTGCGCATTTTTGAACTGGTTAATCTCTTGATGACTACAAGAAGTGTAGGGGTGCACTTAGAGAAGTTGGGAGGGTAAAAGGAGGATCTGAGAAGGATCTGGAAGTCAAGGTGAGGAAAGATTCTCGAGATTGTACAGGTACATTAAGAGTAAAAGGGTGGCAAGGGAGAGAATAGGTCTCCTTAAAGATCAGCATGGCCGTCTGTGTGTGTAACCAAAGGAAATGGGTGAGCTTTTAATGAATATTTCTGTTCAGTTTTTACTGTGGAGAAAATGATGGAAGCTGAGGAAATGAGTGCTGATGTCTTGGACCACATACGTATTAGTAGGGAGGAGGTATTGGAGGCCTTAAAGTGCACCTCTGGCTACAGGTGCAGTTCTGGATGACCGGAGAGTGGCTAATATGGTACTATTGTTAAAAAAAAGGCCAGCAAAGGCAAGTTAGGAAACTACAGGCTGCTGAGCCTGACATGAGTGGTGGGTAAATTGCTGGAGGGAATTCTGACGGAGAGGATTCACCAACATTTGGTCTGCTTTGGGACAGTCAGCATAGTTTTGTGTGTGGAGAGTCATGTCTGACAAATCTCTTGGAGATCTATGAGGAGGTAACCAAGAGGTCAGATGAGGGTAGGGCAGTGGATGTTCTCTATATGGAGTTAGCAAGGCCTTTGACAAAGTCCCTCAGTCTGAAAAGTTAGATCGCATGGGATCCAAGGGGGAGATAGCAAATTGGATTCAGAATGGCCTCAGTGGAAGGAAGCAGAAGGTGATGGTCGAGGGTTGTTCCTGAGATTGGAGACCCGTGCCTGGTGGTGTGCCACAGGTGTCAGTTCTGGGGCCTTTGGTGTTTATAATTCATATGAATGATTAAGATGTGAATGTACAAGGCACAGTTGGTTAGTTTGCAAATGAGACTAAATCAGGTGGCGTTGGAGATAGTGCAGAAGGTTATGAAAAATTACAGGGGAATCATGATCAGCAATGTCTGTCAGGTGAGGATTGTCAAATGGATTTCAATCCAGATAAATGTGAAGTACTGCATTTTGGAAGATCAAACCAGTGTAGGATTTTTACACTGAACCAGGGGAGTATTATGGAACAGAGGGACCTCAGAGTGCAAGTGCAGGGCTCACTCAGAGCAGTATCTCAGGGAGAGAGGGTGGTGAAGGTGTTTGGCACACTGGCCTTCATCAGTCAGGACACTGAGTACAGGAGTTGGGAAGTTATGTTGCAGTTCTACAAGATGTTGGTGAAGCCTCACTTACAATACTGTGCACAGTTTTGGTCGCCCTGTTATAGGATAGATGTTGTTAAACTAGAAAGAGTGAAGATTTACCAGCATGTTGCCTGGACTTGGGGGCCTGAGTTACAAGAGAGTTGCTGGACAAGGATTTTATTCCCCGGGAATGTAGTAGATTGAAGGGTGACCTGATCGAGCTGTATGAGATCCTCAGGAGCATAGACAGAGTGAAAGCACATAGTCATGGGGGCGGGGTGAAAAACAAAAGGGCATAGGTTTAAGATCAGATGCGGGAGATTTAAAAGGCACATCAGGGGCAGCTTCTGCACGCAAAAGGTGGTGCATATTTGGAATGAGCTGCAAGTGGTTCAGGCAGGCACATTAGCAACAGTTAAAAGCCACCTGGATAAGTACACTGAGAGAAGAGGTTTAGAGGGCTATGGGCCAAGTGTGGGAGATTGGACCAGCTCACTGGGCAACACAGTTGGCATGGATGAGTTGGGCCAAAGGGCCTGCTTCCATGCTGTTTGACTTTATTTCTGTAAATGCAAGAGGAAAGGACACAGTAAATGGCAGGACCCCTAGCAATATTGAAGTACAGAAGTATCTTATGGTGCAAGAACACAGCTCCCTGACAATGGCAACAGTTAGACAGTGTGGTAAAGAATGCATACAGCTGTTGAGGGTAAAAGTTGGGAAGCCACGTTGCAGCTGGTTAAAACTTTGGTTAGGCCACATTTGGAGTATTGTGTTCAGTTCTGGCTGCTGCATTACAGGAAGGAGAGTTTTCATTATGAGGAGTTGAAAAAACTCAGATTGTTACCTGCGGAGTTTCAAAGGCTGAGCGGAGAGGTATAAAATGATGAGAGACATTGATAAGGTGGATAGAGTCTGTTACCCAGGCTGGAAATGTCAAACACCAGAGGCACAGCTTTAAGTGGGGGGTGGGGGGGGATGTTTGCAGCAGGTTGAGGAGGCAAGATTCTGTTTGCCCCGGAGAGCGGTGGGTGCGGGGAACCCGCTGCAGGGAAGGGGTGGCAGCTGCTCCAACACTGATGTTCAGGGGCATTGAGACAGGCAGATGAACAGGTGGGGATGGAGAGACACGGACCGTGCAGGCGGCTGGGATCAGTTAACATTGTCCCCAGGGTGGGTGCGGAGACTGTGGGCCGAATGGCCTGTCCCTGTGCTGGACCCTCCCCTGTGTGCTGTGTGTGAGGCGCCAACACACTCACCGTTCACCGGCCGGCAGCAGCAAGGGGAGAGGCCGCTGCCCACAGTGGAGGAGCCGATGGCATCACCGCTCATTCTTCTCAACCCAGCAGGTACAGACCGACCCCGCTTCAGTTCAGTCCCCGCCCCGCCCGGGGAGAAGCCTCACCCCCAACCCCGGGCCCAGGCCTCGCCGCCGCCCCGAGCCCCGACAGGCCCGTTGCTTGAGTGAGTGGGGGAAGGTTGAAAGGAGATTCAGGAGGCCAGTTTTATTTCACACAGGGAGATTTCGGTGCCTGGAACATGCGGCCAGTGGAGGCGGTGGAAGCAGATCCAATGGAGAAACATTGAAGGGGCATTTAGACATCCCCATGAACATACAGTGGACGGAGGGACACAGACCAGGTGCTGGCAGATGTGCAGTCTGAATTGTCATCATTGTCAGCACAGACAGCATGGGCTGAAGGGCCTGTTCCTGGGCATGTTTGCAGCTACTGCAGGTAATGAGGAAAGCTGACCTTTTATTAATGGGGAACTGAGTACAAATGTGGGCAGGCTGTGCCTCATTGATGTAGGGCAGTGGGGAGGCCACTTGTACAGTGTTGGGCTCTTTATGTAAGGAAGGATGTTAATGTATTGGACGCAGTTCAGAGAAGGTTCACTGGACCAACTCTGGCACTGGGCCTGCTGTCTGATGAGGAAAGGTTGGACATTCTCAGGCTGTATCTGCTGCAGTTTAGAAGAGGAGAGGAGAGGAGAGAGGCCGAGGTCCTGAGGGGTCCTGACAGGCCACGTGGGGAGAGGATGGTTCAACGTGTGGGAGAATGTGGGAATGGAGACTGCTGTTTAATGATAAGGGGTCTCTCATTTCAGCCAAGGATAGTTGAGGATTATTTTAAAAATGATTTTCTTGCAAATGTTTTACTTTTGCCTCTGAGGTTGTGGAGTCTTTGCAATTCTCTTCGCCAAAGGGAGTTTGAACCTTTCTAAGGGAGAGGTGTTGAGATATGTTGCAGGGAAGGGGCTGAGATGTTACTGTGGGCAGACAGGAACCTGGAGTTTGATGTTAAACTGAGACCAGCCGTGAGCTCACTGAATGACAGAGCAGGTGGGAGGGGCTGTGGGGACTCCTGCTCCTAATTCGGATGTCGGTGTCTGTGTTTCCCTGTGGAGTGGTGACCAGGACTGGACACAGCGCTCCACCTGTGGCCCAACTTGTGTTTCTACAGCTCCAGCAGAGCTCCCTGCTCTGTCATTCTGTGCCTTCAGCCAACAAAGCCAAGTCTCCCATCTACCTCCTTAACCCACTGACCTACCTATCCCCCTACCTTCAGGGACCTGTCCACATGCTCCCCAGGGTCCCTCTGCCCCTCCATACTTCTCCACATCCCCCCATGTACTGTGCATCCCCGGCCGTGTTTGAGTTTCCCACCTGCATCATCTCACTTCCCTGGATTAAATTCCATTTTCCCCCTGTCTGCCCACCTGCCCAGCCCACTGTTATGTTCCTGTAGCCTTCAGCTTCCCTCCTCACTGTCAGCCGCACGGCCAATTATTGTAACCTCTGCAAACTCCTCCATCAGCTCCTCACACTGACAGCAGAGTCATCCCTTCCCATCAAACGCACGGGGCCCAGCCCTGGTCCCAGGGAGTCCCACTGCAGGAAGCCTTCAGGCACTGAGCCCCTGTCAACAGTTCTCCTCACTTCCTGTTACTCACTCAGTCTGCCATCCAACTTTCACTTTGCCTTGGATCCCATGGGATCGACCTTCCCTGTGGGATTTGTCCAACACTGTGCTGACATCCATGTGGACCACATCATGTACACTCTCCTCATCAACTCTCCTGGAAAAAAAACACCAAACCAGTTCCAACCATCCCATCTCAAAGTGCTACTGACTGTCCTCGAGAATAATTCTTTGCTCAGAGAACATTGTGCCAATGTAATTAGACATAATTAAATGCCTAAGTAAACTAAACCCTTTTGCCTGCACAATGTCCGTATCCCTCCATTCATGTCCCTATCCAAGACACTCTTAAATGCCTGTGTCGTATCTGCCTCCACCCCCACCCCTGGCAGCAGATTCCAGGCACCCACCACTCCCTGTAAGAACACAAACCTGCCCTGCACATCTCCTCTAAACTTACCCCCTCCCACCTTAAATGCATGCCCTCTGGTATTAGACATTTCAGCCCTGGGAAGAAGATACCAGCTGTCTACCCTGTCTCTGCCCCTCAGAATCTTATAAACTTATGTGAGGTCTCCCCGCAACCTCTGCTGTTGGTTCACTGGACCTCAGGACCTGTGACAATAATATTGTGACAAATGTAGCCCATGCCCTTGCATCCAGGCAGCACCCTGGTCAACCTCTTCCAAACCCTCTCCAAAGCCTCCACATCCTTCCTGTAATGGGGTGAGCAGAATCGAAATCAAAGCTCCAGATGCGGCCAAACTAGAGCTTTATAAAGCTGCAACATAACTTCCTGACTCTTGAACTCAGTGCATCAACCAAGGAAGGCAGTACATGTCATACACATTCTTTACCACCCGATCAACACGTGCAGCCACTCTCAGGGAGCAATGGACTTGGACCCCAAGATCCCTCTGTACACCAACACTGCTAAGGGTCCTGCTATTAGCTGTGTCCTGTCTGTTTACATTTAAACTCCCAAAGTGCAACACCACATATTTGGCTGCATTAAAATTCAGCTGCTGATTATCCGCCCACATCTGCAACTGATCAATATCCTGCTGTATCCTTTGGCAATCTTCAAAACTACCCACAACGCCACCAACCTTTGTATCATCTGCGAACTTATTAACCCACCCATCCACGTTTCCAGCCAAGTCACGGACCGCCAACGGAATAAGCCCCGTCGACCACCACGGTCTACCTTCCATGGGCAAGCCCACTCTGAATCCAAGAATCCCATCCTGTGCCATTCTCAGTGGTGATTCCTGCCGTCCCTCAGGATTTTCTACAGTAATTCCCCCAGCACTGCTGTGACGGTGATGGGCCTGTAATAACTCAGTATGTCCCTGTCTCCCTCTGTAACCACTGATACCACGTCAGCACCCTTCCAGTCCTCCGGCACCCCACCTGTAGCCAGAGAGGGCTGGGAAATGATGGACAGGATCTCTACTATTTCCATCCACGCTGCTCTGAACAGCCCGGGACATGTTTATCAGGGCTGCTGAACAATGTTTCTTCCCTCTGATCCGTCCCTCTCTCCCACTCCTCCTGCTCCTGTTCCTTATGTTCTCATTTAGCCCCTCGTGTCTGCTCCACCGGTCAATGAGGTCACGGCTGGTCTTTGACCTCAGCACCACCCTCCTGCACTACCCACAGGTACAGCGACTCCCTGGATGACTAAATATCTCCCAGAAACTATCAGTCTCAGCCATGAATATACTGAAACCTGGGTCTCCACAGTCCACACGTCAAGAATATTAAGGTGAACCCTCCTCTGATGAAGGAAGCAGCTTCTGGACTTTGTCCTTGAAGGTCCAACCCCTCATTCTGTGACCCTTCACTACAGACCCCTCAGACAGCAGAAATACCCTCCCTGTATCTGGTCTGTCACACCCTCCAACAATTCTGCAAGTCTCCATTGGATCTCCTCTTCTTCTCCTTAACCCCAGAGAATACAGGCCCAACTCACTCACCGTCCCCTCACAAAGGGGACCTGCCCTCCCTGGAACCAGTCCAGTCAGTGTGGGGAACAGGCACTGCACTCCCTCTATTGCAGGTAGATCCTTCCTGAGGGAGTGTGACCAGACCCGGACACAATGTTCAAGGTGCGCTCTCACCAGGGCCCCATATAATCCCAGTGAGACATCTCTACTCCTGCTCTCCAATCCTCCTGCATCACAGGAGGAAATCCTGTCGGCCACCCTAATGACCTGCTGTCCCTGCATGGTCACTGCCAGTGGTTTGTTTACAAGGACACCCAGGTCCCTCTGAACATTTCACTCTGTCCCCATGGAAAAAGTTCTCTCCTTTTCCGTGTTTCCTCTGGGAGTGGATGAGCTCACATTTCCCCACATTCTGTTCCATCTGCCCCGTCCTCACCCATTCACTTATCCTGTCTACACCCCAAACCCTCTCTGCAACCTTCTCACTGCTGACACTGCCCCCCAGCTCTGTAACACCAGCAGCCTTAGAGTCACAGAGATATACAGCACGGAAACAGGCCCTTCAGCCCAACTCGTCCATGCCGACAGAGTGGCCTTCCTGATCTACTCCCATTTGCTTGCATTTGGCCCACATCCCTGTAACCCTTTCCTCTCCATGGAACTGTCCAAATGCCTTTTAAATGTTGTAACCATACCCGCCTGTACCACCTCTTCTGGCAGCTCGTTCCATATATGCACCACGTTCTGTGTGGCATACCTGTCCCTCAGATCCCTCTTAAATCGTTCCTCAAAACTAATGCCTCTAGTGGTGGACTCCACTCCCCTGGGGAAAAGACATTGGCTGTTTACCTGATCCATGTCTGTTATGATTATATGAACCTCTCTGAGGTCACGAACACATCAGGGGGAAAGAGGCTTAGCCTATCCAATCTCCCCTCATCAGCCAGGCCCTTGAGTCCCCATAACATCCTCAAATCTTTTTTGCACCCTCTCCAGTTGGATGACCTCCATCTGACAGCAGGACACCCAGAACTGTATGCAGTGCTCCAAATGTAGTTTTCCCAATGGCATGTGCAGCTGTAACATGACGTCCCAGTTCTGATACCCAATATTCTGACCGATGAAGGCATGCATGTCAAACGCCTTCTTCACCACCTTGTCTACCTGTGTTACCACTTTGAAGGAATGAGGTACCTGCACCCTGAGGTCTCTCCGTTCTACAACACTCCCAGGGCCCGACCACTGACTGTGTAAGTCCTGCCCTGGTATGTCTTACCAAGATGCAACATCTCGCATTTATTTGCCCTTCCTTGGCCCACTGACCTAGTTGATCAAGTTCCCTTTGTAATTGCAGATAAATTTCTTGCCACCCAGTTTAGTGTCATCTGCAAACTCACTGACCATGCCACCTACAGTCTCATCCAAAGCTTTCATATAAATGCTTATGATACAAACAACAGCAGACCCAGCACTGTTGGGTCACAGGGCACACAGGGTCACTGAGGCACACCTGTGGTCACAGGTCTCCAGGCTAAATAATGACCCTCTGTGTCTTGCTATTAAGCCAATATTGTGTCCATTTGACCAGCTCACCCTGCATCCCATGTGATCTAACTTTCCAGACCAGGCAACCATGCGGGACTTTGTCAAATACCTTGTTGAAGTCCATGTAGACAACATCGACCGCACTTCCCTCATCTGTCCTCTTGGTTGCCGCTCCAAATAAAAGAACTCAACCAAGTTTGAGAGAGACAATTCCCACAGACAGAACCATGCTGACCATCCATAATCAGTTCTTGCCTTTCACAAAGCAGGTAGATCCTGTTTGTCAGGACCCCCTCCAATAACTGTCCCACCAGTCTGTAGCTCCCAGGCTTTTCCTTGCAGCCCTTCTTAAATTACAGCACAACATTCGCCACCTTCCAATCTTCTGGCCCCTCACCAGTGGCTATCGACAATACAAGTATCTCCACAAGGGGCCACACAATGTTCTCCCAACCTTCCCACAATGCCCCAGGATACACTTCTTCAGGGCTTTATCCACCTTTGTGCATTTTCAGACCTCCAGCACCTCCTCCACTGTCATGTGGTCTCTCTTCAAAACATCACTGTCCCGAGTTCCCTGCCATTCATGTCCTTTTCCCTAGGAAAACAGATGAGAAATATGTGTTCGGGACCTCACCCATATCCTATGGTTCCACATACAGATGATCTGGTTGATCTTTAAGGAGCCCTGTTCACTCCTACTATTTAACTGTTGTATTGGAATTGTGTGTCTGGGCCTTGGGCTCAGTGTGGGACTGAATGTCTCTGCTGTCTGACACTGTGGAACTGATGAGCTGTCGGTGTATCTGTACTCTGTAACGTACCCGGTGTGTGAGAGATGGAGCGGCTGCTTTGTTCCTTGTGCCTCAGGAGGAGGGGACATCTGAGTTTATTGAAGTCTCTCCTTGTGGGAAGGAAAAGGAAACGGGATCAGTGAGGGAGAGGTAAAAGGCAGACGGCTGTGTGAAGCAGCCGGTGCAGCCAGTGCCAATGTGTGAGGCCGCTGCAGGGCTGCAGCTCTTAGCTTCTGCCGACCAGCAGAGGGCGGCAGCTCCACACCAAGTGAGGGACACACACACCTCGTCACATCCCAGCACGGATCCGGGAATGGGACTGCCCCTGGAGCAAGGAGATTTGCACAGCTCGCATTTCCACTCACCTCTCCCGGCAGACTCGCCGCTCAACCGGAGCCAAACAGCCGCTGTTTAAACTGTGTCCCCCATACTTCTTACCGGGAGCCTGCAACAGACGCTGTTTCCACGGTGGCGGAGCTGTTAGAGCAACGCTATTACAGCGCCAGTGATCGGGGTTCGATTCCCGTCGCTGTCTGTGAGGAGTTTGTACGTTGTCTCGTGTCTGTGTGGGTTTCCTCCCACATTTCATAGACGTACGGGTAGGTTAATATGTGGGTTTAAAATGGGCGGCGCGGACATGTTGGGCCGGAAGGGCCTATTACCACGCTGAAAAAAATTAAAACTGCCGCCACCCTGAGTGTCCGGCTCTGTGTCCACTGCTCACTGTCCAGTAACAACACACACGAGAAGACTGGAACCAAACCGGGGACTTTCCCTTCTGGTCTGGGGAGAGGAAGCAGCAGTGACTGACTTTCACCGGCACCTCCTCCCCACTCCGCCTCCCCCGCCCTGCCCACCACCGGCCCGGGACCGGCCTCTCCCTCCCCACTCACTCCATGTTCCGGGCCCAGTCGCTGTTCCACTCCGCCTCTTCCCCCCAGCCGCCGCCTCCACTGCCCCGGGTCCGGACTCCATGCCGGTCCCGGAGCCCATCTGCGGAGCGGCTCCCTTAGCGATGCGCTGCTGGAAGGAGGCTGCTGTCAGCGCCCTGTCCCCGGGCCCGGGAGCTCTCAATTCCCGGCTGCTTTAAACCCGCTCCCGTCTCTCGCTGAGGGAATGGCGCTCACAGGCGGAGCTGCAGCACACGGCGCATGTGCGCTGCCGCCCGCTGTCAATCAGGGCCGGGGTCGGGGCTACGCGGCGCATGCGCTCCAGTCCGCCTGACGTCACAGAGCGAACCCCAGCCGGATCTTTCTCCAGTTCACTTTGATCAGCCTCTGAGCGAAGGTTCCGGGGCTGGGTGAGGGACAGGGCGGCTTTACACCCGGGACCCGTCCACTGTGAAACATGTCCACTTGGGATCGTCCTCTGCAACATGTTTCAACTGTTCCTGAGGATGAACACAAAGTCCCTTCTCGGGAGACTCTCCCGTCCCGGGCTCACTGCAGACCGGCCTGTTCCACATTCCGGATATCATATGAACTGATCACTGCGACACCAAAGTCTTTGTCGCTTTTACATTTTATTGTTCAAAATTTCTCTGGTATTTCCAGTTAACTTTGAAAGCAGAAAAACCGTCTCCCCGTCGGAGAATTGAACCCCGGTCTCCTGCGTGACAGGCGGGGATACTGACCACTATACTAACGAGGAACCGACAGGATTCTGTCGTCTGTCATGTGGATGTCAGGGTGCCGGAGTGTTCACAGGATAATCTCCGTGTTTGTTCGTTGACTGTTAACTGGCATCTTTCAGACTCCCGCTTCTCTTTTTCAATCTTTTTTTAGTTTTCAAATTAATACAGATTAATATATAACATCAATGTTTGTACACGTAATACAGAGAGATCAGGAGAACAATCATGGCATGGATAATCATAAAGAACAATAAAGTATAAAAATCTGTAGATCCAATGATCTGTTAGTGAATGAATATAATATAAAAGAAAGGAAAGAAAAAGATTTATTATAAAATATAAAAGAAAGAAAAAAATCCCCAAAACAATAAGAAAAATTATAAACAATATATCAAACCAAACTCAGCTAAAGAAGAAAAAATTTAAAAAAAACAGAAAAAATACTGGACTAAAATTTCTCAGTGGGAACAGAGCAATATTATGTCGTCAATTTAGAGGAAAAGGTTATTACAAGGGGATCTATATCATGTGAAAATATTGAATAAATAACTCGAAACTTCCTCAAATTTAAGCGAAGGATCAACAGTACCACTCCAAATTTTTTCCAAGTTTAAACATGATATAGTTTGTGAGAACCATTGAAAAGTAGTAGGGGGTATTGGATCCTTCCATTTCAGCAAAATGGATCGTTAGGCCATTAATGTAACAAAGGCAATCATACTGTTAGCAGAGGCAGATAAATGGCCAGACTCTATCCTTGGTAAACCAAAAGTTGCAGTGATAGGGTGAGGTTGTAAATCAATCTCCAGTACGTTTGAAATAATCTTAAAAATATCTTTCCAATATTTTTCCAGAAGAGGACAGGACCAAAACATATGTGTCAAAGAAGCCACATTCGATTTACATCTGTCACATATAGGATTTATATGTTCATAAAAACGAACTAGCTTATCTTTTGACATATGGGTCCTGTGAACTACCTTAACCTGTATCAAAGAATGTCTGGCACACATTGAAGATGTATTAACTAAATGAAGAATTTTCTTCCAGGGCTCTGTGGGTATTTAATTCATCATGAATTCCTTGCATTTATATTGTGGTAGATGAACACAATAGTCAAAGGTGATCTGGGCTTGTGTGGGGTTTGTCCTGTGATACACCTGATACCCATTAAAGTTCCAATAAACAGCTACCCTGCCCAACTGTGCCCCTTACCGATATTACGTTTGTCACAGCAAGCTGTCAGACCGAGAACAATGGACACTCCATCGCTTATGCAGAGACCCCACCTGGTCAAAAGTCACAGGGGAACTTTGGGCAACAGATGGAAGCAAGGCTGAGGTGAGAGAGGGAGCTGGGAGTGGGTGTGCATTTCCCCGGCTTTACACCCCACTGAGAGCTCTGCTGTCCCACCACTGCTCCCTTTAACCTGAATTTAAATACTCCAACACTGGCTGCCAAGACCCTTTGCTCTTGAACTAACTCCCAAGACCTCTGCACCTCTTTACCCAAGAACACAACAAAATAGGTCATAGAGTCATAGAGCACTACAACATAGAAACAGTCCCTTCGGCCCATCTAGTCCATGCCAGCCTCGTTTTCTGCGTAGTCCCATCTACATGCACCCAAACCATATCGCTCCAAACGCCTCCCATCGATGTACCTATCCAAACTTCCCTTAAATGTTACAATTGAACCTGCATCCACCACTTCCGATGGCAGCTCGTTCCACACTCGCACCACCCTCTGAGTGAAGTTCCCCCTCAGATTCCCCTTGTATATTTCACCTTTCACTCTAAACCTATGACTTCTAGATCTAGTCTCACCCAACCATAGGGTGAATGCATGCAGGCTTTTTCCCCTATCTATACTCCTCATCATTTTGCATACTTCAGAAAGATCTCCCCCATTCTCCTGCGCTCCAAGGAAGAAAGTCCTAAAGTATTCAACCTTTCCCTGTAACTCAGGTCCTCAAGTCCCGGCAACATCCGTGTAAATTTTCTCCGCACTCCTTCAAGCTACTTGATATCTTTCCTGCAGGTAGGTGACCAGAACTGTACACAATACTCTAAGTTTGGCATTACCAATGTCTTATACAACTTGAACATAACATCCCAACTCCTCTGCTCAATGCCGTGACTTATGAAGGCCAAAATGCCAAAAGCTCTCCTTACGACCCTATCGACCTGTGATGTAGGTGCAGGAAGAGAGGCAACGTGGCCTCTCAACTCTGCCCCACCATTCTATACTACTATAGTGAATCTGCCCACGGCCACATGTCCCCTCCTATGTCAGACCCACATAGCTGTCAATACCCCAAACTTTCAAAAATTGACTTCGTTCCTCTAACTACCGCCAGTTATCAAACCTCCACATCCCTCTGCGTAGCTGATTGCAGACATTCCCTGTCCTCTTCAGAAAGTAACTCCGGCACACCTCAGTTTTAAATGGCTGACCCATCACCATATAACTTTCTCTCATCATTCAAAACTCTCCCACCACTGGAAATGTCTGTGTCGCAGGTTGTGGAGCTGCTGCCTCACATCTCCAGCCACCAAGCTTCATCTTCACCTCAACCCAGACAGACCGTAAGGATGATCTGGAGATTGCACGTTCGCTGTGTGATGTGGATTTCCTTGAGGTGCTCTATTTTCTCATATCCCAAATGTGTGCGATGGCACTTCGCTTTACTTCTCTTTGAATCTTAATTTCTGTTTGAATTACCACTTTTGTATGGGAGAGTGTTGAAGGGAGTGTGGGGAAAATGAAATGCTTTAGTGTGGGATTTGGTTGTGTCCAACACTGACACAGTGCTGGTGTGGGGGAGGGGGGGATTTATCCTGTGGACCGTCCCTCTCAACGTCTCTGTCAATTATCGTCCTGTGCTTGTGTGGGAGTGGGGTGTTTATCCTGAGGGCAATTCCGCTCTCACCCTTTCTTTCATTATATTCCTCCTTACAGATCCTAGTGTCCGACATTGACAGTGTTGGTGTGGGGCAATTTATCCTGTGGTTAATATTTCTCTACCTTCCCCTCAACATTTATTGAGATGGATGCTGGGTAAATACATCCGGACGATAGGAATAAAATCTTGGATACCCAACATACAGCCCACTCCAAGTTATTCTTGGAGTTGTAACTAAGGATACAGAACTGATGTTTACTTTACGCCATGAGTTAGATCTTACCAGACTGAAATTGATCTGAGTATCACAACTGCCTGCCTTCCATGAGATAACCAGTCTAAATCCATGTTGATGCACTATCTCCAATACTACAAACTTTTATGAACCAGCTGCCTCTTTCTCCTAAAGATCTATGTCCTTGTCTGAAGGTGTGATCCTCCACCCAATCATATTGTTATATGGCATGGGGTCATATAATAAGCTCCCATAAATCAACCAGGGTTGTATTTGCTCTGACAAAGGTGGAACATATTCCCCAGTGCCTCAGCCAACCTTTTGCATGTTGGAGTTAAATGAAAACGGGGAGAACCTGAGACTTGCATCACCGGTCCAGTGTTAGTCAGGGAGGATCACTGTCTGGCATAGACGTCCACTCAGGTAGGCCTGACCTGTCCCAAGTCCAAGGATGAAGTAGATGGAAGGGGAAGGTGCTGGCTTCAGTTTCTGTTTAATCACAACAAGTGAAGGGAGTGAAGTTGCAAAGGGTTGGTTCTGAATCGATGGGAGTAAATCAAGGATCACCTCCTAACACCAACAAATTAGAGGGATTTATCTTGTGAATATTCTCCACAGTCTTTCATACCATGGTGCCCAACAGTAAAGCAGTGTAGTGTGCCGGGGATTTATCCTGTGGATGTTCCCTGGTCACCCTCTCTGTCCATCTGCCCCACTCCACACCCATCTCCTCTCTCAATTGTGTGTCTCACCACCACCTTCGCCATCTCACTCACTACCCTCCTTTCTTCACCCAATCCATCCCACCTCCATCACCCACTGCCCCCCTTTCTTTACTCTGCCATCCTCATCCTGTCTCCTGGCTCCACCACCCTTCTGTTCGATGTCCACCATGTATCTCCTCACTCACTATCAATCCTCCTCTTCCTCGTCTCACTTTCCACCCCCTCCTCACTCTGGCATCGGTCACTCCACTCACCGTTCAACCCAATCTTCTGTCCTCAGGTCGCCAAGACCCTTTGCTTTAGAAATACTCTGAAGACTGCTCCCCCTCTTTAACTCTTTCCTCCTGTTTGACCCTCCTTAAAATTCATATTCTTGTCCAAGGTTGCAAGCCTCCGCTTGAACATATTATGTGGCCGCATGCCATATATTGAGGTATCTTTCAGCATCAAGGGATGTTTTTGTCGGGTCAGAGGTGACAAGTGAATGGAAGTTGGTTCCACAACTTTTACCCCTACCCCCGACCTTGCACTTGAGCCAGGTCAAAGTCTCCCTCAGCAGATATCCAGGTGCCAGACATATGGAGCAGTTTTCCATTATATTTATCCTGAGAGTGGTCCCTCTCTCACCCTCTCTGTCCATTATATTCCTGTGTACACAGACCAGTGTCCAACACAGACACAGTGCTGGTGTGGAGGATTTATCCTGTGGATGGTCTCTCTCTCACAACCCATTGTCCAACATTAGTACAATGTTTCTTGTGGAGATGCTTTCTCAAATGTACCCTCAGTATTTATTTAGAGGGGAGCTGTGGAAATACATGAGGGGTGAAAGGAATATCTGGGATCAGACTCCAATCAGCTCAACAGCGAACTCTGCAGTTCCCAATCACATCGCCCATTAGTTAATTAAATTCTTGTAAACACAGCCCAGTGTCCAACACTGTCACAGTGCTGGTCGGAGGTGGGGGGAAGTTATCATGTGGACGGTCCCTCTCTCACACTCTGTCCACCATGACAGGGGTGGTCCTCTCCCACTTACACTGGGCCTGTAAATGGAGTGCCAGGATCTCTCGATTTCCATTTAACCTCAACATGCAAAAGGTTGGCTCATGTACCCATAGGAGTAAATTCTGGATCACGACCCAACTCCACCATCTTATGGATCCTGGAGGGATGTATCTTGTGATTATTCTCCCCAGTAGACAGCATGATATCCAACAGTGATGCACAGCTGGTTATGGAAAGATCCTGTGTCCAGTGTCTCCCTGACGCTCTCTGGCTCATACTTACCTGCCGACAGCTCATTGCCCAACATTAATGCAGTGCTGGTATTGGATAGATTTATCTTTGGATATTCTTTATCTGATCTCCTCAAACATTGTTGAAATGGAGTTGAGGTAAATACTTCAGGAAGACAGGAATGTCAGGTTAATGTGATGTTATGTTAGTAACAGGAATCTCACAGACTGACAACAACTTCTATCTTGGGGCACAGGTAATTTTTGGTTAAAGTTGCAGATGAAAACTGAGTAACATTTGGACACATGGAAATAAGGGAAATGTTGGTGGCACGTGGTGGGGAGGGTGAAAATAAAGACGGTAATGGTGCAGAGGGAATGAGAGTAGTCAGAGAGAGAGAGAAACTGGACAACAGGGAACAGAATATCAGCTTGAAAGAAAACAAAACCAGCCTGTCCAGTCTCTCCACATAACTGAAAAACTCCACTGAAAGCAGTGTCAGAGGTAGATGGAGTGGTGAAGAAGGTGTTTGGCACGCTGGACTTCCATCAGTCAGGGCATTGAGTATAGGAGTTGGAAAGTTATGTTGCAATTCTATGAGACGTTGATGAGGCTGCGGACTTTGGGGGTCTGTGTTATAAGGAGTGGTTGTGTAGGTGAGAACTTTATTCCCTGGAACATGGGAACATCAGGGGTGACCTGATAGAGGTGTGTAAGATCATGTGGGGCATAGACAGGGTGAAAGCGCATTGTTTTTCTCTTTCCAGGTAGGGGCTGCTGACAACAAGATGGAATGGATTAAAGATCAGAGGCGAGAGATTTTAATGGGACATCGGGGGCAGCTCCTTCACGCAAAGGCTGGTGTGCATTTTGAATTAGCTGCCGGAAAAGGTGGTTGAGGCGGGCACATTTTAAAGCCATCTAGATAAGTACATGGATAGTAGAGTTTTAGAGGGCTATGAGCAAACCGGGCAGATGGGATAAGCTTGCTGGGCAACGCAGTCAGCATGGACGAGTTGGGCCGAAGGGCCTATTTCGATGCAGTATGACTCCATCCATATCAATGTCCTGGGGCATCTGTGACCTCTGCAGCTAATGCCATCTTCTTTATACTGTGGCAATCAAAAGTGCGCAAAGTGTTTCAGATGGCATTTTATGAAACTGCACTATAACTTCCCTGCCCTTACATTGTGATGTCCCAGCTAATGAAGGCTGACTTCCCCTGTGCCTTATTTACCATCCTGTGCCACCTTCAAGGACACTTGGACATGTCAAGTGATGTCCTTCTGTTCCTCAACACTCCAAGGGCCTGACCATTCATTGTCTGCATAGTTAACCTCCTAAAGTACTTCACTCAGCATTTTTCAGTTAAATTCCATCTGCCATTGTTCTACTTAACATCTCAGCTGAACAATATCTTTCTGCAGCGTGGATCTATCCTTCTCAATGTCCACAACCCCAGTTCTTGTCTAATCTGGAAATTTACTGATCATATCTTCTCCATGAGCATCCAAGTCACTGATTTAGAAAACAAACAGCAAGTGTCCCAGTACTAATCCCTGTGATAGACCACTGGCAGAAATCTTCCAATAACAAAGCAACCCTCAACTATTGCCTTCTGTTTCCAATTATAAATACATTTTTGGATGCAGTTTGCTGTGAATCCCATGGGTTCTAACATTTTGGACGCTGCTGTGTTAATTCCACATCTTTCAATTCCTCAATGTTTCAAAAAATTGATCCTCTTTGAAAACCTCCAGTGATGTAACCTCAGTGTCCCTCTGGAAAAGCAAATCCCAGAGGTTCACTGCACTCTGCAACATTGTTTCAGTGTCAATGACTGAGATCTGGACTCGTATGTCCTCCTGGTTTTTGCAGGGCACTGAGTGAACATTAGATCCCTGACAACCCAAACAGCAATGGTTTGCCTTCAGTGTTTACAGTAATTGGGGGGCATCGGGGCCCCACCAGTCATAAGGGAAACGTGACGAGGATTGCAGGTGTGTTGACATCCCCAGCCCTGCAGTCCCGGCGAGGCGTGCACTCATGGGCAGGTAGAAGGACCATGAGATGATTTGGTCCCGGTCTGGGTCTGCTCCCCATATACCACGCTTTCCTTTGCTGCCCGCCTCCATCATCCACACCCTCCCACCTTACCAGAGCCCTTCACTCCCAAGCCCGTCAACGTTTCCCTCTTAAGGGTCGAGACTTTCCAATGCAGCGAACACCGCTGCTGTTCTGAAATAGACTCCATCTCTTTGTTTGAAATGTGATGTCCGCCAATCAACGAAAAGGCTCCATATTTTCCATCTGCCCTGGGATTTCCACTACGAGCTCTGCCCTATTTCACATGTCCGATGCTCACTCACCCTGCCAGGAGAGCAGTTCAACAGTCAGAGAGTGAGGGAGTGCCTGTTGGTTAGGGAGCATGAGGGCGGTGGTCCATTGTGGAGAGGAAATGAGGACGTGGATGAGAGCGCACATCCCGATGTGCTCAACCGTGAACTCTGCAGTTCCCAGTCATTCCGTCAATGGAGGTGGATTTATCCTCTCGACCGCCCCTCTCTCACCCTCGCTGTTCATTATATTCCTCTATGCACCACCCAGTGTCCAACACTCACATAGTGCTGCTGTGGTCATGTGTGTCTCATGGAGATCATTTCTACCTTCCCCTAAACAATTATTCCAAGAGAGACTTGGTAAATTCATAAGAGGAATAAAATGTTACTCTGATAGGGTCAGCTGAAGAAGGTTCAAAGCAGGTAGTGTGGATCACAAGCATGGGGTGGGTATGCTTGGTTTGATTGGGCTGTTTCTGTGTGGACAGGTCTGTTTAGTTCATTATAAATTCCAATGTCACGATATCCTCCATTTCCAAAGCTGATCTGTTTCTGGTCTGATTTGGGACATGTCCCTCTGGCCAATAATGTTCCAATAATCAACCAACTGCTCAGTCATGCCCCTTACTGCTGTCACGACTGTCACAGGGAGAGTTCCGATTGAGAACAATGGGCTCTCAGTGTCAGAGGTAGAGATATAATCTGATGGAAACCACAAGGGAGCATTAATCAACAGATGCAAATCAGGCTGATGTGAAAAGGGGAGTTGGAATTGAGAGGGGTGCGCGTTTCCTGAGACCTTACAGCCCACTGAAATGTCACTGCCGTCTCACCACTGTCCCATTTATCCTCAAATGATCTGGTGTTCAGTGCCAAGGTCATTTGTTTAAGAATTGTCCACTGAGATCCTTTCACTTCTTCATGGAAGAGCTCCACAGAACAGGAGCAGTCGTAATCCAGGCAGACCGTCAAGATTGCCCCGCCTACCTCGACACAGTGCTGGTGTGGCTGAATTTATTTTCTTGATGGTTTCCCTCTCTCTAAATTGTATCCCTGTATATACATAGCCCAGTGACCAACACTCACGCAGTGATGTTGTGGAGTCTTTCTCCTGTGGACGGTCCCTCTCTCAATCTCTCTGCCCATTATATTCCCGTATACAGAGCGTAGTGTCCAACACTGAAACAGCGCTGGTGTGAAGGTATTTCTCCTGTGGACGGTCCCTCTCCCACTTTTTCTGTCCATTATATTCCTGCATACACAGTTCAGTGTGTAGCACTACAACTGTGCTGGTCTGGGGGGATTTACCCAGTGGACCGTCCCTCTCTGTCCATTATATTCCAGTGTCGACAGCCCAGTTCCCAACACTGACACGGTGCTCGTGTGGGGGGGTTTATCCTGTGGACAGTCCCTCTCTCACCTTTCTGTCCTTTATATCCCTGTGTGTACAGCCCAGTGTCCAACACTGACACTGCGCTGGTGTGGGGGGATTTATCCTGTGGACTGTCCCTCTCTCACTCTCTCTCTGTCTGTTATTTTCCTGTATACATGGCCCAGTGTTTCACGTAAAATTTCCTCAACCTATTGAAAGGGCAGATAGGTAAATACATGAGGCTCTCAGGAACAGAAGGTTATTGTGATGAGTTTATTTGAAGAGGACAGAGGAGCTTGTGTGGATCACAGGCATGGACTGGGAACAGCTGTTTCGACTGCGCTGTTCCTGTGTGGCCACAGCTGTTTAATTCATGATAAATTTCTTACTCATTAATGTACCTAGTAGACATGTCCAATTGCTCAAAGGTCTGGTGTGGGGTTTAGAACAGAGTACAGTGCAGCACGGGAACAGGCCTTTCGGACCATAATGTTGTGCCAAACTAATTGTTCTAATCCCTTCTGTCTGCACATCGTCCATATCCCTCCATTTTCTGCATATCCGTGTGTCTGTGTAAGAGCCTCTTAAATGCCTCTTATCGTATGTACCTCCAGCACCACTCCTGAAAGTGCATTCCCTGCATCCACCAGTCTGTACTACAAAACTAAAATCCTGCACCGGTCATTTCCTATAACCTTTCTCGCTCACCTTAAATGCATGCATTAGACATTTCGACTCTGGTGGAAAAAGAAGATACCGGCTCTCTATCTATACCTCTCATAATTCTGTATACATCTGCCAGGACTCCCTTCAGACTCCGCCGATCCAGAGGAAACTTCGGAGTCTTTCCAACTTCTCCTTATAACACATGGCCTATAATCCAGGCAGCGTCCTGGCAAACCTCTTGCAAAGCCTCCACATCCTTCCAATAATGGGGTGAAAAAAATTGAATACAATACTCCTAATGCATCCTAACCAGAGTTTTATAAAGCTGCAACATAACTTCCTGTTTCTTGAACTCCATGCCTTGACCAACAATAGTAAGCATGCCATATGCCTTCTCTGCCACCTGATCACCTGTCCACTTCTGCAGCCCCCTTCAGGGAGCTAGGTATTTGTATTCCAAGATCCCTCTGTACATCAACGCTGCTAAGGGCCCTGCCATTAACTGTGCACTTTCCCTTTACATTTGATCTCCCAAACTGCAACACTTGAAGTCTGCCCAGATTTAACTCCATCTGCCACTTCTCTGTCCATATCTACAGCTGATCGATACCCCGATGTATCTTTTGTCAATATTCTACACTATCCAGAATGCCACCAATCTTTGTGTACCCTGCCATTAATGTGAGCCTCACCAGTCTAAAATTCCCCTGATAACCCCTATTTCATTTCTTGAACAAAGCAAAAACATGATCGACTTGATAGTCTCTGTGGCCTTGCCTGTGGCTAGAGAGAATACAAAGATCTTGGTCAAGGCCCAAGCCTCTCTCAATAACCTGGGGGATATTCAGTCAGGCTCTAGGGCCTTATCCACCTTAGTGTTCTTCAAGAAACCCAACACCATCTCTTTATCTCAAAATTCCTGAATATATTAGTACTGATCTGACTATCTTCCATGTCCTTCTCCTTGGCAACTACCAACACAAATGATTCATTTTGGACCTCGCCAACATCGTCCACTCCAGATACATGTTTCCTCTTTTATCCTTGAGTGGTACTACTGTGGATTTATCTTATGGACGTTCTCCAACACCCTTACTGATGTTTGAAGAAATTGCAAGGAAACTGGACTCTAAATGACTGCCCCCTTATCTTGTAACTGTGTGCCCTGTTCTGACATTCTCCCACTGTTTCATAGAATACAAATCTAATTTTTAGGACATTGCTCTCAGTAATCAGTGAAGTAAATCTTTTCTGACTTCCTTCAATGTTACCTTATCCTTTCATAAAGAATGGGCCCAAACAATACACAGTACTGCAGGTCTGCCCTCACCAACGAATCTGCACAGTTGTAATAATTCTTACTCTTTTTAAACTACATGCTACTCACAATAGATTCCAAAAAGCTCTTTTTTCTTTTCAAACCTCATTTAACCTCTTCATGCTGTCTGAACCCTGGTGAGAACCAATGTTGCTGAACCTCCTGTTTCTGTGCTGTGGAGTCTCTCAAACATCTTTGTCTAGTCCAGTTCCCATGCACACAGTTGTTGCCAAAACTGACCCAGTACTGATCGGGCACAGGGCTATCCTGTGACTACTCCCTCAAACCATCCCGTTTTCGTTACAGGTCAAGAATAAAAAAACAGTGCACAACATTGACCCAGTGCTGACCAGGCAGCTATTGATCCTGCAGCTGTTCCTACTTCACCGTCTGTCCATTATCTTCCTGTTTTGGTGGTGTGGTGTGGGGGCTTTATCCTGTACGTGGTCCCTCTATCAGCCTCTCTGTCCATTATATTCCTGGAGTCATTGGAGGAGGCAAGGGTGTCTGATCGTAGTGCTGGCCAGAATTGTCTTTCCCTGTGATGTACATTGTAAACGATTCTTTCATCTCCCATTTTCAGTGAAGTTCCAATAGAATGACTCATCATCAATCCTGGCCTATTGCTGAGGATGTTTGTTAGAGGCAGCTCACTCACTGATAATAATATTTTTTCTCACATTAAGGGCACAAACACCAGACTGTCGATGTATTTTGAGCAAGGTAAAAAAGAAATCTCTGCAGGATTGTGTAGGAGGGATCCTGGGGAGAAGTGTTGCTGGGAAAAATGACAGACAAAAAAATCCATGTCAGCTTGAGGGAGCAGACATGTGTCCTGGGTTTAAATTCCCTCCATGGTATCACAAACCCCACCACCCCCTCATTTATGCAATTCCCTCCCTTACATTGAGTGACTGACCATCTTACCTCCTCTCCAATACCCACAAATTTAGTGGCTACGCAACTGACAGTTGTGCCTGCAGTTACAAAGGCCCTATGTGTGGTCTGATCGCTAATAGTGCCAGAGCACATTTCCATCACAGACACAAGGAAGGAATTATTCAGTGGAAGTTATTTTCTAATCATCCCTGTACAATATACTCCTGCATACACAGACCGGTGTCCAAAACTGACACAGTGCTAGAGTGGGGAGATTTATCCTGTGGACCGTACCTCTCTCTCCCTCCCTGTCCATTATATTTCTGAATAAACAGCCCGGTGTCCAACACTGACACAATGCTGGAGTGTGTGGGGATTTATCTTGTGGTTGATCCCTAACTCACCCCGTCTGTCCATGATATTTCTGTGTACACTGTATTTCATCTAACATTTCCTCAACATCTGTTCAAAGGGAGGTTGGGTAAATCCATGAGGGATCATTTTGTGAGGCTCGACCAAGATGGGTTTATGTGGGACTACGAGATTTTCGGTGGGTCTCCACAGAGACCGGTTTATGTAGCTCTACAGATGGGGGTTTAAGTGGGTCTACACATAGAGGAGCTTATGTGGGGCTACACAGAGAAGGGTTAACGTGGGGCTACGTAGAGAGGGATGATGTGGGGCTTTTCCAGATAAGTGTTTACTGGGTCGACACAGAGAAGGGTTTATGTGGGGCTGCACAAGAAGTGTTTTTTGGGGGCGACACAGAGGGGTTCATGTTGGGCTACACAAAGAAGGTTTTATGTGGGGCGACACAGCTAACTGCTTATGTGGTGCTACACAGAGAAGTGTGTATGTCGGCCTGCACAGAAATGAGTTCATGAGCGAATATACAGAGAAGGGTTTATGTGGGGCTACGCAGAGATGGATTATGTGGGGCTTTACAGATAAGGTTTTATTGGGTCATGTAGCAGCCGCCAGGTCTGTGGCACAACAGCTTGCTCTGACGTACAGCAGGGGAGGGTGGAGACATGGTGATCTGTCGTGATATGAGACTCCACAGTGAGATGGACAGACTGGTGTTTCTGTGGCCGTGAACGGGACTCCAGGACGATGAGTTGTCTCCCAGGTGCCAGGGTCAAGAACGTCTCCGAGCAGTTCCAGAACATTCTCAAGTGGGAAGGTGAGGAACCAGAGGTCATTGGGACCAGACAAACATAGGGAGAAAAAGAGATGGCGTCCTGCAGAGTGAATATGGAGAATTAGGCAGAAGGTTCAAAAGCAGGAGTTCAAGGGCTGTAGTATCTGGATTACTGCCGGTGCCACGTGCTAGCGAGGGAAGGAACAGGAGCACAGGGCAGGTGAATGTGTGGCTGAGGAGTTGATGCAGGAGGAAGGGTTCAGGTTCTTGGACCATTAGGATTGCTCCTGGGGAAGAGGTGACTTATACAAGAGGGACAAGTTGCACCTGAACTGGAAGGGGACCAATAATCTGGCGGGGAGAATTATTGGTGCTGCTTGTCAGGGTTTAAACTGGTCTTGTCCAGAGATCGGATCCAAAGAATGAATGTGGCAGATGAGAAAGACGAAGCAAACCTGGAGGTTACAGTGAGCAAGACAAAGAGACGGGATAGGCATGGGCAAGGCAGGGAGTGAGGAGGGTCTAATGGGCTAAACTGTGGTTATTTTAACGTAAAACACCTGACTGGTCAGGCAGATGGACCCGGGGCATGGAGTTGCCCATGCGATTATGAGGTTATAGCTGTTATGGGCAGGATAAGCAGCACAATGTGCTTGGGTACAGATGCTTGGGGCATGAGAGAGGTGGAGACAAGCTGCAGTTTTGATTGGGAGAACTTCACAACAGTACTTAGAGAGGATAATCCACAACATCTAGCGAAGCAAAATGGGTAGAATTTCGAAATCAGGAAGGTGTGCTCTCTTTGATGGGATTATGAGATACCCATTCCCCGCTGACCTCCACTCTCTCCTCCTGCCAATATCCAGCAGGATTTAGAGGAGGGATGTGCAGGGAAATCGCAGATAGCTGTTGGAAAAATAAGCAGTGACAGCAATACACATAAAATGCTGGAGGAAGTCAGCAGGTCAGGCAGCATCTGTGTAGGGAAATACACAGGTGGAAGGAGGTGATTTATCTTCCCTAATGTTGACTAGGACGGCCGCAGTGTGAAAGGATTAGATGGGCCAACATATGTGAGTGGGTCCTGGGAAGTGTTGTCAAGCAATTTAAAGGTGTTCCTCCCAGAGAAGGGGCAACACTCAACCTCCTCCTGGGATATAAGGCTGGGCAAGTGACTGACATGTCAGTGGGTAGCACTGTGGCACCAGTGACCATTATTTTTAAATCGTTATGGGAAATGATAGGGCTGGTCCATTAATTAAAATTGTAAATTGGGGAAGGCAAATTTCGATATCATTAGACAGGAACTTGCAAGGTTGATTCGGAGAGTCTGTTAACAGGTGAAAGGTTATCTAGCAAGTGTGAGTCTTTAAACTTGGGATAGGAAGACTTCAGGGTCAAAGTCTCCCTGTTAGAGTGAACGGCAAGGTTGGCAGAGGGAAGTGTATTAGATTCATGATGGATATTGAGGATCTGGTCAGCAGAACATTAACGGGTCCTCCCACATTCCCAAAGACGTACACATGTGGGCTTCCCACAGAACGCTCTACGCAAAAAAGATGCATTTCACTGTGTGTTTTGATGTACATGTGATTACTCAAGATATCTTTTCTTATGTCAGGTCTAGGCAGCTCAGCTGAAGTGAGTCCCTTGAGGAGTATAAGAAATGAAGGAGAAAACTTAAGAGGGAAATTATAAATGCAAAGGGAGGACATGAGATATTAAGAGCAAATGGGCATCTCGGGAGAGAATATGTCCCCTCAATGATCAGTGTTGTTGTCTATCTGGGGAGCCACAGGACATGGGTTAGTTTTTTCATGGATCCGGGTCATCTTTATTTACCGCAGAGAAAGACATGGGAGTTGGTGAGTAGAGTGAAGAGGACAGTGCTATCCTGAAACACGCTGACAAAACAAAATTGGACGTGAGGACGATCTGAATAAATCCCTGGTGCCTGTATGGGATGTTGTGGGAAGTAGTTGAGGACATTTCTGGAGCTCTGGTAGAGATTTTTGTATTGTCCTCAACCATTCATGTCCATCATGAATCTAATATACTTCCCTCACACTGCCAACCTTTCCGTTCACTCTAACAGGGAGACTGGAGGATGGATGTGCTGTATTGAAGAAGGCTGCAAGGACAAGCCAGAGAACTACACGGCGGTGAGCCTCACATCAGTGGTGGGAATGTTACTGGGGTGGATTCTGAGGGACAGGATCTACCAGCATTTGGAAAGTCAGGGACTAGTCAGGGACAGTCACCATTGCTTTGTCCGTGGTAAATGATGTCTCACGACTTTGACAGAGGATTTTTTGAAGAGGTGATGAAGAAGTTTGATGAGGACAGTACGGTAAATTTGTCCACATGGCTTTTGGCAAGGCCTGAAAACGTCCTGCTTGGTAGGCTGGATTGGAAGGTGAGATCACATGGGACAGAGGGTGAGCTACTGCATGAATACAACACTGACTTGGTGGATGGAGGCAGGGGTGGTAGGGGAGTGTTGCTTTTCAGATTGAAGGCCTGGGACCAGTGATGTGTGGCAAGGATGTGTGCGTCTCCATTGTTGTTTGTCGTCTGTATTCATGTTTGGAGAAGAATGTTGGGGGAGTGATCAGTAAGTTCACAGATGACTCCAAAGTTGGTGGTGTCGTGGACAGTGAGGAATGTCGTCTAAAGTTACAACATGACACTGATCAACTGGTAAAGTGGGCACAGGAATTTAACTCAGCCGCATGCGAAGTGACGCATTCTTTGGGATATTTAAAGCATGCTGAGATACCCACGATGAATGACAGTGACCCAGCTGGTGTTGTTGAACAGAGAGAACTAGAGGTACAGGTACCTAGTTCCCTGCAGGTGGCAACGCAGGTACACAGGATGTTGAAGAAGGCACATAGCATGCTTGCCTTCATCGACAGAGGCAGTCAGTACCGCAGGTGGGACCTCATGTTTCAGTTCTGCAAGGCGTTGGTGTGAAGTGTTGTGTGAAGTTCCAGTCCGATGTTGTAGGAAGGATGTGATTAAAATGGGGAGCGTGCAGGAAAGCTTCACAAAGATGTTGCTTGGATTGGAGGGTTTGAGGGATTGGATTGGCTGGGACTATTTCTCTGGAGTGAAAGCGGCTGAGGTTGACTTTACAGAGGTTTGTAAAATTATGAGGGACAGTG
Source organism: Pristis pectinata (assembly GCF_009764475.1). Lineage (NCBI taxonomy): Eukaryota > Metazoa > Chordata > Chondrichthyes > Rhinopristiformes > Pristidae > Pristis > Pristis pectinata. Next base: position 26,779,041 of record NC_067433.1, on the reverse strand, counting down.
TGAAAGATAACTGGGAACGCAAGGGTTAACGACTGGCAGTGTAAGGGTTAATAATATGCTTTTTAGTATGGTTCTCACTGTGAAAGGATTCTCAAGGTAAAGAATGATACCACTCTGGTGTGATTTAGTTATGTCTGGTTTTATGGCAGGTGCAAGTGGGAAGAAGTGTTTTTTTAACATACTTCTTGTTATGTTAGAAACTTTATGTAAACAATTGCCTGTGTAAGTGTAGTTTCTCACATAGCTTTCAAAACGAAAAAGGGTATAAAAATGCGCTCGAACCGAGTCTCCTTTGCTTGGGTTTCGGTATAGAGTTAGAGTTACATGGTTTAATCTGTCTGTATTTCCCACTCCCGCTAGCGAAAGCTAATAAAGCACATATCATAAGTTCTTTGCTTCTGCTGTTGTCTAATTCTTTCCAGAAGCGTGGGTCGACTTTAACAGCAGATCACAGTCTTCTTCCCAGAATAGGGGAGTCTAAAAGTAAAGGGCAGCGAGTGAAGGGAAGAGGGGAAATATTCGCAGCGAGGATGAGGAGTGAGGTTTCCATGCAGAGGGTGGTGGGTCAATGGGTAAATGAAACGAGCTGCCAGAGGAGGCGGTAGAGGCAGATACAATGACACGGTTAAAGCAAACACATGGACAGGGACGGGGAGATGTAGGTTTTCTGGGAATATGGACCAAACGCAGGGAATTGGAATTAGTGCACATGGCCACCTTGGTCAGCACGGACAAGTTGTGTTGAAGGGCTTGTTTCTGTCCTGTACACGTTTATGAATGGATGAATTTATAAATCTTATGAGACCGCTCGGGTTCATTTAGGGCTCATAACAGCACTCTCTGGTCCTCCTCAATGATACCCGGGGCTCTGTGCAACAGGTAAAATACCTTTCACACAGGTGAAACCAGGAACCGCCCACACAGACCTCCCTCAAGATCCTCACACACACCCGTTGCCCTCGGACACTTCTGTATCTGACATTCCCAACAGCCCTGAGTATCGGGGCCATTTTCTCCCCTCGGGCATCGGTACAACCAACAGCAAGACACGGGTACTGCAGGGACAACCACACTGATGGGACTGGAGTCACACAAGAACCAGGCTAGGTAACGGCGGCAGCCGACCTTCCCTAGCTGTGAGAAGATGATCACGTGATGTGGGATTTACCAACTCCTGTCCTCATTTGACATTCAACCTTGTTGCAACCTCCGTCCCCTGGTTACACATTCCCACAGGTGCAGCACCAGAATGGGTTCATTCAGTCTCAGTCAATACAGACCTCAGAGCCTGGTGTAGCCAGAGCAGGACACAATCAGAAACAGTATTGGCCCCAAATAGTGAAGCCCCGGGACCCTCAGTGATCTCTTCCCTCCGGTAGCACAGCCCCTGTGCATTTTACCCGGTGCTCCCTGCCGAAGATGACATTCTGATCTTTGGCATGTCACTTTCAGACTGGAATTCCCACAGCATCTCTATTCTGGGAGCAGCTGATGTAACCTGGTTGTTCAGTGAGTGAAACTAATGTCAATGATCAGCAGAGTGGTGCCGCTGGAGAGTTCTATCCTTTATAATAAGAGCTGCCGTAAACATCTGAGCACTAGTTTGGCAACGGGCCTGGCATGTTGCCATCAACAGAGGAATCACCACTTCTCCGCGAACATGGGAGCCCGGATACTTGGACAAGTCCTGGCCATTTACTATCCAGTTCTGGCAGCTGTCGCTGTTCCCGGTGCGTAGTTCCACACAAGTACTCACCCTTTCATCTCTGTTAACTCTGGAGATGCTGATTATGGACCTCGACCACAGTAATGGCCTGTTATACTGCTGTATAATTCTGTGGGTGAGACCTGATCACTCCTACTGTTGCTTTTAATTTACCCCGGTGCCTTCATTCAAACTGTGATCTCAGGCAGAGTTGCCGTGTTGTGTTTTGACTGCTGAAGGTGTTTCAGTGTGGTGTGTAAACCAGCCGCCACTGTCAGTTCAGCAGTGACGGTGTGAGTTTACAGTGTACATTCTGGGTGTGTGCGCAGAGAGGAGTAACACGCTGTTGGTCCCGGTCTGTGAAATACACCGTGAAATTAGCCAGGATGGGTGTCCCTGGGTCTCCCGGCTGTTCCAGCACTGAGGGACACTAACCTGCTGTCAATGACTTCCTTTCTCTTTCAGGGACGGTAGATCAGCCGTTAATTCTCCCGCCCGGTGTGAGACCGGTGTTGTCGCTCGGCTGCCCGAGCCACCCTCGAGTTTCACTTCCATCCACTTTCTTTATTGGCAGATGGTGTTGAATATTTCCGCATCACAGAATAAGTCCCTGTTGGTCTGAAATAAATTCTGAAACTGCTGGCAAAGCTTAGCCGGTTTAGCCGCATCTGTGGAGTGAGAAACAGTGAAGTATTCAGGTCGAAGTCGCTTGATCAGGACTGAGACAGGGAGAAAGCAAATTCGTGTAGATGGCACAGGAAGTATGGGGGCAATGGGTGGAACACGGGATGTCTGGAACTGGGTGAGGTGATGTTACCGTTGAAAAGATTGTTGAGCTCCTGTTTGTAATATGTTGCTCATGTTGTGAAAAACACGCTGATGTTATGAAGTCTGAATGATGTGAAGTTGATTGTTCGAGGTCCTCCCACTTGATACAAATGTGATGAAAGTGAGTCCGTTGTGATTTTATTCTGCCTGTGAATGTTTATCTTAGATGGAAGCTTGTATTGTGCACATGGGTGTGGGGGTCTGTTGTTTCCAAAAGACTTTGATAGCAAATTTATGGCCCTCATTTTCTAATGCCAATTTTAAAACGGAGGTGTCCAGAACGTCAGTTATTTCTCTGATTGCCATAGCTTTGATTTTGGGTGATGGTTGTCAAAGATTTGAATGCCTTCTTCTAAATCCATTTTTGAATGTGGCCACACCTCCCAAATGTCATCCAGGTGACTGCAATAACACATTGGTCACCTGGGGCACTTCTGGAAGACTGTCTCTTCCCAGACTGCCATAGATCTGTTGGCTTCAGCTGGTGCAAACCTCTTCCCCGTTGTTGTCCCTTTGATTTGTCAGCAGAATTCGTCATTGAATTCAAAGTCATTCTTTTTCAGGACCAGATAAGTTAGTTTGACCAAAGCTCCATCTGGTCTGTCAGCGTCAGGGCTTTATCCTTGGATATGTTTAACAGCCTTCAGGCCCCTGTCTGTTTCCATGGTTGTGTCCGGGCTTCCGATGTTCATGGTAAAGAAGGTGGCATCAGGGGTCAGGACCTGGGAGTTAACAATCTGTGTAAAGTGGTATGTGTCTTTGACCCAGCTGGGAAATTGCTGCATCAAAGTCACGGATAACATTTTACAGTCTGACCTGCTGTGATCTCTAGTATATTCCAGCATTTCCATTTATGCACAGTTTTCAGTTTTTATTTTGGATTTTCAGGATCTACTGATTTTTTTGCCCGACTGTCCCGTGGCTCTGCTTCTCCGTCTCCATAAATGGAGCAGCTTTTCCAGTTCTCTTTTTACCTCGTGGCCATGTTTGTGCTCGGTTGCTCCTGGTTTAAGTACATTTCAGACTGTGTTCTAGAGAGATGGGGCCGTGTTTTTGCCAGAACTGAGTACATTTCAATCCCTGTCCATGTTGTGTCCAAATCTGAGATCAGACCTGGGGCGTGCAATTGGGTGACGGGCGAGGCGCAAGTCACTGTCCGTTCCCCATCCCTTGTTGCTCTGTGTGGGGAACCCCTGTGGTTCCAGAGCCCTCACGCTAGTTGACTGAAGAAGGTTGATGGCGCCGGAGCGTGGCGACAAGTAGCAAGCTGCTCTTTACAGATCTACTCATTATCCTTACTATAATCATACTACACTTTTAAATTTAAACTCTATGTCACTAACTATACTGTTTTTACCTGTACTACATCAATGCACTTTGTACTACTCAATGTAACTGCACTGTACTGTGCCATGAATTGACCTGTACGATTGGTTTGTAAGACAAGCTTTACACAGTACCTCGGTAAAAGTGACAATAATAAACCAATACCTTGTGGGTGTCGGTTCTGCCACTGTGGTGTGTGGTTAGAAACGTCATGGAGAAAGGCAGCACCTGTTCCAGTTGGCAATGGGTCAGTGAGCTGCTGGACACTGAACCTGGGGGTGATGGTACTGGGCAACTTCATCTGGTGTCAGAGGACACACAGAGATAAGTTCCTGGAAAGGGAACTGGATGGGTTGGTGCGGTGTAAGTTGTGTCTCACGCAGAGGAATGTGGGGTCAGAGGTAAACTTCCCATAGTCACTCATTTTACATAAGGATCAATGTTGACTCCTCAACACGCCTCAGATCTCCCGACTTAGTTCACTGGCAATCTCTACATTCCTCACCGTAGTTGCTTCACTGTGAATGTACAGTGTTGCAGCTGATGGGAAATCTGTTGATTTTTGCTCTTGGCCATTCGTTCACTGTCCGTGGGTTGTTGCTTAAACCTCATTACTGAACTTGGTATCAGATTCTGAACTCCTCTTCTCCATGGGCGGTGCAGTGGCTCGGCTGCTGGAGTTGTTGCCTCACAGTTCAAGCGATCAGGAATTGATGTGGACTTTTGGTGCTGTCTGTGTTGAGTTTGCACATTCTCCTTGTTAGCGCGTTGGTTCCCTCCGAATGCACTGGTTTCCACTCTCACGCAAAGATGTGTGAGTTAGTCATTTACTTCGCTGCTGTAAGTTACACAGTGTGTGTTGATGAATTGTCGAATCTGGGGTGAACTGATGTGAAGTTGGATGAAAACTCTGGTCTATAAATCCATGATGTTATTCTCTTTGAATGTAAACCATTCTGTCAAATGGATTACGCGTGCACAGATCATCAAAGCTGGTGGGGAATGTCATTCGGACATCTGAAATGCATGCAAGTGCTTTCCTCTGTGATATCGGAGCCAAGATACTATGTGTGAAGTGGTTGCCACACCAGTTTCGTCACAGTTTGAGTATCGCGGCGAGATATCTTCTCCAAATTACAGCAATGATGTGATTTGACTGGAGGGACAGCAGTGGATATTAACGCACCTGTTCTTCCAGGTGGAAAGTTGGAGGGAAGAGAAATTATTGGAGAAAGTGGATATGTTTTAGGTGGAACCAAAGGTGAGGGGAGTCTTAATGAAGAGGCAGATAATAAATGTTGGCCGAGGTTCAGAATTAATGCAGCATTTCCTCTAGCAGAGGGTGAAAAACCAGTGGAAAGATTTGCAGCAAGATCAGAGAGGAAGGATGGAAATGCCATTCACATACAGCTTCAGGGTCACCTGCACAATCATCCTGCATAGTCCCCGTTTCATTTTCACCCTGCCCGGTCCCCACTGCACGTTCACCCTGCCACATCCCCACTGCACCTTCACCCTGCCCGGTGCCCACTGCACAATCTCCACATCCTCAGTGCACTAAACCTTATCTTTTTCCCATCTCAACAGCATCTTCCCATTGCCCAGTTCCTCGCTCGCTCCTCAGACTATGCAGGCCCCATTATGTGGTAAACCTGCCTATTCTCCACTGGGGATTCACTCTGTCCGTCTGTAATCCAACTTGTCGATGTCCCCCACTCCGAACGTTTGCACTGCCTAATGCCTTCCCCATGTCCTCAAAAGCCATTTTCCAATCCTCATCCCTCCCGGAAATTTCCCGGACCTTTCTGGAGCAGACCTTTGTCCTTTCCCACTTCCCCACTGGATATTTACGAATCCTGTTCGCTGCTGTATATTCTTCCTGTCCAGTTCCCACTGGACATTTATCCTTCTAGCATACCTCACTCCATATTCACTAACCCATGTCCCAGCCAGACAGATCCAGTGAATCTCTACGACACATTTGCACTGCTCATTCCTGAATGGATTTTAACCCGACCCTATCCTCAACAGACATTTTGCTTCACTCCATACTCACTACATATTTACCAACCCCTCTCCCAAATGGGCAGTCTGCCCATACCCCACATGTTAAATACCCTGACTAATCCACACCGGACATCCACCAACCACACTCCCACTGAACATATATTCCACCAGTGTCACCGTACATTTATACTTTTCTTTCCCCACAACACCTTCAACATTCTGTGCAGTGGCACTGCCAATAGAGCTCCCGTTACCCAGCTCCAAAGTCCTGGGTTCAATCCCACCCCGTGGTGCCGTCCGTGTGCATTTTAAAGGCTCTCCCTGTTACCGCATGGGCTTCCTCCGGATTCTATGGTTTCAGCACACATTCCAAAGCCACAACACATTGCCACAGTGTGCAAGTGAGGATCTGAATCTGGAGCCAGTTGGTAACAATGTGGGGCTGAATAAGAAGTGATATTGTCGCAGGATTCAAGTACATGAGTGTTTACTGGTCAGCGCCGACACGTGCATCGATGCTGCATGTCTCTGTGATGTTTTTGTCCACGTCTCAATGGAAGATTACCACGCCAACTGTCCTTGAAACTTCACCCGCTCAGTGCCCAAAGCATCCTTGCCATGGACAGACATGTCTTTACCTTCCAACAGTCGAGATCATTGAGATTCACACTGAGTGGTTGCACTGCACATGCACAGAGGCCAGTGCATACAGCATTTTCACCCTGCCCGGCCCTCACAGCACCTTCACCCCGCCCGGTCCCCACTTCAGTTCACCATGCCTGGTCCCCACTGCACTTTCACCCTTCCCATTACCACCGAGCCGTCACCCTGCCCAGTCCCCACCAGACCTTCACACTGCCCCGACCCACTGCACCACCTGCCTCGTCCCCACTGCACCTTCACCCTGCCCATCCCAACCACACCATCACCCTGCCCGGTCCCCACTGCATCTTCACCCTGCCCGGTCGCCACTGCACCTTCATCCTGACCAGTCCCCACTGCATCTTCACCCTGCCGAGTCCTCACTGCAAGTTGATCCTGCACACTGCTTTTTGTGAATTCCCTTCTCACAGCCTTCCATGTGATTGTGCTCTGCCCTGTCAATCCTCAGTCTTTCTACAACCCTTTACAGTCCCAGCACTTTCAGCAATTGTATCTTTGTCATGGTTGTCTGCAGCAGAATTTGGTTCTCTCTTTTGAGAATATAGTCAAATCTCCCGAAATGTGGAGCAGTACGAAACCTATCATTTTACTCTTCGGAATTTCTGACAGTTTTATATTGTCATTAAGTGTAGCAGTGGGGTGCGTTATGTTCTTTCCTCTATTTGACCCTCCGCCCTTAACACAATCGGCGTCAGGTACGTCGTCGCTCATCTCCGGAGCACGGGCAACAGCACAGGGATTGATGTACTGATCCAGCGCTTGTCCCAAGAGCAGCTGACCCGTGTGGTGAAGAGATTGAAGGGTCCCTGAACCTGCAGTTGGGCTGGACCAGAGAAAAGTCCATGTGGAACTGCGCAGTTTGATGTCGCAGTTGGGTCGGTGAAGTGTGAATGTCCTGTGAACAGTCTGGTGAAATTTATTCAGACCCTTGAAGGGATGTCAAATGGAACAGCTCAGGGAACCAGTTGTCGGTACAGTTATTGCTTCAGTTACGGTTCCTGCGCTCCACAAACTTGGTTTGCTGCTTGGAGAGTTTAGTTCTTTGCCATCACCCTGCACTATGGGGGAATTCACAGCAGCCTGTTAACACACTGAAACGTCTTTGGGATGCAGCAGGAAACAGAAACCTCGCGGGAAAGGGAATTGGTCATGCGGAGAAGGTGGTAACTCCTCCCATTCAGCATCGGGGGAAGGGATCGAACCCGGGTTCCTGGTGTTGTGCGGAATGACGGTTTGTTTGTTCTCAGCTTCCCAAGATGAATGATTGTATTCCCACTTTTATCCTGAAAACTCCATTCTCAGTGTCAGTCGGGAATAATTTCAGCAGTTATTGTTGTTGATTTCAGGGAAACATTATTTCTTATTTTCTCTCTCTTCCAGTGAACGTGGTGGCGATTGTCATCCTGTCCCGAGGGAAGTGCGGTCTCTCAAAATGTATCACTCGCTACCTGGTGGGAATGGCAGCGGCCGATCTCCTGGTTGTCATCAGTGGCGTCATAGTAAAGACCATCGGTGAAATGTATCTCCCACTATCAATCCTGACCGTCACCCCCGTCTGCTCCCTTAGCTATGTCCTGGCGTCTGCAGCCACTGTAAGCTCGGTCTGGTTCACGGTGGGTTTTACCTTTGATCGGTTTGTGGCCATCTGTTGCCAGACGCTGAGAGCAAAACATTGCACAGAGAGAACGGCGACTGTTGTTATCGGGACGGTGACTGTGATGAGCTGTTTAATAAGCATCCCCTGGTATTTTACATTGGACTCAGTACATATCATCGTAAGCGTCCGCCGAGGGTGTGTCTTGAAATGGACATTCTTGCATTTACCTTCATGGGCGTCATTTGAGTTGTTTATGACTATTCTCACCCCTTGTCTCCCGTTCTTTTTGTTATTGCTGGTGAATTCACTGACCGCCAGGTATATTTTAGTATCTGGTAGAATCCGTGGGGAGCTCTTGAGACGCAGCAATGGAGAGAATGACAAGGACTCAGAGATGGAGAAACGAAGGAAATCCATCGTTTTACTCTTCAGCATATCGGGCAGTTTCATACTGTTGTGGAGTACTTCAGTTGTGTATATTGTGTTTCAGCGGGTCCTGGGCGCTCAGTACAGCGTGGACAGTGATTTCCTTTCAGTAGCAACCATGCTGCAGCTTCTCAGCACCTGCACCAACACGGGAATTTATGTCCTGACACAGAGAAAATTCCGAGAGCAGCTGAAGAACGCGGTGAAATATCCCGTGAATCTCATTGTGAAATTAATCAAGTCATAGCAACGGTTTCAGACACGGCTTCGTCATAAATAGACCCGATCCCCGAGCAGATATTCACCACTTGCAGCTGCGTTTGCTGCGAGTTATCCAGGGATACCAGTTATAAATCCCAGCCCTCGCCAAATGTTACCAACTCTTCACATGAATGCACTCTAAACGACTTCGCCATGGATTTGTGAAAGGCGGCAATCCTGGACATGTTGTTTATCGGAGAACAGCGCGCTGTGACATCATCCCGTCTGTGAATCAATTGTTAAGCATGTTGTTCACAGAGACTGGAAATAAATGAATAAAATCTCTTCCGTCCTGTGTCTGTTTCCTTGCCGCCGGTGCCTCGTGGGTGGGCTGATGGTGGGGAAGTGGATGGGTATTGACAGGCTCAGATAATGCCGTGGCAGCTGGAGCTTCCTGAATAAGAACAAATGACAGACTCACCCCAGGACCAATCATCAGCGCTGAATTCACATTTTAGTGCGTGTGTGTTGGGGAAGGGTGTTTGGCGTTGCCAGTCAACTCCTTCCTGAGATGTGCTCAGTAACGATTCCTCATGGCGAGACGTTTATCGGGGCAGGAGGTTGATCTTTGAGGTGAAACTCTAGTGAAAATAACGTTTCTGCAGCCTCTTCCCCTTGATTAATGGCGCAGCCAATCACGCCGATACTGCCGACCATACCGTGAGGAAACAAGGCCGAGCTCATCACCATCCCCAATACCACAAACCTTCTAGACCCAGTGCCATTTGTTCCACCATGTGACGTCCATTAAAAAACTATCAATTCAGCCAAGAACTCGTCAGACATAAAAAAGGGGGGCAGCTCTCTCGGTTTCGATCATGTACGTTATGTTCCTCCTTGGATATGTCCCGGAATGTTCTGTATAAACACAAGGTCACGTTGTGTCCCCACTGTGGAGGGTGCCTTCCCAGGGTTTGTCTGAAGAGGGACACCGGAGCTCACCAGACGGGTGAAGCCCAGTCGCGGGAGGGGTGGGTGATAGGTAATGCAGATGTTTAAATTGTTTTTATAACTCAACTTACTAAAAGGTTGCTACACTGTGTCACGGCTAATGGAATGTGGGATTCGGAAACAAAATATTGCAGTAATTGGAAAACTGAAAATGCCTGAGGTTCTCAGCAGATCAGGCAGCATCTGCCGAGAGAGAAACAGGATCAACGTTATAGATTGGTATTGGTATTGGTATTGGTTTATTATTGTCACTTGTACCGAGGTACAGTGAAAAACTTGTCCTGCGTGCCGATCGAACAGATAAATTCATTACACTGTGCAGTTATCCTTCATCTGTTACGAGGGGAAAAGGTAGCTTCCGACATGTGGACAAGTTGAAGGTGTTCTCCTTACAACAGAGCAGATGAACTCTGAACCGGGAGAACGGGAAGGCGCTTGGGTGTGTCACCTCAACAACACACTTGTGGAATTTAAATTCAGCTAACAATCTGGAATTGTGGCAAGGATGGGGTAACACATCATAACTACTGGATTGTCGTAAAATGTATCTGATTCACCGCCGCTCCTCAGGGAGAAAATGGTACTTCCTGACCCAGATTGTACGGCATCTGACCCCAGTGTGATTTTCCCTCCAAGGATTTGCAAGTCACCCAGTCACCCATTAAACAGGGACGAATACAGAACGGGACCGTCGATCACGGCTTTAACTTTGCTATGAATTTCCACCGTACTTTCACCTTTATTCTTGCCTTTCTATATCCGTTGCTCATTCTCACCAAAGCCCTTCCAAAAGTCCAGGACCGTTGCTCACTGGGGAGTAAAGCCAATGTCGCCATGAAACCAATGGGTGGCGCTGTTGTGGTTTGGCCAACTGGCTTCTTTCACACAGAGGCCAATCATCACTCTCAGGTACATCCTCATCCATCCCTGGGTACATCACCCGACCGACGAACTTTAGTCCATTATCTCCTGGACAATCCCAGACCTAATGTCCTGGGAAAATCTTCCCTCCAGAACTTCCACTAGTCCAGTGTCCAGCCCACGCACAACCTGCTTCTTCCTCCTCTCCCAAGCCCACAACAGGATTGTCCAGAAGTCTGGTGTTGTCCATCCTAACTTATTTCATCCTGCCTTCACTCCATCACTTCTCCCGTGCACAATCTCTCCGACATATCCAATGCTCTCCGTCACTTTCACGGTTCCCAGTTCCCGGTCATTACCAGCTCTTGTTTACCATGGAAATAGAATTCCTGAACATCTCTATCGCACAATAGAATGGTGTGATATTTTCAAAGGCCCAACTAGTCTCCTTTTGCTGGTACACGCATTTGCATGGCTGAACACGGTCTCACATTGAACAACTGCACTTTCTGCCAATCACAGAAACAACTTCGGGATTCGTTCCCGTGTGCCCAGGATATATCCGTCTTCTCGCGAGATAGCCCTTGCTTCATCCCTATCCGGCACCTCACAGAACTCTATTTTCAAGGGCATTGATTGGGATTTATGCTGCATCCTGCACTCTCGTTGCCAATCCCATCGCCCTCACACTCCCCGAGGTCCCTCTCTGAGTATTCCATTCACTTTCTGGATCTCACCGTCTCGATCTCAGGTAATAAGTCAGCGGTAAATGTACATTGCACGCCCACATATTCCCACCACGCTGACGAGGGTATTTCCTCACATCCTGCATCCTGTGAGGACTGCATTGTGTTCTCCCCGTCGCTTTCTCTCTGCCATTCTTGCCCCGATGACGGGTCTTCCCACACGCGCCTATAAGATGCCTTATTCCTTCTTAATCGTGGCTTCTCTGCCACCATATTCAGTACAGTCCTCCAGCACATCTCATGTATTTCCTGCTCCTCTTCGTCCACCATCTCTCCATCTGGTTAAAGCAAGGATCGAGCTCCCCTTCTCCTTCCATTTCACTCCAACAGCCTCCGCATTCAACTGCTCGTCCTTCGCAATGTCTGGTGCACCTATTGAAGTTCCAACATTGGTATTGGTATTCGTGTTGGTATTGCTTTATTATTGTCACTTGCACCGAGGTACAGTGAAAAACTTGTGTTACAAACCGATCTTACAGGTCAATTCATTACACAGTGCGGTTACATCAGGTTAGTACAGAGTGCATTGATGTAGTACAGGTAAAAAAAACAAGAACAGTACAGAGTAAAGTGTCACAACTACAGAGTTGTGATTCACCTGGTGGGTTGGGTCCCTGGCTGCTTCACCAAGACAACGAGAGGTAAAGACAGAGTCCAAGGAGGGTAGACTTACATCTTCCCTTCCACTCACCGTTCAGCCTTGGAAGGACCATTCCCTTTGCAACTCCCTGGCCTGCTGCTTCATCTCCCCCAACTACTACCCTTCCCACGGCACTTGTCCCATGCAGACACAGGGGATGTAACACTCACTCTTTAACCTCTTCCTTTCTCATCATCAATTGACTCAAAGGCGTCCTTCGGGGTCAGAATCCTGGAGCCCCATCTTTGACAGCCGAATAAGTCCTCAGTGGGCAACAACACGCACATAAAAAGCTAGCGGATGGCCAGCGTGCCTGATCGGGCTCGAACCAGCAACCTATCGGTTAACAGCCGAAGGATACCCTTGCGACGACAATGGTTAACCGATTCTGTCCTGTGAGAAGTAGTTAAGCAGCGTGGGCCGAACCCTCTGGAATTCAGTGACTGACAGATGATCTCAGTCACTCTGGGCCCCTAAATTCGGGGCTGGAGACAACGATGGCAATTTACAGATCTGCAAGTAACCTGCTCGGCCCAGAGCGTTCATGTCGGCGGCAGATGATCAGCCGACTTTCAGGAGTAACGAGGACTTCTGCACCGACAAGATTTCCAAGCCAACCTCCAAAATTAAGAACGGAAGCACTGAACCGGAGGAAACACCGTTTTATTTATCCCATAGTTTTCTTCCTCTGGGAGCACAGACCAGCAGTCCCGACAAAATCTCTCACACATTGTTTACTCCAGGCAGACCTGCTGCTTCCGTGGGCAGGATTCGAACCTGTTGGGAAAACCCGAATGAATATCATGCCCAACGCGCTAAACACTTGGCAATTACTGCGGACAGGCAGAAGGAAATTTCCCATGGGATGTACCCAATGTGGCCAGGGACGTACTGGAACAGCACCGATCCCGGAATTGGTGAAACAGGGCTAATCCTCCGCGAAAAACGGAAACTGCTGGAAACACTCAACAGGTCAGGCAGTTTCTATGGGAGGAGAAATGGGGTTAATTGTCTCAGGTCTATGACATTTCACCCTGAACTCCTGGCAGGCACTTGGACGGCCAGAGCCTCACTCAGGGCGGGACAGGGTTTCCTCACCCAGCCACCACAACCCCAGAACCCCATATTTCTCTCACTGACTGTGGGCATCAGGCCACCTCCCTGCTCCGCTGCGCTCCGTGTGGTGAGGGATCTCCCACTTGGCTCTCAGTGACCGGGCTCCAGGATCCTGACCCGGCGCCCAGGCAGTGACGGCAATGAGGGGCTCTGCAGGGTGGCCTGAGCTGGGCGTCCGAGTCTGTTTCACTCCACTTCTCCTTTCTGATCCATCCGACGTGCTTGATGGACCGCTTCAGACGGCAGTCACCAGGCGAACGGATTGGTGTGGGCTGGAGTCACATAGAGTCCAGCGCGGGCGAGGACGACAGGTTTTCTTCCCCGAGAGTCAGGAGGTGGGAGCGACTGAGGGTAAAAAGAATGTTCTGTTCCGCACATTATGCGGAGGACATGGTTGTATAGGGATATGCGCAGAGAGGATTCACCGAGATGTCGCCGACCATGTGCCGTTTCATTTATAAGGTGAGATTGGCTCGGCTGTCTTGTGTTCCTTGGAGCGGAGGAGGCTGAGGGATGTGGGACCGGTTTGATGTGCACAAATTTTGAAGATCATAGGTAGATAATAGGATATGTTTCTACACAGCGAGATATATAAAGCGAGAGGGCACATGTTCAATCCGCGGAAGTGAGGTGATGCTGGCGGAGCGTCTAAGTAAGGCCAAGGGACAAACAATCAACGGTAGACCATTAAGAATAAAGGAGCCGAGGGAACTCGGAGAGCATGTGGGCAGATCCCTGAAGGTAGGAGGACAGGTCGGGCGGTCGTCAGTTAAGGAGGCGGATGGGAGACTTGACTTTGTTCGCTGAAGGCACATAATGCCAGAGCAGCGAGCTCTGCTGGAACTGTATAAACACAAATTCGCCACAGCTGGAGCGCTGTGTCCAGTCCTGGTCACCAAGCCAGAGGAACATGCAGACTCACCAACAACCGAATTCGGAGCAGGAGGCCCCACTAAGCCCTGCAAGCGCACTCCTCTCCACTCAGTCAAATGAGCCATCATCTCATTGGAACACTAACTCCACGTTCCCATGTACCTGCGTTTATCTTTCACAACCCTGTTTATCAAGTATCTGTCGACCGCAACCCGAAGGATATTCAAATCTCCGCATCCATGTCCCTTAGAAGTCTGTGGCCTAACGAAAGACGGAGGGAAAATATTTCACACTTAAATAATAAATGCCCACTTAATTTAAACCAGAGCCACGAGTTATAGGTTCTCTTCCCTGTGGAAACATCCTTCCAATGTAGCTCATTTCAAGACTTTTATTGATCCCATGTATTTCAACAAATAACCGCTTCGTCTTCTGAGCACTGGCGGATAAAAACCCAAACGCTGTAACCCTATTTCATAAAATAACCTTTGTATTCCTGTTATTAGTTGAGTCAACCGTTGCCTGAATTGGCTTCAACAGGATAATATCCTGAAATAAACTAATGCTTCGTTTGCTCTCGACATAGCTTCCACAGTGCTCGACAGAACTGAAACATTAACTTATTTTTATGGATTCAATTCTACTTTCGAAATTCTATGGACTCTGGTAACTTCCCTCATTATTTGCTGTATCTGTGGATGGGCATTTTATGAATTATGCACCAAGCCACCCAGGTCTTTCTGATCTCCGAGTTCTACAGTCTCTTATCATTCAAATAATAAATGGCGAGAATAAGCCGGTGTTACAGGATCACACAGACAGCTGGGACAATGTGGCCAGGACGTAAAGCTGGCTTCACCCGAAGGACTAATTTCCCAGCAATTCATCAATCACCCACGTTCTGCAATGTGAGACCGAGGATCAGTCGTGTTGTGCAGAACTCTGAGTTATCCCAACTCGTTCAAGTTTATTGTCATGGCAATACATAACCAGGCTCTAAATGCCATGAAAATTAACTTCACTCAGCAATGGCACAGTGCATTACAAACAGGACAAACAGAAGTAATATAAATTTAAATTAACATAAATTACACATAACGTGCACAACACAACTCCCATAAATAACATTATGACAGTGCAACTTGAGAGAAATATAGTCTAAGGTGGAATTGGGGAATGTCAGTTCGGTTCAAGAACTCGATGGCTGTGGGGAAGAAACTGTTTTTGAATCTTGAAGTGTGAGTCTTCAGGCTCCTCCTGCCTGGTGGCAGCATCGAGAAGAGGGCATGACCCGGATGATGGGGTCATTAATGATGGATGTCACCTTCCTGAGCCATCGCCTCTTGTAATTGTCCTTAATGGTGGGGAGATCTGTCCCTGTGATGGAACTGAATGAGTCACCAATCCTTGAAGCCTACTGCGTTCCTGTGCATTGGAGTTCTCATATTCGGCTGCGATGCAACCAGGCAGAATGTTTTCCACTGCACATATGTAGAAGTTTGCCAGAGTCTTCGATAACATGCCGAATCTCCTTGAAATTCTAAGAAAGTGGAGACGCTGACGTGCCTTATTCATGTCTGCATCTATGTGCTAGGCCCAGGGTAGATCGTTCGAGATGTTGACACTCAGCAACTTGAAGCTACTGATCCGTTTCTTCGCAGATCCTTCAATGAAGACTGGTGCGTGCTCGCCTGAATTCCCTTCTGAAAGACCACAATCATTTCCCTAGTCTTTCTGAAGTTGAGCACGACGTTGTTCCCACTCAACCAGCTGGCCCATGTCACTCCTGAACGTCTCGCGTCCCTTGCTGTGACTTTGCCAACAACAGTGGTGTCATTGGCCATTTTGTAGATGGCGTTGGAGCGATGCTTAAGCCACACAGTCGAAGCCATAGAGAGAGTAGAACAGGGGTTACCCAGTCAGCCCTGAGGTGCGAATGCGTTGGTGTCAGTGAGGAGGAGGTGCACTGTTATCAAGAATAATGCACTCAGAATTATACTGCAGGCTGGTCCAACACTCACTCACACAGTGTCAGTCTGTGTTGAATTGTTTATCATTCGCGACCCATTCAATCAAAGAATTCTGTTCTGATCTGCATTGGAGCAGTGATAGGCTAGCCAGCAGAAAAATCATTCTCTTTACAGATATATGAAAATCAGACAACCAGGAGCAACGACTGGGAGTAGGAGGATTTGAGAGGATCTGCGGGGGAGTTTTTTTCACCCAGAACATTAAACGATTATCCAACCGAGAAGGGGAATGCCAAGGTATATAAGAAGATAGGCCAAGTTTTTTCAATGGGATTATTGAAGGTGTATAATCGATGGTCTGCATGTGCATAATGGGCCGAATGACCTGATTCTGAACTGCCTGACTCTCTGAATCTTGCACTATTCCAATATAACCAACAACATTCAAACTTGCACTGAAGATAATGTAATTTAAGAATCAGCCAAAAGTGACTAAAAACAGTTGTGTTAAATATTGTTTGAACAATCAGCGTAGATAATTTGTACAAAGCTAGTCAGTACCGTATTTGTGGAGCAACAAATAAGAAAATAGAATAAACTTCACACTCTCACACTGTCCCAGAGACTGACAGGTACAGAATGAACCCCACCCTCTCACACTGTACCAGAGACTGACAGGTACAGAATGAACCCCACCCTCTAACACTGTACCAGAGACTGACAGGTACAGAATGAACTCCACCCTCTCACACTGTACCAGAGATTGACAGGTGTAGAATGAATCCCACACACTCACACTGAACAGAAGGAGACTTTCCCTGTCTGTTTCTGTCTTGGTCTCTGAGTCTGCTGCCTCTCTCCCTCTTTCTCTCTCTCACGCCTCATATATTTTATGCATTTTTCCCATTGACTATCTTCTGTTCCTTTACTCAGTCAGTTATGTTTTGTTTCAATTCAACCATGCTCTTCCTTCGTCTGGCGGTTGACTAATTCCAATTAATTTTTATTTTGTTCTCTGACAGACTTAATGCCTCCTTCAATAATCCCTTTGTGGTTATTGGTTTGAGTTCATTCACAAATGTTGTAACATGTCTCTCCGAATTTTTGGACTCTGTGTGTGCATCTTTGTGTGTGTGTGTGTGTGTGTGTGTGTGTGTGTGTGTGTGTGTGTGTGTGTGTGTGTGTGTGTGTGTGTGTGTGTGTATTATGGGTGGAAAAGGACTGAGAGTAAATCAAAGTCAGTGACGACAGGGTACTATGTTGTTCAAGCCCTGGTGGGTTGGGATATTCCGGATATGGATAGTGGGATGTTAAACCGGTTACATTTATAGATGGAGATATAGCACAGTTGTATAGAAATTCTAAAGGGAGACGCTCATTGTTGCACTTTTCCGCTTCTCGGTTCCTGTGTCGCTTTCTGTCTCTCTGTTTTTTATCAGGCTATGTATCTCGGTGCTTCTATCCTATTGGCCGTATGTCTGTGCGTGATTGTGCCTCTGTCTGTGTACGGTGATCACGCGTTTGGTACTTGACGGTGTGCACGCCTCTCTGCAAATCGTGAGGATGGACGTGGCGGCTGAATGTGGAAACAGTCGCGTTATCTCAATGGAATTCTGGGCATTGGGTTACATAAAAAACAGAGAAACACAGACCGTGAATCCCACAAATGTACGGCGGCTGTGGCGAAGTTGAAATAACTCCTTAATCAGGTTGCTGCAGTGAGGTTAATTCATACAGGAGAGCGGACTGTTGCTTGGCTCATAATTCCCTGGTCGCTGAAGCAAACACGTGTCTTTCTCACACCCTGCTTTACCGATACCAGTGGACATCCGGTTCATCCACTGCCACTCACCCTTCACATATTTGCTTATCCAAGGCCCTGCTACATGCATTCTTTTCCACAACCCGGTCAGTCTCACCAATCATCCCCCTATCTGCCCCACAATGGATGAAGGATCCTGAAACACTAACGATTCCTTTCTGCCTTCAATCTCCATTTCTCCATCTCTCCATAGCTCTGTAAACTCATGTGCAGCTACAATACGAAAGTTGCTCTGCCACTTCCACCCGACCGGCTGCTCACCGAGCTGACACTTCCTCTTGCAACATCTTGCTTGTCCACCTTCCCTGTGCCAGGAACGGCTTCTCCATGGATTATCATTTTGTCATGGTGGAGAATTTTGTATGGTCCTGTGATCCTGAGAGCAATGCCATCTGGAGCTTTGCTCTTGGTAGGGTAACCCATGGTGGTAAGGTCGATGGTGGGGTCTCTGACAAAGAACAATCCAACCAAGACCTCAACGGTGGAACAGGCGGACAAAGTTATTTCGAACTCAACGGCTGTGAAGGTGGATGAAGGCCGAAACAAATCCATCAGCTCCAATCGCCGTGGTTTCCATGCCTTTAGAATCATTTGGTTGATTCGTGAAGTATCTCGTGCTTTTTTTAGTGCAACATCAAGTGCACGTGAAACAAATGTACGCACAGGCGTCTTCGCTCTGTCTGAGAACCCATACATACATCAACGGAACTTAGACCATCATCCTCGACCTCGAGAGATAGCCACGACGACGACAACCCAACATACAGCCCACTCCTTCAAGTTATTCCTGGAGTTGAAGCTAATTAAGGATTCTGAAATGATGCTTTGTTTACGTCATGAGTTTGATCTTCCCAGCCTGAAATAGTTCGGAGTATCACAACTCCTTGCTTTCCATGAGATAACCAGTCTCAATCCATGTTGATATACTATCTCCAATAATACAAATTTTTCTGAACCAGCTGCCTCTCCTTCTCCTAGAGATCTATGTCCTTGGTTGGAAGTGTGATCCTCCATGCAAACATATTGTTGTATGGCATGGGGTCATAGAATAAGCTACCTTAAAGCAATTAATGTTGTATTTGCTCCGACAATCGTGGAACATATTCACTGGTGCCTCAGCCAACCATTTGCATGCTCAAGTTAAATGGAAGCAGAGAGACCCTGAGACTTGCATCACCGGCCCAGTGTTAGTGGGGAAGGATCACTCTGTCTGGCATGGACATCAGCTCAGGTAGGCTTGACCTGTCCCAAGTCCAAGGATGGAGCAGGTGGAGGGGATAGGTGGTGGCTACAGTTTCTGTTTAATCTGAACAAGTGCAGAGAGTGAAGTTGCAAAGGGTTGGTTCTGCACCAATGAGAATAAATCCAGGATCACTTCCCAAAACCAAAAAATTATGGATGGATTTATCATTTGAATATTCTCCTCAGTCTCTCATACCTTGGTGCCAACAGTAAAGCAATGTACTGTGGTGGGGATTTATCCTGCGGATGGTCCCTGGTCACCCTCTCTGTCCATCTGCCTCACACCACACCCCTTTCCTCTCCCAATTGTCCATCTCACCACCTCATTCTCCACCCCACTCACTAGAGTCCTTTCTACTCTTGCCATCCATCCTACCTCCTACCACTCACTGCCCCCTCTCTTCATTGTGCCATCCTCATCCTGTCTCCTGGCTCCACCATCCACCTCACCTCCCTTCAGTTCGCTGTCCACCATGCATCTCCTCACTCACTATCAATCCTCCTCTTCCTCGCCTCACTTTTCACCCCTTGCTCGCTCTGGCATCTGTCACTCTGCCATGAACGTGTTCTCCGTGGTGTGTTACCTTGTCGTGGTGAAGTAGTTTGTGTGGTCCTGAGATCTCCCGAGCTATGCCGTCTGGAGCTATGCTCCTGGTAGGGTCACCTGTGGCGGTAAGGTCCATAGTGAGGTCGCTGACAAAGAACAATCCAACCAAGACCTCAACGGTGGAACAGTCGGACTAAGTTATTTCGAACTCAACGGCATTGAAGGCGGATGAAGACTCACCGTTCGACCCAATCTTCAGTCCCTAGGCCGCCAAGACATTTTGTTTAAGAATTACTCTGAAGAATGTTCTGCCTCTTTATCTCTCTTTCCTCCTGTTTGAGCCTCCCTTAAAATTCATATTCTTATCCATGTTTGTCAGTCCCTGATTGAATATATCATGTGGTCCCAAGACAAATATTAAGGTATCTTGAAGCATCAGGGGATGTGTTTTTTGGGTCAGAGGTGATACATGAATGGAATTTGGTTCCACAACTCCCACCACAACCCTCGCCCTTTTACTTAGGTCAGGTCAAATCTCCTTCAGCAGATGTCCAGGTGCCAGACATATGGATCAGCTGTTCATTATATTTATCCTGAGAATACTCCCTCTATCATCCTCACTGTCCATGATATTTCTGTATGCACAGCCCAGTGTCCAACACTGACACATTGCTGCTGTGGTGGGAGAGGGGAGAGTTATCCTGTGAATGGTCTCTCTCTCTCTCACCCTCTTTGTTCACTACATTCTTGTATACACATCACAGTCCACAGCACTGAAAAAGAGCGGGTATGGGTGACTTATCCCTCTCTCTTCCTCTATCCATTATATTCCTGCATACAGATGCCAGTGTCCAACACACACACAGTGCTGCTGTGGTCAGTTGTGTCTCATGGAGATAATTTCTACCTTCCGCTCAATAATTATTCCCAGAGAGACTTGGTAAATTCATGAGAGGAATAAGATGTTACTCTGATAGGATTATCTGAAGAAGGTTAGAAACAGCTGGTGTGGATCACAAGCATGGGGTGGGTATGGCTGGGTTGACTGGGCTGTTCCTATGTGGACAGGTCTGGTTAATACATTATAAATGCCAATGTCATGATGCTCTCCATTGCCACTATTTATCTGGTTCTGGTCTGATTTGGGGCATGTCCTTCTGCTCGTTAAACTTCCAATAATCAGAACCAACTGCTCAGTCCTGCCCATCACTGTTGTCACGTCTGTCATCGGAAACTTTCAGATTGAGAACAATGAGCTCTCCCTGTCAGAGGCAGAGATATAATCTGAGGGAAACCACAAGGGAACTTTAATCAACAGATGAAAATCAGGGTGATGCGAGAAAAGGATTTGGAATTGGGAGAAGTGCTCATTTTCTCAGGCCTTCCGCCCAACTACAATGTCACTGCTGTCCCACCGTTGTCCCATTTACCCTCAATGTAAATGCTCCAGTATTTAGTGCCACGATCCTTTGTCCCCTGAGATTCTTCCACCATTTTGTAAAAGGACACAACAGAACAGGAGCAGTGTAATCCAGAGAGCCCGTCAAGAGTGTCCTGCTGACGTTGACACAGTGCTGATGCGGCTGAATTTATCCTCTTGATGGTTCCACTCTCTGTCCATTATATCCCTGACATACACAACCCAGTGCCCAGCACTGACACTGCTGCCTTTAGGAGGATTTATCTTTTGGACAGTCCCACTCTCTGCCTCTTCGTCCATTCTATTCTTGTATCCATAGCCCAGAGTTTAACACTTAGATAGTGTTGGTGTAATGGAATTTCTCCTGTGGACAGTCACTCTCTCACACTCTCTGTCCACTATATTCCAGTGCGGACATCCCAGAGCCCAACACTGACACTGCTCTGGTTTGGGTGGATTTATACCTTAAATGGTCCTTCTCTATCCTTCATATCCACGGCCCAGTGTCCAACACTGAAACGGTGCTGGTGTGGGGGGGGGGGAGGATTATGCAGTGTACTGTCCCTCTCTCCTGCTCTCTGTCTATGAATTCCTGCATACACAGCCCAGTGTTTCATGTAACGTTTCCTCAACCTTCTCAAAGGGCAGATGGATAAATACATGAGGCTGTCATGAAGAGAAGGATACCGTTATGGGTTTATTTGAAGAGGGAAGATCAGCGTTTGTGGATCACAAGCATGGGCTGGGAACAGTTGTTTTGATTGGGCTGTTCCTGTGTGGCCACAGCTGTTTAATTCATGATGAATTTCTTCCCTATTAATATACCAAGTGCACCTATTCAATTGGCCAAAGGTCTGGTGTGGGGTTTAGAACACAGTACAGTGCAGCACAAGAACAGGCCATTCGGCCCACAATGTTGTGCTGAGCTAATTGAAGTAGTCCCTTCTGCCTTCACATGGTACATATCCCTCCATTCTCTGCATATCCGTGTGCCTATATAAGAATCTCTTAAACATTCCTTTCATATGTGCCTCCACCATCACCCCTGGCAGTGCATTCCTGGTACAAACTACCCTGTGTAGTAATAAAAAAGTCCGATCCCACTAATTTCCTGTGACCTATCTCCATCACCTGAAATGCATGTATTAGACATTATGACCATGGTGAAAAAAACGACACTGGCTATCTGTCATCTCTCTCATTATTTTGTAAACTTCTATCTGGTCTCGCCTCAGCCTACGCCACTCCAGAGTGAAAAACCTGAGTCTCTCCAACCTCATTTTATCACACAAAGCCAATAATCTGGGCAGAATCCTGGTGAACCTCTTCTGGACCGTCTGCAAAACCTTGACATCCTTCCTATAATGAGGCAACGAGAATTGAATGCAATACTCCTGACGCAGTCTAACCAGAGTTTTCTAAAGCTGAAACATGACTTCCTGTCTCTTGAACTCAGCAGTTGGACTAATAACAGCAAGTATACCAATGCACCTTCTTTACCACCCTATCAACTGGTGCAGCAATTTTCAGGAAGCTATGGCTTTCGATCCAAAGATGTCTCTGTACGTCAAGACACTTAAGGTTCCTGCCATTAACTATGTATTTTCCCTTTACATTTGATCTCCCAAAGTGCAACACTTAACATTTGCTCAGATTTAACTCCATCTGGCACTTCTCTGCCCATAACTGCAACTGATATATTTGCCACTGTATCCTTTGGCAGTCCTCTACACCATCCACAATGCCATCAATCTTTGTGCCGTCCATCTATGTTTTCATCCAAGTCATTTACATACATCACAAACAGCAGAGTTCCCAGCACAGATCCCTGTGGAACACCTCTAGCCACAAACGTCCAGCAAGAGTCAGACCTATCGACCATTGACCTCTGTCTACTATGGGCAAGGCAATTCTGAATCTAAATAGCTTACTTACAATGCATCCCACGCATCTTAATCTTCTGGATAAGACGACCATGAGGGACCTTGTCGAATGTCTTACTAAAATCCATATAGACGGCACCCACAGCTCTTCCTTCCTCGATCACCTTTGTCACCTCCTTGAAAATCGTTCGTAAGGTATGACCATCCCCGCACAAAACCATGATGACTGTCTCTAATTCGGCCATGTTTCAAAGGCTCATGAACCCTATCCCCAAGAATCCTTTCCATTAGCTTCCCAGTCACTGATGTGAGACTCACCAGTCCACAATTTACAGGGTGATCCCTATCTCCCTTCTTAAACAAAGGAGCAATGTTAGCTACTTGCCATTCCTCCGTGGCCTTGCCTGTGGCCAGAGAGAACACACAGATCCTGGTCAAGGCCCCAGTAATCTCATCTCATGCCGCTCTGAATTATCTGGGGGATATTCCATCAGGCCTTGGGGACTTATCTACCTTTGTGTTCTTCAAAAGAGCCAACACCATCTCTGATCCTCAAAACGCTTGAGCATATTAGCATGTAACACACTCCCCTGACTATCCTCCATAATCATTGGGTTCTCCCACTATTTCATAGGAAACAAATCTAACTTTCAGGACATACCTTTCAGTAATTCCTTTCAGCAAATTAAGTATTTTCTGATGTCTTTCAGTGTTACTTTATCCTTTCATAAAGAATGGGACCAAACAGTGCCCAGTACTGCAGGTCTGCCCTCACCAACCAATCTGCACAGTAGTGATAATACTTATTCCTTTTAAACTCCATCCCACTCTCAATAAATGCCAATATGCCTTTTTTTCTTTCCAAACCACCTTCATCTCCTTCATGCTGCCTGGATCCTGGCGAGGACCAGTGTTGCTGAACCTCCTGTTTCTGTGCTGTGAAGTCTCTCGCCGAACATCTTTGTCCAGTCAGTTCCCATACACACAGTTGCTGACAAAACTGACCCACTACTGATCGGGCATAGGGGTATCCTGTGACTATTCCTCCTCAATCATCCCTTGCCCATTGCAGTTCAACAGTAAAAAACACAATACACAACATTGACCCATTGCTGACCAGGCAGCCATTTATCCTGTAGCTGTTCCTACTTCAACGCCTGTCCATTATATTCCTGTATTATCACTGTATTGGTGGGTTTGGGAGTTATCTCATGCACGGTCCCTCTGTCACCCTCCCTGTCTATTATATCCCTGGAGTAGTTAGAGGAGGCAAGAGAGTCTGACCATCATGCTGACCTGTGATGTACATTGTAAACAATTCTGTCATGTCCCATTTTTAGTGAAGTTCCAATGGTCTGACTCCTGATCAATCCTGGCCCATTCCTGAGGATGTTTGTTCGAAGCTGCTCACTCACTAAGAATAATGGAATTTTCATGTCAACGACACAAACGTCAGACTGGAGATGTATTTTGAACAATGTAAGGAAACAGAACGATGCAGGATTGGGTGGGTGGGATCTGGGAAGACATGTCACTGGGAAAAGTGGGAAAGAGAGAAACTCCATGTCAGCTTGAGGGAATGTACATGTTCATTGGGCTTAAATTCCCTCCATGGTATCACACACTTCACCACCCCCTCATCCATCCCTTATATTGTGTATGAATATCTTACCTCCTCTCATTCTGGCACCTCCAGTGTCCACAAATTTAGTGGCTTCACAACTGATAGCTGTGCCTTCTGTTGCCAAGGAACCATGTGTTATCGACCCGCTAATAGTGACAGTGCACAGTTCCTGCATGGAAACAGCGAAGGGATTATTCAATGTAAGTTATTTTCCAATCATTGCTGTCCATTATATTCCTGTATACACGGCCCAGTGTCCAACTCTGACACAGTGCTGGTGTGGGGGGATTTATCCTGTGGACAGTCCCTCTCTCACCCTCTTTGTCCATTATATTCCTGCATACACAGCCCAGTGTTCAACACTGAGACTGTGCTGGTGCGTGGAGATATTTCTCCTGTGGTCGATCCATTTCTCTCACCGTCGTTCCATGATATTTCTGTGTACACTGTGTTTCATCCACCATTTTCTCAACATGTTTTCACAGAGAGGTTGAGTGAATACACGAAGGATCAGGAATAAGTTAGTGTGATTGGGTTATCTGAAGAAGCGGGAGGAGCTGGTGTGATCACAGCACAAGCTGGGCACAGTGGTTTACATAGGTTGTTGCTATGACCAGTTCTATTTAATTCACCATACATTCCTTGCCCAGTAAAATTCCAGTGGACACCCCCATTGCCAAATGCGATCAGCTTCTGGGCTGGTGTGAGGTTTATCCCGATGATGTTCTCCAATACGCACAGCCCATTAATGTTTCAATGGGCAGAGCCCACTCCCAATCATGACACTTACCGAGGTTTGAAGAGATTCCAAGGAAACTGAGTGTTAAGTGTCCGCCCCCTCATCTTCTGACTATGTGGTCTACTTTGAGACTCTGCGAATTTTTCAAAGAATATAGATCTATTTTTCTGGAATACTTCTCAGTAAATAGAAAATTGAATATCTTATATGCTTCCTTGAATGTGAGGTTATCCTTTCTTAAAGAATGGGAACAAAACTGTACCTGGTACTCCAGGTACCTCCCTACTAACCAAACTGTGGAGTTGTAAGAACACTCACTAATTTAAATTTCATCCCTCATGCAATAAATGCCAGTGTGCCATTTTCCTTCTGACCCACCTTTTGCCCCATCACTCTGTCTGAACCACATCAACAGGTTTGAACCCCAGTGTTTCTGAACCTCCCATTTCTGTAATGTAAGTTCAATAAAATTCTCCCGAAAATCCTTGTCCAGTCCAGTTACCATGCAAACAGTTACTGCCAAAACTGACCCAATACTGACTGGGCAGGGGGTTATCCTGTGACTTCTCCCCCAGTATATTTCTCGTCCATTACAGTTGAAGTACAAGCTACCCAGTGCACAACACTGACTGATTGTTAACCAGGCAACAGTTTATCCTACAGCTATCTCGCTATCATCTCCTACCTGTTATATTCCTGGATACACAGCCCAAGGTCCAACACTGACACAGTGCTGGTGTGGAGGGAGTTATCCTGTGGATGGTCCCTCTCTGTCCATTATATTTCTGTATACAGCCCTCTTTCACCCTCTCTTTCAATTATATTTTAACCTTGACATGGTGCAGATTAGGGCAAGCAGTATGAATGGACAGGGTGGGAGTGGGACCCACAGTCTTCCCATGATGTTGGCCTGATTTGTCCCTTGCAATGTTGTAAATTTTGAATGCTTCTAACTACTTTTTTGGTGACATTCCAATAGCCTGACTCCTCTGATCAATCCTGGACCCAATGCTGAGGACATTTGTTAGAGGCATCTCACGTACAAATAATAAATAATTTCTCATATTTCTGACACAAATAACAGACTAGAGATGTCTGCTGAACAATGTCAGGAAAAAGAAATTTATTAGATTGGGTGGGAGTGATTGTGGGAAAAGTGTTGCCGGGAAAAGTGAGAGAAAGAAGGAAAATTCTTGTCACCCTGAGGGAACTGACAAGAAATTATCCGGTTTTAAATTCCCTCCATGCTCTCATCCCTCCCAATCTCTGTCATCCATTCTTATCCATTCAGTGCCTGACTCTCTGACTTCCTCCAATTCTGCTCCCTTCTTTGTGCACAAATTTAGCAGCTTCACAATGGACTGCTGTATCTTCAGCTTTCCACAGCCCATGGGCTGCCTGCCCATTTATAGATCCGGAGCACAGAGACCAATGTCCATGTTTAGTCCAAAAGTAATGAATTTCCGTTTCCAGTCCTGTCTTTTCACTAAAAGTTCATCCAACACACTGAGTGCTGCTCGAGTCCATTACTGGGCTGAACAGTTTGTTTCTGTGCAGTGTCTGAATGATTCACTCTTGTTTCTCCAAATATTGCAGCTCTAAGAGCACTGCTCCATGGGTTAATTCTGCCCCGTTCTGATGCTTTGTTTGGAACAGGAATCACACAGTATGAAAACAAAGGATTTTGCAGAACTGTGACGCAGGTAACATTTGTTGAAATTTCACAGATGCAAATTAAGCAAAAGATTGACCCAGGAGAGGTGTTTGTGGACTGGGGTTGGGGAGGTGCTGGGGACAGAAACAAGAGAGATGTTTGTGGATTGGGGGTGGGGAGAGAAACAGGTGAGGTGTCTGTGCACTGGGGTTGGGGACAGAAACAGGAGAGGTGTCTGTGGACTGGGGGTGGGGCGTTGGTGGGAACAGAAGCAGCCATAATGTCCATGATAGTTTGAGCTGTTGGGCTGATTGACCTCTTGCTGTGGAATCATTTATAATTGATTCTTTGGCCTTTTACGATCTAATATGGACATTTCACTGGTCAATTCTGCCCCGTTCCAATGCCAGAAGCTAACAGGGGGAAGAATCTACCTTCCAACTCCAAGGGAACAGGTGAAAGATCACAGATGCAACGTGACATGATGCAAACAAGGGGGATTCGTGGAGATGGGAATGGTGGGGTGAGGGGGTGGGATTGCGAGAGAGAGACATCATTATGCTGGTCAAGGCCCTTTGGCCTCCACAGAGTCCATGCCTGTCAAGCACCTATTTACAGTCAGAGGCAACAAGTCATACAACACGGAAACAGCCCTTTGGCCCAACTCATCCACGCTGACCAAAGTAATTATCTGAACTAGTCCTTTCAGCATTTCTCCCATATACCACTAATAGGTGTCTGTGCATGTACCTGTCTGAATGCCTTTTAAATAGCTTAGTGTTTGCACAAATCTTATTGTTTAGTTTTCAAAGTCCCATTAATTCTTTCTACCATACCCTGTGACTGGGGATGATATACGCATCCAAATCTCTGTTTTATCCTTAGAGTTTGTAATACCAACTTAACCACTTTTTGGATAAAGGCTGACCCATTGTGGGAACTGATCTCTGAGGGTATTCCAAACCTTAGAATTACTTCGTTTGTCAAAAATTTTACTACATTTCCTGCTCCTAAATCTTTAGAGGGCACTGCCTCTACCCACCTACTAAATCTATCAATAACCACCAGCATGTATCTCTTTCCTCTTACTGCCTTTATCATATCCACATAATCAATCACTAAATGTGTGAATGGTTCTTCGGGTACAGGTATATGACCTATAGGAGTCGTAATTCCTTTCCTAACGTTGTTTTGGACACACACCTCACATTGCTACAGAATATGATCTACCAAAGCCTGTAAGTAGGGTGACCAGAATCCATCCTTTTTTATATTTCTCATCACTTCCCCCCTTGCACAATGGTCCAGCCCATGTGCCTCTGAAATGAGGGTAGTCAACAAAGAGGTGGGTGCTACCAACAAACAGTCATCGGTGCTCCATAAGCCTTCCTGGTTCCGCTTAGCTCCTCTTTGTCTCCACATTGTTTGTTCTGCTAGATTTGCCTTACCTTGTATTTCAATTATGTCCTCCATTACGGGTTCTGGACTCAGACACACCTGAGGTGCAATAACAGCCAAACGACATCCAGAAGCTTTCCTGGCTGCTTCATCCGCAGCCTGCTTTCCCTTTGTCACCATGTAATTTCCCTTTATGTGCTCCTGACACTTTATAATAGCCAATGCTCTAGGTTTAATCATTGCTGTTATTAAAGCTAAGATTTGCTGACAATGCTCTATAGGGTCTCCATTGCTTTTCTTGATCCCTCTTTGTTTCCATACCGCTCCAAACAAATGGCATACTCCATGAGCATATGCTGAATCTGTATAAATATCAACATTCTCACCCTCCATCATCTCATATGCTGCTGTCAGAGACTTAATCTCTACTAATTGAGCTGAACAGGGTTGCGGACAAGCTTTCAGCCTAACTGTTTTAAACTGAGACTGATCCTGTTGCACCACTGAAAATCCTGCGTGATTTCCATTGTGGTCTCTGTAGCAAGAGCCATCCACAAACAAAATCTTTTTATCTACCTCATCCAACGGTTCTGACTGTAAGTCCACTATTAATTTGGCAAATATCATCGTATCCCTTACACACTCATGGGTCTCTCCTTCATAGCCCACTGGAACATAATCAGCTATGTTACTTCTGGTACACCTTTGTATAGTTATGTCTGAAAATGTCAATAACATCCGAAACGCAACTATCCTACCTGGTGTCAGTACAAACTTTCCCTTTTCCAATAATTCTGCTACCTTATGATGCGTGTACAGAATCACAGGATAACCCATGGTCACAGATGAGGCTTTCTCATAAGCATAGCACAATGCTGCTAATCTCTGATGACAAGGCGAATATCCCTGTGCCACCTCATCCAATCTCGCATTATAATATGCTATTGGCTGTTTTGTTCTCCCTATGCCCGTCTCCTGTGTCAACACTGCTGCAACATAACTTGCCTGCCTGTTCGACACATAGAGATGAAAGACCTTTTCATAACCAGGCAAAGCTAGCACTGGGTCTGACTGCAATTCCTGCTTACGAGTGTTAAAAGCTATTTCTGCCTCCTCATTCCACTGCAGAACACCCTTCAAGTCTGTATGTCCGGCTTCCTTCATCATTTTCCTCAGTGTTGTCACAATTTCAGCATATTCTCCAATCCAATCTGAACTGTATCCTGCCATTCCCAAAAATGTCATCATCTGTCCTACTGTCTGAGGTTTAGGAGCCTTAGTTATTGCTACAATTTGATCCGGTGCTATCGACTTTGTTCCCTTAGATATTAATCTACCCAAATATTCTACCTGCCGTTTACAAAACTGCAGCTTCTTTCTGGATACTTTATGACCTCCACATGCCAATCTTTCCAACAAGGCCAGAGTATCCCGCTCGCACTGTTCCTCGCTTTCGGAACAAACCAACAAATCATCCACATACTGTATCAGTGTACTTTCCAATGTTATACGCTCTAGGTCCGCCTTCAATGCCTGGTTAAAAATATGTGGTGAATGCTTAAATCCCTGTGGCATCCTAGTGTACGTATACTGGTTACCTCTATAAGTGAAAGCAAACAAATACCGGCATTGCTTCGCTAAAGGAAGGCTGAAAAAAGCCGAACTCAGATCAATCACCGAAAAACAAACTGCCTCCGGTGGAACATTAGTCAGCAGCGTATGCGGGTTTGGGACTACAGCTGGCCAATCTTCCACTACCTCATTCACTGCTCGAAGATCATGTACCAGTCTCCACTTGGACGTGTCTGCTTTCAAGACAGGGAACAGTGGAATATTACAGGGGCTACTCGTACTTTCAAGCACTCCTACCTCAAGCATTCTTTGTATTGTTAGTGCTATTCCTTCTTCTGCTTCCGGCTTCAGGGGATATTGTGGCCTTCTAGGTAAATCGCTCCCTGTTTTAGTTTTATTTCTACTGGGTTTGCTGATTTTACTCTTCCTACATCTGTATCGCCTTGTGACCATAAAATGGCTGGCAGTGCCTTCTGCTGGTCCTCTTCTTCTACCAGCAATGTCATATGTCGTTGAAGGGTTACCTCGACCTCCTTAAGGTTTCCTACCATCTCCATGTCTGTTGCTACTCTGACAAAATTATCGTCCCCAGACCTCCAAGCCCTTGGTGTCACTATCTGCCAATCAATAATTGTTCCTGCTTGCTTCACCCATGGTACCGAAATCTTTGGACTTGTATCCCTCATTTACTAACAACGTTACATGAGGTGAAGCTCCTGGCACCCTGCACCATTTCTTCAGAAATGCATTTTGTTTTATTTGCAAGGCGTCTCCCTGTTTCCCTATTATTATTGCCTCACCTTTTAAATGCTGCTGAGTATTTACTTCATTGTGCCATTGTCTCTCTATTTCTTTACACTGATTCTCATCAAAAATTATTGTTTGATAGATACTGGAGCCACATACACTTGTGTACAGCCACAGTACGCCTCCCACTTTCCCATAACAGAAAAGTTTGTTAAAACTGTAGGGTATCAACGGCTTGGCCTTCGGTAATATTGCCAGAGCGCCCTCTTTCCATTTTCTCCAAGTTTTCCAGACTTGATCGTCTATGTCCCCTATCCAATACACATTCACTCTTTCAGCTGCCTGCATCACTAGCTGAGTGCTTATTTTTCCCCATACTTAACCCCTTCGGGGTGCATTCTAATCTCAACCCCAATTTTAGCAATGCATCTCTGCCTAGCAAATTAATCGGGTTTCCTTTGGACACTAAAATCGGCAAAACTATTTCATTATTTCCCATCTTCAAACTCACTGGAGCTGTAAATTGTGTTAACTGTGCTTTTCCCGAGAACCTTACAGTTTTAACAAACTTTTCTGTCATGGGAAAGTGGGAGGCGTACTGTGGCTGTACACAAGTGTATGTGGCTCCAGTATCTATCAACATAGGTGTTATTTGCCCTTCTAGAATGATCTGAACAATAGGCTCTTCTTCCGCCTCCCGTGTTATCTTTGGGTATTGTCCCTTCCCACCCGGGTTCTCTGGGCACCCCTAGCACCTTCCATAGGGGTTGAAAGGTCCAGTCGGACCTGCTGGGGCTGGTACTAGATTAAACTGCTGCTCTCTAATCATTGACTCTCGCCGAAATGTGGCAGGCCAAGGGTTGTAAGGACAGTCTCTCCTGATGTGCCCTGGCTGACTACATCCCCAGCATAATCCTCCTGTCTGTTCACTGGCCCTTTTTCCAATTGCTCCTCTGCCCTCTTCCTTCGAAGTTCCAGTCCTGTCTGGGCTGTAGTCCAAATTTATTTTGCCCCTGATATGACGTTTGAGGAAACGCTCCCTCAAAGACATTTATCACTGGCATGGGGCTTTCTGGCCCTTGTCTGGCAATATAACAGGTTCATCCAAAAGCTCACGCTTTGTTCGTTTCGGTCGGCACAATCAGATCAGTTGTCGCTGGCAACACCTTTTTGCCTTTTTCTTTTTCTTTCTTTTTAAGCTCCTCAAGCTGCATCTGTGTCAGCTTTCTTTTCACCTCCTGCTGCTGCTCAATCAGCTTTTGTCTGTCTTTTCGGTATTTCTTGACTGCGAGGACTACGTGGTCCCTAAATTCTTGGCGGGACATTGACGTCAGCCCTACCACCTCCTCGAGTCTGGAATTGACTTGGCGGGGGGGGGGGGGGGGGCATTGCATCTACAATAGCAGTCCGAAACAATGTGGTCATCAACTGGTCTCCACTTTTTCAACTGGTTTTCTAAGTATGCTGCCAGGTTTTCAGTCTCTCCCAGTGGATCCCCTTTCAAAGCTCTGGGGTCCACTTTAGGTGGATAGCAGTCTCTGAGGGCCCTCCATACCCTCTGCCTCACTCGGTCAAAACCGCTTCCATCAACATTTGGGTTGTCTGCCACATTCGTTAAGCCAGCTGAAATCATCAGTTCTCTGAGTTTCGAGGTTCCCACCACCTTTACCAGTAGTGCCTTCAAGTCACCCATTGCCAGTAAACGTCATGTGGTCTCGTCCTCCAAGGCTCTAATCCATTTTCCCTCTCCCTCGTATATACTGGGTAATTTATTTATCAGCCCTTCCAGGTCCTGAGTTCCCCAAGGAATGTACTGTTTCTGTCATGCTCCTTTCACTAACAGTGGATACACTCCGCTTCCTCCCTCCGGGCACTGGCTTATTGATCCACTGTCCAATTCCTCATCAGTCTCTGATCCTTATTCTATTTCTATTTTCTGCCACCCCGATTCTGCCGGGGTTTCTTTTCTCCATTGCCCTCTTGTTTTTTCCTGTCCCTTTTTCGTCCGAAGTAGCTCAGTATACTTTTTATACATCCGGAATTCCTCGAACTCCCTCCGTTCTCTGTCCTCCCGCAATTTCCTACTCTCTTCCTGTAGTTCTAACCTTTGCTTCTCCATTTCCTCCTTTGCTGCTTGCAATATTCTCTTTTCTTTCTCCCTTCTCTCTCTGAATTCCGTTATTTGCCGCTGATCATCATAAAATTCTACTTCCCCTTGTACCCCCACCATTCCTTTCATTATTGGACACTGTTTTGGATTCCCTTGGTCTGGATAGGGAGGTGGGTTTTCTACCTCTTTTAAGTCCGGATATAAAGTCGGCTTTCCCTCCTCTCCTGTTATGGGAAGCTGTCTCTCTGGTTTCCTTGCACCCTCTAATGACTCCTGATATGCTTTTCTCAACTTTTCTCCTTCCGTCCTGAAAAGTTTTAGTATCTCTGCCTCCTGCTCCCTCTTCTGGTTTCTTTTTCCAGATCTGTCTTTTGGTTTGTAGTTTTTTTATTAACCCCTCCATTTCCATACACAGACTTAAATCAAAAGTTCCCTCTATTGGCCATTTCGTAACTAGATCTTCAGTTCTCTCTTCCCATTTTTCCGAAATTTTTGTGATATCACTTTTAGATACCGGAATTTTTTTACTGAATATTTCAACTGCAGTTCCTTTTCCCGTCATGTTGTTTTACAGGGTGTTTTTCAAAATCTCACAACTCACTTGTCAGCGCAATTGTTTCCTATACTACTTCTACACCTAACTCTATAATTTTACTGCCCAATTTGCTGGCTTTTGTATTATTTAATCTTATCCAATATATCAAAAATTCTTACCTCTTCTGTTCTGCCGCGCAGAACTTTCCTTTACACCTCGTTCGTTCAGACCCTCGTCTCCTGCGAAGCGGTAGCCACAGGGACATACCAACACCACGTGGAATTTTACTTTAATCAATTTCTATTCTACACCCCCCACTGCGCAGTTTTCTTGATCAGTCCTCCGAGTCTCCTTTAATTTAAATTGATGCCAGATTCTTTGGATCGGAGAGACCCTCCGACAATCGTTTAACACTTCTGCGTCCGGAGACCTCCCACACCCAACAGAGTTTTGGTCCGAATTAACAGCGAAAACGCTTATCTTTTTCTGGGTCGTCACCCTTTGCTCTGCTGGTCTCGTGGGGGTCGCCTAGGGACTAGGAGGTGTCCTTGATTTGTCGTTCTTTTCTTATGGGTTTCTTTCCGATCCTGTTCGTGACGCCAAATTTGTCGTGGTTACCCGCAACAGATAGATGGCCATGAGAAGCAGAAGACTACTCAAGAAGTTAAACTTTTATTTGTAAAGAAAAGTTTTGACAGTCAGACAGTCAGTTGCTAGTCACGCTCTGACTACTGCCCTCTCTGACTGCCCCCAAGCAAAGCTCGAGGGCCTTTTTATACCTTTTTTCTTAGCTTATTTACATTGTTACAATCCATCATGTTCTCTCTTATCTTCACAGTTTCATCCTATACCATTTGCCTCCTTTCACAATTGTCTCCTAGCTCACAACCATTTGTCTTTCGCCACAATCATTTCCTGACTCAATCGCAGGATGCCCCAATTATTTATGCGTATTAGGGGTATTGGTACTAGGCTACAGAACTATAAGTCAGTCACAGGGTGCCCCAGTTATTTATGGGCATTGGGGGTCCTGGTACTAGGCTGCAGAGTTATCAGTTATAAAACAATACTAGGCTTATTCGCTACAAGCCTAATGGTTATAAAACATTACGATGTGCCCCTATAACCTATGTCCTCTGAGACTTGCTAGCATCTAGCTTATCAGTTAAAAAAACTATCAGCTTCAGAACTGCTGCAGAATCATTAGTCGCACTAACCCTAACAACCCTTAGCTACACAATAGATCAATAGTGTCTTCCTAGGAATGTGCTAACCATGGTTTAATGAACTACACTAAATCAAAAGTGTCTCTCTAAGAATGGGCTAACTATTTCTTTAATGAGCCATATTTTTCCCGCATTAAGAGTTTCCTGCGCTTGAGCTGAAGAAGAAGAAAGCCCAGAGGCCATCATAAGGAGATCAGCAGCCATCTTAAGCACAGAGCAAATTATGAATAAAAAGTACAGCCTCTACTGTCTATATATTCCATAATCTCTGGAACTTGTTCTCCAGCAGGGTGACGGAGGCCATATCATTAGAGATGTCTGAAGTGGAGATAGATACATGTTTGGAAGATGGAGGAACTGAGACTTATGGGGACCCGGAACAGAAGTTTTCTTGCCAGCAAAAATGAGGGGACTTGCGGGGACTTGTGGTCTGCTCCTTATTCCTTGTGATCTGGTACTGTCTGTGACAGTGTGAAACTGAAGTTAGGTTGTGTAATGGAAGATTTCCTCCTTTCGGGGCATCACAGAACCAAAGGTATTCACAAATCTCCCTGAGGGGAACGGATGGAATGAGGAGGGGGTCATGCTGGTGGGACGGGGATAGTGATGAAGAGATAATTCAAACTATTGAAAGGGCTGTGCTATTCATGGTGTCTACGATAATCCGCTCTGCCCAAACTATCTCAGGTCTCCTTTTGCTCTTCTGATTTCCTTAAGTACGCTCCTGCATCCCTAGTACTCCAAGGGTTCACTTGATCCCTGCTGCCTGGACCTGACCGATGCCACCTCCTTTTTCCTGATCTGAGTCTCAATATCCCTCGTCATCCAGTGTTTAATCAGAAATGCAACTCCCCCTCCTCTTTTTTCTCTACCTCTATCCTGCCTGTAGCACCTGTACCCTGTCAGTGATGTCCTCCCTCAGCCATGTTTCCGTTATTGCTGTAATATCCCAGTCCCACATAGCTATCCATGTCTTGAGTTAATCTTCACCTGTCAGAACGCTTGCATTGAAGTAAATACAATTTAATCCAACAGCCTTTCACGTTCCTGCCATGCCGCTGCCTGTCTTGTCTAATGAACTTAATGTCAGTGAGTTCTGTATAGATTTGGTGCCTCCCATCTGCCTCAACACTGCGATGGATACCACTCAATTAGAAATCCAGGTTAAAAGCTCCCTCATAGCACTAACAAATCTGCCTGCCAGGATATTGTTCTCCCTCTAGTTCAGTGCAACCTGTCTCTCTTGTACAGGTCACTTCCTCCCCAGAAGATATCCCAGTGGTCCAAAAATCTGAATCTCTGCCCCATGTACCAACTCTTCAACCATGTATTCATCTGCCATATGCTTCTGTCCTTACCCTCACAAGCACGTCAAGCAGGGAGTAATCCAGAGTTTACTATCCTCGATGTCCTGCTTTTCAACCTCTTCCCTAACTCCCTATATTCACTCTTCAGCACCTCATCCCTTTTTCAACCCATGTCATTTCTGCCAATGTAGATAAAGACATTTTGCTCCCCCTGTTCCCCCTCCCCCTTGAGAATGTTCTGCAATCACTCGTAGACATCCTGGAGCCTGGCACCAAGGATGCAACACACCATCCTGGAGTCTCTTTTGTGGCCACAGAATCTCCTGTCTGCCCCTATAACTATTGAGCCTCCAATCACTATCGTCCTGTCCGCCTTCATCCTTCCCCACTGAGCCTCAGAGGCAGCCCCGGTGTCACGGCCCTGGCTACCGCTGCCTCCTCCCCGCACCCCAAATGGTATCCAAAATAGTGCACTTGTTTTCAAGTGAAATGGCCACAGGGAACCACTGTACTCTCTGTCTTCCCCCGCGACCTTTTCTGGAGTTGGGATCAGTGCCGTCCATCTCTGGTGTAGGGCAGTGACGGAGGTGCTGAGGAAAGAGTGACAGAAGGACGGTGAGGGTATCGCAATGACTCAGCGAGTGGGTGTAATTGGAGACTGACGAC
Organism: Pristis pectinata; assembly: GCF_009764475.1. Classification (NCBI taxonomy): domain Eukaryota; kingdom Metazoa; phylum Chordata; class Chondrichthyes; order Rhinopristiformes; family Pristidae; genus Pristis; species Pristis pectinata. The sequence continues at coordinate 26,742,579 of NC_067433.1, read as the reverse complement.
ACATTGACAACGCAGAATGTGTTAGTCTGATATCAATCAATTCTGACAAAGGGTCTCCAGGCTGAAATATTAACTGCTCCTCTTCCCACAGATGCAGCCGGACCTGATGTGTATTCCCAGTGTTTTCATTTTTAGGTTTCAGTTGGCATCATCTGAAGTTTTATTCAGATAGTCAGTCATTTTCTAGAGTTTAATTCCCTCCCAACCAGCCAGTCAATTGTTTCCACTCCTGCACTCACCACGTGTCTCTATTTATTACAGATCCAGCATCTGCAGCAACTCAGGAACACATGGAAACAGCAACACCAGAACCCAGGGAGAGTTTGTGCATGGTCCCGGCACCAACTACAAGCTCAGGTATTGGTCATGGGGATTACTAAAATGGGCTTTTCTCCAAAATTTCCATTTACGAGATTCACCCAGAATCAATAAATGTATGGGAATGAGTGAGGGTAGGAGGGTGCAGGGAGGGGGACTGGAGGTTCTGAGGAGAGAGCAGGGCAGACGGGTCCAAGAAAACTGGGACGGGGTGAAGGGTCGGGTGTGGGGGGGAGAGGAGCACCTCGAGAGGTTCTGAGCAGAGGGGGACAGTGCGAGAACTTGAGAGAAGAGCGGACCAGGAGGGTCCGAGGGGAGTGGGACAGATCAGAAAGGTCCAAGGGGTGTGGGAATAACCAGGAAGGTCCTAGGAGAGAGGCACGTGTGGCGACAGAAGGTTGTGTGATGAGCTAACAAGTGAATTGATGTGGATGGTCAAGGTGAGAATGACTGAGTGAGTTTCTCCCTAAAAGTGGCTTCACAGGTTGATTGAGTGGGAAAGATGGCGAATAATGTGCTTTTCCTTATTTGTCGAGACACTGAGTTCAAGGGTCAGGAAGTTATGTTGCAGCTTTACAAAACTCTAACCAGGCACATCTGGACTATTGCATTCAATGCTGGTCACTCCTTACAGAAGGACGTGGATGCTTTAGAGAGGGCGAAGCAAATGCTTATTAGGATGCTGCCTGGATTAGAGGGCGCATTCCGTATGTAGAGGTTGGACAAACTTGGGTTGCACCAAAGTGCATACATTTAAGGTGGGAGGGGGTAATTCAAAGGAGATGTAAGAGGCTTTTTTTGACACAGTGCTGGGTAGCTGGAATGCGCTGCCAGTGAGGCAGTGAAGGCAATACAACAGAGGCCTTTAAAGGGCTCTTGGATAGGCAGATGAATGTGCAGACAATGGAGGGATGTGCACATTGTGCCGGCAGAAGGGATTAGTTTGGTTAGGCGTTTAATTACCAGTTTCATTAGCTCAGCATAAGAAGGGTCTGTTCTTGTAGTGTACTGTTCTATGTTCAATGACAAAGGGAAGTGGAGTCAGCACTGAGGACTGCGGGATGTTGTATCCAGGAGAATTGTACTGGACTGACTGAGGGATCGGGAATGAAGAGACTCAGCAGAGACGGTTTCAGTCACCTCCGCGCACACTTGTTAGAAAGACCGAGGCGATTTGGGTGACATGACTTAAGTGAGAGGGACAGACCATCCTTGGGGTGTGGGATGAATTGACTGTAGGAGGAGGATGGGAGGATGAGGATTGAGATGTCAGGGGCGGAGCGAGGTCGAGGGAGTGCTATGAGTCCTTCTGTGGTGGGATGGGGGCTGCATTTGCCTCCACGACCACCACTGGCAGCGCAATTCAGGCACCTTGCACTCTGTGGGATTCTGAGGAGACATTGTTACGAACCATCAACGAAAGAAACACACTGACTCATGATTCAGTGTTAAAAACTACTTTATGAATAACTACTTATGATAATAAGAAAAATAAAAGTAAAAATGTTAGGATGTTTGAATGTTCGAAGTAAAAATGTTAAACCTTGAACATTAACCCTAAGAATTAAACTCGTCGTGTGTGTGTGGCAAAGTCCCAAACTCCAAGTCCAGGAATGGTTATAAAAGTTCAGTTCCGCAAGCCATAAGGTGAAACATGAGCAAAGGCTTCTTCAACAACCACCGTTGTCTGAAGATAAGACGTAGATGTAGAGAACATAGAGAGTAATTACGAAATCCAAATGTTCCACGATGGAACCCAAATTACACCTCAGTGTTTACTCGGTAGTGACTTCCTCACCCCGAAAAGCATCCGAATCGTGGCCGTCCACACAAATACCTGTTTCCCTCTACACGTCAGCAACAAAGTGAACTCCACCGGATTACTTCCAATTTCCATACGTGGATTGCAGTGACAGACACAGTTATTGTTTCTCATCCATCGATAGAGAAACTAGCATGCTGGTGTCTCTCTCTCCCTTTTCTCTCTCTCTCTCTTCGACTGACTTCTTCAACAAAGTCATTATGTCCTTTATCTTCTGTTGACGTAAGCACGCCCTACACACACACACACACACACACACACACACACACACACAACTAACTCTATCTTAAAGGGACATTCACCGAATCCGTAACACCTCCCACCTAAAAAGAATTTTTCCCAAGAAAAATTTTAACCGCGCATACAGTTAGTAATGTTAATAATTATCATGCTACACAATTACAGAATATCAGATTAGTAAAGATACATGTTTCCCATTTAACATCGAGAAAGACAATCAACGATCACGTTATCTTTGTCTTTAATGTGAGTTATCATGATATCAAACTCTTGCAAAATTAAACTCCAGTTTAACAACCTTCTGTTCTTGTTTTTGACTCGGCTCAGAAACACCAATGGGTTACGATCTGTATACACACTCAATGGTTTCTGAGCGGTGCAAACATATACACTGAAATGTTGCAAGGCTAAAACAAGCGACAGTAATTCTTTCTCCATGGTAGAATAATTCTTTTGATGCTCATTAAATTTCTTTAAAAAGTAAGCTACAGGATTGTCAATATCATCAAGGTCACCCTTCTACAACAACACAGCTCCTCCAGCTTCATCACTAGTATCAACTGCTAATGAAAATGTCTTTTCAACGTCAGGTGATTTGAGCACAGGAAGGTGGCATAAAATGGCTTCCAGCTTCTCAAATGCTTCTTGACAAGAATCTGTCCAAACAAACTTCACTCCCTTCTTCAAAAGATTATTTAAGGGAAGAGCAACATCAGCAAAATTTTTACAAAATTTTCGATAATATACAGCCATTCCCAAAAATCCTCTAACAGTCCTCGTACCTGTGGGAACAGGGAACTCAAATACTGCTTGAACTTTTGCCTGAACAGGAGCTACCTTGCCTTGACCTAACACATATTCAATCTCCTGGTCAACAAGTTTACTTTTTTCCACATTCATTCGATATGGGTGTTGTTTGATTGGTTTTGCATCCCCAACATCAACATCATGAGTAATTATCGACGTTCTGTTTGGAACATCTGGGAACAGATTTTTAAATTTTAAAATTAATTCTCTCATCTGTTGTTTGTGCGAAGCTTGTAAATGGTCCAACTTCGTTTCAAGGTTCTCCAGGATATTTTGTTTTTCTTATTTTCGATGGAACAATATTTGGTCTAAATTGGCCTTCCTCAATATCAACATCAGGCATTCTAGGAACAACCTTCATATCATCCACCATGGCCACAGTTGAATCTCTCTCATAATAAGGCTTCATCATGTTTACATGACAGAGTTGTGTTTTCTTGCGTCTATCTGGTGTTTTGATTATATATGTTACATCAGTTACTCGGGATTCAATACCATATGGTCCAGAAAAACGAGATTGCAATGGATTATTTTGGCTAGGGAAAAATACTTACACCTTTTGTCCCACTGCAAATGTCCCAGGCTGAGCACGTCTGTCAAAACATGTCTTCATTCTTATCTGGCTGGTTTTCAAATTCTCTCTCGCCAGCTGGCAGACTCTCTCCATCCGAGTTTTAGATTTTTGGACATAGTCCAACAGACTCAAATGCACTTCTTGATTAACCCATTGTTCTCTTGACAATTCTTAAGTTCCTCTCACCTGATGTCCAAATACAAGCTCAAACGGACTAAATCCTACTGACTCCTGTATTGATTCCTTAACGGCAAACAAAAGTAAATGAATACCTTCGTCCCAATCCTTTGTGTTTTCAAAGCAATATGTCTTCAGCATATTTTTGAGAGTAGACTGAAATCTCTCCAGAGCTCCCTGAGATTCTGTGTGATACGCAGATGATACAATCTGCTTTGCCCCCAGCTCATAGACTAGTTGTTGGAAGAAATTAGACATAAAATTACTGCCTTGATCAGATTGGATTTCTTTTGGCAAACCAAACAAAGTAAAAAAAAATTTAAACAGCCTTTGACACAGTCTTGGCGTTAATATTTCTAAGGGGTATTGCCTCTGGAAACCTAGAAGTTGCACACATGATGGTTAACAAATACTGATTTCCAACCTTAGACTTTGGCAATGGACCAGCACAGTCACAATCACCTTCGAAAAGGGTTTACCAAAAGCAGGAATTGGCTTCAACGGAGCCATAGGGGGTCGTTGATTTGGTTTACCAACCATCTGACATGTGTGACAGGTTCGACAAAACATCACCACATCTTTTCTCAAACCAGGCTAATAAATTGTTTCAAGATCTTCCTTACAGTTTTATTCACGCCAAAATGGCCACCCAAAGGCATACTATGGGCCAGATTTAAAATTTCATTCCTATAAACTTTTGTAACCACAACCTGATGAATAACTTACTATTCTTCATTAACAGGGACATGAGGAGGTCTCCATTTCCTCATTAACACTCCATTTTTGACATAATATCCAATTGGCCCTTTTTCAATATCATCACATGAGTGCTATTTCTCTCAATTCTGTAAACTCAGGGTCCGTTGTCTGTTCCACCATAAATGCCTTCCTCAACAAAGACAAATCTTTAAATTCAGGCTCACTACAAGGATTTTGATCCTCCAGTGAAGACAGAGAAGTCTCAGACAAGGCATCATAATTTTCTTCCTGTTTAGGGCTGTCACAGGGAACCACATCAGACTGCACAGGACTGTCGGCCTTGGATAAATCTTTAGCTCTAGCTCGAGTCACCGCACATGATGGGTAAACATCTGGATCATTCTCAGACTCATCAATCTTTGGCTTGGTCGTTAACCGTACCACAAGGACAAATTCTCCATCCGCAAGGTCATTCCCCAATAACAAAGAAACTCCTTCCACTGGTAAACTAGGTCGTATCCCTACCTCAACAGGTCCTTCTACGAACATTGACTTTAAAATCACCTTGTGCAAAGGTACAGACATGGTGTCACCTGTAACGCCTCGCACTAGATTTACCTCACCAGTGTCAGTTTCTTCACTAAAATTTAAAACACTGTCCAGCAAGAGAGATTGACAAGCCCCAGTAGCTCTAAGGATTTTCACTGGCACCTGGTATGACCCATCATTCAGTGAAACAAACCCCTCTGATACAGAAGAACGGAATTCCTTTCTCACCTCCTCCAACTTTTCAGCCTTTACCTCTTGCAAGGACGTATCTTTAACAGCATCTCCTAAATCTTTTTGATTTTTAATTACCTGAAAGCAAGCATTGGGCATAGCTTCCTTCCTTTTCTTCAAAAGGCCACAATTAGCTATTACGTGGCCAGGTTTCTTACAGTAATAACAAGTACGCTCAACAGGTTTCTCCAGCACTGGCTTCTTTTCATCCTTCCCTTTTTGATTACCTCCCAATTTAATCTCCGGTTTACCTGGATTGTCCTTATAACTCTTTTGAAAGGTGTTCCCCATTTAGATTTATGGGTTAAAACATAATCATCTGCCAACCTAGCAGTTTCTTGTAAAGTTTCCACTTCCTTTTCATTTAATTATGTTGTTATTTCAGCTGGGACATATCTTTTAAAGTCTTCCACTAACATAAATTCTTTCAATTTATCAAAATCCCCACCTACATTTTTAGCCATGCACCATCGTTCAAAACATATTCTCTTTCCATTGGCAAATTCCATGTATGTCTGATCTGCAGATTTCTTCAAGTCTCTAAATTTTTGCCGATAAGCTTCAGGTACCAATTCATGGGCCTTCAACACAGCTTCTTTTACCTTTATTTTGTCACAAACCAGCAACAAAAGAAACACACTGAGCATGATTCAGTGTTAAAAACTATTTTATTAATCACTACTTATGATAATACGTAAAATAAAAGTAAAAATGTTAGTATGTTAGAATTCAAGAATGTTAAACCTTGAACGTTAACCCCAAAACTAAACTCGTCGTGTGTGTGTGTGACAAAGTCCAAAACTCCCAGTTCCGGAATGGTTCTTAAAGTTCAGTTCCGCAAGCCATAAGGTGAAACATGAGCAAGGGCTTCTTCAACAACCACCGTTGTCTGAAGATAAGATGTAGATGTAGAAAAACATAGAGAGAGTACATACGAAATCCAAATGTTCCATGATGGAACCCAAACGACACTTCAGTGTTTACTCGGTAGTGACTTCCTCACCCCGAAAAGCATCCGAACCGTGGTCGTCCACACACAAATACCTGTTTCCTTCTACAGGTCAGCAACAAAGTGAACTCCACCGGATTACTTCCAACTTCCATACATGGATTTCAGTGGCAAACACAGTTATTGTTTCTCATCCATCGATAGAGAAAACAAGCAGGCTGGTGTCTCTCTCCCTTCTCTCTCTCTCTCCTTCTTCTTCTTCTACCTTCTTCAACAACGTCATTACGTCCTTTATCTTCTATTGACGTAAGCACGCCCCACACACACAAACACACACACACTCTATCTTAAAGGGACTTTCACTGAGTCCGTAACAGTATAATCAGCTGCATCCTCAACAGACAAAGCAGAATAAGCTTTTTGAGCTTTACCTTTAATTATACTCTGTAACGTAAGAGCCCATCCTTCCTTTGGCCAGTATGAACTCACAGCAACCTTTTCAAAATGTTGGAAATACTGATCAACCTGATCTTCCTCCAAAGGAGGGACTAATCGAACCTCCCTGCTGGCTAAAAAACCATCATCAGAAACAGATTCCAAACTCTGCCCCTTCATTTTTAACTCGTGCTGCCGCTGTTTTTCCTTCTCCTCTGCCTCAAACTTTAACCGATTTAGTTCCCGTTCAGCCTCTAACTCTAGTTTCCTTTGTTCGGCCTCTAGTTTCTTTTGTCCCAACTCCAACTTCATTCGTATTTGTTCTAACTCCATCTTTGCTATCTGCACCTGGCTATCAAGGATTTCTGACCCACTCTCAGGAAACTCTTCTAACTGTTCTAACTCTTCCTCCTCCAAATCCTGCAAATCCACTGGTTGAGGAGTCACATCAGAAATCATTGGTTTAATCTCAGGAAACTCGACTACCTCACTCACCTCAAACACTTCCTTCTCCAAATAATAGTCAACTATCATTCTATGGATAACTGCTTTTCTCATAGACCGCTTTACTGCTTTAAGGTTTAGCTTTGTAGCAATTTTTACCAAATCATCCTTTCTCGCCACCTCCAATCCATTTAGGGTTGGTGACTCCAAAAATGCCTCAATATCCATTGCTGCTGGTTTCCACACACACAAACCAATTACAAAGAATTTATCAGACCCACCACAATCAGTCGTCCACTAAGACCCCAATTTGTTCAAACTCAGACCTCCCTCGTTAATCTTTGGTTTGGATCCCGAACGAATCTTGTCAATCTGGGGAACGATCCCGGACGACACTCATTAATCTTTGGGTTGGATCCCGGACGACCCCGCAATTTTGTTATGAACCAGCAAAAAAAGAAACACACTGAGTCATGATTCAGTGTTAAAAGCTATGTTATTAATAACTACTTATGATAATGAAAAATAAAAGTAAAAATGTTAGAATGTTAGAAGTAAAAATGTTAAACCTTGAACATAAACCCCAAAACTAAACTCTTCGTGTGTGTGCGTGGCAAAGTCCCAAACTCCAAGTCCAGGAATGGTTATTAAAGTTCAGTTCCGCAAGCCTTTTGGTGAAACATGAGCAAAGGCTTCTTCAACAACCACCGTTGTCTGAAGGTAAAACGTAGATGTAGAGAACATAGAGAGTAATTACGAAGTCCAAATGTTCCACGATGGAACCCAAATTACACCTCTGTGTTTACTCGGTAGTGACTTCCTCACCCCGAAAAGCATCCGAATCGTGGCCATCCACACAAATACCTGTTTCCCTCTACAGGTCAGCAACAAAGTGTACTCCACGGGATGACTCCCAATTTCCATACGTGGATTGCAGTGACAGACACAGTTATTTTTTCTCATCCATCGATAGAGCAACTCGCAGGCTGGTGTCTCTCTCTCTTTTCTCCCTCTCTCTCCTCAACTGACTGACTTCTTCAACAACGTCATTACGTCCTTTATCTTTGTTGACGTAAGCACGCCCCCCCCCACACACACACACAATTAACTATCTTAAAGGCACATTCACCGAGTCTGTAACAACATCAACATTGGAGTGTGATGGCAATTTGTTAGTATAAGCAAAGGCTGCTTTGGGCCATTCTCTGCAGTCTCTAATCAGAAGGAGAAGCGTGTTTGCTTCCTCCATGTTTTCCCTCTGACCAGCATGTGTCCCTGCTTTATCACAGATTCAGGTTCCGCACAAACTCATGAAGAGAAAGGTACAGAACATACAACTGCTGAGAATTTGGCAACAATTCTGTCACCAGTTGAAAGATTAAGTGTTAGTTGTAGGGCTTGTTGGAACAGTCCCACCCAAATCTCAATCCTAGAACTTTAACTGGACTGAGGGGTGTGTGGTGGAGGGAGTGAGGGAAGTGGGTGGACTGACAGAGGGAAATGAATGTGAGTGTGGAAGTGACAGGGAGGTGGAGGATTGTGGAGAGGGATTTGGATGATTTGGAAACGATAGGTGGAGTTATTGGTTGAGAGGGATGGACACTGACGAGAGAGGGAAGGGGAGTGAGGCATGGACTGTATTCGATGATTGTGTCTTGTTTGCGTTGCGAGGTCAGACACCAGTTGCAATCCTGGACAAGTGTCTCCTGTTCTCTGAAACCAAGTTCTACTCTGAGCATTTGCTCAATTTGTTTTTAATCCCTAACATTTCCCCACCCACTCGTTTAATTCCTTTAGACCCAATCCTCCATTTTCTGAAGTCCTGTCCCAGCCCAATGACCTATTTCTGTGTTTACACTCTGACGTATTTATGTTCCTTCATTTCAGACACGGAGACTTCCACAAGGGAACATCCCAAAATATCGACTGGAGAGTCCACCCAGGAACAGTCCTTGTCCCAGCTCGAGATGCATCCTCAGGTACCAAGCCTTGTGCCTCTGGGATCATTCAATCTTTCTTCCTCTGTGACAAGTGATTCTCATACACTCTTCACCTGCTGGATGTCCAGCGTAGCGGGCCGTGAATGGCAGTGACACTTGTTCACTCTCTCCCCACACCCCCAGGCCAATTTCAGCAGTGCCAGACGCCACTCAGAGGATTGTGCACGTACCCACGATAGACAATGTGCCATGGTCTGAGGCTGGTTCGTGGAGTCAGGTGAGATGGGTTGGAGGCTGCTCCTGGGGTTTGGTTGGTGGGGAGATTTCAGTGGTCACAGGGATGTTACAGTCTGCTTGGCAGAGAGAGTTGGACACGGTCTTCAGTGAGGATAGTACCCAGGATTGATCAGCAACAGTAGGGTTATGACAGCCAATGAGGTAAGTAGTGCAGCGTTCAAGAAGCTTGGGCTTTAGATCGGTCGAGGAGTCTGGGCTCATCAAACATGCTGAGTTGGAGCTTGATGGTCACGGTTTCAGAGGACTGGAGGGGTGAGGCACAACCAGAGAGGTGGGTGGATGCTGGCACCTGAAGGTTTGCGAAGTTAGAGGGCATAAAGTGCTGGGGTAACATGCAGGTTTTGAAGGGTTGGAGCATCAGAGGGCATTGCAGGATTTGGGCATCAGAGAATGCTGGGACTTTGTGGAAAGTTAGTACAGTGGAGTTATGAACAAGGTCTGGGTATGGGGTTGGCATTGGTGGGCTCTGGGGATTCAGCCACTGTGGGTGTTGGAGAGAGTGGTGTGGAATGACCGAGCAGCGAGGGGCAGAGTAAAGGGGATGGGGTGTCACAGATTAATGAGGAGGGTTGACAGAAGATGGGAGGAGGACCATGAGAAATGTACAGAACGAGGCTGTTTGATGTTGGTTTCTCCACACACCCGGTCCTCCATTCCCTGATCTCCTAACCCCAGCCTAGTGACCTGTGTCAGTGGTTCCACTCTCCCATGCCTCTGTTTTATTCCAAAACCAGAGATTTCCACAGAGAATCAGCTCAAAAGATCATCAACTGGAGAACCCACCCAGGAATCATCCTCTGTACCAGCAGGAGGCACATCCTCAGGTACCAAAATCTTGTGTATGTGGGGTCATTAAAAAACTCTATAGCAGGGATCATCGAAGGGAACGCTGCTTCCTGTGATTCACCTGTTAGATGTGCAGTTCAGCGAGACGTGAATGCTGAAGTAATTTCTACACCACTGCCAATTTCAGAAGCGCTGGAGTTCTCTGGAAGGCCGGTGCACTTTTCTGGAATGACCTGCCTTGGACAGAGACTGGTCCAGGAGTCTGTATGGAGATGGGTCAGTAGACAGAGCAGGAGGACTGAGTCCTGGTGGTTGGTGGCCGAAGGAATGATAGTGGCCGGTGGGTGGGTTTGGAGTGACTGCAGGAAGGATGTTTTACTCAACAATAACATGTTGAGTAAAACACACAAAAACTGCTGGAGCAACTAAGCAGGTCAGGCAACAGATACGGAGAGAAATAAACAGTCAACATTTCGGGTCGGGACCCTTCATCAGGACTGGAAATGAAGAAGGCAGAAGCGTGAATAAGAAGGTCGGGGAGGGGCGGGCGCACACGGTGTCACGTGGTAGGTGAGTCCAGGTGAGCGTGGAAGGTAGGAGTGTGTGGGAGGGGAGATTTAAGAAGCTGAGAGGGAATAGGTAGAAGAGACAAAGGGCTGAAGAAGAAGGGATCTGACTGGAGAGGGCAGTGGACCATGGAATAGAGGGAAGGAGTTGGGGAATAGATGGGCAGGTCATGAGGGCGAGGAAAGCGAAAGAGAAGGGGAGGGGTCACAGGAATGAGGTAAGACCAAGAGGAGGTAAAAAGGAGGGGGAGAAGAGGGGATTGGTTACCGGAAGTTAGAGAAATTGATGTTGAGGCCATCAAGTTGAAGATTCCCGTGGCGGACTATGAAGTGTTGCTCCTTCAACCTATGTCTGGTCTCAATGTAGAAGTAGAGGGGGCTATGGATGGACATGTCGGTGTGGAAGCGGGATGTTGGATTGAAGTGAATGGCGGAGGACGGAGCGAAGGTGCTCGACGAAGCGGTCACCTAATCCACGCCGGGTCTCACCGATGCAGAAGAGGCTGCACCGAGAGCACCAGATGCAATAAATAAAGTGCGACCCGACGCAGAATGGGTGACGCCTTTATCGAGATTTATTTCATCACTTCCCCCCACCTTTGTCTCACCTCATTCCTGTGGCCCCTCCCGTTCTATTTCCCCTTCCCCCGCATCATGACCTGGCCAGCTATACCCCACCTTCTTCCCTGTGTTCCATGGTCCACTGCCCTCTCCAATCAGATTCCTTCTTCAGCCATTTGCCTCTTCTACTTTCACCTCAGCTTCTAAAATCTCCCCTCCCCCTCCCTCCTCACCTGGATTCACCTACCACCTGTCACCCTGTGCTTCTCCCCTCCGCAGACCATCTTATTCTGGCTTCTACCCTCTTCCTCTCCAGTCCTGATGAAGGGTCTCACCTGAAAGGTCGACTGTTTATTTCCCGCCATGGATGTTGCCTGAGCTGCTGAGTTCCTCCAGCATTTTGTGGGTGTTGCTCCAGATTCCAGCATCTGCAGAGTCCCTTGTGTCTCCATGAAATAATGAGGGGCATTAGTGCGGTAAACTGCTGGAGAGATATCCACTGATCAGGGCGGACAGAGATTTAGAAGGGATGTGACGGGGAGCATTTCCACCCAGAGAGCCGTGAGTGCCTGGAATGCCCTCCCCTACCGGAGTGGGTGGTGGGGGCAGAGACGCTCGCAGCATTTGAGAAGTGTGTAGACAAGCACTTGAATCGCCTTACCATTGAATCCCACAGGCCAAGTGCTGGAAAATGAGATGAAAACGGATGAGTACAGACAGGTCGGCGTTGCGTGAGCACGGTGGGCTGAATGGCCTGTTTCTATGCTGCATGTGTCTCCCGGTCTCTCTGATAGAACGACTGAGGAGAAAGTGTGGTGGTGAATGAGGAGAGAAGGATGGAGTGACTCACAGGAAAAGAATGGAGTGAATGCAAAGGGTTGAAATGAGTGGAGAGAGGGAGAGTTGAGGAGAGGGATTTCAGTGCCTCGGGAAGGAGGGATGGATGCTCCGGAGCGACGGCTGGGACCTGACGTGAGGGGGAGGGTTGAGTGAAGAGGGAGGTGTGAAAGGTGTGAGAAGATGGTGTGACTGGGTTTGGAGCTTTCACCTGTTTGACACTGCACATGATGATCCCTCCCATCTCTCCATCCCAGCAGTGTTTCTTACCTTGCCCACGACAATATTTCTCTTCTAGATCCACAGTGGGACACAAGTAGGGAACCCCAGGGAGCAACAAAGGGAGAACCTGGTCCGGGTTTTAACAGTGACCCAGCAGGTTCCGCACGCTCAGTTCAAAGTGCTGGGGATCGGTGAAATGAATGCTGCTCTCCATGTTCAGTCCCTGAAGTTCATCCCGACCTGGACTGTGGGCAGGGACCGCTGATAAGGAGGGAGAGTCTGCGGAGAGTGGCGCTGTTTCGTTGGGTCATGGAGGTTCCTACACAGTCTGAAGTCCTCCGTTCCCCCACCTCCTGTCCCAGCTTGATGACACCTTTCGGTCTTTGGCCTCTGCCAATCTCTCATGTTTCTTCATTTGTTCCAGATCTGCAGACTTCCAAAGGTGAAGATCACAAAGGGTCACCAATTCCAGAACCCACCCAGGAACGATCCCCTGCCCCAAAGGGAGAGACTTGCTCATGTATTACGTCTTGTGTGTTTGTGTGTGTGTGTGTGGGGGGGGGGGGGTCTTCAGTCAGACTGGGTGCCCAGTGTCACCCTGTGTGGGCCAACCACAATATTCGAGCAAATAAGACCACAGTATTGAGAAACCTCCCTACACCCTTCACATTCCTTGTGTAAGTCTCACAGCCCACCCTCGCTTTTAAACCTTGAACAATAACCCCAAAACTAAACTCGTCGTGTGTGTGTGGCAAAGTCCCAAACTCCAATTCCAGGAATGGTTTTTAAAGTTCAGTTCCGCAAGCCATAAAGTGAAATATGACCAAAGGCTTCTTCAACAACCACTGTTGTCTGAAGATAAAACCTAGATGTATAGAACATAGGGAGAGTAACTACGAAATCCAAATGTTCCACGATGGAACCCAAACGACACTTCAGTGTTTACTCGGTAGTGACTTCCTCACCCCAAAAAGCATCCGAATCGTGGTCGTCCACACAAATACCTGTTTCTTTCTACAGGTCAGCAACAAAGTGAACTCCACCAGATTACTTCCAATTTCCACACATGGATTTCAGTGATAGACACAGTTATTGTTTCTCATCCGTCGATAGAGAAACTAGCAGGCTGGTGTCTCTCTCCATTCTCTCCCTCTCTCCCTTCGACTGATCTCTTCAACAACGTCATTACGTCCTTTACCTTCTATTGACGTAAGCAGGCCACACACACGCACTCTATCTAAAAGGGACATTCACTGAGTCTGTATCAGATGGTGCTGTGGTTTTGTGACGGGGTGTGTGGTGGTGCTGAGGTGTTGTGGTGGGAGTGTGTGGTGGTGCTGGGGTGTTGTAGTGGGAGTGTGTGATATGGATGAGCTGTTGTGGAGGGAGCGTGAGATGGTGGAAGGGTGTTGTGGGAGTGTGTGATGGTGGTGTGGTGTCGTTGGAGTGTGTGATGATGGTGTGGTGCTGTGGTGCGACTGTGTGATGGGGTTGAGGTGTTATGGTGGGCGTGTGTGATGGTGGTGGGGTGTTGTGGTGGGAGTGTGTGATGGTGCTGGGATGTTGTGCTTGGGAGTGTGTGATGGTGATGGTCTGTTGTGGTGGGAGTGTTTGATGGTGGTGTGCTGTTGTGGTAGGTGTGTGTGATGGTGCTGGTGTGTTGTGGGAGTGTGTGATGGTGGTGGGGTGTTGTGGGAGTGTGTGGTGGTGGGGTGTTGTAGCAGGAGTGTGTGGTGGTGCTGTGGTGTTGTAGTGGGAGTGTGTGGTGGTCTTGGTATGTGGTGAGAGTGTGTGATGTGGGTGTGGTTTTGTAGTGGGTGTGTGTGATGGCCTGTGCTGTTGTGGTGGGTGTGTGCACTGGTGGTGGTGTGTTTTTGTGGGAGTGTATGGTGGTGCTGGGGTGTTGTGGGGGTGTGTAATGGTAGTGGGGTGTTGTCGCAGGAGTGTGTGGTGGTGCTGAGGTTTTGTAGTGGGAGTGTGCGGTGGTCTTGGTGTGTGGTGGGAGTGTGATGGTGGTGCAGTGTTGTGGTGGTAGTGTGTGATGGTGGTGTTGTTTTGTAGTGGGTGCGAGTGATGGTCCTGTGCTGTTGTGGTGGGTGTGTGGAATGGTAGTGGGGTGCTTTGGGAGTGTGATGGTGGTGGGGTGTTGTAGTTTGAGTGTGTGATGGTGTTGGGGTTATGTGGCGGGAGTGTGTGATGGTGGTGTGGTGTTGTGGGAGTGTGTGGTGTTGCTCGGGTGTTGTGGTGGGAGTGTGTGATGGTGGTGTGGTGTTGTGGTGGGAGAGTGTGGTGGTGCTGGTGTGTTGTGGGAGTGTGTGATGGTGCTGGGGTGTTGTGGGAGTGTGTGATGGTGGTGGGGTGTTGTGGTGGGAGTGTGTGATGGTGTTGGTGCTTTGTGGTGGGTGTGTGTGATGGCCGTGTGCTGTTGTGGTGGGTGTGTGGAATGGTAGTGGGGTGCTTTGGGCGTGTTATGGTGGTGGGGGGTTGTAGTTTGAGTGTGTGATGGTGTTGGGGTTTTGTGGCGGGAGTGTGTGATGGTGGTGTGGTGTTGTGGGAGTGTGTGGTGTTGCTCAGGTGTTGGGGTGGGAGTGTGTGATGGTGGTGTGGTGTTGTGGTGGGAGTGTGTGGTGGCGCTGGTGTGATGGTGGTGGGGTGTTGTGGTGGGAGTGTGTGATGGTGCTGGGGTGTTGTGGGATTGGGTGATAATGGTGGGGTGTTGTGATGGGAGTATGTGATGGTGTTGTTGCTTTGTGGTGGGTGTGTGTGATGGTGTGCTGTTGGGGTGGGTGTGTGCGATGGTGGTGGGGTGTTGTGGTAGTGTGATTGTGGTGGTGTGCTGTGGTGAGAGTGTGTGATGGTGCTGGGTTGTTGTGGTGGGAGTTTGTGATGGTGGTGCGGTGTTGTGGGTGTGTATGATGTTGGCGGGGTGTTGTGTCTGGAGTGTGTGATGGTAGTGGGTATTGTGGTGGGAGTGTGTGGTGGTGCTGGGGTGTTGTGGTGGAAGAGTGTGGTGGTCTTGTTGTGTGGTGGGAGTGTATGATGGTGGTGGGATTTTGTGGTTTGTGTGTGATGGTAGTCTGGTTTTGAGGTGTGTCTGATGGCCGTGTGTTGTTGTGGTGGGTGTGTGCGATGGTGGTGGGGTGTTGTGGGAGTGTGATGCTGGTGGCGTGTTGTGGTGGGGGTGTGTGATGGTGTTAGGGTGTTTTGGTGTGAGTGTGTGATGGTGGTGGGGTGTTGTGGTGGGAGTGTGTGATGGTGCTTGGGTTTTGTGATGGGTGTGTGTGGTGGTGCTCTGGTGTTGTGGTGGGATTGTGTGGTTGTGGTACGCTTTTGTGGTGGGAGTGTGTAATGGTGGTGGGGTGTTATGGTGGGAGTGTGTGTTAGTGCTGGGGTGTTGTTGTTGCGAGAATGTAATGGTGGTGATGTTTTGTGGAGGGAGTGTGTGATGGTGGTAGGTTGTTGTGGGATTGTCTGATGTTGGTAGGATGTTGTGGTGGGAGTGTGTGATGGTGGTGGGGTGTTGTGGTGGGAGTCTGTGGTGGTGCTGGGGTGTTGTGGGAGTGTGTGATGGTGGTCGGATGTTGTGGCAGGAGTGTCTGGTGTTGCTGGGTGTTGTAGTGGAATTGTGTGGTGGTCTCTCTGCGTGGTGGGAGTGTATGATGGTGTTGGGGTGTTTAGGTTGGTGTGTGCGATGGTGGTGAGGTGCTTTGAGAGTATGATGGTGGTGGGGTGCTGTGGTGAGAGTGTGTGATGGTGTTGGGGTGTTGTGTGGGAGTGTTTGGTGGTACTGGGGTGTTGTGCTTAGGAGTGTATGGTGCTGATGGGCTGTTGTAGTGGGAGTGTTTGATGGTGGTGTGCTGTTGTGGTGGGAGTGTGTGATGGTGCTGGGGTCTTGTGTGAGTGTGTGGTCGTGTGGTGTTTTAGTGGGAGTGTGTGGTGGCGGTGGGGTGTTGTGCTGAGAGTTTGTGGTGGTGGTGGGGTGTTGTAGTGGGATTGTGTGATGGTGGTGGGGTGTTGTAGTGGGAGTGTGTGATGGTGGTGGGGTGTTGTGGCTGGTGTGTGTGGTGGTGGTGGGCTGTTCTGGTGGCAGTGTGTGGTGTTGCTGTGGTGTTGTGGTGGGAGTATGTGATGGCGGTGGGGTGTTGTTTTTCGTACTTGTAGTGGTGCTGAGTTGTTGGAGTGGAAGTGTGTGGTGAACCTGCTGTATGCTGGGAGTGTATGATGGTGGTCTGGAGTTGTGGTTGGAGTGTGTGATGGTGATGTGGTTTTTTGGTGGGTGTGTGTGATGCTGGTGGGGTGTTGTGGGAGTGTGATGGTGGTGGGTTGCTGTGGTGGGGGTGTGTGAAGGTGTTGGGGTGTTTTGGTGGGGGTGTGTGATGGTGGTGGGTGTTCTGGGAGAGTGTGTGGTGGTGCTGGGGTTTTTTGGTGTGAGTGTGTGGTGGTGCTGTGGTGTTGTGGTGTGATTGTGTGGTGATGGTATTGTTTTGTGGTGGGAGTGTGTGATTGTCGTGAGGTGTTGTGGTGGGAGTGTGTGATGGGGTGCGGTGTTGTGGTAGGAGTGTGTGATGGTCGTGGGGTGTTTTGTTGGGAGTGTGTGATGGCGGTGATGTGTTGTGGTGGGAGTGTGTGATGGTGGTGGGGTGTTGTGTTGGGAATGTGTGATGGTGGTGCGTTGTCGTGGGAATGTGTGATGTTGGTGGGGTGTTGTGGTGGGAGTGTGTGATGGTTGTGTGGTGTTGTGGTCCGAGTGTGTGATGGTGGTGGGGTGTTGTGTTGGGAGTGTGTGATGCAGTTGGGGTGTTGTGTTGGGAGTGTGTGACAGTGGTGGGGAATCCAAGCTGAAAACAATTCGTCATTTTTCTGTATTTTCAACACTTTATTGATAAACAAGTTACTCTTTTAGTCTGTTGGTTACAGCTTTGATTAATGCTCAATTATTAAATGTAATGGTTTAATCCAAGCAGTAAAGAACACATTTCTGCTCTTGTAATGTGTCTCTGTATTTTTTCTTTATTTCGGATGCATGTGATGGTACACAGTAGTGTTGATAAAGGATGTGTCTCTACTTGAGCTGTGATGTTATGTTCATTTATCTGTGTTATTAAAAGTCATGCAATAAAGTTAAATCCACACGTGTTTCAAATAACTTGCTGGTAAAGGAGATCATCCTGAACTGATTACAGATGACACAAACATTGGTGGTGGCACTGATAGTCAGGTCAGTCTTGGGGTCCTGATGCAGGGTCAGGACCTGCAACTTGACTATCATTTTGCCTACATAGATGCTGTCTGGCTTGTTGAGTTCCTGTAGCAATGTGTTTATTTAATGCCCTGATGTTTCCTGTGCTTTGATCACTGTGCTCCCGAATACTGACCTGGTCTCTGACTTTGAGTTCCTCTGCAATTTGGTTTTGGCTGCAGCTTCCAACATCTGCAGCCTCTTGTGCCTCGAGCATCTGGGGCCTCGGCATCTGATGGCAAAAATACCATTTGTGAAGCCACTAAATTTCTGGATAATGAAGAGGTCAGAATAAGAGGGGCTCAGATCGTCAAACACTCGAAGCATTGGGGGAGATTGTGAGATCGTAGGGGCGACCATGGGGCGAATCTAAAACCAGGATGAGAAGTTTATGGCAGAAATCAGCACAGGGATCATGGGTGAATGCGACTTGGTGTAAATTGGGAAACAGGGAGAATCATGTCTGATTCCCCAAACTGTCATGGACTGTCACAGGCTCTCTCTCTCTCCTCCTGCCACTCCTCTTTTGCATTTTCTCCCTCCCTTTGGAAAGGGTGCAGAGGAGATTTCCCAGGATGCTGCCTGGTTTAGAGAGTATGGATTATGAGGAGAGACTAAGGGATCCAGGGCTTTACTCATTGGAGAGAAGGAGGATGAGGGGAGACATGATAGAGGTGTACAAAATATTTAGATAGAGTGGACAGTCAGCACCTCATTCCCAGGGCACCAATGCTCAATACAAGAGGGCACGGTTTTAAAGTCATGGGTGGAAAGTTCAAGGGAGATATCAGAGGGAGGTTTTTCACGCAGAGAGTGGCTGGGGCGTGGAATGCACTGCCTGGTGTGGTGGTGAGGCAGGTACATTGGTCAAATTCAAGGGGTTGCTAGATAAGCATATGGAGGAATTTTAAATGAAGGGATATGTGGGAGGAACGGGTTAGTCAGGTGAGGTTTAAAGGTCGGCACAACATTGTGGGCCGAAGGGCCTGTATTGTGCTGTACTGCTCTATGATTCTATGATCACTGTCCACATTTCACTCACATGTCCCCTTGTTTCCATGTTCACATTGATCATATCGTCTGCCTGTTTTTCTCACTCTCTCTCCCCCTGCTCCATCTTTATTTTCCTTTTGTTTTCTCTCCTGCTCCCCATTCTACCAACCCCCCTCTCATTTCTCATTTCCACCTGTTGTTCAGTTTGCATCTGTGACATTTGTCCAGTAGCTGTGCTCCTGAAATGGAAGCGATTTTGTTCTCCTTCAGTTTCCCGTCGTGAATGATGACAACTGAACAGAGCAGATTCACCAGGTGAGTTTTTGTGGAATGGGGACAGGAATGTGATGGGAGGAAGGGACACTGAGACTGCAATGGGCAGAGAAGTAAGAGAGAATTATTGATGATACACTGTGCAGAAACTGGCCATTCAGTCCAACAGATCGAACTGCCATGAAGCTCCCTGCCTCTCTCTCCCCATTCCCCATCCCCATCGCACTTACTCCTCTTGTTTCCTTGTTCCTCATTTTGTATGTCTTATTTCAACAAATGTTACCTGTATCCCTGTATGAAGAGCCCATTGTTCTCAGTCTATGTATTTCCTGTGAGAAACAGGATTGACCGGATAAGGCAGAATTAACCTGTGGCGTGTTACTCTTAGAATTGTAATGGCCGCAGAAGCAAGAGCAAATCAGAAGGATTTTGGTCACAAGACAGGCCATTCATCCTAACAGCTCAAAATGCCATGAAAACACTGTCTGTGTGTCTGTCTCCCTCACTGTCTCTCCCCTCTCGTTTCCATATGTTGCTCAATTTGCATCTGCAACTTTCCACTAAAGGTTACCTTTGCCACTGGTGTGCCTTTGTTCTCAGTGCTTGCGTTTCCTGTTAGAAACAGGATGACAGAATGGGGCATAGTTAACCCTTGGTGTGCTTCTACTAGAATCATAATGGTTGCAGAAACAAGAATGAATAACATACAAGTTACTGCAAAGGAACGTGTCATTCAGCCCAACAGTTTCATGACAGATTTCATACTCCACACCAACCTCCTTGGTGTGTAGTACAGCCGTGATGGGCACTCAGCTGCCTGCTGCACAGAGAGGGTTGGGAAAATAAGGTCACAGGATCATTCCTTGTGTACTAGAAGTGTGTGCCACATTGAACATTGGTGTCTGTGCTCTGAAACTGTAACAGACAACACACGGAGTCTTGGCAGCAGAAATCACAACTGCCATTGCCAAAGGCAGTAATTGCAGGTTTACTGAAAGAACAGAATTTGAGGCACTCACAAACCTTGACGACATAAAAATATGTAGAGGATTGCAAATGTAGGGAGAGTCAAGGTCATGAAGGGGATTGAAAATCAGGATGAGAATATCATAATTGAGATCAGCAGAAAGTGATACAGGAATGAGTTGGTGGAAATTGGGAAACAGGGATCATCATATCCATTTCCAACAACTGGTTCTGTGTCTCTCGCTCTCTCACTGACCATCTCGTGCTCTGTCCCTTCCTCCCCATCACATTTGCATCCCCATTCAACCAACCCTTCCCTTGTTTCTATATGTCCATCCGTTGCTCAGTTTGCACAGTTTCACTAATGTTACCGACACCCCTGACAAAGAAGGTACCTTGTTCTCACTTTGGGAGTTTACTGTTACACACAAGATGGTAGAACAGGGCAGAAAGGATGCGTGGGATGTTTCTATTTGAACTGAATGGGCGCAGAATGGAGAGTGAAGTGTTTATAAGTTTCTGCACAGAAACAGGCCATTCAGCCCAACAGCTCTGTGACAGATTTATACTCCACACCCAGCTCCTGAAATGTGTCACCTTTGCACATTGGTGTCTGTGCTCCAGAGCCGTGATAAGCAGACAGCACATGGGACCTTGGCAGCTGAAGGCACAAGTGCCAGTTGTAAAGCCATTACATTTTTGAATTATTGGGAGGACAGAATTGGATCAGCTCAGTTATCTCAGGGTTTTAAGTAATGGAGTTGATTGTAGAGACATGGAGGGGAAAGACCAGAAAGGGAACTGAAAATCATAAGATATTGTGCCGGATACCTCAAGGTGCCAAGGATTTTCTCAATTTCAATCTGTTTTCTTACTTGAACAACTTTGTTTCCCGGCTGTGACCATTTCATTTTCACCATGGACGTCGAGTCCCTGTACACTTCCATCCCCCATCAGGAAGGCCTTAAGGCTCTCTACTACTTTCTTGACAACAGACTCAACCAGTTCCCCATCTCCACCCCCTCCCCCACCCACTGCCAACCTTTGGGAGAACTGATGCTCACCTTTAAATTCTCGTTTGGCTCCTCCCACTTTCTCCAAACCAAATTTGCAGCCATGGGTCCCAGCTATGCCTGCCTTTTCGTGGACGAAGTGAAACAGTCCATGTTCCAAGCCGACACCGGAAATGTTCCCCAACTCATTTTCCACTACAATGCTGACTGCATTGATGCGGCTTCCTGCACCCATGCTGAGCTCCTTAATTTCATCAACTTTGCCTCCAACATTTTCCTGGTTTCTGTGTGTCCATCTGTTGCTCAGTTTGCACAGAAATAGATCACATTTGGCAATGGAGAGAGTCTACTGGAATTTTCATGGGCAAGGAATTTAAAATGAATTACTTAGAGCTTGTCACAGCAACAACCTATTCAAAACACTGTGTGCAGCCTGTGCTGTGATCACACTGGCTCCTCCACCTCTTCAAATAACCCAATCACACTAACCTATTTCTGATCCCTCATGTATTTTCCCAACCTCCCTCTGAATATATATTGAGGAAATGACAGATGAAACACAGTGGACACAGAAATATCATGGACAGACGGTGCGAGAAAGGGATCGAACACAGGATAAATCCCTCCACACACCAGCACTGTGTCAGTGTTGGACACTGGGCTATGATTCCAGGGATATAATGGGCAGAGAGGGTGAGAGAGGGACAATCGACGTGATAAATCTCCCCACACCAGCACCATGAGAGTGGGCTGCGAATATGGGAACTTTAAGTTAGAGAAGATTGACAAGTAACTTCCACAGGATAATTTGTTCCCTATGTCAGTACTGCACATTGATCTCTGTGCTCTGGAACTATAACTGGGCAGACAGCACACGGGACCTTTGCAGTTGTGGGCATAGCTGCCCGCTGTGAAGCCACTATATTTGTGGATAATGGAGAGACCAGTATTACCTGATCTCAGATAGTCAAACACTCAAAGGTTGTGGGGGGAATTACAGAGATGGGGAGGGAATTTAAAACCAGAAAATTTCTAACTGGCATGGAATTATCTCTTTTTTTTCCACCAGTAATACCTCTTCCCTCAATCTCGAACCTACAATCTTGTGTATTGTTTCATCCTTACGCTGCTCAGCCCACATCTCCAGTCTGTGATTGGTGCCTCTGCAGGGAAGTCCATTAATCTCAGTCCGTGAGCTGCCTCCAACAAACACGTTCTCAGCCATAGGCCAGGATTGATCAGAAGAATCAGTCTATTGGAACTTCACTGTAAAAGAGTAAGGAAGGTTCAGAATCTACAACATGGAAATCTACAATTCAGATCAAATTCACACTCAGTCGTTAGATCCCTCCGCCAATCACTTCTCCTGCCCCAATCAGCACCATGTTAGGGTTGGACAACAGGTTGTGTGGAGAAAAACTGTAACAGTTGCAGAGGGTAAGACAGCAACTGTCCAAAAAGGATAAATCCCCCTCACCAGCCCGATTTTACTGCTTGACACCAGGCTGTGATTACTGGGACTTTAATGGACAGGGAGCAGCAAAACCATGGAAGAGATCGAAAACCAGGATGAGAATTCTGTGACCAAGATCAGCACAGAGGTGATGGGTGTATGAGAGTTGGGGCAATTTGGGAAATGCAGAATTATGTCTGATCCATCAATCTGACATGGATACTCTCTCTGTATCTCTTGGGCACCATGATGACACAGCAGTAGTGCTGCTGCCTCACAACTGCCAGCGACCCAGCTTACATTCTGGCCTCCACTGTTAGCTGAGCAGAGTTTGCAATTTCTCATTGTGACTGAGTTATTTCTCCGAGATCCTCTGGTTTGTCCCACATCCCCAAAAGTCAGAGTCATATTACATAGAAACAGGCCACTTGGCCCATCACATCCACACCGACCGCTGGCCACCCATCCATATAAATCCCATCTTCCAGCACTTGGCCTGCAGTCTTCTATGCCTGGTCGATTCAAGTGCTCATCTGGATGCTTCTTAAATCCAGTCAGCGGCTCTGCTTCCACCATTCGCTCTGACAGTGTATTCCAGGTATTCACCACTTGGTTCCCGTCAGATCACCTCTCGATCTCTTACATTTTACCCTAAATATATGTCCTCCAGCTAGTGGATACCATAAACTGGCAACTGTAAATTGTCCCTTGTGTGTAAACAGGTGGCAGAAACTGGGGGAAATTGATGGGAATGAGGAGAGAATAACATGTGATCAGTGCAGCAGCAGGACACAAGAGTTGGGACGTCATGTTATAGCCGTACAAGACATTGGTGTGACTGCAATTGGAACATTGTGTTCAGTTCTGGTCCCCATTATATGGGAAAGGTGTGACTAATCTAGAGAGGGTGTATGAAAGATTCACAAAAATGCTTCCAGGACTGGAGGGCTTGAGTTATAAGAGGAAACTGGATCAGATGTCCCTTTTCCCTGGAGCATAGGAGACTGAGGGATGACCTTATCTTGGTATTTAAAATCATGAGAGGTACATAGAAAGTGAATGGTCACATTCCTTTCCCAGGTGAGAGGAGTGTTACACTGGAGGGCAGAGGTTTAATGTGATAGAGGAAAGATTTCAAGAGGGCCAAACAGGCAAGTTTTTCTACAGAGGGATGTGGGTAGATGGAACAAGCTGCCAGAGGTGGTGGTAGAGGCAAGTACAATAACAACATTTAAATGGAATTCAGATAGGTACATGCATAGAAAAATATGAGTGGTATATGGGACAAATGCAGAAGTGATGAGTTCAGGTAGTTACCTTGGTCATCGTGGATGAGTTGGGCTGAAGGTCTGTTTCCATGCAGAAAAACTTGTTGTGCATGACTGTAAATGGGTGCTTGATAGGCATGGACTCTGGAGGCCAAAGGGTCTGGACCAGTACGTTATAATTATGTCTCTCTCTCTCTCCAACAATCCCACCCCCACCCCCCACCCCACCACCACCAATCCCCCTTGTTTTCACCATCTGTTAGTCACTTTGTATCCGTGATGTTTCACCTGTGCCCCTGGAGTTGGAAGGTACCTTGTTCTCCCTGTTAGTTTTTGTTACAAGTGCGGCATTGGAATGGGGCAGAATTGACCAGTGGAATGTTTCTATTTGATCTGAAAACGTCAGAGCGTTAATTGGACATGATTCCATAGAACCGGTCAATCAACAGCTCAACCTGCCATGGACGGTGGCTGTTTCCTTTCCCACCACCTTCACACCCCCAGACCACAGACATCTCTTCTGTTTCTGTCCCCCCCCCCCCCCCCCCCCCCCCCCCCCCCCCACCGTACACAGACACCTCTCCTGTTTCTGTCCCCACCACCTCCTCACCCCCAGGTCATGAACATTTCTCCTGTTTCAATCTGTTGTTTAATTTGCATCTGTGAAATTTCAACAAATGTACCTGAGTCACAGTAATGCAAATTCCTTTGTTTTCATGCTGTGTGATTCCTGTTCCAAACAGAGCATCAGAACAGGGCAGAATTAACCCCTGGAGCACTGCCCTTAGTACTGTTATATTTGGAGAAGCCAGAGTGAACCATTCAGATCCTCCACAGAAACAGGCTGTTCTGCCCGGTTCTGACCTCCAGCATTACTCTCTGTGTTGGGTGAAATTTTATTGAACAGACAGGACAGGAAACAAAACATCATTCCTTTTCAACTAAACATGAACATTGTTCTCCATGCTCTGGATCTATAAACGTGCAGGCAGTCCATGGGTTGTGGGCAGCTGTGGGTACAGTAGGCCATTGTAAAGCTGCTAAATTTTTGCAGAATTAGAGGTTGGAGAGTCAGACACTGAATGGAACAGAGTGGATGGCAGAGCTGGGGAGGGATGAGAGCATGGGGGGAATTTAAAACTGGATAATTTCATGTCTGTTCCCTCAGGGTGACAAGGATTTTCTCCATTTCTCTCACTTTTCCCAACAACACTTTTCCCACAATCCCTCCAACTAAATTTTGTATTTTTTTTGTTTCCTGACATTGTTCAACAGACATCTCCAGTCTGTTACTTGTGTCCGAAATATGGCAAATCATTTATTCTTTGTATGTGAGCTGCCTCTAACAAACATCCTCAGCAAGAGGCCAAAGATTGATCAGAGGAGTCAGACTATGGGAATGTCACCAAAAAAGTAGTTGGGAAAAATTCAGAATTTACAACATTGCAAGGGACAATTCAGGCCAACATCATGGGAAGACTGTCGGTCCCTCTCCTACCCTGTCCAGTCATACCTCTTGCCCTCATCTGTACCACGTCAAGGTTAAAATATAATATAAAGAGAGGGAGAAAGAGAGCTGTATACAGAAATATAATGGACAGATAACTCCCTCCACACCAGCACTGTGTCAGTGTTGGACACTGGGCTGTGTATCCAGGAATATTACAGGCAAGAGGTGATGGCAGAACATCTGTAGGATAAACTGTTGCCTGGTTAGCAACTGTTGCCTGTTGTGCTCTGGGTTGTTTGTCCTTCAACTGTAATGGACAAGAAATGTATGAGGGGGAGAAGTCACAGGGTAACCCCCTGCCATTTCAGTACTGGGTCAGATTTGGCAGTAACTGTTCGCATGGTAACTGGACTGGACAGGGATGTTCTGGAGAGTTTTACAGAAATGGGAGGTTCAGAAACACTGGGGTTCAAACCGGCTGATGGGGTTCAGACAGAATGATAGGGCAAAATGTGGGTCAGAAGGAAAACTGCACACTGGCATTAATTGCATGAGGGACAACATTTAAAAACAGTAAGTATAATTACAAATGTCCAGATTGGTTGGTGGGGACATACCTAGAGTACTATGTACAGTTTTAGTCACATTCTTTAAGAAAGGATAAACCAGAATTCAAGGAGGCAGAGAAGATATTCAGTTTGCTATTTACTGAGAGGAATGCCAGGAAATTTGAATTATATTCTTTGAAAAGTGGGGGAATCCCAAAGTAGGCCACATGGTAACAAGATGAGGAGGCAGCCACTTAAAACTCAGTTTCCTTGGAATCTCTTCAGACCTTGGTATGTGGCATGATTGGGAGTGGGCTCTGCCCATTGGAACATTAATGGGCAGTGGGTGTTGTAGAACATCTTTGGGATAAACCTCACACCAGCCCAGAAACAGATCACGTTTGGCAATGGAGGTGTTTACTGGAATTTTATTGGGCAAGATTTTATAGTGAATTAAATAGAGCTGGTCAGAGCAACAACCTACTCAAACCACTGTGCCCAGACTGTGCTGTGATCACACCAGTTTATCAAATAACCCCATCACACTCAACTATTCCTAATTCCTCATGTAGTTACCCAACCTCTCTGTGAATACCTGTTGAGGAAATGGAAGGTGAAACACAATGTACACAGAAATATCATGGATAGGCAGTGTGAGAAAGGGATATATCACAGGAGAAATCTCTCCACACACCAGCACTGTGTCAGTGTTAGACACTGGACTGTGTTTTCAGGGATACAATGGACAGAAATGATGGGAGAGGGACCATTCACAGTATCAATCCCCCCGCACCGGCACTGTGTCAATGTTGGACACT
Source organism: Pristis pectinata (assembly GCF_009764475.1). NCBI lineage: Eukaryota > Metazoa > Chordata > Chondrichthyes > Rhinopristiformes > Pristidae > Pristis > Pristis pectinata. Next base: position 26,716,104 of record NC_067433.1, on the reverse strand, counting down.
GGGCTGTGTATACAGGAATATAATGTACAGAAATGATTGGAAAAATGACTTCGACTGAATAATCCCTTCCTTGTGTCTGTGCTGGAACTGTGCTCTGTCACTGTTAGCAGGCTGACAACACAGAGGGCTTTGGCAGCTAAAGAGCACAGCTATCAGTTGTGAAGCCACTAAATGTTTGGACACTGGAGAGCCAGCAGGAGAGGAGGTAAGATTGTCAGACACAATGTAAGGGACGGATTACAGAGATGAGTGGGTGGTGGGGTGTGTGATACCACAGAGAGAATTTAAACCCAGGGAACATGTCCATTCCCTCAAGCTGACATGGAGTTTCTCTCTTTCTCACTTTTCCCAGTGACACATCTTCCCAGGATCTCTCCCACCCAATCCTTCATCGTTTGGTTTCCTTACATTACTCAAAATACATCTCCAGTCTGATGTTTGTGTCCTTGATATGCAAACTCCATTATTCTCAGTGAGTGAGCAGCCTCTAAAAAACATCCTCAGGAATGGGCCAGGATTAATCCAGAGTCAAATCATTGGAACTTCACTGAAAAGGGGAGATGAAAGATTCATTTACAATGTACATCACAGGAAGGACAATTCAGGCCAGCACAATGCTCAGACTCCCTTGCCTCCTCCAATTACTCCAGGAATATAATGACAGAGAGAGTGACAGAGGGACCGGGTGTGAGATTAATCTCCCACCCCACCAATACAGTGTTAATACAGGAATATAATGGACAGGTGATAAAGTAGGAACAGCTGCAGCATAAATGGCTGCCTGGTCAGCACTGGGTCAATGTTGTTTGCTGTGTTTTTTATTGTTGAACTGCAATGGACAAGGGATGATTTAAGGGGATAACCCTGTTCTCAATCAGTACTGGGTCAGTTTTGGCAGCAACTGTGTGTGTGGGAACTGACTGGACAAAGATGGTTGAGAGACTTCACAGCACAGAAACCAAAGGTTCAGCAACACTGGTCCTCGGCAGTGTTCAGGCAGCATGATGGGGCCAGAAAGTTGTTCGGAAATAAAATGGCACATTGGCATTATTTGTGAGTGTCATGGAGTTTAAAAAGAGCAAGTATAATTATAACTGTGCAGATTGGTTGGTGAGGGCAGACCTGCAGTACGGTGGACTGTTTGGGCCCATTCTTTATGAAAGGATAAGGCAAAACTGAAGGAAGTCAGAAAAGATTTACTTCACTGCTTACTGAGAGGAGTGTCCTGAAAATTCAATTTGTTTCCTATGAAGTAGTGGGAGAAAGCAATGCAATGGATATGTAGGAAAGTCAGAGGAGTGTGCAACACACCAATATGCTCCAGCGTTTTGAGAATAAGAGATAGTGTTGGGTCTCTTGAAAAGCATAAAGGTGGATTAGTCCCCAGGGCCTGATGGAATATTCCCCAGGTAATTCAGAATGGCAAGAGATGAGACTACTGGGGCCATGACCAAGTATTCTCTCTAGCCACAGGAAATGCTGGTCCTTTGTTTAAGGAGGAAATAGGGATCATCCTGGAAATCATGGACCGGTGAGAGTCTCACATCAGTGGCAGGGAAGCTACCAGATTGGATTCTTGGGATGGGTTTATGAGCATTTGAAACATGACCTAATTCGGGACAGTCAGCATGGTTTTTTGCAGGGCTGGTCATATCTTATGAATGACTTTCAAGGAGATGCATCTTAATCTTCTGGATGAGACGACCATGAGGGACCTTATCGAATTTTACGTAAATCCTTTTAGACAGCATCCACAGTTCTTCCTTCATCCTTTACCTTTTGCTGGACATTTGTGGTTTGAGATGTTCCACAGGGATCTGTACTGGGACCTCTGCTGTTTAGATATATATAAATGACAGGTGAAAACGTGGATTGGTGGATAAATAATTTTGCAGCTGACACAAAGATTGATGGCACTGTGGATAGTGTAGAAGACTGCCAAAGGATGCAGTGGCGTATAGATCAGTTGGAGATGTGGGCAGAGAAGTGTCAGATGCAGTTAAATCTGAGCAAGTGTTAACTGTTGCACTTTGGGCAATCAAATGTAAAGGGAAAGTACACATTTAATGGCAGTACATTGATGTACAGATGCATCTTTGGATCCAAGTCCATAGCTCACTGAAAATGGCTGCACAAGTTCATAGGGATGTAAAGCAGGTGCATGGCATACTTGCTGTTATTTGTAAAGGTATTGAGTTCAAGAGACAGGCAGTTGAGGTGCAGCTTTGGAAAACTCTGGTTTGGCTGCGTCTGGAGTATTGCATTCAATTCTGGTTGCCCCTTTATAGGAAGGATGTGGAGGCTTTGCAGAGGGTTCAGAAGAGGTTTACCAGAATTCTGCCCAGATTATTGGCCTTGTGCAATAAATTGAGGTTGGAGAGATTGGGTTGTTCACTCTGGAGTGGTGTGGGCTGAGATGAGACCAAACAGAGGTTTACAAAATAATGAGAGAGATGACAGATAGTTTATAGCCAGTGTCGTTTGTTTTCACCATGGTCGAAATGTCTAACACATGCATTTAAGGTGATGGAGATAGGTCACAGGAAATGAGTGGGGCAGGAGTTTTTTTATTATTACATGGAGTAGTTTGTGGCTGGAATGTACTGCCATGGTGTGGTGGAGGCACACATGAAAGCAGTGTTTAAGAGGCTCTTATATAGGCACATAGATATGCAGAGAATAGAGGGATATGTACCATGGACAGGCAGAAGGGACTACTTCAATTAGCTCAGCACAACATTATGGGCCAAAGGGCCTGTTCCCGTGCTGTACTGTACTGTGTTCTAAACCCCACACCAGACCTTTGGCCAATTGGATAGATGCACTTGCTACATTAGTGGGTAAGATATTTATCCTGAATTAAACTGCTGTGGCCACACAGGAACAGCACAGTCAAAGCAACTGTTCCCAGTCCATGCTTGTGATCCACAAAAGCTGATCTGCCCTCCTGAAATAAACCCATCACAATATCCTTCTCTTCATGACAGCCTCATGTATTTATCCATCTGCCCTTGAGGAAATGTTACATGTGTACACAGGAATTTACAGACAGAGAGGAGGAGAGAGGAAGGTACGCATCATAAGTCCCCCACCACACCAGCACTGTGTCAGTGCTGGATACTGGGCCATGGACCATGAAGGATAGAAAAGGAGCATTGAAGGTATAAATCCACCCAAACCAGAACAGTGTCAACGTTGGGCTTTGGGATGTCAACACTGGAATATAATGGACAGAGAGGGACCATCCACAAAAGAAATTACCCTGCACCAACACCACCTAAGTGTTAAACCCTGGGATACAGATACAGGAATATAGTGCAGAGAGGGTGAGAATAGGATGGTCCACAAGATAAATCCTCCCAACAGTAGAGTCATTGTTGGACACTGGGTTGTGTAACCAGGAATATAATGGACAGAGAGGGTGACATAGGGACCACACACAGGATAAATTCTCCCACACCAGCACTGTGTCAGTGTGGGGCACTGAGCTGTGTATTTCAGGGATATAATGGACAGAGAGGGCAACCATCAAGAGGATAAATTCAGCCACACCAGTACTGTGTCAACATCGGCATGAAATCTTGATGGGCTGAATGGATTACTACTGCTCCTGTTCTGCTATGTTCTTCTATGACGAGATGGAAGGATCTTAAAGGACAATTGTAGAACCAAGAATCTTGTCACTGAGTACGGGAGCATTTGCGTTGAGGAGAAATGGGACAGCGGTGCGACAGCAGTGATATCACTGTGGGGTGTAAGGCCTGAGGAAATGCGGACGTCTCCCAATTCCAGCTCACTCTCTCACATCATCCTGAGTTGCATCTGTTGATCAATGTTCCCCTGTAGTTTTCACCAGATTATCTCTCTCCTCTGAAATGGTCTCAGTCTGAAAGCTTCCTGTCACAGGCCCATCAGTAATGGGCAGGACTAGGCAGTTGGCCCTGATTAACTTGAATGTCCAAGCGGACATGCCCCAAATCAGACCAGAAACAGATCAATTTTGACAATGGAAGGCATCGTGGCATTGGAATTTATAATGAATTAACAGACCTGTCCACACAGAAACAGTATCGTCAAATCAACCGTACCCAGCCCCTCCTCGAGATCCACACCAGCTCCCTCTCCCCCACTTCAACAGACCCCAGAGTAACATTTCACTCCTGTTCCCCTCATGTATTTACCAGGCATCTCTTTCAAAAATTATTGAGGGGAAGTGAGAGAAAATATCTTCACAAGACAATCTCAACCACAGCAGCACTTTGTGAGCGTTGGGCAGTGGGCTGTGTATATTGGAATATAATGGACAGAGAGTGTGAGAGAGGGACCATCCACAGGATAAATGTCCCAAAGACCAGCTCTGTGTCAGTGTCTCTGAATTCCAGTCCCCTTTCTCACATCAGCCTGATCTACATCTGTTGATGAATGTTTCCCTGTGGTTTTTCACTGGATTATCTCTCTCCCTCTGACAGAGAGAGTCTATTGTTCTCAGTCTGAAAGCTTTCTGTCACAGACTCATCAGTAAGGGACTAGAGAGGGTTCTGACTACTGGAACTTTAATGGACAGGGGACATGGCCCGCACATAACCAGAAACAGATGAAGTTTGGCAATGAAGGCAGCCTGGTATTGGAATTTATATTGAATTAAGCAGACCTGTTCACACAGGAGCAGCCCAGTCAAACCAACTATAACAGCTGCTCCTACTCCTCTTCAACTGACCCCATCAGCGTAACATTGTATACCTCTCCCCACTCAGTTATTTATCAAGCCTCTCTTTGAGGAATTATTGAGGGGCAGCTGGAGAGATTATCTCAATAAGACAAACATGATCACAGCAACACTGAGTGTGTTGGACACTGGGTTGTGTCTGCAGAAATATCATGAGACAGTGTGAGAGAGGTACTGTCCATATGTGAAATCCCCTCAGCGCCATCTCTGTTTCATTGTTGGTCACCGTACTGTGTATACAGGAATATAATGGACAGAGAGTACAACCATCCACAGGATAAACCCCTGACAACAGCACTGTGTCAAGGCTGGCAGGACGATATTAAGCAGCTGTCTGGATCACTGCTGTTCCTGTTCTGTTGTGTTCTTTTATGAACAGGTGGAAGGTTCTCAAGTGACAATTGTAGAGCAAATAATCTTAGAACTGAGTACTGGAGCATTTATGTTGAGGAGAAATGGGACAATGAATGTACAGCAGTGATATTGCAGTGGGGTGTAAGGCCTGAGGAAATACACATTTCTCCCAATTCCAACTCACTCGCTCACATCAGCCTGATTTGCATTTTTGATTAACATTCCATTGTGGTTTCTGTCAGATTATATCTCTCCCTCTGACATGGACAGCCCATTGTTCTCAATCTGAAAGCTTCCTGTGATAGACACATCAGTAAAGGGCATGACAGAGCAGTTGGTTCTGATTATTGGAACATTAATGGGCATAGGGACATGCCCCAAATCAGACCAGAAACAGGTCAACCTTGGCAATGGAGGGCATTGCAAGTTATAATGAATTAAACAGACCTGCCACACAGAAACAACATCATCAAATCAACCGTACCCAGTCCCTGCATCCAAAATGGTATAATAGGAGACAGAAGGCGATGGTGGAGGGTTGCTTTGTGATTGGAAGGCTGCTGCCAGTGCTGTACCTCAGGGACTGGTACTGGGACCCTTGCTGTATCTTTCCTACATTAGTGACTTGGCTGCTCAGGTAGAAGACGTGATTAGCAAGTTTCCAGATGCAAAAAGATATTTTTCATCTGTGATGTCAGGTAGAACAGTGGCAGAACGAATTTAATACTGGTAAATGCTGAGTGAAATACTTCGAGAGGTCAAAGTATTTGGGAGACCACAATGAATGGTCGGGCCCCAGGGAGTTTGGAGGAACAGAGGGACCTCACTGTACATGTCCAAGTGTCTTTGAAAGTGCCAAAGGATGGCAAAGAAGGCACCGGGGAAGTCAGCCTTCTTAGCTGGGACATTAGAATACAAGGGCAGCGAAGTTATGGTGCAGATTTTAAAAAAAACCAAGACTGGGTCGAACGGTGAGTGGAGTGAGAGATGCCAGAGTGAGGCGGCGGTGAAAAGTGAAGTGACGAAGAGATGTATGGTGGACATTGAACTGAAGGGAGGTGAGGTGGATGGTGGAGAGGGGAGAGGGGATTTGGATGGCAGAGTGAAGAGAGGAAGCTAGGGCTTTACTGTTTGGAGAGGAGGAGGATGAGAGGAGACATGATAGAGGTGTACAAAATATTAATAGATAGAGTGGACAGCCAGTGCCTCTTTCCCAGGGCACCAATGCTCAATACAAGAGAGCATGGCTTTAAAGTAATGGGTGGGAAGTTCAAGAGAGATATCAGAGGGAGGTTTTTCACCCAGTGGTCGGTGAATGGAATGCACTGCCTGGAGTAGTGGTGGGGGCAAGTATGTTGGTCAGGTTCAAGAGATTGTTAGATAAGCATAAGGAGGAATTTATGATAGGGGGATATGTGGGAGGAAGGGGTTAGATAGTCTTAGGCATGGTTTAGAGGTCGGCACAACATTGTGGGCCGAAGGGCCTGTATTGTGCTGTATTGTTCGCTGGTTCTCTGGAAATACCCTGTGTACTTTTGACTGCCACTGTGTAAAAAAGATGGCATAAAAAAGAGGGCACAGATGCACCAGAACGTTGAGTTGGATAGAGTCATACTGCATGGAAAAAGGCCCTTCAGCCCAACTCGTCCATGCCAACTGCATTGCCCAGCAAACTAATCCCATCTTCTCACATTTGGTCCATAGACCTCTAAACCTCTCCTATCCATGTACTTATCTAGATGCCTCAACCACCCTTTCTGGCAGCTCGTTTCAAATACGCACCACCCTTTGTGTGAAGGAGTTGTCCCTGATGTCCCATTTAAATTTCTCACCTCTGATCTTTAATCTATGCCCTCTTGTTTGTAGCACTGCCTCCCTGGGAAAAAGACCATGCACTTTCACCCTGGCTATGCCCAGCAATATCTTATACACCTCTGTCAGGTCACCCCTGAGTTTCCCATGTTCCAAGGAAAAAGTTCTCATCCGCACAACCTCTCCTTGTAACTCAGACCCCCAAAGTCCACGCAACGTCCTGGTAAACCTTTTCTCTGCTCTTTCTTGTTTAATAAGATCTTTCCTATAAAAGGGTGGCCAAAACTGTACAAAATATTCTAAGTACTGCCTCACCATCCTCTAGTATAATTGCAACATAACTTTCCAACTCCAATGCTCAATGCCCTGACTGATGAAGGATAGCGTGCCAAACACTTTCTTCAACACCAGATCTACCTCTGACACTATTTTCACTGAAGGTTTTCAGTTATGTGGACAGATTGGACGGCTGTTTTGTTTTCTTTCAAGCTGAGAGTCTGTTCCCTCAAATCATCCTGATACACTATTGTTCAGTTTCTCTCTCTCTCTCTTTCTCCCATTCCCTTTCCACCATGACTCTTGATCTTCACCCTCCCCACCACCTGCCCTTCCACATCCCACCGACACCTACTTTCTTTCCATCTGTCCATCTATTACTCACAATTGCATCTGTAACTTTGACCAAATGTGCCCCAAGATGGAAAGTCATTTGTTGTCAGTCTGTGAGCTTCCTGTTAATAACAGGCCATCACATTAACCTTCCATTATTGTCTGCATGAAGTATTTACCTAACCTTCATTTCAACAATGTTTGAGGAGATGAGATAAAGAATATCCACAGATCAATCTCTCCAATACAAGCACGGCATTAGTGTTGGGCACTGAGCTGTATCTACTGGTGAGAATGAGCCAGAGAACGTCCAGTAGATATTTACACAGGATCCTTCCAATACCAGTTTGTGTCAGTATTGGATATTGTGCTCTCCACTGGGGAGAATAATCCCAAATGTATATCCCTCCAGGATCCGCAACATGGTGGAGTTGGGTAGTGATCCAGAATTTACTGCCTTGGCTGTCAACCTTTTCCATGTGGAGGTTAAGTGGAAATAGTGAGACACTGACATTTCCTTTACAGGCGCAGTGTTGTGGGGTGGGGGAATCACTCTCTCTGGCACCTGGACATCTGCTGATGGAGACTTGAACTGGCCCAAGTCCAAAGTTGGAACGGACAGAGAGGAGGATGATGGTGGGAGCGGTGGAACCAACTTCCATGCATGTGCCACCTCTGACCCAACAAATACACCCCTTCGTGCTTCAAGATACTTCATTATGTGGCCCCGTGCTAATTATTGTGTTCAAGCAGAGGCAACAATCTTGGACAAGCATGTCAATTTTAAGGAGGTTCTAGCGGGAGGAAAGAGGTAAAGAGGCAGACCAGTTTTCCATGTAATTCTAAAGCAAAGGGTATTGGCAGCCTGGGGACTGAAGACTGGGTCGAAGGGCGAGTGGAGTGACATATGCCAGAGTGAGGCAGTGGTGAAAAGTGAAGTGAGGAAGAGACGTATAGTGGACATTGAACTGAAGGGAGGAGAGGTGGATGGTGGAGAGAGGAGAGGGGGTGTGGATGGCAGAGTGAAGAGGGGGGCAGTGGGTGATGAGGAGGTGGGGTGGATGGCGTGAAGGAAGGAGGGTAGTGAGTGAGGTGGAGAAGGAGGTGGTGAGACGGACAATTGAGAGAGGAGATAGGTGTGGCGAGGGGCAGATGGACGGAGAGTGTGACCAGGGATCATCCACAGGATAAATCCCCGGCACACTACACTGCTTTACCGTTGGGCACCAAGGTATGAGAGATGAGGGAGAATATTCACAAGATAAATCCCTCCATAATTTGTTGGTGTTGGGAAGTGATCCTCGATTTACTCCCATCGATGCAGAACCAGCCCTTTGCAACTTCACTCTCTGCACTTGTTGAGATTAAACAGAAACTGATACCATCACCTTCCCCCTCCCCCTGTTCCTTGGACTTGGGAGAGGTCAGGCCCACCTGAGTGGATGTCCATGCCAGAAAGAGTGACCATCCCTGACTAACTCTGGGCCTATAAAAGGATTGTCAGGGTCTCTCTGCTTCCATTTAACTTCAACTTGCAAAGGTTTGTCGGAGGCATCCAGGGAATGTGTTCCACCTTTGTCAGAGCACCTTTGTCTGTTTGCTTTATGGGAGCTTATTATATGACCCCATGCCATATAACAATATGTTTAGGTAGAGGATCACACCCTCAGACAGAGAGGTAGATCTTTAGGAGAAAGAAGGCATCTGGTGGAGAAAGGTTTGTAGTATTGGAGATAATGTATCAACATGGATTGAGACTGGTTATCATGGTCACTAGTTATCTCAAGACAGGGAGCTGAGATACTCAGATCTATTTCAGTCTGAGAATATCTAAGTCATGGTGTAAACCAAGCATTAGTTCTGAATCTCAGAATAAGTTGGAAGGGTGGACAGTATGTTGGGTGTCCAACCTTCTCTTGCTGTCCTGCATATGTATTTACCCAGCATCCATCTGCATAAATATTGAGGGGAAGGTAGAGAAAGTTTAAACACAGGATAAATCTCCCCACAGCAGCACTGCATCAGTGTTGGACACTGGGCTGTGTGTTCTTTGGAGTTTAGAAGAATGTTGGGTGAACTCATTGAACCACATGAGACCTTAAGGAGCATGACCAAGTAGATGGTGAGATTCAGATACAGAGACAAGAGCATGGAAACCAGCCCTTTGGTCCATTGACTCTGTACTGACCACAAAGCACCCAATTTTAACCAAATCCCACACTAAAACATGTTATTTTCCCCACACTGTCAACAACACCGACCCAGATTCTACCACTCACTGACACAAACTTGGTAATTCAGACAGATATTAAAGAAGCTGCCTTTACACACATTTTTGGGATGTGGGACAAAATGGAACAACTCGAGGAAATCCACATCACACAGGAGATGTGCAATTACCAGATCATCCCCACAGTCCATCTGGGTTGAGGTGAATATGAAACTGGGTAGCTGGAGATGTGAGGCAGCAGCTCCACAACCTGCAACACTGTGAGGCATTTCCAGTGGTGGGGCAGTCTTGAATGATGGAGCAAAGTTATTGGGTGATGGGTCAGCCATTTACAACTGAGGTGTGCTGGAGTTTCTTCCCACAGAGGACACTGAATACCTGCAATTCTCTGTCCAGAGGGATGCAGAGGTTAGATAACTGCTGGAAGTTAAAGAGGAAGAAGGTCGATTTTAGAAAGATTTGTGAATTGAGATCCATGTGCGTCTGATACAGGTGAGGACTCCTGGCCAGGGGCAGACCAACCATAGTAATATAGAATGGCAGGGAGGGTTGAGTGGCCATGTAGGCTCTCTTCCTGCACCTATTTTGTTGTGTCCTTGGGTAAAGAGGTGCAGAGATCTTGGGATTTAATTCAAGAACAAAGCGTCTTGGCAGCCGGTACTGGAGTATTCAAATTCAGAAGGTTAAAGGCAGCAGTGAATGGGATAGCAGAGCGATCTCAGTGGGTGTAAAGCCAGGGGAAATGCACATGCACTCCCTGCTCCCTCTCTCACCTCAACCTTGCTTCTATCTGTTGCCCGAAGTTCCCCTGTGACTTTTGACCAGGTGTTGTCTCTGCATCAGTCATGGAGTGCCCATCGTTCTCAGTCTGACAGCTTCCTGTGACATATGTAACATCTGTAGGGGGCACAGTTGGGCAGGTGTTACTGTTTATTGAAACTTTAATGGGTATCAGGTGTATCACAGGACAAACCCCACACAAGCATAGATCACCTTTGACTATTGTGTTCATCTACCACAATATAAATGCAAGGAATTCATAACGAATTACATGGACCTGGTTACACGGAAACAGCCCGGTCAGGCCAACCATACACAGCCTGTACGTGTGATCTCCATCACTTCCTCCAAACCCTCTTCAACTAACGGCATCACATAACAAAAACACAGATCAACTTTGACAATGGTGTCAGTTGCGGGATAGGAACTTTATCATGAACTAAACAGCTCTGTCCACACAGGAATTGTTCATTCAAAACAACATTCCCAACCCATGCTTGTAATCCACACCAGCTCATCCCTCCCCTGCTCACCTGACCCCAGATATTCCTGACTCTCCTCATGTATTTGCACAGCTGACCTCCAAATAAATATTGAGGGAATGTTTGAGAAAGCATCTCCGCAAGAAGCACTGTGTTAATGTTGGACACTGGATTGTGTATACAGGAATATAATGGACAGGGAGGGTGAGAGTGGGACTCTCCACAGGATAAATCTCCCCACACTAGCACTGGGTCAGTGTTGGACACTGGGCTGTGTATTCAGTGGAGCTGAGAATAATGGTGGCTGATCTTACTAAACCATGTAAGATTCTAAGGAGACATGACCGAGTAAATGTTGAGATTCAGACACAGAAAAACAGCATGGAACAGGCCCTTTTGCCCACTAACGGCACACTAACAACAAAGCACCCAATTTTAACCAAATCCCACCATAAACAATTTTCTTTTCCCCATATTGTCATGAACATCCACCCAAATTCTACTACTCACCTATGCAAAAATCATACCTCAAAGAGAGGAATTTGTCTCTGTTTGACAGCTTCCTCTGACAAATACATCAGTAAGGAGCAGTTGGGCAGGGATCACCGATTATTTAAAATTTAATGGACATCAGGTGTTGGAAAACCTCTACAGGACACACCACACAAGACCAAATCACCTTTTGCTATTCCATTCACCCACCGTATAATCTACTACAACCCCTCTCATGTATTTACCCAGCCTGCATTTGAACATATATTGAAGAGAATTCAGAGAAACCATCTCTCCAAGAGAATTCCCCCTGCACCAGCGCTGGTTCAGTGTGGACAATGGGCTGTGTACACGGGAATACCATGGACAGAGAGGGTGAGAGAGGGACTGTCCACAGGATAATCCCCCGTCCACACACACACCAGCACTGTGCAATGTTGGCTACCAGGCTGTGCAGACACGAAATAAATGGACAGAGAGGGTGACAGAAGGACTGTCCACAGGAGCTATCCCCCCACACCAGCACTGTGTCAGTGTTGACTATCAGCTGTGCAGACAGGAACAAGATGGACAGAGAGTAAGTGAAAGAGGTACTGTCCACAGGATAAATCCCTCCACACCAGCTCAGTGACATGTTGGCAAGTTTGCTTGAGAGGCTGGATGGACAACTCCTGCAACTACTTTGTTGTTTTCTTTTCCAAAGAGGGAGAAGGATGTTGAGAGGCAATTCTAGAACAAAGGGGCTTGGCAGCCAGGGCTGGTGGATTTAAATTCAGGAGGATAAAGGAGGCCGGGTGGGACAGCAGTGATATCTCTGGTCAGAAAGGCTGGAGAAAGTGCACATGCTCTCATCCCCAGCTCACTTCTCACCTCAGCCTTGTTTCCATCTGATGCTCAATGTACCCCTGTGACTTTTCACCAGATGATATCTCCCGCTCTGACATGGAGGGTCCCTCTTTCTCAGTCTGACAGCTTCCTGTGACAAACACGACATCAGTGAGGGGCATTTCTGGGCAGTGGGCTCTGATTATTGGAACTTAATGGGCAGTCAACAAGAAAACCCCAGAGAAAACAAGAAAAGGATCAACCAGCCAAAGGATTCCATGAAGGTAATGAATTTATAATGAATTACACAGACGTGTCCGCACAGGAACAGTCCATTCAAACCAACCAAACCCAGCCCGTGCTTGTGATCACCACCAGCACCTCACCCCACACCTCTCCAACTGACCCCAGCACATTATCTATTCCTGTTCCCAGCATGTATTTACCCAGCATCCTTCTGAATACATTTATTCCTTAATACTTTATTTCTTAGAGTGTTGGAGATTCAGAGGTGATAATACCATGAGGTATAGATATGGAGAATCCACTCAGTCTTTTCCCCCAGAGTTGGGGTATCAAAAACTAGACATCAGATGTTTAAGGTGTCATGGCCGACCTGCGCTTCTGGAAAGAATCAGACAACAGCAGAACCAAAGAATTTACGATAAATTGTTTATTAGCTTTCGCTAGCGGGAGTGGGAAAATAAAGAGACAGAGTAACTATGTAACTCTAACTCTATACCGAAACACACTCAAAGAAGGCTCGGCTACAGCGTATTTTTATACCCTCTTTCATGGGAACACTAGGTGAGAAACTACTCTTACACAGGCAATTGTTTACATAAAGTTTCGAGCATAACAAGATATAGGTATAAAAACTATTTCTTCCCACTTGCCCCTGCTATTTAAACCAGACATAACTAAATCACACCATAGTGAGGTCATTCTTTACCTTGAGAATCCTTTCACAGTGAAAACCATACTAAATAGCATACTATTAACCCTTACACTGTCAGTCCTTAACCCTTACATTCCCAGATATCTTTCACATTCCCTCCTCTTTATCATTCCATGATAAACATCTCTATAAAGCAAGTGACCGAGTACAATACTGTGCTAATAACAGAAAAAGACAGCGTACTATAATGATCACAACAATATTAAGTACTACTATTAAGCCATAATGCAATATTGCATCCCATATGCTACTAAACAGGCCACTAAACAGGCATACAATATACTACTAAAAAAGAGTTATCAGCGATGACCCTAACTATTACGAGGCTGCCAAAAACTAGTCCCAGAATACCTTATGGATGCACTAATTGTTCATTTTCCCCCAACATGTTGTCCTTTCCCTTGACCAATCATTTTGCACTCGGAATGATGTATCCACCGACGTTGTCCTTCGTTTACCATTCTGGGCGTAGTGAGTAACACTTGAAAGGGGCCTTTCCACCTTGGTGCCAATTTTTTACACTCCCAGTTTCTTATCAAGACCTAATCTCCAGGCTGGATCCTCAATTCCTCTGTGTTGTCATCTTCCTTTCTCTGAGCGTTACGAACCTGCGAATGTAGAATCTTAAGAACATCAGTTAATTTCTGTACATAAGTAATCATTCTCTCACTAAGGGCATGAAGGTCAAGACACACATCTATGTTTTTATCTGCAGTCCATGGTGTGTGCAGCGGTTTTCCAAACAATACTTCTGCGGGAGTTAACCCTGTACTGGTATGTGGTGTAACTCTTATTCCAAAGAGAGCCAAAGGCAGTACCTTCAGCCAATTCAATCCTGTCTCTTCAGTTAATTTAGCTAATTTATTCTTCAGAGTACCATTTACTCTCTCCACAATCCCAGCTGCCCTGTGGATGATAGGTGCAGTGAAATTGTTGTTTTATTTTGAAATGCTGGTATCTTAGCAGTAAAATGTGGTCCATTGTCCGAACAAATAATGGTAGGAAGCCCAAATCGAAGTATTCTTTCCGTAGTCTAATTCCTACCATTGCTTCTGCTGTGGCATTTGCTGTTGGTATTGCTTCTATTCATCTGCTAAAAAGATCAATAATAACAAGACTACTTGTAACCCTGCACACTTGGCAATTCTATAAAATCAATCTGTATACATTCAAAAGGACCTGTAGGCATTTCTGTCCTACATTCTTGTGTAGAACATTCTTGTGCCTTTCTTTGTGCCTCCTTCCTCAGTTCGGGGTGCCACCAAGTTTGTAGTGCCACTCTCACCATTCCCTCCTTGCCCAAATGAGTCATCGCATGTATATAGGTAAAAATGCATCTGTTACACAAACTTGTCCAGCAAGGGTGGTCCATAACTGTGTGTCAGGATCTCTAGTGCACCCCTGCTGTTTCCATAGTTCAATTCGATTTGTAGGGGCATCCCCCTGAAGTTTCACTGCACTCCCCATGTCAGGCATCGCCATTCTATTCAAGAGCCGTTTGTTTCCATCTGAATAAAAGGTAAGGGGTCCCTGGATAGCAGAAGCCTTCGTGATTGTATCTGTGTAGGCATTTCCCAGGGAAATGGGATCTTGGTCTTTAGTGTGTGCATCACACTTAATTATTGCTAGGTGGGACGGTTGGGACAGGGACGCCAGGAGGATTCATATAAACAAAGCATTCTTCATAGGAGTGCCTGATGAAGCCACAATGCACCAAAATCATGGGCAACCCCAGAAGCATATCTCGAGTCTGTGTAAATGTTAAGGGAATATGCCTACGTGTTAAAGCAAGAAGTTCAGCTTGTTGTGCGGAGAGAGGATGCTGAAAGGCCGCGGCTTCGATTACTGTATCAGTTCCCTGTACGGTTGAATAACGAGATCGTAGCCGGCCTTGGTCACCTATAAAGGATGAGCCATCCATAAACCAGGTCACGGCTCCATCAATCGGACAGTCCTTTAAATCCTCACGAGCTGAAGTTAGAAGATGATTTCTCTGTAGACCAGTCATGATCACACCCCGAGATTTCTAAAGGTGGCTGTGTCAGAAAAGAAGCTGGGTTAACAGTTGTGCAATTGTGGAAGGTCAGGTATGGATTGGCCAATCAGGAGACCTCGTATCTCCCTCGTCGCACTTGAGTCAAGGGGGCGAGATTGTTCTGATGTCATCAGGGCAGTGAGCGAATGCTGCGTGTAAACCTGAACTGGCTGGTGTAGGGTAGTGTTAGCAGCCGCAGAAATAATGTCATTTAAAGCCGGCAAAATCTGGGTGCAGAGGAACTATAAAGAAGACATGCTGTAAATCATTTACCGTAAACACCGTAGATGCCGCAGGAATGAGATTCAGTCTCGGTGTGTTGCAGGGGAACGACAGGGTACGAGGATGCCTTGACGTACCAACGAGTTCACCAGCTCTCTTATGCCTTCACATGCTTCCGGTTTTAAAGGGTGCTGTGGCATTGACGGTAGCTGGGCGTCGGGTTTTACCAATATGCGTACTGGTGCACAGGTAGTTTTTCCTACCTCATATGGAGACACAGACCAGACCTCGTCAGGAATTTCTGTCTTGTTCTGTGACCGATGGTGTTTCAATATACCGAAAACTTCCTGAACCATCGTCCAATACGTCAACACACCTTGAGGGAACTCCCGCTTAGTAGTCAAATTAGGATCAGCAAGATTTACCAAGCATTGTGTTAAAACGCCGAGTTCCTTAGCCGTATGTCTCTTATTAACATTAAGTGTAACATGTGGATGGATTAATGCCATTTGCTTCCATATCATCTGTGGCACTTCTGCAATCAGGGTTGTTCTCTACCATCCCCGACTTTCCCTGTCAATTGTACATAACCGTGTGTCCTTCATACGCCTCGTAGAAATGCTCTTTCTCCAATCATGACCAGAGGGATCATAGCACAGGGTGACATGAGGGTTAGGCAGGTCAGAAAAGAGTGGTTCTGGGGGAAGGTCTACTGACCACCACTGGGGAGGGCTGACTGCCATGAGGACTTGTGACTGGAGAGAGGGTGAACTCCCATAGAGCCCACTATCGGTGCACAATACTTCCACTCCAAGTCCCTTGAGCTTGTCCCTTCCAGCCAAATTGAAACCCAGATTTGCTGTAATAGTGAAAGGCAGCGTATGGGTAGCATAATCATAAGTTACTTGTAAAGGTGCTGCAGTTGGATAGTCTCTGAGATTACCTTCCAGTCCAGACATTCGAACAATACGAGTAGTTACAGGGAATCGATATTCCTCCACAAGCTCCTGATCCAGGGTGGACAAGGTTGACCCTGTGTCAATCAAAAATGGAAGAGAGACTCCCTGCACCTTCATCATCACAATGGGCTCTTCACTCCTCCCTTTTGTTATGAGTAGCAGAGGCCTTCCTTCGATCTCGTGTCATTGTCTGAAAGGGTTGTTAGTGGTGAAGGGGGCCCTCCTTCTCTCATACCTGCCGTCCATACCCTCCTGGTAATTAAAGGGATGTTCACGTCGCCAGTGTCCTTCCCTACCACAATTAAAGCAGACATCCCTGCATGGTGGTGGTCCATAAAAGACATTAGGGCGACTCTGAGGTCCCTGACCCCGCCCCCATGGCCTTCTCCTTCCTTCCTGGTAGGACCTTTGGAGGACAATATGTGCTGGCCCTTCCGGAGGACCACCAATACTGGGGTATGAATAATCATCCCAGTTATCTGCCATTGGTGCATGTAAGAGGAACTCCTAATTCGCACGGGGTTTGGTTGAGGACCCAGTTTACTCTTTATTGTTGGGCCAAAAAGCCAGCACTGCCCTGTGGGATTGTTCCCTCGTATTATCACGCCAGTCCAAGTTAGTCTTTACTACTGATGCTGCTTTCTCTGGAAGGCACTGCATTAAAATCGCATTAAACTGGGCAAGTGGCTATCCATTATTATATGCCTGATATGCTGTAGTAAAACATTCCCAAAATTCCTAGGCTGTCTCTTTAAGAGTAAGTTTACATTCCAGAACCTAATATCAATTGGTAATTTTAAACTCTTCGAGAGAGCTGTTAAGATGATAGTAACTTGTTTGATTCAGATTACCATTTTTCTGATTTAAATCGTCATATGTAGCAATAGGATTTCCCACCTCCTGCAGGAAGCAGCATTGCTGTCTTACATTTAATATTCTCTTCAGGATTCAGTATAGAATGACAGAAGGAAAAGAGATCTCGTGGTTGTGCCCCGTACATGGTCTGGGTAGATCGTATATAATTTACGAATCCAACAGGATCTTTGTTTCTATCTGGGGTATGATGAGCAATTAAGAACATCTCTTGAGGTTTCCACGGTGTATAAAGCTCCACACTGTCCGCTTGACCCTGAGCACCTGCTCGGGGATTAGGGAGTACTCGAACAGGGTGCATTGTTACCTCAGGGACTTTCTTTCTCATTGGTCTGGGGGCTACTTTCACACTGTCAGCTATTGTTTGTATTGCTTGCTCATCCTGACAGGAGCCTGAGATTAAGGTAATGACTCCGGCTGTGCTGGCAGTGCTGGAGCTTGGTGATCTATGGGTCCCTGAGGGGCATAAGGTCGTCGTCTCGCCCACAAGGAATATTCCAATTCCTCATCCTCATCATTCTGCAATAGGGTCACAATGCCTGACAGTGGGTTGCCAGGGTCATTATCAATTTTACTGCTTTTGGTCATTTTATTAATCAATTGACGCTCTATTTTTTATCTTTGCGCTTCTTTTCTTGTTTGTCATACCATTCACACTCAGCCTTTAAAACCTCCCTCGTACATAACTCAATCCCTCTGTGACATGCATTATCCCTCCTCAGTACATAATGTTGTTCATTAAATATTCAAAAGTTAATTTATAAGAACTCAATTCCCAAAAAATTTTACATAATATGAAAGACAAAAATGACCCCAAAACAACACTTATACACTAAAGTATCACTTTAAAAATATAAATTTCTACCATAAACTGAAAAGCACTCTTGAAATTAAAGAGCGGACTTAACATGAAATTGTAAGATAGCATGAAATAAGACAAGACGGAAATTAGAGCCTTAAAAAAATTAAATTAATCATCTCCCTTGACGTCCTTTAAACAGATGATTTAATGCGTACCATTACCACCAATCTGCCACTCTTCATTACCTAATTTCTCATTTAAAGCTGTAGACAATTGTCGAAACTGCTTTTGATGTTCTGGGTGCAGGTAACACATCTGTTGCACTGGGGTACCTCCCTCACTGTTATCAAGAGACTGTCCCATTCTGATTTATGTCTGACGTCCGAATCACAATTTACCTTGGCCTAACTGCATTGAATCGAATTACAATTTATCCCAGACTATGTTTTCCAATCGAACAGTATTTCAAAATGAACTCTGTAGAACTACTTTATTCTTCCAAACGAACTTACTTACTCCATACGAACTCCGAATACCAAATGAACTTTAATTCCGAACGAACTTATACCATACGACCTTATTTATACCAAAAGAACTTCAAGTACTTATTTCACCACACGGATTTACTTCTTAATACCATATGACAGTCTTAAAAATAACACACTCCTACCGTAAATCTCCGCTGGTTC
Source organism: Pristis pectinata (assembly GCF_009764475.1). Taxonomy (NCBI): domain Eukaryota; kingdom Metazoa; phylum Chordata; class Chondrichthyes; order Rhinopristiformes; family Pristidae; genus Pristis; species Pristis pectinata. Next base: position 26,697,256 of record NC_067433.1, on the reverse strand, counting down.
TTTGGGATTTCGACAGGGGAAGCAGATCATCCTCGGATGAGGGACCACAGGGTTCCCGGAGGTCAATGTAAGAGTCAGACACAAGGGGTCTGAAGGCTTCTTTTCCTCCTGTTGACCTTCCGAACGCTGTCGGCCACTTACTCAGTCCGGAGGTGTCCAGGTCCCTGTGAAATCCTGCCGACTACACCAAATGTCATAGCCGACCCGCTCTTCTGGAATTAATCAAACAACAGCAGAATCAAAGAACTTGCAATACATTCTTCATTAGCTTTCGCTAGCGGGAGTGGGGAAATAAAGAGACGTAATTCTAACTCTATACCGAAACCCACTCAAAGGCGGCACAGCCACAGCGTATTTTATACCCTTTTTCATGGGAACACTAGGTGAGAAACTACTCTTACACAGGCAATTGTTTACATAAAGTTTCGAGCATAACAAGATATAGGTATAAAAACTATTTCTTCCCACTTGCCCCTGCTATTTAAATCAGACGTAACTAAATCACACCATAGTGAGGTCATTCTTTACCTTGAGAATCCTTTCACAGCATACTATTAACCCTTACACTGCCAGTCCTTAACCCTTGCGTTCCCAGCTATCTTTCACAAAGGTGAGAGGGGACATATCTATAAGGAACATGAGGGCAACTTTTTTAACACAATGGGTGGGATCCATTTGGAATAAGCTGGCAGAGGAAGTGATTGAGGCAGGAACACTAACAGCTTTTAAAAGCAGTTGGACAGCTACATGGATTCGAAAGGTTGAGGTGGTTATGGGACAAACACTGGCAAATGGAATCAGCACAGATGGGAATCTTGGGCAGCATGGACCAGTTGTTCCATAAAGCCTGTTTCTGTGCTGGACGACTCTCTGTAAAAATTGAGGGACCAAATATTGTGTCTCATGACATAAATACACGTAGCAACACAGCGTCAGTATAGGGCTGTGTGAGCAGGAATTTAATGGACAGAGAGGGTGAGAGAGGGACAGGCCATAGGATAAATCCTCCTACACCAGCACTGTGTCAGTGTTAGACACTGGGCTGTGTGTGCAGGAATATAATAGACAGAGAGGATGAGAGAGGGACCATCACAGGATAAATCACCCCCACACCAGCACTGTGTCAGTGTTGGACACTGGGCTGCTTTTTCAGGAACATAATGGGCAGAGAGGGTGAGAAAGGGACAGTCCACAGATCAAATCTCCCCCACTGGCACTGGGACCGTCACAGAGTCATACCTCCACGCCGACCACTGCGCCCACAAAGCTGGTCCCATTTACCTGTGTTTGCTCCCTATCCTTCTTATCCTTTCCTGTTGATGTCGTTCCTGTTGCTGCCTCGACCACTCCCTCTTCCAGCTTGTTCCACATACCCACCACCGCCTGTGCAAGAAAAAGTTGACCCCCAGGTGCCCCTTTTTAATCCCTCGCCTCTCACCTCAAACCTTCGCCCTCCAGCTCCTCATTGCTCAACCACGAGTGCATTCACATCTGCTGCCCTCACTGATTGTCTACACGGGGATCGTGGCGGGGGGTGGGAGGACGGGAGAGGAGAAGGGGAGGAAGGGAATGGGGAGGGGGAGAGGGGGTGGGGGTGTGGGTGGGGGAAAGGGGGTGGGGGGAGTGGGGGTAGGGAGGGGTGTGGGGGTGGGGGAGTAAGGATGCGGGAAGGTGGGGGAGGGGGGACGAGTAATTCGGATGGGTGGGCGGCCCCACCGGACGGTGAGTGGGGGGAAGACCCAGGGGGAGGGTCCCCGGGATGGGGAGTTCGGTGCTAATCCCACCAGGTGGGTGAGGTGACCGGTGAACTTTACACCCACATCCTCACCTCCCCCGCCACTCTCCCGTTCCCTCACCGCGGCCGCCGCTCCCTCACTCTCCGACCGTTCAACCGTCCTCCCCGCTCAGTTCACGGGCTTCCTGACGCGTGACGTAGGGCAGAGCATCGGGAGGAGCTGACGCGTGACGTAGGGCGGATTTCGAGGTCTACCTGAAATTTCAAAGGTAAAATCGTCAGTCGGTCCAAACAGCCCTGGATGTCAAGGGACATCGACGGTTGCTGAGGAGTATGAAGATGATCACCTGACAGTCAACATGCACATGTTGGGCCGAAGGGCCTAATGCCATGGTTTGTTACTCGAGGAGAGATGCAGTCTAATAAACGTGCACTCACAGATAAGTACGAGGCAGTACACCCAGAGATGTTTAGTCGAAAAATGCATGTCCGTTGCTCCAGTAAGTGATAGAGACAGACAAAAGGAGGGAGATAGGGAGAGAGGGAGAGCGCTAAAGAGCGAGAGAGAGAGAGAGAGAGAGAGAGAGAGAGAGCCAAAGACGCACATGTAGAAGTCATGCACTCTGAGAGAGGGAGACAATTTCACACACATGCATACAGGTTCACTCACATATAGAGTCAAGCAGACACAACAACAGACAGCACACACAAGGACAGAGAAGTAATTCCTGGCTAAAAGAGAGGGAGAGAAAAGAGGAAGATAAACAAATGAGGGAGAAAGTTACACACAGGGAGAGAGGATGGCACACTCACATGTCGAGGCTGGACCACAATCAAAGGTAGTCAAAGAATGAGGACGGCAGAGACACAGGCAGGAACCCTCAGACTGAGGCAGGAGAACTCACAGACAGAGGCAGGGACACTCCGAGAAAGAGGCAGGGATGCACATGGAGAGAGGAAGGCACACTCACAGACAGAGGCAGAAACACTCACAGACAGAGGCAGAAGCACTCACAGACAGAGACGGGACACTCACGGAAAGAGGCAGGAATACACGCAGAGGCAGGCACACAGAGACAGAGGCAGGGACACCCACAGACAGAGGCAGGAACACTCACAGACAGAGGCAGGGACACTCAGAGACAGAGGCAAGGGCACCCACGGGCAGAGGCAGATACACTTAGAGACAGAAGCAGGGACACTCACGGACAGAGACAGATACACAGAGACAGAGACTCAGATGCAGGGACACTGACAGGCAGGACGCTCACAGACAGAGGCAGGCACACACCGACAGATGCAGGACGGTCACAGAGACAGGCACACTCACTGACAGGTAGGCACACACTGACAGAGGCAGGGACTCCTGCTAACAGAGGCAGGAATTGTCAAGCAGTGAGGTTGGTGCTGTCACGGGCAACACTACAATTCTGTTTTGCCCAGTTTCTCTGGATGTAGAGCGCTTACATTGCAAGTACAACCCATAGAGAGGGAGCAGTGAGGGAGAGACTCTGAGCCGTCCTCCGTTTTCAGAACACTGTGTTCCACCCGCTGATGGAGCCCTCATCCGTATCTCTATTTCCCATGTTTCTGCCCTGACCCCAGCTTCCCCGGACAGAGCAGCGATGGAGTTCCCTTGTTCATTACCTTTCGCCCCACCGGCCTTCACATCCAGCACGTCATCCTTCGACATTTCCAGAGTTACCACGTGATCTCACCACCAGTCACATCATTCCCTCACCACCATTTCTGCTTTCCGCAGGGATCACTCTCTCCCTGTCTCCCTGGGTCGCACATCCCCCTCGCCCATCCCTCCTCCTCCACATGAACTTTACCCTTGCAACTGCTGGAACTGTAACACCCGTTCCGGCATCTGTTTCCGCAATCCAGGGACTAGAACAGCCCTTCCAGGTGAGGCAGAGATTCACACGCAGCTCCACCAACCTTGTTCATTGCATTTGGTGCTCTTGGTGCCACCTCTTCGACCACGAACCAAGTGCTTCAATCCTGCACTCTGTCCGTCATGTAGGTCTGGAGCTCCCGCTTGCGAGCGATTTGAATTTTCCTCCCCCTTCCTACGCAGAGCTGTCTGTCTTCGGCCACATCCGTTACCAAGTGAGGTTCAAGGCAATCTGGAGGAACGGAACCTCGTAGACCTCCTGGGCAGTCTGCAACTGCGCCACATGAACAATTAATCATCCTATGTCAGGTAACCTTCTCCCACTCTGTCCATTTTCTCTCTCCTTCTGATCAACCCAGTTCCTCCAACACCCACACAAACCCCAGCCACCTACTGCGCTGTTTATTTCCCCTTCTGCTCCAACTCCCCTTGCCCTACTGTTGCCATACCCATCCCTCATCTCCAGACCACTATCACACTACTTCCTTCACCTCTCCCCGCTCCTTCTGCCCATCGCCCACAAGTGCCTCCCACTGGGTCCCCCTCCCTCCTGTTACCATCTGCTCACCCACCTCTCTCATATGGTTCCATTTTCCACCTTCTCTTCGATCAGGTTCTACCATATGCAGCCATTTGTTGCCTCCCTCTGCTCTGTGGTATTTCCACTCTGCTCTCCCTCTGTTCCCTTTGCTCTGCGGTATTTCCACTCTTCCCTCCTCCGTCTGCCTTTCACCGCTCCACAACTGTTCCCTGCCAGCTCTTGCTCCACCCTTTCTCCATACTGCCTGTGTCTCCTCCATATTTCAGTCCAGATGAAGGGTCTCGACCCGAAACGTCGACTGTCCATTTTCCTCCACAGACGCTGCTTGACCCGCTCTGAGTTCCTCCGGCTGTATGGTTTTTGTTCCAGATTCCAACATCTGCAGTCTCTTGTATTCCCAGCATCAGGACTGCGATGACGACAGTGAAGGCTGAGATTAGGGAACCTGTGGAAATCTGCACCACTGATGGCTGTAGAGAACATGGAGCTGATCGGCTGGTCGGAAAGTGAAAAGTTCATCGATATAAAATTCATCAACTCTTGGGGAATGAATAGGAACATCATGGTGAGAAAGTGGGCCATCCATGATAGCGTGGCATGAGGATAGATTGAAAGGGCGATTGAGGTACACTGCCTCCTATTTTGTTTCATTTTTGCTGTTTCTAATCCCATACAAGCAATCATTCTAAACATTTCTCTTTTCCATGTGCTTGAAGGAAGCAGCCGGCGAGCTAAAAGGAACATGACTCATGCCAATCTGATTCATTTGTTGTGTGGGATTCTCTGAACGGAAATCTCTGTTCTTGAACCTGGTGGCATCGGTCTTCGGGCTTCTATACCTCCTGACCGATGGTAGCAGCAAGAAGATGGCATGTCCTATTCAGGTTGCCCACCGATCTCAATTATCTTAACTCTAAACACCGAGAGATGTACGAGATATATCTCACCGAGTGAATCTGCATAAAACAAGGACTGTAGGTGGGGAATGGGGTAGGCTGGGGAAGTGGGAGAACAGTGTACCGCTGCGTTACTCTCGTTCCAATAACGGATTTTCGCCCTTACAGAAGATACACATCCATGCAAATGTTGTCTCTTTTACAGAAATTCCACTCGTCTTTCTTGACGCAAACACAGGTGGCTTTTTTTTAAAAACTCAGGTAGAGCGGCAGGTTCAATTTGATTCCCCCAGATAGAATTTATTTTCGAGTATCTTTCTACTTATTTATCCAGAATATGTCTAAAAAGAGGCCAGCACATACAGGTGTAAGAGGTAAACCAAAACGACCACGTAAGGGAATTTCATTGGATGTAAAACTCGATATTTTACGAAGGTTTGATGCTGGAAAAAAACTTAGCGCAATTGCTAAAACGTTGGTGCTTGCTAAGTCTACAGTGGGAACAATAAAGGACAGCCGAGACAAAATTGAGGCAATTGCTCAACTTGCAACACCAGTAAGTGCCCGGACACTTTATCTTCATCGCAGTGAAGTGATGCTTAATATGGAAAGACTGCTGAGTGCGTGGATAGAAGAGCAGACGCAAGGTAATGTGCCATTAAATCCGATGGTTATTCAAGCTAAGGCCAGGAGCTTATATGATGGCTCAGTGAAAGAAAAAGGTAGCGATGCGCCAGAAAAGCGTTTCCTGGCAAGTAAAGGTTGGTTTGACAGGTTTTGTCAGCAATTTAACCTGCATAACATTAAAATAAGCAGTGATGCTACCGGTGCTGATGTGGACGATGTGATAAATTCCCCGGGAGCATTGAAAAAGATCATTTATGAAGGAGGATACCTGCCAGAACAGGTACTTAATGTGGCCGATACTGGTCTTTCTTGGAAACGCGTGCCAGATAGGACATTTATTTCGAAAGAAGAGAAGTTTGCACCAGGTTTTCAAGCTTCCAAAGATCGTCTGACGCTACTTCTGGGAGGCAATGCTACCGGTGATTTTAAATTAAAACCCCTTCTAGTGTACAACACTGAAAATCCCAGAGCTGTCGATGATTATGCAAAACCTCACTTACCTGTGATTTGACACTCAAACAGAAAAGCTTGCATGACTGTGACTATTTTTCATGACTGGTTCATCAACTACTTCTGTCCTGCTGTGGAACTCTACTGTGCCAAACGTAACATTTCCAACAAAACATTGCTCGTTATAGGTAATGCACCAAGCCACCCACTGAATTTAAATGATCTTTCCGATAACGTGAGAGTTGAATACCTGCCAAAGGAAACATCCGCCTTAATTCAACCAATGCATCAAGGTGCAATTACACAGTTCGTGAGGTTCTATTTACGAAGAACTTTGAAGCAATTGGCTGATGCAGATGATGGAGGAGGTGACCCAACGGTTCGAGAATTTTGTAAACACTTTAACATTATGAATGCCATTAACAACATCGCGGAGTCGTGAGATGAGGTGCAAGTATCAACAATGAATGATGTCTGGCAAAACATATGGCCAGGGCGTATCATCAACTTTACAGGTGTTCCAGCAGCAGAACCTGCAAAGAACGTTACCGGAGATATCGTGGCACTCGCAAACCAGGCTGGGTTTGAAGACATCGTCGAGGAAGACATCGTCGAGGAAGACGTGATTCAGCTGCTGGATTCACACGAAGAAGATTTGTCATATGAAGACCTCATGTTGTTGCAGCAAGAGGGAATATCACAGGAGGCCGACGTTACAGAAGCTCCAGCCACCCCACTTCAACTAACGACACACCACCTGTATGATACCTTACCATACACCGACCGGGTTATGGATATCCTCAGCCCTAATGATTCAAGCCGAGAACGTAGTCTAAAGCCTGTAAGCTTGTTGCATGATGCCATGGGCTGTTACAGGGAAACGTATAAGGAGAAAATGCGTCGCGAGCAAACATCAGTTCTCGATGCTTTTCTCGTCTGCAAAACAGAGCCTCCCTCTAATCCCCCAATGAACACCGCTCCACAGCCGCCACGTCGCGCAGCACTCCACATGTCTGGGTTGTACTTTGGTATTTTTGTGTTTCACTTTTATTTGTTGTGACATTATTAAATTATCTATATTCAATATGCTTTTAAAAGTGTGTGTTTCTCCATTGATATGTGTGTTATTTTATATTTATTTGGGGGAAAAATCCCTTTGGAACCCACCTTCACTTATTACATGAGATTCAAAGGGAAAGGTTTCGTGTTCCTGGAAATGGCGATTCGGACGGTTATCTAAGAATGTAACCACTCGGTAACGCGGCAGTGAACTGCGCCTTCCTTCCCGGTCCAGTCCCGGGTCCAGTGATCAGAGGAGGGGGTGGAGCGTGGAGGGGGGTGGGATGTCTAAACATCCCGGGGCACAGTGGCAGCCTAGGACTCAGCATCACAGTGGGAAGTTAGAAGATTGGTGACTCCGATAACTGCGCGTTCACAGACTCCCGGTCGTTGGTCAGTGCGTTGTGTCTGGACGTCACATGCAGCGACAGAGAACGAGAGAATGAGACAGACGTTTAGTCAGACGGATAAAGCGGAAGACGCTGACACAGTGCGTGGATCTGGGGAGTCACCCGTCCAATAAACAGATATTCTGTTTTTCTTTTTACCCTGTTCTCCACTGACGAATAGAAATCCATTTCTCTTCGATTCCCGTCCTATCATCTCACACATCTTCACTGATATCCACTTTGAAACTATCTGTTTCCGTCCGATCTGAGTCGGTTCGCAGTCCACAGGACTGAATGTTTTATATCAAACAACAATGAGCAACAGTACGAGTGCGGTGAGACGGGGAAATAATTTACCAGCCGACATTTAACGGAGCGAGTCGGTGAAGAGACTGGTCCCGAGTCAGTGTGCGAGTGGCACCGACAACTGCACCGTTCAATAGAGAGAGTCAGTGTTCGGCGGTTCCGAGGGACGGCTGCTGCGGGAAACGGCAGCTCTACGCGGGCAGTGACGGGATAAGAGGGAGGAGAACTCGCGCTGTTGCGGAGGCAGTCCTGTAGGTTCTGCCTCTTACATTCCGCGGGCCCGGGCGGCGAACCGTGTTAGTTAACTGTTGGAAAATACTCAGACAGCCTTTATACACTCCCGCGCCTGCTGATCTGTCAGCTTGAAATGCACCGACTGCTTCCATGCAGGTCACTGCGAGTGGGAGTGAGTCCAGGGAAAAGCTGATGGTCACAGAGGAAACTCAGTCCCCCGGGAGAAGTAGCGGACGGAAATTTAACGAAAGGAGAGCGTTGTATCCGCAGCAGCTGCTGAAAGTCAAATGTATAACTTAAGGCCTGCCGTGACTCGGATTCGAACCGTGCTTGCTGCGGCCACAACGCAGAGTACTAACCACTGTACGACCACGGGCACACACTTCATCTGCCTGCGAGTGTCGCCACTCTCCGGGGCGAAAATAGCATGCGCACAGCTCCTAACCTGCACGTCTTTGGAATGTGGGAGGAAACCGGAGCACACGGGGGAAATCCACGCAGACACACAGGGAGAACGTACAATATCCTTTCAGACAGTAGCGTGAATTGAACATGGGTCGCTGGTGCTGAGGTAGTGTTACGCTAACCGCCACAAGCAAAGCTCAAACTGATGAACGTTGAGGGAAGGAGACCAACACAAAGTCTGGGAGGAATAAAAGGAATGGGAAGGTTTAGTCTTGGGCACAGAGCAATAGGGAAGCGATTTTGTCGCGATGAAGTGGACGGGGCTCAGTGTCGTTAGGGGGAGGGGTGTGATACGGCATCAGGAGCCCAACTCAGGCTCACGTGGAGCTTTCAATGGAAACGATCAATTAACTCTCTGTTTCTGACCCAGTGCACTGAGAACTGGTATAACCAAGCCTGGGACTGATGCAGTCCCAGTAGAAACTCCGTCTATTCACGCACTGCTCCTGTCCCACTTCGCAGAGTGCCCAGATAACCTGGCCAGGGTCTGAACCGGCAGCCACCACCAGTTCCGTGATACCTACATTGTTCCTTCCATCTCCAGCAACACCGACCCGTTTTCTTGCAGCAACTTCACACTTCTTTCACTTCCCTTCCCACGATCGAGGGACACAGTCACCTTCCTGGTGAAGCAGTGATTCAGTTGCACGTCTAATTCAGTGCATTTTATCAGGTACTGAAGATATGGCCTCCTATAAACTGGAGAACAAAACACAGCCTGGATGACCACTTTGCAGTCTGACTCCCCCACTGTGTAGCCCGTTCAGTTGACAAGGGAGGCTGAGTTTTCAATTGCCTTCCACTTTAATTCTCCATTCCACGCCCAGTCTGACGTCTCTGACTTGGGCCTCCCAGACTGTTCCAACAAAGCCCAGAGTGAGCTCCAGGAACCACACTTCATCTTCAACATGGCAAGCCACAACTTTGTGAGATCTACATTGAATACAATATTTCCTGATAACCAACTTCTCCAGTCCGTATCAGATATTCTCTATAAAACATCATCAATCTGTATTGTCAACTCGATCATTCCTCTGCCTGGCCGGTTGGCTTGTTTCACGTTTCCAACATAACATTTTTCTCAGTTCCGTCTTCTATTCTCCACACTTTCCACCCCGCCACCTGACAGATCAGCAGCAATCACCAAGACTTCGCCACCCGTTCCTGTCCTGCAACACCACTGTCCTGCAACACCACTGTCCTGCAACACCACTGTCCTGCAACATCATTGACACGTTATTGGTCTTCAGCCCATTTCAGGCACCCCCTTCCCTCTCCCTTCTCTGCAACATACTTCAAAAGTCATCGACCTGAAACTTCTGCCCTGTTTCTCTCTCCAGAGATGCTGCCCGACCTGAGCATTTCGAGCACAACCTGTTTTTATTTTGATGCAACCGCAGTGAATCCGCAATCTGTCCTTTTGCCAGAATACCCAATGCCCTGCTCCCCATCTTCACACACCAGATCAAGACAACCGTACTCAAAGACTGGTCAACAACAGAATAACAGATGCAGTTGTAATGAAAGGTGTCTATGAGGGGGCAGGTAGAATATCATAAAGTAGTGGGGGAATGTTCACCGTCACAGTTCAGTTAATATCAAAATGAGATTATCTGATATTTTCTTGATCAATACAGACCGCCGAGTCACTTGTCTGTGAGCCGAGTCTTACTTTCAGCAATAACATAACTGAACACATTGAATGATGTCTTGGAATCTTAATATCTGGGTATGGTTGGGAGTTTATAAGTCCTCTTTGCTTTGCACATCTGACCGCGAGACCACTTTCTCTCTGTTTTCTTTGAAGATGTTCAACAGAAACACAAGGAGACTCTGCGGGCACAGACTGAAACACTGACAGTGAACACGATCCTGATGAGGTAGAAGGTGAAGGTTTTCCAGTTGGTTGATCGATACGCTGAGCTCACGGTCATTTCTACTGTTCGAGATCGGAGACTTGTGGAACATGAGCTGCTGGCAAGAGGCCGGGACCATGAGGAGTGGAGAGAGAAACATCTCCGGCGAGAGCTGGAAAAAATACGGACTGAACAATTATTCCAGAGCAGCTTTTCCCGGAGTAAATCCAAATCTGGGAGTTCAGCAGCAGTGGCCTGAGTCCCGGGAATCGGGAAAACGACAATGGTGCAAAAGATTCTTCATGACTGGGCCACGGGAAAGATATACCAACACTTTCAGTTTGTCTTCAGCTTCAAATTCCGGGATTTAAACTCCATAAACTGCAGAATAAATCTAAAGGAACTGGTTCTAGATCAGTATCCTTACTTTAGGAATATTCTGGGAGAAGTCTGGAAGAACCCAGAGGGATTGCTGGTTTGGATGAATTCAAGCACAGAATCGATTTTGCTGACAGTTAGGGAGACACAGAACCACAGCACATGTGCCCAGATCCTGAGTGGTGGTGTGAAGTGTCTGACATTGTGTACAGTTTAATCCAGCACAAGCTGCTCCCAGGGTGCTCAATGCTGGTGACCACCCGTCCCACTGCGTTACATTTATTGAAAAAGGCGGAGATCAGTGTCTGGGCTGAAATCCTGGGATTTGTTGGTGAGGAATACTTCCACAGGTTTTTTGAAGATCAGACGGTGTCAGCAGCTGTTTTCAAACACGTGGAGGAGAACGAGATCCTCTACACCATGAGCTACAACCCCTCCTACTGCTGGATCCTTGGTCTGGCACTGGGCCCCTTCTTCACACAAAACCACAGGGACCGGCAGCGAGTTCCCAATACCATCACCCAATTATATACCTACTATATTTACAACATGCTGAAAAAACCACGGGCGTGAGATTGAAAGCCCACGTGATGTGTTACTGAGGGTTGGTCAAATGGCCTTCACAGGAGTGGCCGAAAAGAAGATTGTGTTTACAGATGGAGATTTTATCAAATACAAACTGCAGCCTTCACAGTTTCTGTTCGGGTTCCTGGTGGAACTTCTGGAAAGAGAGTATTTTGGCCGGAGCGTGGTGTACATATTCCCAAACCTCACCATCCAAGAGTTTGTAGCTGCACTCGCACAATTCCTGACTCCAGATCCCGGGGATATCCTGAAACTCCTCACTGAAGCCCACAGCACGACAGATGGGTGATTTGAGGTATTTCTCCGTTTTGTTGCTGGTCTCTCCTCCCCAGGGTCAGCTCGGGGGCTGGAGGAGTTTCTGGGTTCATTTCCCCATCAAGCAACCTGCCTAATGATTGACTGGGTGAAGGAGGAAGTGAAACGTCAGACTGGAAACACGTTGAGTGAAGCCGGTAAAAGAAGCCTCCTGAACACACTCCACTACCTGTTTGAGTCTCAGTACAGTGCACTGGCTAGGCCGCACTTGGATCTGTGGAGAAAGTTTCATTCATTGGATTGCGTCTGGCCCCGATTGACTGCGCCGTCCTGTCTCATGTCATTGGGATCTGTGATACAATAAAATGCCTCGCTCTGGGGGGCTGCTTCATTCAATGTGAATGGCTCCTTCGTCTGGGAACGTGGCTGCACAAATGCAGGGAGTTGCCGTAACTGTTAATTAGTTTCTATTTTTAAATTGTAAGACTTTCCCGATCTGTATTGCTTCTGTGTGACTCCCTCCCTCACCTCACCCTCCTGGCGCAACTCTCTCTTTCATCTGTTCTCTCGGCGGCTCTCTCCCTTCCCCACACCCCCGGCGCGTCCACTCTTGTCTTCCCCCACCCTCAAGCGCCGTCGCGTCCACTCTCCTCCCCCACACCCCCGGCACGTCAACTCTGCCCCTGCAGCCCCCGTCGCCTCCACTCTCCTACCAACCGACCACGGAGCGTACGCTCTCCCCACCCGCACCCCCGGGGCTTCCACTCTGCCCCCCACAACACCGGCGCATCCATTATCCCCCCACCTCGGCGCGTCCACTCTCGCCATCCCCACCCTCGGCGCGTCCACACTCGCTACCCCTAGCACTGATACTTCCACCACCCTACCCCTCGCGGGCCCACACTTCCCACACCCAGCCCCGTCGCGTCCACTCTCCCCCCACACCCTCGGCGCGTCCACCATCCCGCCCACACCCCCGGCGCGTCCACCTTCCCTCGCCCTTTAGTGTAACTCTCGCTCTCCCTCCCTCAGCTGGAGTTTTGTTCTCTCGCTAACGCGCTGCGTATGGGTGACATCCCCCCTTCCCCCCCCCCCCAGACTCTCCCGCTCGTTCTCACACACACTGAGACTGAAGTGGGGAGTTGACATAACACTTCATTGGATAAATTACTAACATTCCATGAATGACCAGGAGCTGGGCACTGAGGGGTGTAATTAGTAATTAATGTCCTGAAGTGTCTCATGTAATATCCGAGTTATATCCTGTTATGTCCGATTCTGACTGGACCGCGCTGTGAATCAGTTTGTTCCTCACTCTGTCTGTCTGTGTTTAGACTGGGGAACAACGACCTGGGAGATTCGGGAGTGAAACTGGTGTCTCCGGCTCTGAGGGACCCGGAGTGTAAAATACAGGAACTAGCGAAAGACCCAGACTGTGAGAGATTGTGTTTACAGTCATTGGGTGTCTGACACTGAACATTTCTGTGGTCAGTAATTGTGTTTATGATAAGTCCAGGGGATTTGCGCCGTCTCCTGTCTCTCTGTGTCCCTCACCTTCGTTCCCTTTCATCACTAGGCTGTGGGGGAACCGTCTCACAGATTGCGGTGCCGAGGATCTCGCCTCCGCTCTCAGTACAAACCGTTCACTGACGGTGCTGGACCTGGGATATAACACCATCTGAGACAGATCTGTCCCCGCTCTCCGCCATCTCATCCTGACCCTCCCAAGTCTGTGGTGGATCCGGTGAGTGCTTGTGTTCATGTTTAATATGATAAAGTATGAGTGGATCCGCCGGATTTTCTGGTGACATTTGTCTGTAAGTGTTGTTGAAACAATAACCCCAGCCCCCAGTCACTGACACTGATGTGTCATCTGTTTATTCCCCCTTTATTCTTCACTCTGTTTCAGGCTGCGGGGGAATCCGTTCAGTCGGACCGGGGAGAAGAAATTGAGGTCTCTGCAGGAACCTAGACTCGGACTGACTGTGGCCCTGTAAACGTCCCAATTTACAGACATCCCCACCGGCGGGATGGGAATATTTCTTGGCCGGTTTCCCGCCCTCCCCTTTAAACGTGCGCTCTCCCGGTTTAAGTCCCTACCCCCGTAACGGTTCCCAGCTGGAGCGGAGCTTGTGCCCCCTCCCGTTGTGCCGTCAGGGGGAGGTCCCGCTGACACGTGACCGGACCTCTTCAACGGATTTCCAGGGCTGGATGCTCCCTAGTGCGGGCCTGGGGATTTACACATACAGGAATGTCCCAGGTCAGACTGAGACACGAGTGATCAGTGTCCGGGGTGGTTCTGTGTCCGCGACACCAGTAATGGCATTCAGTGTCCAGAGTAGGGCTCAATCTGGGACACGGGTGATGGCATTCAGTGTCCCGGGTGGGATTCGGTCTGGAACACCAGTAATGTCATTTAGTTGGGTGTGGGTGTGCAATTAGCCTGGTTAGGAACCTTCCTGGCCACGTTGCTGAGGGGTTAGGGGTGGAATTTTCCCTCCATTCAGCATCCTGTGTTTAGAGCAGTGATAATTTGTAAAATACCTCAATAGATAACCCCAGACCTGCATCGTTCTCGGACACGGCCCTGAAGTGTGATTTATAATCATTGTGCTGCTAATTTGCGTGAAGACAGAGAGCATCCAGCAACTCCTTCTGGTGAGGAATGACGTTGATAAAAGGGGATGATTATTCAACCTGCCGCTAATTGTCGCTTGTTAATTATGCGCGAATGGCATTGAATTGTAAGCAGCTTATTTTACCTGCATGTCAGTGTTCAATTTATAATCGGCAAAGGGAACTCAATAAACCGTGGTCAGTACAGTTCTGAGCTCCTGTCTTGGTGTCTGACTTGTGTCTGGCTCGACAAAAATGGGCGACCGAACACCACAGCGGCACAGAGCGCCCTCCTTTGCGGAGCAGTCCCAGAGCTTCAATAGCGGTATCGAAAGCCCAACACTGCGAAAACAGTAGAGTGCAGAGCAACGTGAGTCCAGAGCCTCCCTCACCGACAGAAACAGTTGCATTATGTAATGAGTTGGGGGAGAAGGGGGCAGACGCAGAAAGAGGGAGCGAAATTGGGAGAGAAGAATGGGTGAGACGGGGTTTAGGAAAGCATGGGAGAAAGGTTTGGGGAGGACTTGGAGAGGGGTGGGGAAGCAGCGAGAGAGGGTTTGGGAAAGTGGTTGTGGGGAATCTTGCAGAGCGGGGTGGTGAAGAAGAGGGAGAGGTCGGGAACAGGATGGGGAAAATCGTTGGAGAGGTGTGGGGAAACGGGGAGAACGTTTGGGGAAACGGAGAGTGTGGTTGGGAAAGGAGAGGGAGAGCGTTGGGGACAGAGTGGAAAGTGAGTTGGGAAGAGGAGAGGGTGGGCCAAGTGGGTGGAGGGATGGTGGGAGATAGAGTGGAGAAATTCGGGGAGAAGTGTGAGGAAAGAGAAGGTTTGGGGAAAGGGGAAGAGTTGGGGGAAAATGTGATTGGGTAAAAAGGGGTTTGGGGAAGAGAGTAGAGGGGTGGGTGAGAGGACATGAGGAAGAGGGTTGTGGAAAGGTTGAAAGAGAGAGAGAATGATTGAGGAAGATGAGAGGTGTGAGAGAGTGTCAGGCAGAGAACATGTGGGAGAGCGCGAAATGTGAGAACGAGGGGACAGAAAGAATGGAGAGAGGGAAGGAGAGAAAGAGGAGATGAGGGAGAGAGGGAATAGAGGTGAGGCTAACTAGAGAGAGATGAGGAGGGAAATTGGGAGATAATGGAGAGAAAGTGGGAGATAGAAGGGCGTAGAGCTGTGAGAGAGAGGGGAAGCGGAGGGGAAAGGCGGAAGGAAGTGAGACGAGTGTAGGAAAGCGGGAAAGAGGGGTTAGAATGAGAAACCGAGGGGGTGAGTGATGGACAGATGGAAGGAGAGGCGATTAAAAAGGAGACATTGAGGGGTGAGAGTTGAAGACTAAGGGCAGATAGGGAGGCAGCAGGGGTGAGACGAGGGGTGGGGAGAGAGAGGTGAAAGAGACCAAAATCAGGAGTGAGAGAGGTAGCTAAAAGTGGAGAGGGAACAGAGAGAGCCGGGAGAGGGGAGAGCTGAAGAGAGACGGATGGAGACGTGGAGAGACAGGTGCCGTGACCGGAAGGAGTCCACAGACAGAGACGGGTGGAGGGGAGTGGGGGTCACAGAGACGGAGGGGGGTGCGCGTAGGGGCCGTAGGTGTTCATAGACATTGCGGGGGATGGAGGGCGGAGCGATGTAGCGGCTGGAAGAGGTTGCAGAGAAGGCAGGATTGCAGGGGCCGTATGGGAACACGGAGACGGGGGTAGCTGTTCAGACCGGAGGTTGTCACAGAAACAGGGAGGGGTGTAGGGATTGCAGCGGATCACTGAGACAGCAAGGGGTGCAGGGTCCGGTGTTGGTCACAGAGAAAGGGAGACAAGTACAGTACGGGTGGGAGGGGTTACAGAGGAAGGGACTGCTATAAGGGTTGGAGGTCGTTACGGAAATAGGGCGATTTATGGGGCATGAGGGGTGGGTTTACAGAAATAGTGGGGGGTGTTGGAGACTGAAAGTTTACAGAGTTACGGGGGTGCAGAGGCTGGAGGGGATTATAACGATAGGGTGACTTATGGGGATTGATGGGTTTACAGAGATCGGAAGAGATGTCGGTGGGGAGGGGATCACAGGGAGAGGAAGGGTCGTAGGTGCCGGTTAGGAGTTCACAGATGCAGGGAGGGGTGTAGAGACCGGAGGGGATCACAGGGAGAGGAAGGGTCGTAGGTGCCGGTTAGGAGTTCACAGATGCAGGGAGGGGTGTAGAGACCGGAGGGGGTCACAGAGAGGCGGAGGGGTGTATGGGCCGGTGCGGGTCACAGAGACGTGGGAAGGTCTAGGGACCGGAGAGTGATACAGAAATGGGAGGGGTGCAGTAGCCGGAGGGTGCTCCAGAGATTGGAGGGGTGTAGGGACCAGAGGGTGTTACGGAGACCGGGATTGATGCATAAATAGGAAGTGGTGTCATGGCCAACAGTGTCGCTCCCTTGGCAGTCTGACTGACTGGGGTTCTGAGAGTTAAATCTGGCATTAAATATTTTCGTGCATCAGGGTGTTTTCCAGTCATCCAACAAGCACGTAGACAAACTTGTCGGAGCAGCTTCTCCAAGTCGAGAGTTCCACCTGTCCTCCATACTGCAAATGAAATCGTCGGTTCAGACGCTGGAAATCTGAAATGGCAAGAGAATATGCTGGATCCACTCATCAGGTCGAGCCGCGCTCGTAGACGGAGAAACAGAGGGAACGTTCTGGTCTGAAATAAAAGTGGGTGCGGGCGGCTGTGGAAACGCTCAGGAGATCGGGCAGCCTCTATGGGGAGAGATGGCATTTAACTCGGACAAGGGAAAAGTGATGCATGTCGCGAAGTTAAACCAGGGCAGGACAAACACAGTGAATGGCAGGGCCATTTGTTGTGGGACAGAGAAAACCAGGAGTACAGGTACATCGTTCCCTGTTAGAGCCACAGGTATACAGGGCAGTGAAGAAGGCGTAGGCACGCTGGCCTTCATTATTTAGGGCATTGACTGCAAGAGTTGTGACATCAAGACGTCGGTGAGACAGCACTTGGAGTGCTGTGTGCAGTTCTGGTCGCCCAGCCACAGGAAGGGTGTGATTAAGCTGGAGAGGGTGCAGGAAAGATTCACGGGGATGTTTCCGGGACTGGAGGGCTCGAGTTACAAGACGAGGCTGCAGAGACTGGGATTGTTCCCACGCTCCTGTTTACATCGACGGCGCTGAGGTCGAGAGGGTTCAGAGCATCGTTCCGAGGAGTGAACATCAGCAATATTATTATTGTTATTATTATTATTTCTTCATTTGTTATTGTGCTGTTGCAACAACAACACAATGAGATTACGATGGAACTCCCTTGCCTAATAAAAACCAAAACAGTAAATTGATAGGAGCAGTTATAACTATACAATAAAACAAACATACTGACGCAAATATAAAGATTAAAAAATAAAAAAGCCGTGTGCAAATGAACCGTGATAATAATAATGATAATCAGCAGCATTTCAATATCAATATATTAAATAACCTGCCCTTGTCATATATTAAATAACCTGTCCTTGTCCAACCACGGTCAAGAGAGCTCACCAGCGCCTCTACTTCCTCGGGAGACGAAGGAAATTTGGCATGTCCCCTTTACAGATGCAACATTGAAAGTATTCTCTCCAGATACATCGTGGCTCTGCCATGACCACAAGAAACTGCAGAGAGTGGTGGACACAGCTCAGCACATCATGTAAACCATCTTCCCCTCCATGGACTCTGTCTACACTTCTTGCTGCCTCAGTAAAACAGTCAACATAATCACAGACCACTGCACCACAGAAATTCTGTCTTCTCCCTCCTCCCGTCGGCAGTAGATACAAAAGCCTGAAAGCACTTACCACTAGGTTCAAGGACAGCTTCTATCCCGTTGTTATAAGACTATTGAACCGTCGCCTAGTACGAAAAGATAGACACCCGACCTCAAAATCTACCTCGTTATGGTCTTGCACCTTATTGTCTGCCTGCACTGCACTTTCTCGTAACTGTAACACTTTATTCTGCATTCTGTTATTGTTTAATCATTGTGCTGCTTCGGTGACCTGAGGTAATGTAATAGCCTGTGTGGATGGCTTGCTAAACAAAGTTTTTTTACTGTACGTCGGTACATATGACAATAATAAACCAATTTACCAACTTACTGGAGTAAAGGAGGCTGACGGGTGACCTTATGAATGTTTATAAATCCATGAGGGACATAGATGGTGGAGGGTCACAGCTTTAGTCCCCAGGCTGGGGAGTCGACAACTGGAGGGCAGAGGTTTAACGTAAAAAGGTAAAGATTTCAAAACGACCTGAGGCGTATATTTTCCACGCAAAGGGTAGTGGGTATATTGAACGAGCAGCCTGGGGAAGTGGTCGATGCGGGTACATTCATGACGTTTAAAAGACATCTGGACAGGTACATGGATAGGAAAGGTTGAGAGGGATATGGGTCAAAATCAGACGTATATGATGAGAGCTCAGGTAGACTCCATTATTAGCATGGACAAGTTAGGCCAAAGGGCCTGTTTCCTGCTGCATAACTCTCTGAATGGAAACAGAGGTAATGTACGATCAGATGAGTTTATTGTCATATACGCCAGGGTGCAATGAGATGTTGAGAAATGTGTAGTTGTACACTTTGGAAGCAGAAATAAGCGGGCAAATTATTATCTAGGAGGAGAGAAAATTCAAAGTACGGAAGTACAAAGGGACTTGGGGGTACTCGTGCAGGATATCTTAAAGGTTAACCACCAGGTCGGATCGTTGGTAAACAAAGCGAATGCTATGTTGGCATTCATTTCGAGAGGTATAGTGTATAAAAGTAAGGAAGTGTTGATGAGGCTCTACGGGGCACTAGTGAGGCTTCATTTGGAATATTGTGTGCGGTTTTGGGAACCACATCTTAGGAAGGATGTGCTGACGTTGGAGAGGGTTCAGAGGAGATTTACGAGGATGATTCCAGGAATGAAAGGGCTTACGTATGAGGAGCGTCTGTCGGCTCTTGGACTGTACTCACTGGAGTACAGAAGAATGAGGGGGGACCTCATAGCGACATTTACAATATTGATAGGAAAGGACAGAGTAGATGTGGCTAGGCTGTTTCCCTTGGTGGGTGAGTCCAGGACCAGAGGGCACAATCTTAGAATTAGAGGGTACAGTTTCAAAACAGAGATGAGGAAAAGTTTCTTTAGCCAGAAGGTGGTGAATTTGTGGAACTCCTTGCCATGTACAGCAGTCGAGGCCAGATCAGTGGGGGCGTTCAAGGAGGAGATAGATAGATATCTAAATAGTCAGGGTATCAAGGAATATTGGGATAAGGCCGGAAATTGGGATTAGAATAGGATTTTTTGTCCCCCAATCCCCATTTCTCATTTCTATTTTCCCTTTCCTTGGAGCAGACTCGATGGGCCAAATGGCCTGCTTCTGCTCCCTTGTCTTGTGATCTTGTGAGATTCCTTGCTCGCCTTTTCCAGCACTTCCTTTTTTGTTTATTTTCGACATTTAACACTCCCCATGTTTGTCCCTCCACACACGCTCCCCGACCGGCTGACAATATCGTTTTTTTTTTATTTTCAGAGAAAGAAAATGCCCTGAGGTTTGATAATCCGATATTCAGTCCTGCAGCCTGTAATCTGCCTGGACAGAAACTGAGGTGATGTTCCTCCAGCTCACTGTTGTAACAGTGCAGGAAGCTAGTTCTCCGGACCCAACCCACTCCGCCTGTGAAGCAGTGCGTGTGTCCCTGGAGAGGCAGAACTGTGTCCACTCTCCCGCCTTCAGTGGGCACCGCAGGGGGTGAGGTACACCCTGGATACTGAGCTCAATGCTCATATTTGAACCTATACTTTCTGCCATATGCCTGCCTCTCTGCCCTGTCCACCTATATTGATAATTTCAGGGAACAATGGACTTGGACACCGAGATTTCTCGTTTCATTAATATCCTTTCGTGCCCTGTCATTTACTCTTCCATGATCCTGTAATCATATTTTCCGCTTCCTCCATTTAAAAGAAAATTGCCATTTCGGTGTTTATTCAGGTCAGACACCAACCTCCTTTGTTTTTGAGATGCAGACTGTCCCTCACTTTATGCCCAGTCTGGTCCTGACTCCCTGCGTCCTTGCATCCAAGATGGAGGCTTTACTGGTTCCGGCTGACGTCATCAGAAACGCCTCCATCAACCCAGTGGGGAGAGTCCTTCGCAACTCAGATTTGCAGAGCGCAAACTGAAAATTAAACATAAGACTGACCACCTCCGACAGCTTGGGCTGAATATGTTTACATCTGCGCTAAAAGTTAAATATAATGAAGGCAGTTACTCTTCATGATTCGTTTAATTTGCAGACGAATAGCAAATAATAAGTCAGTATTTGGAGCTACTCCCCCACTGATTTCTGTGAATCAGTCCGATTCACCCCCAGCTGCTGGGAACAGGACTCTGCCATTGCAGCGGAGGGAGGATTTGGTCGTAATCTCAAACCTTGGGGGAGGATCGCGGATGGAAATTAAATATTCCACAAATTCTTTCTGCTTTTTACAAAATCCAGCAGCTGAAACGTGACACCGCACAATCTGATTAGGATGTCTGCAGATTATGTCCAAAGTGAGTGAGACGCAACCTAAACAGCTGTCGGGTGTTGAGGTCCGGGCTTTGGGGACTGTGCCACGGGGGCTAGGGTAATGGGGGGAGAGGTCAGCTGAACATGTTCATAGACGAGGATGAAATGCACAGCAACGGCAGGATAAATAAATAAACCCGAAATATAACAATAATGGAGCAATTAGGGCTGGTTTGGGGGCCGAGATAGTCTCAGAGAACTGATTGAGTGGAGAGAGGGAATGTCCTCTCCCGCACTCCTGCTCCCAGCGGGAGAGGACTCGTGTTACGTGACAGGTTGGGAGCTGGGGCACCGCCGTCATTCTGTGGGCGGCGGCCGGAGGAGGAAGAGGTGGTTCTGCGCTCTGGGCGGTTGTGCATAGCCCCCGGGGCTGCGGCATGGTCGGGATTGCAGGGACGTTGGAGGGGGGGGAACAGGGCTGGGCGGCGTCTCCCGGTGCAACGTCCGTGCCGTCACGTGACCTTCCTTCAGCCGCAGCGGCCTCTCACCTTCCCGGATTGTTATCTTTTTTCCTCTCAAAGTTGCAATCTGACCGGATTTTGAGAATTCTACCGATCTTTTTGTTTCTTCTGGCAACTTTGTGGATTGGAGGACTTTTGCTTGGAATTTGGAATCCCCTTGGACTTTAAGGATCTGGAGTTTGGGAATCCCCTGGACTTTGGTAACTCTCTGGATTTGGGGAATCCCCTGGGTGTTTAAGGATCTTGAGTTTGGTAGGAATCTCCCCTGGATTTGGGAGGAGTGGATCTAGGAAATCCGCTGGATTTTTAAGGGTCTGGAGTTTGGGGAAAATATCCTGGATTTTGGAAACTCGCTGGATTTAAGGAATCCCTGGATTTTAAAGGACCTTGAGTTTTTAGGGGATCTCCCCTGGATTTGGTGGGGAGGCGGGAATTTAGAGAATCTCCTGGATTTTAAGGATGTAATGTTTGGTAGTACCCTGGTTTTGGAAAGTCGCTGGATTTAGGGAATCCCCTGGATTTAAGGATGTGGTGTTTGGTAATTGCATGGATTTTGGAAACTCTTTGGGTTTAGGGAATCCCCTGAATTTTAAGGGTCTTGTGTTTGAAAACCCTGGATTTTCAAAACTCGTTGGATTTACGGAATTCCCTAGCTTTTAGGGATCTGTTCGGGAATCTGCTGGATATTGGGGGTGTTGATTCAGGGATTCCCCTGTCTTTTAAGGATCGGGTGTTTGGGAATCCCTGCGTTTTAGGAATGCCTTTGGATTTTGAGTGTATGGAGTCTGTGACACCCCCTAGGTTTTGGACACTCACTGGATTTAGAGAATTCCGCCTGGCTATCTAGGATATGGAGGTTGGGAATCGCCCTTGATTTTTGGGAAGTAGAGTTTGGCGGTCTCCTGTAGGTCTGGGATCTCGATTTTGGAAATTGGAAGTTTGGAAGCAGTTTGGATTTTGAGGGATCCTGTAGATTTCGTGAACCTTCTTGGATATCAGAAATCTCAAGAACTCCCAGTTATTGTGAACTTCCGTTGAACTCGAGAATCCCCATCACTCCTGACTTCTGGACATACCCCTTCACTCCCCACTTCCCGGGTGGAGGAGCCGAGTGGGTGGTGGGGCTTCAACACCGGAACCATCCGTGCATCGGGAAGATTTCAGCTGGTCCTAATGCTGCCTTTCTGCCCCTACTAGATTTTCGGAAGTGGAAGTTTCCGGTCCCCGCATGGATCCAGAGCTTCGTCGCCAGAGAAGACGTCGGAAAAGCCTTTCGATCGGACGGGATTCTGGAATTCTGTTCCGTGCAGGATAGCCTCTCTGACCCCACTGCCCACCATGTGCGGGGACGGGTTCGGCTGAGGGAGAGCTCGCCGGTGCCCGGGATTCCGGAGGGATTTCTCCCGCCGCGAACCGGGGGTCGTTCCCCGTCCGTTGCACCCCATTCCAGCACGTCCCTACTCCGGTGACTCCTTTCCCGGGAGAGCCAGCGTCCCTCCCGATCTCCCTGCCTGTCCCACGATCTGCGGGTCCGGACCGGGGACCCATACCTCTGTTCCCTTATCGGGGTGGGGTTTGGAGAGGTCGGGATCGGATCGTTCACTGCCTTTCTCCGCTGGTATCGGAATCTGCGTCCTGATGGTCTGGCACGGATCTTGTGAGCTGCCATCGGTGTACACTAACAGCTGTCTGCACGATTCACATTGGGGTCGAGCCTCTTGGCAAGGCGGAGAGGGGAGCTGAGGGGGGCGGTGTGGGAGACGGGCGGTGAAGGTAGCTGTGTGGGTGAGGGGACGTGTCGAGGGAAGGGTGTGGGAGGGGTCGGTGATGAGGTCGCTAAGCGAGATGGGCGGTAAGGAGGGCAGGGAGTGGGAGAGAGGCAGTGTGGATGGAGCGGCGTCGGGGAGGGGCGGTGATGGGGGCGGTGTTGGAGATGGGCGTGTGGATGTAGGGGTGTGATAGAGAAGCAATGAAGAGGGAGGGGTGCGGGAGAGGGGCGCTGAGCGCGAGTGGTGTGGGAGAGGAGCTGTTACGGGGAGGGGTGCGGGAGAGAGGCTGTGAAGAGGAAGGGGTGTGGCAAAGGGGTGCGAGGGGCTGGTTGTGGGAGACGGTCGGTGTGGGGAGAGGTATGGGAGAGGAGCAGTGAAAACCGTGGAGAGTGGGAGTGGGGCGGGAAAGAGGGTGGGGTGTAGCCGAGGGGGGCGGCGAGGAGGGGGCTTGGAATCCGATATGTATTGTTTCCCACAATCAGCAACCCCCCCCCTCCACCACTGACGCTTCCCCTCTCGCCCCTCAGCTCCCTGCGGACTCCCAGCTAGCGGTGCCTCTGCTGAACAAGCTGCTGGGATTGATCCGTGAGGATCTTGAAAAGGTGCTGGAGAACAGAGGGAAGGTGGACGGGCTGATGATGGACAGCGACCAGGCGGGAGAGACCACCACCGTTTCTCTTCATCTGCTCACCAACCACCCACCCACCCATCCCTCCCCCATGGATGAGTCTATCTGCTTGCAGCTAATGACCTGGAGACAGACAACGAACAAGTTCTGTCTCTCCATAATCCATACAATTAACGGTGTGTGTTCTCGTGCAACGAGGTGCCTCTGACCCAACCATTCACGGTGTGTGTCCTACCCTTGTACACCGAAGTCCCTCTGTCTCTTCATACTCTGAGATAATTGTTTAGGATCCGTCCGGACCAGGTGAAAGACAACGCGACTGCCCAGAGTTTGTTCTTGGCAATGCTTAGACTGCATCCGACCCCGGAGAAAGGTCACGAAGTCGGTTCCTCCGCTGCTGCTCACTGGAGCTGCACGGTCGCTTCTCAGTGTTTGGTCAAGGTCAGGGAATATGGTCATGTTCGAGGTCTGGCCCACCCGGGACCCTGAAATGTTATCCTGTGACCTGTGGGGGAGGGAGAGTGGGGGTCAATGCAGTGATCCCGTTTATTAACCCCGGCACCATCAATGCTACGGGAATTGGTGTGGGAACCGAAGGCGAACACCTTCGCCGGTGAGGCGGCGTGACGCCGACCTGATGGTGATCCCGGAACCCTGATGCTGGTGAACAGCAGGAAGAGCAGGGATGTAGTTACACCGAATATGTGGGACATCCCGCACACCCCGTCCTCTGTCCCCCCTCAGTGATTTGCTGACCATCAGTGAGCAGTGTTCCTCTCCACTCCACAACAACAAGCTCATTTCCTCCCCAAACCTGAACCCACAGCTGGAGGACACGGGGACGTTGTGGCTGTTCGGAATCAAGTGGACAGAGACTGGGAAATAATTCATACGCTGCACATGGCCCCGCAGACAGGGGGAAACAAAATAGGGCGCTCCTTTAAATTGGGCAGTACAGAGAAATCGACTGGAACCGTCTACCTTGTTCACTGGCTCTGGACGTTAACCCCGAGTAGCAGATGGCCAGAAACATGCTGGAGGAAGGTAGTGATTAATCTGGAGAGGTTAAAGAAAGGACTCACAGAGATGTTACCGGGAGTGGAGGGCTTGAGGTGTAAGGAGAGACTAAATAGGCTGGGGCTGTTTTGCTTGGTGAGGAAGCAGGGTGAAGATACAAAGGTTCATAAAATCACTGGAGACGTCGATGGGGTAGATAGTTACAGGACTTCTTTTATAACGTACGTAAGTCTGAATAAGAGGTTATGGTTTTAAGGTGAGAAGAGAACTTTGTGAAGGGGTCCTGAAGAGCAAGTTTCTCACAGAGTGTGGTGGCGATGCGAAGCGAGATGCCAGAAGAAGTGGTGGAGGCAGGTATAATTCTAACGTTTAATAGCCATTTGGACAGGAACATGTATTGGAAAAGCTTGGAGGGATTTCGGCTAAACGCAGGGAAATGAGACTGGCTCGGTGTAACACTTTGTTGCGCATGGACCATTTGGGTGAATTGCCTGTTTCCCTACTGTACAACTTCATGACTGAATGACTCTATGAACGGGTAATTAAATCAGTCAGAAAGTTCGCTAAATGTGATTCACAGACAGGAATTACAAGCGACATGGAAACAAGCGGAAGGGAATCGCTAGGATGATTTCTCAGTGACCGTCAGACTTCCTCAGCTCCTTGAGTTGTTTGTTAATATCTAATTAATGAACCTGTGCACAGGTGGTCTCGACTTTATGGGGGTGGACTGAGTGTCTTGCTGCGAGTACAGCCTTCCCTGAATGTGGGCCGTGATGAGATTTTCCGCAATGTGAAGCTGCGTCATTTGCACATGTGTCAAGAAATGCGATTTGAAGTGAAATGCATTTTGTGTAGAATTCTGTATTTCTTTTCGGATAAATTACGTGAGAACAAATTTTATTGCGTATTTCCATTTTTGTATTGTTTTGTGAATTCTGAAAGGGTGAACTTCCCTCGCCGAAATGCCGATCTCGGGCCTCCTGTCATCGATTCAGCCAGGAAAGCCGATGGAAGAGTGACTTCTACTGCGAGCAGTTGGAGTAACGGACTGCAGACGTGTTTGTACAACTGAGTAGGGCTTTCGTGAGACCGCGTCTGGACCACGTCGGATTTATCCTTAAATATAGAAAGAGAGTTTTCTCATTTCGAGGAGGTCCACTAAAGATTCTCAGTATTGATCGCTGGGTTGAGGGCGTTGTTTTGTGGGGAAAGATTTTAAGCAGAACGGGTCTGAACTTCCTGGCTTAGAAAGAATGTTGATGTGATAACAGCGTGTGGTCGTGCTGGGACTGACAGAGTTGGCGTTGTGACGATGGTTCCACTTGACCCGTGTCAATTACAAGGGGACATGGTCAAGACCTTAGGTCAATTAACGCAGTGTGCTATGGATGTTCAGCCAGTGTTTTTTAAGGTGGTTTTTGACAATAGATGAATCGGGGTTCTGGGAAATGGGAAGGAAGCTGGAGCGAAGGCCAACAATCAGCTGTGATTTTATGTAATTCCGTCCAGTCTCGAGGGGCCGGATGGCCGTCTTCTGCCATCATTGCTAACGTTCTTATGATCGCCAACGTTATTCAACGCTTGAAGTTTACCGAGGGAACTCAGATGGGTCTGAAGCAGACTGATATCTTCTTTCCTGAAATTCCACCCGCGGCCAACAGCCGTCCACAACATAAAGTTAACACATAGTGAGTTAAAATAACACAGGATCTGGAGCGATACTACACAACTTTATTGCTGAATTTGCACGTATCCATTAATTATTGCGAAATGATTGTACATATTCTCCATTCCTGCTGCAGTTCCTGGGAGGCTGCTGTGCCATCAGGATTCGAAGGAAATTGCCTCGCTTCCCCGCTGTTTCAGATTACAATCAGCAGCAGATGGGGAAATATGTGTTCGACCTGTTATTGATCGCAGCTCTCTGCTGTTTCGCAGTCGGCCAAGGTGAAATGTATCTCATTCGCATTGCACAACGGAACATACCCCCAGAGTGACGTCAGCGCTCGCTTGGCGATCCGTGCAGGGAACATCCCTCCGGGGTGCCCTGAGCTTCTTGATGCCTCACAGTAATTCAGTGAACACGTCACTCGTCCTTTCTGTAATTGGATCTGTTTTGCACTGTGGGAATCTCTGGTGATGAACGGGCTCTAACCTTACAGCTGTTGCTCCTACCTTCACCTTACCAATGAAGACTCGTCTTCAGAATCTATCTTTGTGATTCCAATATAATGTTAAACCTGCTGCTCCCTGTTTAACGTTACTGTTTGTGATTCACTCCTGATCATGGCCTCAATTCAACAGAACTGATCGTGCCAACACCCTGACAATGAAGGTGGGGTCCCTACTCCAACGTTATTGATGAAAACATTCTGCGATTGCTGGTGGAGATTCCACTACTACATTTAACGTGGGTTGTTCAGTGAGTTTAACTAACGTCAATGATCAGGAGACTGGTGCCGCTAGAGTGTTCCCTCCTCTATAATGAGAGCTGCCTCTCAGCTGAACATCTCAACACTGGTTAGGCAACGGGCCTGGCATGTTGCATCAACAGGGGAATCACCACTTCTCCGCGAACATGGGAGCCTGGATACTTGGACAAGTCCTGGCCATTTACTATCCAGTTCTGGCAGCTGTTGGCGTTCCCGGTGCGTAGTTTCACACAGGTACTCACACTGTTCATCTCTGTTTCTGTAGGTGCTGGTGATGGACCTGGGCCACATTGATGGCCTGTTACATTGTTGTATAATTCAGTGGGTGAGATCTGCTCGATCCCACTGCTGCTTTTAATTTAACCCGGCGCCTTCATTCAAACTGTGATCTCAGGCAGAGTTGCCGTGTTATACTATGACTGCTGAAGGTGTTGCAGTGTGATGTGTAAACCAGCCGCCAGTGTCAGGTCAGCAGTGATGGTGTGAGTTTACAGTGTACATTCGGGGTGTGTGGGCAGAGAGTTATAACACACTGATGTTCCCAGTCTGTGAAATACACCGTGAAATAACTCAGGATGGGTGTCCCTGGGTCTCCCGGCTGTGACAACACTGAAGGAAACTAACCTGCTGTCAATGACTTCCTTTCTCTTTCAGGGACTGTGGATCAGCCGTTAATTCTCCCGCCCGGGTGTGAGACAGGCGTTGTCACCTGGTTGCCCGAGACACGCTTGAGTTTCACTTTCATCCACTTTACTTATTCACAGGAGGCTTGGAATATTTTCACGTCCCAGAATCAGTCCCCGCTGGTCTGTGATAAAACCCTGAACTGTTGGCAAAGTTTAGCAAGTCAGGTGCCACCTGTGGAATGAGGAACAGTGAAGGATTCAGGTCAAAGTCACTTGATCAGGGCTGAGAAAGGGGAGAAAGCAAGTTAGTGTGGGTGGCAGAGTAAGTGGGGAGAGCAATGGGTGGAACACAGGGGATGTCTGGAACTGGGTGAGATGACGTTGCCGTTGAACAGACAGTTGAGCTCCTTTGTCTGCGTAATGTATTGCACATGTTGTGAAGTCCACGGTGATGTTGTGAAGTTAGAATGATGTGGTGAAGCTGATTGGTTGAGGTCCTCCTACTTGATGCAAATGTGATAAAAGTGAATCTGTTCTGATTGACTCTGCCTCTGAATGTGTGTTTTGGATGGTGGCGTGTGGTGTGCACGGGGGTGTGGGTGTCTGTTGTTTTCAAAAATTGTTGGATGGCGAATTTGTTGCCCTCATTTTCTGATGCCAATTTAACAATGGTGGTGTCCAGAAAGTCAACTTTCTCTTTGGTTGTTATGGCTTTGACTTTGGGTGATCGTTGTCAAAGGATTGAATGCCTACCTCTGAATCCGTTTTTGAATGTGTCCACACACCTCAAATGTCATCGAGGTAACTGTAATATCACATTCGTCACCTGGGACACTTCTGGAAGATCATCTCTTCCCAGACTGCCATAGATCTGTTGGAATAAGCTGGGGCAAACTTCTTCCTTGTTGTTGTTCCTTTGATTTGCAAGTAGCATTCGTCATTGAATTCAAAGTCACTCTTTGTCAGGACCCAGTAAGTTAGTTTGACCAAAGCTTCATCTGGTCTGTCAGTGTTTATTCCTTGGATATTTTGACAGAGCCCTGTCTGTGCACGGGCTTCCAATGTCCATGGTAAAGAGGGTGGACATAGGGGTCAAGGTCTGGGATTTAACAATCTGTGTAAAGTGGGATGTGTCTTTGACGCAGCTGGGAAGTTGCTGTATCAAAGTCTGGGATAACATTGTACAGTCTGACCTGAATTTCCAGTTAGGCAGCATTTTCAGTTTTATTTCAGATTTCCAGCACCACAGTTTTTTTTTTATTTCCACGCTGGTCTGTGGTTGTGATGCTCCGTCCCCAGAAATGGAGCAGATTTTCCAGTTCTTTTTGTACCTTGTGGTGATGTTTGAGCTCGGTTGTTCCTGGTTGAAGTGCATTTCAGACTATGGGCCAGATAGATTGTGCCGGTTCATTGCCGGAACTGAGTACTTTTCAATCCCTGTGCAGGTTATGTCCGAATTTAAGATCAGATCTGGGGCGTCGAATTGGGTGACGGATGAGGCGCAAGTCTAGGTCTCGTTGCTCCGTGAGAAGAGCCCCTGCAGTTCCAGAGCCCTCACACCTCTTCACGGAAGAAGGTTGTTGAACTGCTGCCCCCCATGGGTGTCGGTGCTGCTACAGTGGTGAGAGATCCCGACTCTGTGACCCAAAATCAGTGGAGAAAGGCAGCACCTGTTCCAGTTGGGAATGCGTCTGTGAGCTGCAGGACACTGCGACTGGAGGTGACGGTACTGGGCATACTCCTGTGGAATCAGACAACACACAGGGATACCCTGCTTTAAAAGGAACTGGATGGGTTGGTGCGGTGTAAGATGTGTATCACACACAGAAATATGTGGTCAAAAGTAAAGTCCCCGTGTTCACTGATTTTGGCGGAGAATCATTGTTGACTCCTGGTCACGCCTCCTAGATCCTGACTGAGTTCACCGGCACCTTCTGCATTCCTCACTTTCCCATTGGTTTCACTGTGAATGTGCAGTGTTGCAGTTGGGCTCAGCTCTGTTGATTTTCGCTCTTGTTAACTCGTGCACTGTCCGTGAGTTGTCCCTTACACCTCATGACAAAGCTCAGTTTCAGATTCTGAACTATGTTTCTCCATGGGCGACACAGTGGTTCAGCTGGTAGAGCTGCTGCCTCACAGCGCAAGTCTGACCTTGACCTTGGGTGCTGCCGTATTGAGTTTGCACCTTCTCCCTCTGAGCGCGTTGGGTTCCTCCGATTGCTCCGGTTTCAGCTCCCACACAAAGAATGTGAGTCGGTGGTGACTTCGTTGCTGTAAGTTACACAATGTATGTGGATGAATTGTAGAATCTGGGGTGAACTGACGTGAATGTGAGCCAAAAGGCTGAGTCCCTCACTTTATTCTACTGAAACGTAAATCATTCTCTCAAATGGATAGGTATTGGTTTATTGTTGTCACTTGTATCGAGGTATAGTGAAAAACGTGTATTGCATACCGTTTGTACAGATCAATTCATTACACGGTGCAGATATATTGCGCTAGGACAGAGTGTATTGAGCTAGTACAGGTAAAAGCAATAACAGAGCACAGAGTGAAGTGCCACAGCTACAGGGAAGTGCATTGCAGGCAGACAATAAAGTGCAAGTTCATAACAAGGTAGATTGTGAGGACAAGAGTCCATCTCATCGTACAAGGGAACTGTTCAATAGTCTTATCACCGTGGGATAGCAGCTGTTCTTCAGCCTGGTGGTACGTGCCCTCAGGCTCCTGTCTCTTCAACCTGATGGGAGAGTAGAGAAGACAGAATGACCCAGGTGGGCGGGGTCTTAAATTATGCCATCTGCGTCCAAAACTCCCTGCAGTTTCTTGTAGTCCTGCGCAGAGCAGTTGCCATACCAAGCCAGACAGGACGCTTTCTTAGGTGCATTGATAAAAGTTAGTGAGTGTCAAAGGGATCATGCCAAATTTCTTTAGCCTCCCGAGGAAGGAGTGTTGTTGCTGAGCTTTCTTGGCCGTGGCGTCCACATGGTTGGACCAGGACAGGCTGTAGGTGATGTTCTCTCCTAGGAACTTCGAGCTTTCAACCCTCTCCACCTCAGCACTATTGATGTAGACAGGTGCATGTACACTGCCCCCTTTCCTGAACTCACTGACCAGCTCTTTGGTTTTACTGAATTTTGAGAGAAAGCTTGTTGTCATGACGTCATGACACTGAGCTCTCTATCTCCTTCCTGTACTCCGACTCATAGTTATTTGAAATACGGTCCACTGCGGCGGTATCATCGGCAAACGTGTAGATGGAGTTAGAGCAGAATCCGGCCACACCGTCATGAGTGTATAGGGAGTAGGGTAGAGGGCTGAGGACGAGCCTTGTGGGGCACCAGTGTTGAAAGTAATCGTGTCGGAGGTATTGCTGCCTATCCTCACTGATTGCGGTCTGCTGATCAGGACCATTGCGGATTCTGTGTCCTCAGATGTTCAAAGGATGGGTAGGGTCAGTCAGGTATGTAAAATGCATACAGGAACTTTTCTTTCTCACACCATATCAGGAATACAGTGCTTGAAGTGGTTACCACACACGTTCGGTCACTGTTTGAGCATGACAGAGAGTTGTGGTCTCCACATGACAGCAATAATATGACTTCACTGGGGGGAGGGCAGAGAAGTTGTACCCGCCTGTTCTGTATGGAAGTGGCAGCATTGAGGAATGATTAGAGAGAACAGGCGTTTTTATTGGAACAGGATGCGAGGAAACACTTCATTGAGTTGCAGGTAACAATTGTTGGCCAAGGTACAGGAGTAATATGGCATTTACCTTGGCAGACGGTGCAAAATCAGGGGAGGAAATTGCAGAGAAATAAGAGAGGAAGGAAGGAAATGTCATTCACACTCACCTTCAGTCCCACCTGCATCACCACTTTACCCAGAACTACTGCTACTTCACATTGTAGGCTTGGACTGGACGTACAACCTGCCCGCATCCAAATGCACCGTCAGCATGTGCAGACCACACAGCGCTGTCTCCCTGCTCCATCCACTGTTCAGCTTCACTCTGTCAATACCTTACTGAATCTTCACACTGCCTTGTCGCATGGACATTCACCCTGCCCGGTTCCCAACTGCACCTTCACTTTGCCTGGCTCCCCACTGCATCTTCACCCTGCCCGCTCCCCACTGCACCTTCACCCTGTCTGGTCTCCACTGCACCTTCACCCTGTCCGGTCCCCACTGCACAGGGCACTAAATCAGCTTCTTTTCCCATCCCAAATGAGTCTTCCATTGCCCAATTCCTCGCTCGGTCCTCAGCTTATCCAATCCCCAATACGTGGTAAACCGGCCTATTTGGCACTGGGGATTCACACTGTCAGTTTCTAATCCAACTTGTCGATGTCTATCCTCGGCGAACAGTTTCAATGTCCAATCCCTGATGGACATTTACGCTGCCCATGGTCTTCAATGGGCATTTTCCAATCATAATCCCCAGATGTAATTTACACTGCGCATTCCCGAGCAGACC
Source organism: Pristis pectinata (assembly GCF_009764475.1). Classification (NCBI taxonomy): domain Eukaryota; kingdom Metazoa; phylum Chordata; class Chondrichthyes; order Rhinopristiformes; family Pristidae; genus Pristis; species Pristis pectinata. The sequence goes on along the minus strand of NC_067433.1, from coordinate 26,664,976 downwards.
CTTGCAACCTTCGAATTCCTCACTGGATATTTACTAATCCTATACCCTGAGGGATATTCCTCCTGCCCAGTCCTAACTGGACATTGACCATCAATGCATACCTTGCTCCATATTCACCAAACCATGTCCTAACCGGGAAAATCCCCTGAATCTCTATCGTACATTTGCACTGCCCATTCCCAAATGGACGGTTAACCCAACCAATCGCAAATGGACATTTCATTTCCCAACATATTAACCAGATATATACCAACCCCTGTCCCAAATGGGAAGTCCGCCCATTCCCCACATGACAAGCACCCTGCCTTATCCACAATGGACACCCACCAACTGGACTGGGCAGGGTGATGGTCCTGCACCCTGCACAGACCCAACTGCATCTTCACCCTGCCCGGTCCCCACTGCACTTTCTTCCTGCCCGGTCCCCAGTGCACCGTCACTCTGCCAGGTCCCCACTTCACCCTCACCCCGTCGGGGTCCAACTGCACCTTAACCCTGCCTAGTACTCGTTGCATATTCTCTCTGCCCATTCCCACTGCACCGTCACCCTGCCCGATCCCTGCTGCAACTTCACCCTGCACGCTCCCCGCTGCAGCTTCACCCTGACCCATCCCCAGTGCACCTCCAGCCTGCCCCGACTCAGTGCACCTTTAACCTGCCCCATCCACACTGCACCATGACCCCGCCCGGTCCCCTGTGCCACTTCACCCTGTCCCGGTCCCCAGTGCAACTTCACCCTACCCCGTCCAAGTGCACCTTCACTCTTCCCGGACCCCACTGCACCTTCAGCCTGCCCGATCCCCACTGCACCTTCCCTGCTCGGTCCCCACTGCACCAAGCATTCTGTTCAGTGACACAGCCAGTAGAGAAGCTGTTTCACGGTTTCAAACATCTATGTTCAATGCTGCTTTGTGGTGCCCTCTGTGTGCATTTCAAAGTTTCTCCCTGTGACCCTGTGGGCTACCTCTGGATGCTCTGATTTAAACACACATTCCAAAGCCACAACAAATTCCCACCAGTGCGTAAGTAAGCCTCTCAATCCAGAGGCAGTTGGTGACAATGTGGGGCTGAATAACAAGGGATATTGTTACAGAATTCAAGTTCATGTGTGTTTAATGGTCAGCGCGGACTCTGTGCATCAATGGACCTGTTTATATGCTGCATATCTGTGATATTTTTGTCCACATCTCAATGGAAAATTACCACACCAAACGTAATTGACATTCCACCCAATCAGTGCCGAAAGCATCCTTACCATGGACAGATACGGCTTTCCCTTCCAACAGATCAGACCACAGTAAGTTCACACTGATTGGCCACACCGCAAATTCCAGAGCCGAGTGTATGCAGAATTTTACACCTACCCGGTCCCCACTGCACCTTCATCCTGTGTGGTCCCCACTGCACCTTCACCCTGCCCCATTACCAGTGCACCTTCACCCTGCCCTGTCCCCACTGCGCCTTCTCCCTGCCCTGTCCCCACTGCGCCTTCTCCTTGCCCTGTCCCCACTGCACCTTCACTCTGCCCGGTCTCCATTACACTTTCACCCTGATCGGTCCCCAATGCACCTTCACTCTGACCGGTGCCCACTGCACCAAGCTTTCTGTTCGGTGACACAGCCAGTCGGGAAGCTCTTTCCAGCTCCAAACATCTTTTATCAATCCTGACTTGTGATGCTGTTTTCGTGCATTTTAAAGGTTCTCCCTGTGACCCTGTGGGCTTCCTCCGGATGCTCTGATTTGAACACAAGTTCCAAAGCCATAACAAATTCCCACCGGTGCGTATGTGAGCCTTTCAATCTGGAGCCAGTTGGTGACAATGTGGAGCTGAATAGCAAGGGATATTTTGTGAAGAATTCATGTTCATGAGTGTTTAATTGTCAGTGAAGACTCTGTGCATCAATGGACCTGTTTCTATGCTGCATATCTGTGATATTTTTGTCCAAATCTCAGTGTAAGATTACCACACCAACACAATTGACATTCTACCCAATCAGTGCTGAATGCATCCTTACCATGGACAGATACGGCTTTCCCTTCCAACAGTACAGACCACAATAAGTGCACACTGGCCACACTGCACATTCCAGAGCCGAGTGCATGCAGCATTTTACCCCTACCCGTTCCCCACTGCACCTTCACACTGTCCGGTCCCCACTGCACCTTCTGCCTGTCAGTCTCCAATGCACATTCACCCTCTCCCGTTCCCTGTGCATCTTCACCCTGCCCTGTTCCCACTGCACATTCACCCTGTCCAGTAACTCCTGCCCGTTAATCCTGCACACTGCGCTTTGTGAGTTCCCTTCTCACAGATTTCCCTGTGATTGCGCTGTGCCCTGTCAGTCATCAGTCTTTCCACAGTTCTTTACAGCTCCAGCGGTCTCAACAATTGTAGCTTCATCATGGTTGTTCCTGACGAGTGATTCCGCAGCAGACTCTGGTTCTGTCTCTTTAGAAAATAGTAAAGTGTCCTGAAATGTGGAGCAGCAGGAAATCCATCTTTTTACGCTTCAGTATATCTGACAGTTTTACATCTTCACGAACAGAAGCAGTGGAATATGTTATGTTCTTTCCTCCATCTGACCCTCCGCACTTCACGCAATAGGCGTCAGGTACGTTGACGCTCATCTTCCGAGCACGGACAACAGCACAGGGTTTGATGTCCTGATTCAGCGTTAGTCCCGAGAGCAGCTGATCAGTGCGGTGAAGAGTCTGAGGGGTCCCTGAAAGTGCAGTTGGGCTGAAGAAAGTCCATTTGGAACTGAGCAGTTTGATGTCGCAGTTGGGTCGGGGAAGTGTGAATGTCCTGTGAACAGTCTTATGAAATTAGTCAAACCATTGAAGGGATTTCAAATGGAACTGGGCGGGGAACCAGCTGTCGGCACAGTTATTTCCTCAGTTATGATTCCTGCGCTCCAGAAACTTGGTTTTCTGGTTGGAGAGTTTCGTTCTTTGTTCCCAACCGTGTCTGTTCTCTAATAATGGCATTCTATATTTGGCATTCATTACGGCATAGAAGGAGGTCATTCAAACCATTGAATCCACGTTATCCCCAAAACAGAATCCCGTCAGCCACTTCCCCTTCACATTTACCTCAGTGCTGCAGCTTATTCCCCCTCACATACCCCCCCCCCCACCCACAAGTGGTGGTCCTCTTGCATTATGAGGGAATTTACAGCAGCACAGCCTGTTACACTCTGAAATGTCTTTGTGATACAGCAGAAAACCGGAGCCCTGCGAGAAAGCGAATCGGTCATCCAGAGCAGGTGTAAACTCCACCCAGTCAGCTACCGAGGTGGGGATCCAACCCGGGTTCCTGGTGTTGTGCGGAATGACGGTTTGTTTGTCCTCAGCTTCCCAGGATGAATTATTGCATTCCCACTTTTATTCCGGAAATTCAATTCTCAGTGTCAGGAAATATTTCAGCAGTTATTGTTGCTGATCTCAGGAAAACATTTTTCCTGATTTTCTCTCTATTCCAGTGAACTTGTCGGCGATTGTGATCCTGTCCCGAGGGAAGTGCCGTCTCTCCAAATGTGTCACTCACTACCTTGTGGGAATGGCAGCAGCCGATCTCCTGGTCGTCATTACTGACATCATAGCAAGAACCATCGGTGAAATGTATCTCCCACGTTCATTCCTAACCGTCACCCCCGTGTACCCCTTAACTTTGTCCTGGCGTCTGCAGCCACTGTGAGCTCTGTCTGGTTCACCGTGGGTTTCACCTTTGATCGGTTTGTGGCCATCTGTTGCCAGACGCTGAGATCAAAACATTGCACTGAGAGAACGGCGACTGTTGTAATTGGGACGGTGACTGTGCTGAGCTGTTTAATAAACATCCCCTGGTATTTTATATTGGACCCAGCACATATCATCGACAACTTACCCCGTGGGTGTATCTGGAAATGGACATTCTTACAATTACCCTCATGGACGTCATTTGAGTTGTTGATGTTTACTCACCCCATTTCTCCCGTTCTTTTTGTTATTGCTGGTGAATTCACTGACGGTCAGGTACATTTTCCTATCTGGTCGAATCCGCAGGGGGCTTCGGGACGGCAGCAATGGAGAGAATGACAAGGACCCGGAGATGGAGAACCGAAGGAAATCCATCGTTTTACTCTTCAGCATATCGGGAAGGTTCATACTGTTGTGGAGTACAGAAGTTGTGTACGTTGTGTTTCAGCGTGTTCTCGGTGATCCAGACAGCGCGGACATTGATTTCTCTTTAGTAGCAGTCATGCTGCAGCTTTTCAGCACCTGCGCCAACACGGGGATTTATGTCCTGACACAGAGAAAGTCAGGGAGTAGCTGAAGAACGCGGTGAAATAGCCCATAGTGAAATTAATCAAATCATAGAGAAGGTTCCAGATAACGTCTAATTATAAATATCCTCGATCCCTGAGCAGATGTTCAACAGTTTCAGCTGCGTTTGCGGCGGGTTATCCAGGGGTGCCAGTTCGACATCCCAGCCCTTGCCAAATGTTACCAACTCTTCACATGAATACACTAAAGAACATCACCACGATGTTGTAAAATGTGGCAATCCTGGACATGTAGTTTATCGGAGAACAGCGCGCTGTGACATCATCCCGACTGTGAATCAAATATCAAGCATGTTGTTCACAGAGACTGGAAATAAATGAATAAAATCTCTTCCTCCCTGTGTCTGTTTCCTTGTCGCTCGGTGCAACGTGGGTGGGCTGATGGTGGGGAAGTGGATGGGTGGTGACAGGATCAGACAATGTCCTGGCCCCCGGAGCTTCTTCCTGAATCAGAACAATGACAGACTCACCCCAGGACCAATCGTCAGCCTTGAATTCACGTTTCAGTGTGTGTGTGTTAGGAGAAGGGTGCGTGGCGTTGGCGGTCAACTCCTTCCTGAGATGTGGGCTATAACGATTCCTCGTGGTCCGACATTTATCGGGGCAGGAGGCTGATAGTTGAGGTGGAGCTCTGGTGAAAAGTGCGATTCTGCAGCTCTGTACCCCTGATTAATGGGGAAGCTAATCAAGCCGAGACTACCGATCATACCGTGGGGAAACAAGACCGAATACATCACCATCCCAAACACACCAAATATTCCCGACTCGGTGCCATTTTTTCCACCTGGTGACATCCATTAAAAGCTAAAAAAAACTGCCAGGAACTTGTCAGACATATTAAAGGGGGAAACTCACACTGTTTCAATCTTATGTCCCTCCCAGAATATGTCCCGGAATGTTCTGTCCCGTTCACTGTTCTGTATAAACATAAGGTCACGTTGTGCCCCCTCTGTAGAGGCTGCCTTCCCCGGGTTTGTCTGAAGAGGGACACTGGAACTCGTCTGACGGCTGAAGTCCAGTCACAGGAGGGGTGGGGTCAGTGGATGTAGTATTTCAAATTATTTTTGAGAACTCAATTTACAAGGAGGTTGTCACACAGGGTCAGGGCTAACGGAATGTGGGATTCGGAAAAAAATGCAGAAGTTGGAAATCTGAAGATGCCTGAGTTTCTCAGCAGATCAGGCAGATTCTGTGGAGAGAGAAACAGGATCAACGTTATCGGGCGATGATCCTTCATCTGTTACGAGGCACAAACAGAGCTTCGGTCACGTGGGCAAGGGGAAGGTGTTTTCCTTACAACAGAGCAAATGAACTCTGAACCGGGAGAATTGGAAGCCACTTGGCTGTGTCACCTCCTCAACTCACTTGTCGAAGTTAAATTCAGCTAACAATCTGGGATTGTGGCAGTGGACGGAGTAACACATGGACTGTCATAACTACCGCATTGTCGTCAAAATGTATCTGGTTCACCACCGCTTTTGGAGAGAGGCAATCGGCCGACCTGACCTAGACTGCACGACATCAGTCCCCCGTTTTATTCCCTGCCAAGGATTTTGCAAATCACTCAGTCACCAATTAATCATGGATACATACAAAACGGGACTGTCGACCAAGGCTTTAATTTTGCAGTGAACTTCCACCGTATTTTCACCTTTATATGGCCCATTTCTATTCTTGCCTTTCCAGATCCTTTACTCATTTTCATCAAATCTCTTCCAAAAGTGAGGACCCCTGCTCACTGGGGACCAAAGCCAATATCACCATCAAACCAATTGTGATTTGACCAACTGACCTCTTTCACGCAGTGACCAAACATCACTCTCAGCACATCCTCATCCATCCCTGGGTCCATGGCCCGACCGATAACCTTTAGTCCATTGACTCCTGGGCAGTCCCGGACCTTATATCCTGGGAAATCTTCCCTCCACAACTTACACACGTCCAGTTGTTAATCCGACTTTGAAGTCCCACTTCCGTCTGCTGTAAATAATACAGTGCGACAGGTTAATTCAAACGCGTTTATTTAGCAATATATCGCTGGGGAGAAACCTCCTGACTCTCAGGCAGAGTCCGCGGCGGGGTTCTCCGTGGTAAAGAGGGGGCAGACAGTAATTTATACAAACATTGTCACGCACACTATAATGAGTCTGCCGCCGGAGTTCTTGGTTGAGCAGGAAACGGACAAAGGGCTACTGCAGATGGACAAAGAGCAGCCTCACACCCTAGGTTCAGCTAATCGTTTTGCAATCGGGTGATACAAAGGCAGGTATCACCTTCATTGTTTGAGACAGCTTTCCTATTTCCCGTTAAGATGGACCATCATCTCCATAGTCAAATATAATGGGAATCCAATTATGTTCCAGACACAGCAATTATCACACAACACCCAGCCCAAGAAAGCAGTGGTGTGGATGTTCTGGCCTGAAGGACACTTCTTAAATCAATATTTCGAGCAGCCATAATTCTCATCCGTCTTAAGATATGAATACAGTTATTGTTTATTAATCCTACACCTCCTCATTTCCCCCTTTTATCATATCATGACAACCTAGAGGGGTGTTAGAACGGGGTCGAGATTTTATTAATAAGGACCTTGCAACAAGTATTCAAGCAGGTCAGAACCACACAACATATTATAATTATAACTATAAGCCCTACTGTTCCATGCAACAGGTATGATGCCACTGACCCTCCCATCAGCCACCCCAACCAACCCTTCCCTCCTGCAAGTCCCTGCCCAAAGTTATCTACTTGCTTCTGAATATCCAAAATGGCATGGGAAGTATTGTAGGCCTCATCCCTAACATTGGTGACACATTTATCCCCTATTATGGCACATACTCCCTCTTTATGAGCTAACAGGTAGTCCACAGCGTACCGGGTCTGTTAGGCATAAAGTCGAAGTTCTGCCATTTCCTGGTTCACTGCCTCCAGGCCCTTGATGGTACTGTGTCGCAGCACGGCCAGTCCGCAGACGAGGTAGTTCCGATTGTTTGCGGCCATGGTCCCTGCCGAACCTCCTTGAAAGAGAGCACTCAGGAACGCATAGCCTAACGATGATCTCACTGCCACAGGCTCCCTTCATTCTTCGCAGAATTCCTTAATTACTGTCCGTGCTACAAGTCTTCGTCGGATACGAGCTTTCTGGGGGCAGGGGACCGTGACTGGCCCAATCGCTCCTATTGTAAACCAGGCTGGCAGAGTGGGGGTGGCGGTACCATTAAAAAAGGAGCACATACCCTTCCTTGGCCCGGTAATAGGTTATATTGCCCGTTTGCTGTGGTCTAGGCATCTGAGAATACCAAGTGATTCCAGCAACTCTCCTCCCATGAATTCTCAGTTTACTTTCCCTGGTTAGCCAGTCCAAAGAGACATTAGATCCTTTCACATGGGTACCGCTCCCGTCCCCAGAAACCCATCGTTCCCCTGCAAGTAGTTCAACACACCTAGTGTTGGCACACCTAAACCATCCTCCCCTTAATGCATACTTTCTCTCTCTCCAAGTGGTGGTGGCACATGATAGCGGGTGCTGTACTATCGCTAGCCCACAACCCCATCCCTTACCGTCGAAGCAGTGGGGGAAGTACTGGTGGCCAGTTATGCTGCATAAGTCTTCTGTGGTCCCTTGCAAACATTTACCTGGCAGCACCTTCCCGTAAGATCCCGTCTGCCCAATGCACTTTGTTTTCGAGTATTCATATCTTAAGAGTGCCCTGGAGCTCCAGCTTGGTGTGGCTATAAAAAGACATTTTACTGATTCTGCCAAGGGGGAGCAAACGGTGCAATTGCCATGCAATTGTATATTGGCTTTGTAAAATAAATCGTCCTCCAATGCCCACACACGAGTACCGGTAATGATGAAGAGTCCAAATTTAAGAAGCGTTATTTTCCCTCTGGTGGCCATTTTTTACAGTCACTTAGATGAATCCAGCGTTTCTGGCCCTGTACCTTCACCGCTGTAGGGGTCTGGAGTAGTATCTGGAAGGAGCCTTTCCACCGAGGTCCCAGCTTAGGTCGTTCCCAGTCCCGTATCAGCACCGACTCTCCAATTTCCAGGTAAGGCAACTCTTTCCCTCTTGCTGCGTAAATGCGCTCTTCCCCTGTGAATGAAGGAACTTTAACGACGTCGTAAATTGCCTGAAATATCTTTGTAGTTCATTCCTCATGGGATTAAGGTCAACCTGGGTGGGGGGTGGGGCTCTGGATGTCAGCGTCCCATGGGGTTCTTCCCGGGAGTCCATAGGCGATTTCGGCAACCGACACCCCGGTGGTAGAGTGGGCAGTAATTCTCATATAGTATAAAGGTAATGGGAGAATCTTCAGCCAATTTGACCTGTCTCTGACACTAATTTAGTCAATTTATTCTTCAGGGTGCCGTTGGTTCGTTCTATTATACCCGCTGCCTGAGGGTGGTAGGTGAAATGGAACTGCTGTTCAATATGCAGTGCTTCGCACAACCCATTATTTATTTCCCCTACGAAGTGAGGACGATTATCTGAACTAATCTGTCGGAGTCCCCAAACCTTGGTATGTTCTCTGTAAGCAATAATTTCACCACCGTTGAGGCCTTATTGTTAGTGGTAGGAAAAGCTTCAATCCATCTACTAAATACATCAACAATAATAAGACATTGGTTATAGCAATGCACGCGCGGTAATTCAACAAAATCAAGTTGTATACATTCAAAAGGTCCCCCTGACAAGGGGGTTCTGCCTGCGGCTCAACTCACCCCTTTCCCAGCATTGGTTTCTTGGCATATTAAACATGATCGTATTTTGCCTTGTGCTGCTTCGTCCAATCTGGGGTGCCACCAGGTACGTAGTAAAATATTACTCATTCCCCCCTTGCCAAGGTGGGCGTCAGAATGCAAGCAGTCAATAAGCATTCGTAACAAAGAATCAGGTATACATACTTGACCGACTGGAGTTGTCCAGAGGCCATGTGGCGCAGAGTGCGTACACCCGTGCGCTTTTCTGAGTCAGGGGCGTCACCCTGTAAGTGCTGCACAGTACTGGGGTGCCTTGCGTTGCTATTGTCGGTTTATAAACAACGCCTGTTTTTCCGCAGTCGAAACGATATTAGTTCCCCGGTGTGCTGCCAATTTTGCCTCTGCATCTGCCTTGTTATTGCCCTGTGTTATTAGGGAGGCGTCTGAGAGGTGGGCTAAGCATTTAATGATGGCCAATTTATTAGAGAGGAGGATGGCTTGGAGGAGGTTCTTCGCGTAAGCCGCATTCTGTTTGGGGCTGCCTGTAGACGTCAGAAATCCTCTGTGCGCCCATAGTTGACCGAAGTCATGGGTGACTCCAAAAGCATAGCAGGAATCAGTAAAGATATTAGTTCTACTGTCCTTGGCTAAAACACAGGCTCTGGTAAGGGTGAAAAATTCTGCATTTTGGTCAGAGACTAGGGACTGCAAAGATGCAGACTCCGCAACGTGGGAGTCATCTACTATAGTGGAGCCGCAAAGGCGGATTCCCTGTTCCGAAACCGAGGAACTGCCGTCGACATACACGTTTAAGTCTGCTGGCTGGAAGGCTTTATCTGAAAGGTCCGAACGGGGTGTAGTCAAAAAGTGGTTACGCAGTAAACAGTCATGTGGTGGGTCTTCAAGATCCTCAGGTGGGGTCTCTAGGAAGGTGGCAGGGTTAATGGTGGTACAGTATGCAAAGGAGAGGAGCAGGATATTCAGGAGCGTTATCTCATATATGTTTAAGCGGGCCTGGGTAAGGTGTTGGGTCTGATGGGAGGTCAGGAGTGCCATTACGGTATGGGAAGAATAAACAACCACGGACCGTTGCAGGGTTATATTGGAGGCTGCTGTTACGAGGGAGTAGTTTGCTGGAAGCATCTGAGAACACGGTGGAAATCCCCTAGCAACCGGGTCCAGCCGAGTAGAGTAATATGCCACTGGTCTTTTCCTATCCCCAATGGCTTGAGTAAGGACGGCTGTGGTGCAGTCCTCCAGAACATTCACATAAATCTGGAATGGGCGATCATATAGTGGTCGTCCCAGGGCTTGGGCGCTGGCAATGGCCTGTCTAAGCTTATGAAAGGCCTCCTTTTGTTCCTCCGTAACTTCAAAAGGTCCCACGGTCTGGCTTGAAGCAGCTGTGTGAGGTACTTACTAAGGAGGGCTACGTTAGGTATCCACTGCCTGCAGAAATTTACTAAACCTAAGGCGGCGCCAATACCCTTCGGGGTAGCAGGTGGTGGGGTAGCAATGATGGGAGCAATACGTTCAGGGGTGAGCTGCCGCTCAGTGGCAATTAAAAGGGTGCCCAGAAATCTTACCCGGAGCTGGGTTCGTTTTACTTTCTGTGGAGGTATCACGTATCCCCAGGAGTGAAGTGCGTTAAGGAACTTGTTGGTGTCCGCGATGTTGGCGGGTTCCGAGGGACTTGATAACAAAAGGTCATCGACAAACTGGACAACAGTGGATTTGTCAGAAAGTTGTAACTCTTGGAGTTGTTTATGCAAAACTTCGGATAAAATAGTCGGGGAGTATGTAAAACCTTGCGGGAGACGCGTCCAGGTGTATTGCTGACCTTGGAAGGTGAAAGCACACAGGTACTGCGATTCGGGGGATAAGGGAATCGCAGAAAATGCATGCTGGAGATCTATGAGTGTAAAAATACAGGAGTTGGCCGGGATGTTACTGAGGATGGTAGCGGGGTTCGGGACCACGGGATGCAGTAGCTCCATTATATCATTGACCTTACGCAGGTCTTGTACCAGGCGCCTGGTACATATGAATTGTCCCAAGTACATAAATCTATAAAATCCACCGGGTTGGTTTTACGGTTAGGCGTCTGACTCATGATTAGGCATATCTCCTGAGGTTTCCAAGGGGTGTAAATTTGGATCGTGGGATTAGCGGGCGCTCGGGCTGGATCGGGACTGGGGACACTTCTATAGGGGAGCTGTATTTTAGCCTAAATTCCTTTTCCCTTATTCGGCATAGGTGATGGGACGGAACCTCTAGGGTCGTCATTATTAGTGGTAGAATCGGAGTGGTAATCATTGTCAGTCTGTCCCCTACCAAAAGGTTCAACCGTATGTCTGTGGTATCCGAACCGTTCGGAGGTGCCTTCTCTCTCTCTCTGAGCTGATTTCTGGTTCCGGACGTGACAGGGTCAAGGGACTGTTCTTGTGGCGGGACTTGGCTGGCAGTAATGGTTTGCGGGCTAACCACAATATATGGGAGCGGCAGTGAAATTGGGGGTAGATAGGAGCTGTGGATCGAAACTTCCAATCCTCCTCACTCTCGTTCGTATCGTTATTTTCGAACAACAGGGGCACACCGGCCATGTCGGAAGGTACCTCCACTTTCTCCTTGCTATTATTCGTTTTATTACTATTTCTACGTTTTTCCTCATTCTTCTGATCTATCCCTTCCCTTTCCGTTTGGCTTCACGCCGCATCGTGGTCTCCGCACTGAGACCTCAGAACTTCCCAACTCTTGGGATTGCCTTTCTCATCACATACACTAATCCCTCTTCTACGTGCATTATGTTCCCAACTATTCTGTTTAGATCAATTTGTTAGGTCTTCGGCCGTTTTTCTCCATGGAGACATTAATATTTGCAATTTTCCCCAGTATTACTTTCCCAAATCGTCCTTTGGCACTTATCCAAATCCTTGGTTCCCCCTCATGGCCATATTTCATTTCCCAATTTTTTATTGAGGTATGCCGATAATTTGCAGAAGTTATACTCATTTTTCGGGTAGTCTATACATAGTGGGGTATTGGACCCAGACTTATCGAGAGTTTGTCCCTTTTTTTACTCTCTCTCTCTCCTTTTTTTTAACACTACGGTACAGATCGCTGCGATTATCTTATGATCGGTCCTTTTCTTCACCCACTTCAGGTTCCTGACCTTCCCGTGCGGTATTTCCCATCTCAAGAACGGGTCTAAGGTAGGGTGGTAGTACCGGAGAACCGATCTCAATACTTGGAGCTCTAAACCTTAAAATTCGCGAACTTAAACTAACCCTGACTGGGGACTTGAACCCCAAACCTTGACGTTGAACCCCTTGACGTTAACAGGGGCGTCCAAGCCCAATCATATAAAACTTGCCCAAGGCAAACCACAAATGAACCTCGAATAACCTTGATTTTAACCCCAGTTCTCTTACCTGTGGCACTCAGACAGGTTCGTGAGGAGTCCATCAGAGGGTTTTCGATAAGCAAAGGGATCGGTCAGGAGTCCGGTTGCCCAAGAGGGTTCAAGGTGAAGTTTACCTTGTGGGCCCTTCCGTCTCAGGTAGTCGTTCTCCCTGTCGATCGCTCACGCCGCTTCCAAAATCTCGTCTTGGACTCCTGGCTGGCTCGCCAAATTGTTAACCCGATTCTGAAGTCCCACTTCTGTCTGTTGGAAGATCACACAGTGCCACAGTTTACTTCAAACCGTTAATTTAGCAATATATTGCTCGTAATAAAAGACAATTTGTCATAATAAAAGACAAACTGTATACAATTACGAAACAGTACAAAGTTTTACATTCTTGTACAGATCAGTCATTAGTGTTACCCTTTCTTATAGAAAACAACACCGATGCCACACGTGTGGCTCCCTGGAAGCTACCTGGTCCCGTATTTACAATATTTAGGGGTTTTCTCGCCTGTCCCCGCCCCTCCCTCTCCAGTGGCAGAAGAACCCTAAACTGTAGTCCTTCCCCACAGAGCCTTTGCATTGGCTGCGCCCAACTCCAGTGCGTCCTTCAGCACGTACTCCTGCAGCCTGGAATGTGCCAGCTGGCAGCATGCCACTTCAGACATCTCGCAGTGCTGGAAGACCAACAAGTTTCGGGCAGACCAAAGAGCGTCTTTAACCGAGTTGATGACCTTCCAGCAGCAGCTGATATCCGTCTGTGTGTGTGTCCCCGGGAACAGCCCGTAGATCAGAGAATCCTCTGTTACGCTGCTGCTGGGAATGAATCGTGACAAGTACCCTTGTCGCGATTCTTTCGCCACACCCTCTTCGCAAACCCTCAGGCCGCAAAGAGGTGGGTGACCGTCTCATCTCCAGCGCAGTCCTACCGGGGACAGCGCGCTCTGGGAGTGACTTTACAACCATGCAGGAAGGTTCTGACAGGGAAGGCCCCTCTCACCGCCAGCCAAGCGAGGTCTAGGTGCCTGTTGGTGAGTGTTGGCGATGAGACATTCTGCCAGATGGTCTGGACAGTCTGCTTAGGGAACCACCCCACAGTATCCATTGAGTCCTTCTTCTGCAGTGCCTGCAGGATTTTCCGTGCTGACCACTGCCTGATGGACTTGTGGTCAAACGTATTGGTCTGGAAGAATTTTTCCACGAAGAACAGGTAGCGCGACAGTGTCCAGCTGACTGGGACGCCGTGTGGTCATGGGGCCAGGCCTATCCTTCGCAACAGCAGGAACAGGTAGAACCTCGGTACGAAGTGGCATTTCGTGCCCACATACTCGGGTTCCACGCACAGCCTGATGCAGACACAGACGGAGGTGGTGATCAGGAGGAGGGCGACATTGGGACCACCTTTACCACCATTGACCAGGGACTTGTGCATGGAGGACCGTCGGACCCGCTCCATCATGGTTCCCCAGATCAACCGAAAGACGGCCCAGGTGATTCCCAAGCCAGAGGAGCGAGGACCAGGCCACACCTGCGCCAAGTACAGCAGCCCAGAGAGCGCCTCACACCTGATGACCAAGTTCTTCCCAGTTATCGATAGGGAGCGCCATTCCCACAGTCCCAGTCTCTGCTCTACCTTCCCAATCCGCACCCGCCAATTTTTGTTGCACGCCCCAGCCCCACCGAACCAGATCCCCAGCACCTTCAGATAGTCAGGCCTGAGGGTGAAAGGGACGATGGATCGGGACAGTTGCCGAAGAGCATGGCCTCGGTCTTCGCGCGGTTAACTCTGGCCCTGATGCCAACTCAAACTGGTGGCAGACGCGGATCAATCTGCGACCTGACCTCGGGTCCGAGCAGAAGACGGCGACATCGTCCATGTACAGAGAGTTTTTCACCTGGGTGACCTCACTGCCTGGCAACGTCACCCCTCTGATCGTCTTGTATTTCCTGATGGACTCAGCAAAGGGTTCTATACAGCACACGAACAAGACAGAGGAGAGCGGACAGCCCTGCCTGACTCCAGACTTGATGGGAAGCTGTCTGTTTCCCACCCATTGATTGTACTGCGCTACGGATGTCTGTGTAGAGCGGTTGGATCCAAGCCCATTTTGGAGAGCACGTCCAGCATGTATGTGTGTGATACCCTGTCGAAGGCCTTCTCCTGGTCCAAGCTGACCAGGCAGGTGTTCTGCACGTAGGCGATGGTATCGCTGAGCAGCATGAGGCTGTCAAATATATTCTTGCCAGGTACAGCACAGTTTTGGTCCGGGTGGATCACCTGTTCCAGAGCAGACTTGACCCTGTTGGCGATGGCCTTGGACAGGATCTTATAGTCCAACATTCAACATCCAATTTGTGATGTCCGCCCTCTCCCTCTTCTGCTTGTAGATGAGGGTGATGGTACCCTTCCTCATAGACTCTGACATACTGCCAGACTGAAGCATAACATTCTCCACTTCCAGCAGGTCCGGGCCCGCCCAGTCTCACAGAGCCGAGTACAACTCCACCGGCAAACCGTCGCTTCCGGAAGTTTTATTCAAATCAAAGGAACGGACGGAACCAGTCAGCTCCTCCAGGGTTAGTGATTGGTCCAGACTGGCATAGAAGGATCTGCAGATCCTTAATATGTCCGTCTGCGAGGATGCTACTGAGCCGTGGAGAAATCTCTTTACTCTATCGTGGAGCTTGCTGCGGAGAATGGATGTCTTAGATGACAGCAAGCGGAAGAGTCTGGACCAACCACTGATGGTGAGAACACATCCCTCGACCACCCACAGTACCTTACTGTAAGGCACAACCCCACAGACAAACACAGTACCTCACTCTAAGGACAATACCTCACTGTAAAAACACATCCCTGAAAACATAGAGTACTACACCGTAAGGACACATCCGCAGACACCCACAGTCCCTCAGTGAAAAGACAAATCCCTCGACACCCACTGTACCTTACCGTAAGGCACACACCCCACAGACATACACAGTATCTCACTGTAAGGACACATCCCCAGACACCCACAGTCCCTCACTGTTAGGACGTCCCCAAACATCCTCAGTACCCACTTTAAGGACACAGCACCGGACTCCCACATTACGTCACTGCAAAGACACATCCTGGGACACTCACAGCACCTCACTGTAAGGACACATCCGCAGAACCCCACAGTAACTCACTGTAAGGAAACATCCCCAGTCACCCTCAGTACCACACAGTAAGAACACATGCACAGACACAAACAGTAGCTCCCTGTAAGGACACATACCCAGAGCCCATAGTACCTCGCTGTCTGGTACATCCACAGACACACACAGTACCTCACTCTCAGGACACATACGCAGACTCCCACAGTACCTCAAGGTAAGGACACATCCCTCAACATCCACATCACCTCACTGTAAGGAGACATCTCCAGACATCCACAGTACGTCACAGTAAGGACACATCTCCAGAAACAAACAGTACCACTCTGGTAGCTACATGCCCAGACACCCACAGAACATCACTGTGAGGACTCATCCCCAGGTACACACAGCTCCTCACTATAAGGTACATCCCCAGACATACACAGTAACTCACTCTAAGGACACATCCGCAGACAACCACAGAACCTCACTGTAAGGACGTATCCCTCAACACCCACAGCACCTCTCTGTAAGGACTCATCCGCAGACACCCTCAGTACCTCACTGTAGGGACACATCCCCAGAAACTCATAGTATCTCACAGTAAGTACACATTACTAGACACCCTCGGTACTTCATTCTAAGGCACGTACCCAGACGCACAGAGTACCTCACTCTAAGGACATAACCGCAGACAGACATAGTACCTCACTGTAAGGACACATCCCTCAAAACACAGAGTACTTCACCGAAAGGACACGTCCGCAGACAGAAAAGTACCTCACTGTAAGGTACATCACCAGACACCCACAGTCCCTCACTGTGAGGACCCATCCTCAGACACCCTCAGTACCTCAGTGTAAGATACATCCCCAGACACCCACAGTAACTCATTGCAAGGACGCATCCATGTACACCCACAGTACCTCACTGTAAGTACACATCACCTGACACCCACAGTACCTCACTGTAAGAACACATCGGCAGACACCCACCGTACCTCACTGGAAGTACACATCCACAGATACACACAGTACCTCACAGTAAGTACACATTCCGAGACACCCACCGTCCCTCACTATATGGACACATCCCCAGACACCCACAGAACCTCACTGTAAAGACACATCCTCAGGCATCCAAAGTAGCTCTCTGTCAGCACACATCCACAGACACCCACGGTACCTCACTGTGAGGAATTATACCCAGACACCCACTGTACCTCACTATCAGGACACATCCCCAGACACCCACAGTACCTCACTGTAAGGAAACACCTCAGACACCCACAGTACCTCACTGAAAAGACACATCCCCCAAGACCCAGAGTACCTCACTGTAAAATATATCCATTGACACCCATAGTATCTCACGGTAAGGTACATCCCCAGACACCAACAGAACCTTAGCGTTACCACATACCCAGACACTCATAGTGCATCAATATAAGGACACATCCACGGACACCGACAGTACCCACCGACATCCCTCAACACCCACGGTCCCACAATGTAAGGACACATCCCCAGACACCCACAGTTCCTCACTTTAAGGACACATGCCAAAACAACCACTTCATCTCACTGACCGGACACTGCCCCAGACACCCACAGTACCTCAATGTAAGGACACATTGCCAGACACCAGCAGTAGCTCACTCTAAGGTACGTCACCAGTCAACCACGGAATCTCACTTTATGGACACATCCCCAGACAGCTACAGTACCTCACTGTAAGGTACATTCCCAGACATCCACAGTGCCTCTCATTAAGCAAACATCCACAGACACCCACTTTACCTCACTGTGAGGAAATATTGCCAGACATCCAGATTACCTCACTGTAAGGACACATCCCCAGTCACCCACAGTACATTACTGGAAGGACACACTCCAGATAACCTCAGTAACTCACTGTAAAGACACTTCGCCCTAGACACACGGTACCTCACAGTAAGGACACATCGATCGACACCCACAGTAACTCACTGCAAGGTACATCACTAGACAACCACGAAAACTCACTGTAAGGACACATCCCCAGACACCCACAGTACCTCACTGAAAAGACACATCCCCCGAGAACCGGAGTATCTCACTGTAAGGTACCTCCCCAGACACCCACAGTAACTCATTGCAAGGACACATCCGCAGACACCCACAGCACCTCACTGTAAGAACACATCGGCAGACACCCACTGTACCTCACTAGAAGGACACATCCCCAGACGCACTCAGTACCTCACTGCAAGGACACATCCACTGATACACACAGTATTTCACAGTAAGTACAAATTCCGAGACACCCACAGTCCCTCACTATATGGACACATCCCCCAGACACCACCAGAGCCTCACTGTGAGGACTCATTCTCAGACACACACATTAGCTCACTATCAGGACACATCCCCAGACACCCACAACACCTCACTGTAAGGAAACACCTCATACACCCACAGTACCTCACTGAAAAGACACAACCCCCGAGACCCACAGTCTTCACTGTAAGGAACATACATTGACAACCACTGTATCTCACAGTAAGGTACATCCCCAGACACTAACAGAATCTCACCGTTACGACATGTTCAGACACCCACAGTGTATCAATATAATACACATCCCCAGACACCGACATTACTCACTGTAAGGACACATTCCTCAACACCCACAGTACTGCTGTGTAGGGATACATCAGAAGACACCACAGTGAGTCACTTTAAGGACACATACCCAGACACCCACACTAACTCACTGTAAGGACACATTCCTCAACACTCACGGTACCACACTATAAGGACACTTCCCCAGACACCCACATTAACTCACTGTAAGGACACATCCGTAGACACTCACAGTTCCTCACTTTAAGGACACATCCCCAGACACCTACAGTACCTCACTGTAAGGACACATCCCTAAACAACCACTTCACCTCACTGTCCGGACACAGCCCCAGACACCCACAGTACCTCTCTGCAAGGACACATTGTCAGACACCCACAGTACGTCACTGTAAGGACACATCCACAGACACGCACAATACCTCACAGAGAGTACACAATGCTAGAAACTCACAGTACCTCTCTGTATGACACATCCGCAGACACCCACAGAACCTCACTGTGAGGATACATCCCCAGACATCCAGTGAACATCTCTATAAGGTACATTCCCAGACACTCACAGTAGCTCACTGCAAAATCACATGCCCAAACAGCCACAGTATCTAACTGTAAGGACACATCACCAGACACCATCAGTACCTCACTGTAAGGTATACACCCAAACTACCACAGTATCTCACTGGAAGGACACATCCTTCAACACACACAGTACATCACTGGAAGGACAAAACTGCAGACACCACAGTACCTCACTGTTAGTTAACATCCCCAGACACCCACAGAACCTTACTGTAAGGACAGATTCCCAGACACCAACAGTATCTCACAGTAAGGTACATCCCCAGACACCAACAGTCCCTCACTATAAGGACTCATCCGCAGACATCCTCAGTATCTCACTGCAAGGACACATCGCAAACACCTACAGTACCTCACTGTAAGGACACATCCCTCACACCAACAGTCCCTCAGTGTAGGGACGTCCCCAGATACCCAGAGTACCTCACTGTAAGGACACAGCCCCAGACATCCACAGTAACTCACTGTAAGGACACATCCACAGACACACACAGTACCTCACGGAGAATACACAATCCTAGGCACCCACAGTACCTCACTTTAAGGACACATCCCCAGACACCCACAGTGCTTCACTGTAACGACACACCCACAGACACCCACAGTACCTCACTGTAAGGACACATCCTCATACATACACAGTACCTCACGGAGAGTACACAATCCTAGATACGCACAGTGCCTTACTGTATGGACTCATCCACAAACACCCACATAATCTCACTGTAAGGACACATCCTCAGACATCTAGAGTGTCTCTCTGTAAGCAAACATCCACAGATACCCACTGTACCTCACTGCGAGGACACATCCCCCGATACCCAAAGTACCTCACCGTAGGAACATATCGCGAGACATCACAGTAGCTCACTGTAAACTACATCCCCAGACACCAACAGAACCTCACCGTAAGGACATACCCAGACACCCACACTACCTCACTGTAAGGACACATCCCCAGACACTCACAGTACGTCACAGTAAGGACACATCCCCAGACACCCACAGTTCGTCATTGTAAGGACTCATCCGCATACTCTGTCAGTACCTCATTGTAAGGACACATTCCTCAACACCCACAGTACCTCACTATAATATCAAATTTACATACACTCAGAGTACCTGAATTTAAGGACACCTCGCCAGAAACACACAGTACCTCTCTGTAAGGTACATTCCCAGACACTCACAGTAGCTCACTGTAAAGACACATGCCCATACACCCAAGTATCTCACTGTAAGGACACATACTAAGACAGCCACAGTACCTCACTGTAAGGACGTATCCTCAGACACCCACAGTACCTCACTGTAAGGACACATCCCCAGACACACAGAGTACCTCACTGTAAGAAAACTTCCCCAGTCACCCACAATACCTCATTGTGAGGACACGTCCCCTGACACCCACAGTACCTCACTGTAAGGACACTTCCCCAGACACACACAGTATATCATTGTAAGTTACATCCCCAGATACCCACAGTACCTCACTGTGAGGACACATCCCCAGATACCCACGATACCTCATTGTAAGGACACATCCCCTGACATCCACACTACCTCATTGTTAAGACACACCCTCAGACGCACACAGTACCTCACTGTAAGGAGAGATCCCTCAAGACCCACAGTCTCACTGGAAGGACACATCCCCGGACACTCACAATTCCTCACTGTAAGGACATTTCCGCTGACACCAACAGTACCTCACTGTAAGAACACATCCCTGGACACACAGATGACCTCACTGGATGGGCAAATGCCATGACACCCAAAATACCTCATTGTGAGGACAGGTCCCCTGACACCCACTGTACCTCACTGTAAGGACACATCTGCAGACTCCCACAGTGTCTCACTGTGAGGACACGTCCCCAGACACCCACAGTACCTCACTGTGACACATCCCCAGACATCCACAGTACCTTACTGTAAGTATACATCCCTCAACACCCACAGTATCTCACTGTAAGTTCCAATCCTTTGACAGCTACAGTACCTCACTGTAACGACCAAACCCCAGATACCCACACAGCTGAACGTAACGACATATCCCCAGACACCCACATGTCCTCACTGAACTAAATATCTAATTGTAAAGACAAATCTATATTCCTCCAGTGTAACTCAATCGTATGATATAATCACACAGACATGTAAAACCTCATTCGAAATGTAAAGCGCTGTTAGCCAGACGAACACATTGTAAGGACATAGTTCTGCATACACTGATGCCGTATAAGAGTACAGTGATCTTCGCACTGATTCCCTTACTCTAAAGCCACAGCTCTGCACACATTGATCTTCACTGTAAGGATGCGGCCCAGTACACCGCAGCAATTCACTGGAAAGAGATAGCTTGAAACACCTGCAGTAACTCACTGTACAGACTGCTCTATACTGCACCAGTAACTCACTGGAGGGACACAGCTCTGTATACCTAAATTGAACCAATAATGAAATACGTATATTGGCTGATAAGATTAAAGCAATCGATAAAAAATACTCTGATGGTCCTAATTTGGAGCTCTATAAAATAGAACTGAACTTCAATTACAGCCTAGTTTATTATTAACATCTCTATTTGAAAATCAATTACTTAAAACTAGAAGTCAGTTTTATCTACGTGGTGTCAAATCTGGTAACTTGCTGCCCAACAAACTGAAAGCTGCTTCAACTAAATGTCATATTATTAAAATTCGTAAACTAGATGGTAACTACATGGTAGATCATGAACAAATTAATAAATCTTTTCAAGAATTTGATACTCCTTGATGCCAATCAGAATTCTCTTAGGATTCTACATTAATGCATGAATTTTTAAGGGATTCGAAGATTCCGAAATTATCATTAAATGAACTTTCAATATTCGATGCACCCATTTAGGAGGAAGGCATAAAGAAAGCAATTTTTTCAATGAATTTGGGTCAAACACCCGGTCGCGATGGGTATGCGTTCGAAGGTTTTAAATCCTTTTCTGACCTTCTCTTTCCCTGGTTAGAAACAACTTTTAAAAATGCCCTTGTCGCGGCTAGCTGCACTACTATAGAATAAGGACACGTAGACAGAAGTCGAATGCTCGACAGGGGGCAGTGCGCATTTTAATACCGAAACTCTTCCCGCGCTTCAGTTCCCGCGCTGACGTCAAGCGCGGGTCACCTGACTTACCCGCGCGCGGGCTTTCCTCGCCCTACGATGGAGAAGAAGGAGGGCCCCGCTCCATCTTGGGTCGGAGCCTCGGGAGACGGTTAGATACCTGTAAAATGAGTCGCCATAAATTGCATTTTATTTTCAGACTTGCCGATTTAATACACGCAGATATTTCAGGCCTTTATTCAGCTCCTGCCTGAATTTCATCTGTGTCAGTCCATAGATGAACGTGTTGGTGCAGGAACCGAGTAACTACAACATAAAACCAAACTGTTGGAGGATAAATGTCGGTGTGCTGTAATATATGTCTGTGTAGGTATAGCTTTCAGCTTGCCAGTTCATAGAATGTACGACATTTGGTATCCACAATAATATGAAATTAGCTGACAGAGCGAACAACAAAATCATTGACTTTCTTCTGTTCTCCTTCTCTGGATCCTTCTGATTCTCACCGTTAATGCGAAATCCCCGGCGGATTATAATCGCTGCTACGATATGTCTGATGGTTAAAGCATTGAAGAGAAGAATTAAAGAGATTGGTAAAAACGGTGTCATGATGGTGTAATCTCTCCACACGGATGATGTAAAGTAGCCTGCTCTGGGACGGCAATACCCTGGATCCATTGCAAAGTAAACTGGAAATGACTGAGCACAACTCACAGCAAAGACAGTCACTATCACCGCAGTCGCTCTTCTCTCGGTGCAGTATTTGTTCCGCAAATTTTGGCATATATCGCAATGTAGCGATCGAAAGTGAAAGCGACCGTCAACCAAACAGAACTATCGATAACTGCAATCGCCAGGAGAGGTGCCACAGCACACACCGGAGGTTTGAGAAAGAAATTCGCAATTAAATATGCATGATTAATTCGATCCAATATAACAGCAAATACAACGACCGGTCGATCTGCTGCCGCCATGCCCACCAGGTAGCGAGTGATGCATTTGTAGAAACCACATTTGCCGCGGGACAGGATCACCATTACCGTTAAATTAACTGAAAGAAACGATAAAATAAAGAGTCACTTCCCAATAGGCTCAATCTGATCAATGTGACCTGATGTGCATGGTAACTATAATAGACCAAAGTGGGCTAATCTGTGTGGAGACGCAGGAGAAGGGCGAAGTCATGAATTAATATTTCTTCTCAATTTTTAGGTTGCACTTGAAGACTTCTAACTGGGTAACGTAATTCCGGAGGTCGTGGGAATAGTCCGCATTGTAGGAGAGGATACGTGGGGCGTCGTAAAATGTATGAAGGGAGACAAATATTCAGGGCCTGACCAGGAATTTCCATGGACATTTTGGGATGCCACAGAATAAATCTTGGGAGCCCTGGCTGAGATATATGCATCGTCTTTGGCCACGAATGAGGTGACGGTAGGTTGTATGGTAGCAAGTGGTTTGTTTTTATTTGTGAAGGAATGGGACGAAACCCCTGGGAACGACAGACAACAAGTCTAACATCTGTAGCAGGTCAGCTACTGGAGTGGATTCTGAGGGGTAAGATATACATGCATCTGGAAAGACAGGATCTCATTTGTGATATTCAGCATGGATTTGTGAGTGGGAGGTCATGTTTTATGAACTTGATGGAGATTTTGTAATGTGAACAATAAGGTCGATGAGGGTACAGCGCTAGACCAGGTCTTTATAGACTTCAGTAAGGCCTTAATAAGGCTGGCTGCTCTGGGAGGTTTGAGCGCATGGAATCCAGAAAGAGCTGGATAATTGGATACACAATTAACTTGATGGAAGGTAGCAGAGGAAGTTTGTTCGCCGGACGGAAGACCCGTGACTTAGTCCTGTGCCTCAGGGTTCGGTGCTGGACCCATTTTTATTTTTCATCCATATCGACGATTTGAATGAGAATTTGATTAAGCAAGTTTGCAGATTACACTAAAATAGGTGCTTTAGCGGACAGTGATGTACATTATCAAAAGTGACAGGTAGATCTTGGTCAGCTAAGGAAATAGACGAGGAATGACAAATTGTGTTTAATACGGGTCAGGCCGTGTTGTTGCATTTTTGAAGGTCAATTCCAGGTCGGACTTCCGCATTAAACGGCAGGACCCTAGGAAGTGTTGTTGAACAGAGAGAACGTGGCATTCAAGTACATGTTTCTCACAAAGTGGAGGCACAGGTGAGAGAGTGCTAAGAAACTTTTTAGTACGCTGGTCAAGTATGATCTGGGCATGCAGTTGTAAAGTTAGGAGAACATTGTGGAGGACGCCAATGAGGGGCACATGCAGTACTTTGTTCAGTTTTTGTCACCTTGTTTCGGAAAGGTGTGATTAAACTGGGAAGAGTGCAGTGCAGATTTACCAGGATGTTACCAGGACTTGATGGTGTGTGTTATAAGGAGAGTTCTGACAGGCTAATGTTCTATTCCTTGGAGCATAG
This sequence comes from Pristis pectinata, assembly GCF_009764475.1. Taxonomy (NCBI): domain Eukaryota; kingdom Metazoa; phylum Chordata; class Chondrichthyes; order Rhinopristiformes; family Pristidae; genus Pristis; species Pristis pectinata. Next base: position 26,640,652 of record NC_067433.1, on the reverse strand, counting down.
GAGACTGAGAGGAGATCTTATCCAGGACTTATTAATCATGAGAGCGCATAGAAGTGTGAATGCACTCAACCCTTTTTCCAGGGTTGAAGGATGAAGGACTTGAGCGCATCGGTTTCAGGTGAGAGGGGAAAGATTGAATAGGAAATTGAGAGGGAACGTTTTACATAAAGGGCGCTGTGCATGTGTAGTGAGCTGCCACATGCAATGGTTGAGGCCGGTACAATAGTACCTTATCTATTAACGGTCGGGCAGGTACATGGATAGGAGAGGTTCAGGTAAGGTTATTGGGCATCCTCTAGCAAATGGCAGTAGATTGGATGGGTATCTTGATCGGCATGGCAGAAGGGCCTGTTACCGTGCTGTATAGCTCTATGAAACCTTCCTCTTGTATAAATATCGGATGACTCTTCCGATAACAATTTCCTATCCTTATCATGTCCTTCTCAGTTTTACCTGATCTTGAAATCTTCCGTTAACCTGGGTTACCTAACGTTACCATCTTTGCCTCTTTACCGTTCAGGGAGATGCTGACTCCGAACTATTACCATCGCATTTTTAAGAGCCTTCCACTGATCATCTGTAGTCTCCCCCCTATTGTAGCTGCTCCAACTCTACCTCTCCCACGTCCTGGCTTACACTATTGAAATCAGCCTCCCCCGAGTTTAGGGCCGGAACTCAAGGACCACTTTGAGATACGTTTGTACGACTACCGTGAAGTTTAACGAACTACGGTCACTGCCCCAAAGATTTGCCCAGAAAAACTTCAGTCGCTTGACCGTTCCCATTCCTGAATATGTCAATTACAGTCCCTCCCTACACAACTTCAAAAATCCTCTTGTTTTACGAAGTCCTTCCGTAATAAGCCCCCAGAACTAAGTCAATCCTCGTCAATATTGGGAATGGTAAAATCGCCTCCTGCTACAACGCTTTGCTTTACACCCTTTTGCCAACTGACCATGTAGCTTTTTCCTCTATATCCCGCCTAGATCTTTTAAAGGATCTTAATGTTACCTCACCTGAAGTGGTGATATATATATCAACGACAGAGAATGATTTCTGACGTCACGGGATGTCAAAAAGGCGTCAGGGCTATTGGGGAGAGGGACTAGCATCATCCTTTCTAAGGCAAATCGTTACTGTCTGACGGCTGCACCTCGAAGAACATCGAGGCGTCCTGGACGTGGGGAGCCGCTTTTCGGCAAAAATACTCATGCGGTCGGGACGGCGCGGGAGGTGATTCCGAGTCAACTGTGATCGGGCCCAATAAAACAATTATGGGAATGAACCTGTACAAAGATATCTCTGAGTAATTGAAATCATGTCCAAACAGAGAAAGGTCTAATCAGTCATAATGTGGTAAGAGGTTAAGAATCTAAAACGGAAGTAGAAGGATCTCATGAACAGGGAGATTGATGCAATGGGACAAAATCAATTCTACAACTCCCTTCAGGGGCAAGAGATTAATCTCGCGCCGAAAATGTCAATGATTTGGTGGGGAACCAGCTGCAGCCACCGCTTAGAGAACAAAACTATTCTTGTTGGAGAAACACAGAAAAAAGTTGGGACATATTTTTTGAAAGCAGATCCTCTCTCCTTCGCGCAGTTTTTTTTGTTCCCACTGTCAGAGAAGATCCAAGAATCAGGTCATGTCTTTTGATGGGACATCAAATTGCGCTTACCAAGATGACAACTAGAAAACCTTCCTAATACCGATATATTGAAATGATGATGAGCTTGGTACGTAATTGGAAGGCGGTTCAACGGATCAGTAAAATGGAAATACCGTTTAGTTTCTCAATACTGGACACGACCAATCTGGTATACTTTCCGAGACAGCAGAACATGGATTAATGCTTTTCACCTTCTACTTCTACGACAGAGACTTGCATGGAGTCAGTACTGTTGTAGTTTCCTCGGTTTGGGAAGAGTTTTCTCGGGATGACACGGAGAGGAAGAACCTTATTCAGGTGGAGAGACCTGAAAGAATAGGAATAGTTTCGGGCCAATGGAACGCTGCACAGATTCATGTCCCGCGTTCTCCACACGTTCCCAGTAAACTTCGACAGAGTTATGGCTCATATTGTCCTGGGACTGAGAGATGGCTATCACGGCTAGGGAAGACTCGTGAGTGACTGTCTCAGCTGAGATGCCCGAACAACCTTATACAGGCGATAATATTGGGCCGGAGTCTACCGACTGCGTACTTTTTGAGCGGAATAAAATATCTCTGGTATTGCACATCATTTATAAAAATCATTCCTTTTAGACAGTATGCTCAGTACGTTATAAATACAAAAATATGAATGTATTAAAATATCATTCAAACTCCTGTAAACAATAAAGTCGACAAAGTAATGTAAATAAAGTTAATAAACTAAATAACATAGTGTTGATCTTTGCAGTATTCACTGACTGAGTTTACAGAACGGACTGAGCACCTGGACAACAGTTCAAAGCCACTTGACGTCGCAAAGAGTAATTTAACGACTGTGCCACATATATAGCTCTCAGTTCTAGTACCCTACCAGGAATACCGACGGCTGCAAGCACAGGGTAGTAAATGCTGACGATGTAGTAAATTGCGGAATATCTCATTTTCGGCCCGAAGCAGCGATAATGTCTTCGAAACGTTCCAACTGCCAACATGTGCTGTTTCAAGCAGCCCTTATACACCAGGAGGAAGGTCGATTAAGCCAATTAGTGTCCTCCTCTGTCACATTAGCCAAAGTCCACTGAACAAACACTCAGTGTGAACTATTTTTACTCACTGTGTCATTGTGTTGTGTCATGTCGTCTGACATTCCATGTCTTGATGTTCGTTTGACAGATTCTCTGAGAAAAAGGTTGCAACCTCGATTGGAAATCGTAAAATTGGAAATTTACCATCGTAAATAATAAGCCGCTGTAAACAGAACTTTTCTTTGTATCTGTAATGGTTCAGATAACCAACGCTACCTCCTTGAAACTCCTGTCAATTATAATATTGGTGGCATCACATAGGCAGAGGGAGCACCTTGCTTTATCGCCCACTAGCTTAATCTGTCTTATCCCTTTAAAACTGGGCTTTGTCTCCTGACAACTCGGCTGCTCGCTGAACCTTGAGTCAGGAGCATACCTGGTGAGTGTGAGAGAGATGTGAGAGTGTGAGTGTGAGTGGGGATGATGGACAGATAGATTAGATAGCTATACCAGATAGATTAGATAGATACAGTGGTATGCAAAAGTTTGGGCACCCCTGGTCAAAATTTCTGTTACTGTGAATAGCTAAGCGAGTAAAAGATGACCTGATTTCAAAAAGGCATAAAGTTAAAGATGACCCATTTTAAGCAAGATTACTTTTTATTTCCATCTTTTACAGTTTCAAAATAACAAAAAAAGGAAAAGGGCCCAAAGCAAACGTTTGGGCACCCTGCATGTTCAGTACTTAGTAGCACACCCTTTGGCAAGTATCACAGCTTGTAAATTCTTTCTGCAGCCATCTAAGAGTCTTTCAATTCAATTGGGGGATTTTTGCCCATTCTTCCCTGCAAAAGGCTTCCAGTTCTGTGAGATTCTTGGGCCGTCTTGCGTGCACTGCTCTTTTGAAGTCTATCCACAGATTTTCAATAATGTTTAGGTCGGGGGACTGTGAGGTCCATGGCAAAACCAGCCTCTTGAGTTAGTCCATTGTGGATTTTGAGGTGTATTTAAGATCGTTAACCTGTTGTAGAAACCATCATCTTCAGCTTTTTTACAGACGGTGTGATGTTTGCTTCTCAGAATTTTCAGGTATTTAATTGGATTAATTCTTCCCTCCAGCAGTGAAATTTTCCCCGTGCCACTGGATGCAACACAAGGCCAAAGCAAGATCGATCCACCCCCGTGCTTTACAGTTGGAGAGGTGTTCTTTTCATGAAATTCAGAAGTTTGAAAAGGAACATCTAACTAGCCTGATGCATTTTGGAAACAAGTCCTGTGGACTGCTGAATTCAAAATGGAACTTTTTGGCTGCAATGAGCAAAGACCGTTGCTGATTGCCTTCCATATGACTTATCACATGGTCACACTTCCATCTTAACCATTCTCAAACATGTTTTGAAATTTTAAAATTAATTGCTTCATTTGTTGACTTTGTTGAAATTGGAACTGTTCCAATTTTGTTTCGATATTTTCGAAATCATCGTTGTTTACCAGCCTTGCTGTAATCATGTTTGGTCTAGCACAATCTTCACCAGCCTCAACCTTCGAGTTTTCAGACAATTTAGTCTCAGCAATTCCGTTCACAGCTGCAACTTTCTCAAAACAAATGTTTTTAATTTGGCAAGCTTTTTTCACATACCACCTTAATATTTCAAGGTTTAGTTTTTTAGCAATGCTCAACAAATCATACTTCCTCATCCCCTGCAATCCCACAGGGGTCGGCTGTTTCAAAATTGTATCAACATCCAGTATTGCTGGTTTCCACACTCACAAACCAATCCAAAAGACTTTTATCAGGCCGACCAACAATCAGTCGTCCAATAAGCTCCAATGTGTTCAAACCCAAACCTCTCGTAGAAGTCTTGAGTTCGATTCGGACGACCCTCGTCCATCTTGGATCGATCCCGGACGACCCCACCCCAGTTTTTTACGTACGAACAACAATAGAAACACACCGAGGCATGTACAAGTATTAAAAGCAATTTTATTAATAACTGTTTGTTATAATAAGAAAAGTAACAACGTTGGATATCAAACATAATCCCCAAAGCTAAACTCAAAGTGTGTGGCAAATTCACAAACTCCCAAGTCCAGGAATAGTTCTCAAAGTTCAGTTCAGCATGTCATCAGGTGAGACGTGAGCAAAGGCTTTTTCAAAACCACCGACTGAAGAGAAAATGTAGAGAGAGAAATTACGAAATCTACAAGTTTGACGAAGGAACCATATGTCACCCCAATCTCTGATGATCTCCATTGCTTTGTTCTTAAGTATCTACCACCCGAAGACATTCTATATGTGGCCTCCCAAGGAAATACCCGTTTCCCTCTGCAGGTTAACGACAAAGTGAACTCCACCTGTTTGCTCCAAAATACATACATGGATTGTAGTGACAGACATTGTTCTTCATCCATTGTTACGGAGACCAGCAGCCAGTCTGTCTCCATCTCTCTCTTTCTCTGTCTCTCTCTCCCTCTCTCCCTCTCTCTCTCTCCTCGACTCACTAATCAAAACCGCCAGCACATCTTATAATCTTGCTTTCTTGATAACACCACACACACACCACTACTCTACTGTCCAGGTACCTTAAAGGGACATTCACCAATTAGCAACCTGGCTCCTAACATCTGAAGGGCAGTCATTTTCCGCGTGCCTTTGGAATCCAGTGATTTGGTCCATGCTTGGATCATGGTTTTGGAGAGGGCTGAGAACGAGTGATCCTGGCACACCCCTAATCTGCATAACCATAACTCTAACCACAACCCTGAGACTGAGTTCGACAAAATTGCATGACTATATCATATTCCACCAGGTCACCGATAACGTGGAGGAGACCAATGATACTGCTTTTATTCAGTGTGGATCTGTCCCCATTCTGTGGGCACGAAACCGGGCCATTTTCCATCGTTTGGGGACGAGAAAGAATAAAAATTAATGAGGTCAATAGTTCGCAATTAGCAGGTGGCTTTCTAACCATTGATAATTTAGATCCACGACTGTTACTGATCAATGGCTCCCCATCGATATTCCTGGTGGATGACTGGCTGGTGGTAATGTTATAGAACAGGATAAATAGCTGATTTGGTTCTCCTTTGTTCGATATGGTCATTATTTGACATTGTTATGGCTCAAATGTTATTTGCTACTTGTCAGCCTATTTTGCAATGCTGCTTTGATTTCTATGATTTAAATCACCACCGGACAAGCGCACGCCGGTTCGGTTTTGTTAATGTAATTAGATGTAAGTATATGCGGTCACTGTTCATCATGTTAAATCGCAACTATCACTTCCATCACTAAAGCCACCTGAAAGGCACTGCCTTAGTCCTCCCATTACAGCAAGTCACATCTTTCATTGTACCGACACAATTCAGCTCCATCTCGTAATGTTAGGAGTGAAAGTTAATCTTCTTCATTGTATAAAAATGTTCTGTTTGAAAAATGCTTTTTTCAGGAAGAAACTCCGTTGTCATTTGCCTGATCTAGAGTATCGGTGCCTCTGGGCCCACAACGAAATGGGCGACCACAAGCTGATCCGAATATTGTGGTTGAATTTCATCTGAAGAAAATAGCGCGTGATATGAATATTTTTCCACGTGTCCAGTTTAAGATCAAACTTGAATCGAATTTGAAATTACAGTGTTCCCTTCCAAACAATAATACGAAGAATAATGACGCAAATTGTGTGAGATATCCTCGATGAGTGAAATGTATTGCAAGGTGTCACAATGAGTAAAATAATTTATTTTGTGTTTGTTTAGTGGCTTGTGACTGATGTGACTTCGGATGAGTTTTCTCTAATTGGCTCAATGCACGTCCCCTTGACTTTTGAGGCGAAGCGCCATGGAAGTTGAATATTTTTTCATACAACTGTTTCACAGGAGAAATAGGATATCCAGCTATTTATTAAATTGTAAGCATTCACTATCCTATACATGCAGCCGTTAGCATCATTGGTAATAAACTGGATTTGCTGAAAATTCGTCAGTTCTTTTTCTGCTGTTACGCTTGCTGCAATCTTCAACAGCCGCCTCTATCGTTTTGTTTCTGGTTGCTCACTTCAGTGTATTATTTCATTTAGTGGTGATTTCGGGTTTACTGCCAACATTTCACCTTACTCCACATTGTGCGGATTAATCAGCATGCATTGTCTTTTGTCTGAGTTTGCATCAATGTAGAAAATTAGGATTGTCCATCAAATGTACCCACTTGGTTTGATCAGCATGTCATTTATATCTCCCTGTGAGCTCTGGTAAATGTTGGTGTACGTCAGTTGGCTACAGAAGTGATCCTCATTGAAGGTCGTCATAATAGAATAGAACATCGTTACAGCTCTTTCTAAAAGTTTTCCCGTTAATTTCCGGAGATAAAGTTATTTTGGCCATTACACTGCGAATTATCCTCCGTGAACGCCTCCTTAAGCACTTGTGCGAATGGCTCTTCAAATGTCCGTGATCTCGTGGAAACTCTTCCTGTTTCCCATGTTGTTTTCTTTTTGACAGTTGTTTTAAATGTGTGCTTCCCATTTATGGATACTTTCAGGCAATAGAATGGTTTCCCTCACATCACTTTGGTACCGCCATCAGTTCTTCCTTCAACAGCTCGGATCCAATAATAGACAGGTTGTCGGTCATTGAGCCTTTCATCTTCTCAGCCGCTCGTTAGTAATTCGGTCGTGGACTTATGCAAACCCTTTATTATCTGACGGAAAAGTGCCGGTGCGTCTGCATATCCGGTCTGCTGTTCTTATCCAGGTGGGGCAACAGAGTTTCCGGAGGTGCTGGATTCCGCCTCCTGTGCTTCCTGCGGTGCCAGCCATTTCGCGGGATCGGACGCGTTCCTCCTTTGTGTGCAGGGTTAAACCTGGAGAGTTGGGAAATAGTTTCCCAACTTTGTAAATTACATCATTTTAATGATATTGTTCTGCACGATTTTTGAGTGTATTTGAAACCTGTAACTATAGATGAATATTTTAATTTATAAGAGGCGTTTTTGGTTTATGAATGCCTGTTCTGCCAGAAATGCGTAACTACTTTCGCAGTACTCGCTGACGATGGCACGAGGTAAGGATCCGCCCGAGACTTGCCTCTTCTCAGATGCTATTATCTGATTCCACTGAGGCATTTAGCAACTAACTGTTGTTCGTTTTTGTTTTACAAAAGAAACTGTCTCTGGCAATTTCTTTGTCGATGATGGGCGGGCTTCAGTTCTCTACCCTTCTCTGAATAATGTCACGAACCAGCAACAAAAGAAACACACCGAATCATGACTCGGTGTTAAAAACTATTTTATTAATCACTACTTATGATAGTATGTAAAATAAAAGTAAAAATGTTAGTATGTTAGAATTCAAAGATGTTAAACCTTGAACATTAACCCCAAAAACTAAACTCTTTGTGTGTGTGGCTAAGTCCCAAACTCCAAGTTCAGGAATGGTTCTTAAAGTTCAGTTCCGCAAGCCATAAGGTGAAACATGAGCAAAGGCTTCTTCAACAACCACCGTTTTTAGAAGATAAGACGTAGACGTAGAGAAACATAGAGAGTAATTACGAAGTCCAAATGTTCCACGATGGAACCCAAACGACACTTCAGTGTTTACTCGGTAGTGACTTCCTCACCCCGAAAAGCATCCGAATCGTGGTCGTCCACACAAATACCTGTTTCATTCTACAGGTCATCAACAAAGTGAACTCCGCCGGATTATTCCAATTTCCATGCATGGATTTCAGTGACAGACACAGTTATTGTTTCTCATCCATCGATAGAGAAACTAGCAGGCTAGTGTCTCTCTCCCTTTTCTCTCTCTCTCCCTTCTTCTGACCTCTTTAACAACGTCATTACGTCCTTTATCTTCTATTGACGTAAGCAAGTCACTCTCTCTCTCTCTCTCTCTCTCTCTCTCTCTCTCTCTCTCTCTCTCTCTCTCTCTCTCTCTCTCTCTCTCTCTCTCTATCTATCTATCTATCTATCTATCTATCTATCTATCTATCTTAAAGGGACTTTCACCGAGTCCGTAAAAATAATTAGCATAATCTGTGCTCTGTTGCAATAATGGTCGAGACATTTGGTTGCCTTTCACTCCGTTTCTTCTGTATCCGTCCTCAGCAAATTATTACTAATTTCCTTGCTATTTGTTTCTGGGACATTATGCACTTTCATTGAATAACTTTCTTCGTATTAAGGAATCCTGTTTCATTGATCGCTACAATAATTTGACAGGGCCACGCCTTGTATTCAGCTCGTGCGAGTCGCTCACAGTCGCCTCAGTAATTATCTGAGCACGGCTCTCTTCCTTCACAAATTCTCGATATCACATCTGCGCCAGGATACAGGTCTATCAGGGCGGTGCGGCTTAACCTCAAATTTGCGCAACCGATCTTGGGGTCGGAGTCCATAGGACGTTCAAAGCAGCTGCACAGGTTGATCTGTGGCTAAGGCGGCATATGGTGTATTGCCCTTCATCAGTCGTGGAATTGAATTTAGGAGCCGAGAGGTATTGTTGCAGCTATATAGGACCCTGGTAAGACCTCACTTGGAGTACTATGCTCAGTTCTGGTCACCTCAATACAGGAAGGATGTGGAAGCCATGGAAAGGGTTCAGAGGAGATTTACAAGGATGCTGCCTGGAATGCGGAGCATGCCTTATGAAAACAGGTTGAGGGAACTCGGCCTTTTCTCCTTGGAGCGACGGAGGTTGAGGGGCGACTTGTGTATAAGATGATCAGAGGCATTGATCGGTTGGTAGTCAGAGGCTTTTCCCCAGGGCTGAAATGCGAAATGGTGGCTTAAGAGGACATCGGTTTAAGGTGCTGGGGCGTATATATAGAGGAGATGTCAGGGGTAGGTTTTTACTCAGGGAGTGGTGAGTGCGTGGAATGGGCTGCAGGCAACGGTGGTGGAGGCGGATCCGACAGGGTCTTTTGAGAGACTTTTGGATAGGTAACATGGAGCTGAGAAAATAGAGGGCTATGGGTAAGCCTAGTAATTTCTAGAAAAGGAACATGTTCGGCACAGCTTTGTGGGCAGAAGGGCCCGAATTGTGCTATAAATTTTCTATGTTTCTATGTGATACCCTGTCTCTTGAAAATACTGATGGCTTCGTCGCTGTGCAGTGCCCACTGATCATTTCCATCGCGGTTCCCTGTGCCGCACTCTTGAGATGTTCGCTGCTGTCAGTGAAACCAATGCGACCTGGTCAAAGACAGAAGAATAAGGACACTGGGTCGTCGATATTCAGCCATTCCAAATCATGTTTGTGTGTGGATTTATGTGGATCCCATGCAATCACGCATTTATTAAACAGCAGACATCGCGGCATCTGCCCCCACTCTCCATTACTGAGAGTCCATTCTAATTCGGTTCCTGAGGTTTTCAAAGGAAATCAGCCTCCCTGATTCACGTCGGTTAGTCCTGTAATCTATACATTTCAATCGTTTTCTGGCGTAAACTAGGAGAGTCTTATGAACGTAAATGGTCGATTTCTTAAATTTAAATACTATTTATGAAGACCGTTGACATAAATTTTAACGGTTTTATTTCTCAGCGTTTAGATGTACGATCAAATAATGTCACCAAACAGCTCAGCGCCATGAAATGCATCAAATAAATTGTTTTTCAACATGTTCCTTCAGAAGTTGTGCGCAGAAAGCGGAAAATGAATGAATTAACGCATTCTCCATTTAACACGGTGTTTTGGCCAATTTGGTAGTTTTGGGACACAATTGCAACTATCTTTTCAGTGTTTAGATCTACAATCAAGTAAGCGATACGAAACAGCTTAGCACCATGAAATACATCAATTAAATTGTTTTTCACATGTTCCTACAAAAGTTGTAAGTAGGAAGTCGCAAATGAATGAATTAATCCATTGCCCATTTAACAAGGTGTTTCAGCCAGTTTGGTAGCTTTGTGACACAATTGCAACTATCTTCTCAGGGTTTAGATGTACAATCAAATAGATGTTACCAAAACAACTCAGCACCATGAAATACATCAAATAAATTGTTTTGCAAAATGTTCCTTCAGACGTTGTGCGTAGAAAGCGGAAAATGGATGAATTAATGCATTCTCCATATAACAAGGTGTTTTCGCTTATTTGGTAGTTTTGTGACACGATTGCAACTATCTTCTCAGGGTTTAGATGTACAATCAAATAAGTGTTACCAAACAACTCAGCACCATGGAAAGCATCAAATGAATTGATTTTCAACACCTTCCTACAAAGGTTGTGCGTAGAAAGTGCCAAGTGAATCAATTGATGCATAGTCCATTTAACAAAGTGTTTTCGCCAGTTTGGGAGCTTTCTGACACAATTGCAACTATCTTCTCAGGGTTTAGATGTACAATGAAATAAGAGTTACCAAGCAACTCACCGCGATGAAATACATCAAATAAATTTATTTTGAACATGTTCCTACAAATGTTCTAAGTAGGAAGCGGCAAATGAATGACTTAATCTATTGTCCATTTAACAAGGTGTTTTAGACAGTTTGGTAGTTTTGGGACACCATTGCAACTATCTTCTCAGGGTTTAGATGTACAATGAAATAAGGGTTACCAAACAAACCAGCACCATGCTGTACATCAAATAAATAGTTTTTCAACAAATTCCTACAATGGTTGTGCGTAGAAAGTGCCAAATGAATCAATGAACGCATTCTCCATTTAACAAGTTGTTTTCGCCAATTTGGTAGTTCTGTGACACAATTTCAACTATCTTCTCAGGGTTTAGATGTACAATCAAATAAGTGTTACCAAACAGCTTAGCGCCATGAAATACATCAAATAAATTGTTTTCCAACATGTTCCTACAGAAGTTGTGCGTGGAAAGCGGAAAATGAATGAATTAATGCATTCTCCATTTAACAAGGGGTTTTAGCCTATTTGGTAGTTTTGTGACAAAATTGCAACTATCTTCTCAGGGTTTAGATGTATAATGAAATAAGTGTTAGCAAACAACTCAGCACGATGAAATACATCACATAAATTGTTTTTCAACATTTGCCAGGGTTACCAAACAACTCAGCACCATGAAATACATCAAATAAATAATTATTCAACAAGTTCCTACAAATGTTCTGCGTAGAAAGTGGCCAACGAATGAATTAATGCATTCTCCATTTAACAAGGTGTTTTGGCCAAATTGGTAGTTTTGGGACACAACTGCAACTATCTTCTCAAGGTTTAGACGTACAATCAAATAAGTGTTGCCAAACTGCTCAGCACCATGAAAAACATCAAATAAATTGTTTTTCAGTATGTTCTTACAAAGTTTGTGCGTAGAAAGTGCCAAATGAATCAGTCAATGCATTCTCCATTTAACAAGGGGTTTAGTCAATTTGTTAGTTTTGTGACACAATTGCAACTATCTTCTCAGGGTTTAGATATACAATCAGATAAGTATTACCAAACAACTAAGAACCATGAAATACATCGAATAATTTGTTTTTCACATCTTCCTACAATGTTTGTGCAGAGGAAGTGGCAAATGAATCAGTTAATGCATTCTCCATTTAACAAGGTGGTTTCGCCAATTTGGCAGTTTTGTGACACAATTGCAACTGTCTTCTCAGGGTTTAGATGTACAATCAAATAAGTGTTACCGAACAACTCAGCACCATGAAATACATCAATTAAATAGTTTATCAACATGTTCCTACAAAGGTTATGCGTAGAAAGTGGCCAATGAATCAATTAATGTATTCTCCATTTAACAAGGTGTTTTGGCCAATTTGGTAGTTTTGGGACACAAATTCAAGTATCTTCTCAGAGTTTAGATGTACAAACGAATAAGTGTTACCAAACCACTCAGCGGCATGAAATACATCAAATAAATTGATTTTCAACATCTTCCTACAAAGGTTGTAAGTAGAAAGTGGCCAATGAATGAATTAATGCATTCTACATTTAACAAGGTGTTCTCGCCAATCTGGTAGTTTTGTGACACAATTGCAGCTATCTTCTCAGGGTTTAGATGTACAATCAAATAAGTGTCACGAAGCAGCTTGGCACCATGAAATACATCAAATAAATTTTTTTGGACATGTTCCTACAAAGGTTGCAATTAGAAAGTGGGAAATGAATGAATTAATCCATTGTCCATTCAAAAAGGTGTTTCAGCCAATTTGGTAGTTTTGTGACACAATTGCAAATATCTTCTCAGGGTTTAGATGTACAATCAAATACGTGTCACGAAGCAGCTTGGCACCATGAAATACATCAAATAATTTTTTTTGAACATGTTCCTACAAAGGTTGCAATTAGAACGTGGGAAATAAATGAATTAATCCATTGTCCATTCAAAAAGGTGTTTCAGCCAATTTGTTAGTTTTGTGACACAATTGCAAATATCTTCTCTGGGTTTAGATATACAATCAAATAAGTGTTACTAAACAAGTCAGCACCATGAAATACATCAAAGAAATTGTTTTCCAACATGTTCCTAAAGTGGTTGTAAGTAGAAAGTAGAAAGTCCATTTAACAAGGTGTTTTATGTAGTAACTTGTGGAAAACCACATTATGTTATGTATTTCGTGATGCAGAGAAGTTTGGTAACATTTATTTGATTGTACAAATTAACCATGAGCAGTTAAATGCAAATGTATCACAAAACGTCCAAATTGGCTGAAACAGCATTTTGAATGGAGAAGCATTGATTCTTTCATTTGCCAGTTTATACATTTAACCTATCTAGTAGTTTGTGGAAAACAACTTTATGTTATGTATTTCATGATGCTGAGTAGTTTGGTAACATTTATTTTATTGTACAACTTAACCCTGAACAGTTAAATGCAAATATATCACAAATCCTCCAAATAGGCTGAAACTGTTTCTTTTTAATGGAGAAAGCATCAATTCTTTCATTTGTCACTTTCTACACTTAACCTATGCAGTAACTTGTGGAAGGCAACTTTATGTTATTTATTTCATGATGCTGAGTAGTTTGGTAACATTTATTTGATTGTACAAGTTAACCCTAAAAAGGTAAATGCAAATGTATCACAAATTTCCAAATTGGCTAAAACAGCGTTTTGAATGGAGAAAGCATCGATTCTTTCATTTGTCAGTTTCTGCGCTTACCTAATGTAGTAACTTGTGGAAAACAATTTTATGTTATGTATTTCATGATGCCGAGTAGTTTGGTAACATTTTTTTGAATGTACAACTTAACCCTGGACAGTTAAATGCAAACGTATCACAAAAATTTCAAACTCTCTGCAACAGCGTTTGGAATGGAGAAAGCGTCAATACTTTCATTTTCCAGTTTCTACATTTAACCTATGGAATGAGTTGTGGAAAACAACTTTATGTTATGTATTTCATGATGCTGAGTATTTTGGTATCATTTACTGGTTGTGCAGCTTAACCCTGAACAAATGTATCACAAAGTTTCCAATTGTCTGAAAGAGCGTTTTCAATGAATAAAGCATCGATTCTTCCATTTTTTTAGTTTATGCCGTTAAACAATGTTGTAACTTGTGGAAAACAATTTGTGGAAAACAACATTATGTTATGTAAGTCATTATGCTGAGTAGTTTGTAAACATTTATTTGATTGTACAATATAACACTAAAAAGATAAATGGAAATGTATCACAAAGCTTCCAAACTGGCTGAAACAGCGTCTTGAATGGAGCAAGCATCAATTGTTTCATTTGCCACTTTCTACACTTGACCAATGTAGTAACATTTGGATAACTACTTTATGTTATGTATTTAAGCATGCTGAGTAGTTTGGTAATATATATTTGATTGTAGAAGTTAACCCCAAAAAGGCTAATGCAAATGCATCACAAATTTCCATATCAGCTAACAAGGCGTTTTGAATGGAGAATGCATCAATTCTTTCATTTGCCAGTTCCTACATTTAACCTATGGAGAAAGTTGCGGGAAACAACTTAACGATATGTATTTCATGTTGCAGAGTAGTTTGGTAACATTTATATGCTCGTACAAGTTAACCCTGAACAGTTGAAAGCAAATGTATCACAAAACGACTAAATAGGCTGAAACAGCGTCTTGTAAGGAGAAAGCATCAGTTCTTTCATTTGCCATATTCTACACGTAACTTATGTAGTAACTTGTGGAAAACAACTTTATGTTATGTATTTCATGATGCTGAATAGTTTGTTAACAATTATTTGATTGTACAACTTAACCCTTTGCTGTTAAATGCAAATGTGTCACGAAACGACTAAATAGGCTGAAACAGCGTCTTGTAAGCAGAAAGCAACAATTCTTTCATTTGCCATATTCTACACTTAACTTTTGTAGCAACTTTGGACAACAATTTTAAGTTATGTATTTCATGAAGCTAACTAAGTTTGCTAACAATTATTTGATTGTACAATTTAACCCTGAGCAGTTAAATGCAAATATATCACAAAATTACTAAATTGGCTGAAACAGAGTTTTGCACGGAGAAAGCATCAATTCTTTCATTTGGACACTTTCTACACTTAACCTACATAGTAACTTGTGGAAAACAACTTTATGTTATGTATTTGATGATGCTGAGTAGTTAGGTAACATTGATTTCATTGTACACTAACCCTGAGAAGTTAAATGCAAATGTCTTACAAAATTACTAAATTGGCTGAAACAGAGATTTGGTCGGAGAAAGCATCAACTCTTTCGTTTGCCACTATGTACACTTAAACTATGCAGTAAGTCATGGAAATCATCTTTATGTTATGTATCTCATGATGCCGAGTAGCTTGATAACATTTATTTGATTGTACAATTTAACCCTGAGCAGTTAAATGCAAATGTATCACAAAACGACTAAATTGGCTGAAATAGTGTTTTGTACGGAGAAAGCATCAATTCTTTCATGTGGTCACTTTCTGCACTTAACCTATGTAATAATTTGTGGAAAACAACTTTCTGTTATGTATTTCATGATGCTGAGTAGATTTATAACATTTATTTCATTGTAAAATTTAACACCGAGCAATTAAATGCAAAAGTATAACAAAATTACGATATTGGCTGAAACATCGTTTTGTAGGGAGAAAGCATCAGCTCTTTCGTTTGGAACTTTGTACACTTTAACTGTGCAGTAAGTTATGGAAAACAACTTCATGTCATGTATCTCCTGATGCTGAGCCGTTTGGTGACATCTATTTGATGGTACAGTTTAACCCTGAGCAGTTACATGCAAATGTGTCACAAAACTACTCAATATCCTGAAACAGCGTTTCTAGGGAGAAATCATCAATTACTTCATTTGCCATTTTCTCCACTTAACCAATGTAGCAACTTATGGACAACAACTTTATATGATGTATTTCTGATGCTGAGTAGTTTGGTAACATTCATTATATTGTAGAACTTAACCCTGAGCTGTTAAATGCAGAAGTATAACAAAATTACTCTATTGGATGAAACAGCGTTTGTCATTTGTCACTTTTGTACACTTTAACTATGTATTAAGTTATGGAAGACAACTTAATGTTATATATTTCATGATACTGAGTAGTTTGGTAACGTGTACTTGATTTTACAACTTAAACCAGAGCAGTAAAATGGCTGAAACAGCGTTTGGAATATAGAAAGCATGAATTCATTGATTTGCCACTTTCTACACTTAACCTATGTAGTAACTGATGGAAAACAAGTTTATGTAATGTATTTCATGATGCTGAGTGGTTCCTAACATTTATTTGATTGTACAACTTCACCCTGCGCTGTTAAATGCTAATGTATCACAAAACTACTCAATGGGCTGAAACAGCCTTTTCTAGGGAGAAAGCATCAAATATTTCATTTGCCACTTTCTACACTTAACCTATGTAGTAACTTGTGGAAAACATCTTTATGTTATGCGTTTCATGTTGTTGAGTAGGTTGGAAGCATTTACTTGATTGTACAGCATAATCCTGAGCAGTTAAATGCAAATGTGTCACAAAACTACTAAATTGGCTGAAACAGCGTTTTGCACAGAGAAAACTTCAACTTTTTCATTTGCCACTTTGTAGACTTAAACTATGTAGTAAGTTATGGAAAGCAACTTCATATTATAGATCTCATGATGCTGAGTAGTTTTGTAGCATTTACTTGATTGCACAACTTAACCCTGAGCAGTTAAAAGCAAATGTATTGGAAACCTACTGAATAGGCTGAAAGTGCGTTTTCTTGTGACAAAGCATAAATTATTTCATTTGGTCACTTTCTACACTTCACCTACGTAGTAATATGTGGAAAACAACTTTCTGTTATGTATTTCATGATGCTCAGTAGTTTGGTAACATTTATTTGACTGTACAACTTGACCCTGAGAAGTTAAATGCACAGTTGTCACAAATTACTAAATTGGCTGTCACAGAGTTTTTACGGAGAAACCATCAACTCTTTCATTTGTCACTTGTACACTTTAACTATGTATCAAGTTATGGAAATCAACTTTATGCTATGTATTTCATGATGCTCAGTAGTTTGGTAGCATGAATTTGATTTTACCTTAAACGTGAG
The DNA here is from genome assembly GCF_009764475.1 of Pristis pectinata. Classification (NCBI taxonomy): domain Eukaryota; kingdom Metazoa; phylum Chordata; class Chondrichthyes; order Rhinopristiformes; family Pristidae; genus Pristis; species Pristis pectinata. The sequence goes on along the minus strand of NC_067433.1, from coordinate 26,623,504 downwards.
AAGTTAAATGCAAAAGTATCGCAAAACAACTAAATAGCCTGAAAGAGTGTTTTCTAGTGAGAAAGCTTCAAAAATTTCATTTGCCACTTTCTAAATTTAACCTATGTAGTAAGTAATGGAAAACTGTATTATGTCTGTCATGATGCTGAGTAGTTTGGTGACATTTATTTGATTCTACGACTGAGTCCTGAGCAGTGAAAAGCAAATTTATCACAAAACTACTAAATTTGCTGAAACAGCGTTTTGTACGGAGAAACCATCAACTCTTTCATTTGTCACTTGTACACTTTAACAATGTATTAAGTTATGGAAAACAACTTCATCTTGCGTATTTCATGATGCTGAGTAGTTTGGTAACATTTATTTGATTCTACAACTTAACCCTGAGCAGTTAAATTCAATTGCATCACAAAACTACAAAATTGGCTGAAACAGCGCTTTGAATATAGAGAGTGTCAAGTCATTCATTTGCCGGTTTCAATACTTAACCTATGTAGTAACATGTGGAAAAGAACTTTATATTATGTACGTCATGATGCTGAGCAGTTTGGTAACATTTATTTGATTGTACAACTTAACCCTGAGCAGTTAAATGCAAATGTATATCAAAAATACTACTAAATAGGCTGAAAGAGCGTTTTCCAGTGAGAAGGCATCAATAATTTCATTTGCCAATTTCTGCACTTAACATATGTAGTAACTGAGGGAAAACAACTTTATATTATGTATTTCACTATGCTCAGTAGCTTGATAAAATTTGTTTGATTGTACAACTTAACCCTGACCAGTTAAATGCAAAAGTATCACGAAAGAACTATATTGGCTGAAACAGCGTTATATTACGGAGAAAGCATCAAATCTTTCATTTGCCACTTTCGACAATTAACCTAAGTATTAAGTAATGGAAAACACCTTTATGTTATGTCTGTCATGATGCTGAGTAGTTTGGCGACATTTATTTGATTGTACAACTGAACCCTAAGGAGCTAACTGCAAATGTGTCACAAAACTACTCGAGAGGCTGAAAGAGCGTTTTCTCGTCAGAAAGAACCAATAAATTCATTTGCCCTTCTGCACATATCCAATGTAGTAACTTATGGAAAACAACTTGATATTATGTATGTCATGACGCTGAGTAGTTTGCTGACATTTATTTGACTGTACAACTTAACCCTAAGGAGTAAAATGCAAATGTGTCACAAAACCACTCGATAGGCTGAAAAAGCGTTTTCTAGTGAGAAAGAACCAATAAATTGATTTTCCCTTCCTGCACTTAACCTATGTAGTAACTGATGGAAAACAACTTAATATTATGTATGTCATGATGCTGAGTACATTGATAACATTTAATTGATTTCACAACTTAACCCTGAGCAGTTAAATGCAAATGTATCACAAAACTACTAAATAGGCTGGAAGAGTGTTTTCTAGAGAGAAAGCATCAATCATTTCATTTGCCACTTTCTACACTCAACTTAGGTAGTACCTAATGGAAAACACCTTTATATTATGTCTGTTATGATGCTAAGTACTTTGGTAACATTTATTTGAACGTGCAACTTAACCCTGAGCAGTTAAATGCAAATGTCTCACAGAACTATTCGATAGGCTGAAAGAGCGTTTTCCTGTGAGAAAGAACCAATAACTTAATTTGCCCTTTCTACACTTAACTTATGCAGTAACTTGTGGAAAACAACTTTATGTTGTGCGTTTGATGATGCTGAGTATTTGGTAACATTTATTCGGTTGTGCAACTTAACCCTGAACAGTTGAAAGCAAATATATCACAAAATTACTAAACTGGCTGAAACAGCATTTTGTACTGAGAAAACATCAATTCTTCCATTTGGACACTTTCTACACTTAACCTATATAGTAACTTGTGGAAAACAACTTTATGTTATGTATTTCATGATGATGAGTAGTTTGGTAACATTTATTTGATTGTGCAACTAAACCCTGGGCAGTTGAATGCAAATGTATCACAAAACTACTATTAAATAGTGCTGAAAGAGCGTTTTCTCTTGCGAAGGCATCAATAAATTCATTTACCACATTCTGCACTTAACCTATGTAATAATTAATGGGAAACACCTTTATATTATGTCTGTCATGATGCTGAGCGGTTTGGCAACATTTATTTGATTCTACAACTTAACCCTGAGCAATGCTTTCATTTGGACAGTTTATACACTTAACCTATGTTGTAACTTCAGGAAAACGACATTATGTTATGTATTTCATGATGCTGAGTAAATTGCTGACATTTATTTGACTGTACAACTTAACACTAAGGAGTCAAATGTAAATCTGTCACAAAATAAGCTGAAACAGCGTTTTTTCCGGAGAAAGCATCAATAATTCCATTTCCCACTTTCTGCACATAACCTAGGTAGTAACTGCTGTAAAACAACTTTATATCATGGATTTCATGATGCTGAACAGTTTCGTAACATTTATTTGGGTGTACAACTGAACCCTGAGCAGTTAAATTCAAATATATCACAAACTACATAATTGTCTGAAACAGCGTGTTGAATATAGAAAGCATCAATTCATTAATTTGCCAGTTTCATAACTTATCCTATTTAGTAACATGTGGGAGACAACTTTGTTATGTATTTCATGATGCCGAGCTGTTTGCTAACATTTATTGATACGGAGAAAGCACCAATTCTTTCATTTGGTCACTTTCTACAAATAACCTATGTAGTAACTCGTGGAAAACAACATTATGTTATGTATTTCATGATGCTGAGAAGGTTGGTAACATTTATTTGATTGTACAGCTTAACCCGGATCAGTTACATGCAAAAGTATCACAAAATTACCATATAGGCTGAAGCAGCCTTTAGTACGGAGAAAGCATCAACTCTTTCATTTGTCACTTGAAACACTTTAGCGATGTATTAAGTTATGGAAAACAACTTTATCTTATATATTTCATGATGCTGAGTAGTTTGGTTACATTTACTTGACTGTACAACTTAACCCTCAGCTGTAAAATTCAAATGGATCACAAAACTACAAAATTGGCTGAAACAGCGTTTTGAATATCGAAATTGTCCATGCTTTCATTCGGTCACTTTCTACACTTAACCTATGTAGTAAGTTCAGGAAAACAACATTATGTTATGTATTTCACGATGCTGAGTAGTTTGCTGACATTTATTTGACTGTACAACTTAACCCTAAGGAGTAAAATGCAATGTGTCACAAAACCACTCGATAGGCTGAAAAAGCGTTTTCCAGTCAGAAAGAACCAATAAATTGATTTGCCCACCCTGCACTTAACCTATGTAGTAACTGATGGAAAACAACTTAATATTATGTATGTCATGATGCTGAGTACATTGATAACATTTAATTGATTGCACAACTTAACCCTGAGCAGTTAAATGCAAATGTATCACAAAACTCTAAATAGGCTGAAAGAGTGTTTTCAAGTGAGAAAGCATCAATAATTTCATTTGCCACTTTCTACACTTAACCTAAGTAGTAACTAATGGAAAACACCTTTATATTATGCCTGTTATGATGCTGAGTACTTTGGTAACATTTATTTGAATCTACAACCTAACCCTGAGCAGTTAAATGCAAATGTATCACGAAACTACTCGATAGGCTTAAAGAGCGTTTTCCTGTGAGAAAGAACCAATAAATTCATTTGCCCTTTCTACACGTAACTTATGCAGTAACTTGTGGAAAGCAACTTTATGTTATGCGTTTGATGATGCTGAGTATTTTGGTGACATTTATTTGATTGTACAACTTAACCCTGAGCAGTTAAATGCAAATATATCACAAAATTACTAAATTGGCTTAAACAGCGTTTTCTACAGAGAAAGCATCAATTCTTTCATTTGGACACTTTCTACACTTAACCTATAAAGTAATTTGTGGAAAACAACTTTATGTTATGTGTTTGATGATGCTGAGTAGCTAGGTAACATTTATTTGATTGTACAACTTAACCCTCAGCAGTTGAATGCAAATGTATCACAAGAATAGGCTGAAAGAGCGTTTTCTCGTGAGAAGGAATCAATAATTTAATTTGCCACATTATACACTTAATGGAAAACACCTTCATATTATGTTTGTCATGATGCTGAGCAGGTTGGTAACATTTATTTGATTCTACTACTTAACCCTGAGCAATGCTTTCATTTGGACTGTTTCTACACTTAACCTATATTGTAACTTCAGGAAAACAACATTATGTTATGTATTTCATGATGCTGAGTACATTTCTGACATTTATTTGACTGTACAACTGAACCCTGAGCAGTTAAATGCAAATATATCGCAAAATTACTAAATTGGCTGAAACTGCGTTTTGTACGGAGAAAGCATCAATTCTTTCATTTGGATACTTTCTACACATAACCTATATAGTAACGTGTGGAAGACAACTTTATGTTATGTATTTGATGATGCTGAGTAGTTAGGTAACATTTATTTGATTCTACAACTTAGCCCTGAGCAATGCTTTCATTTGGACAGTTTCTACACTTAACCTATACAGTAACTTCAGGAAAACAACATTATGTTATGTATTTCATGATGCTCAGTAGTTTGCTGACATTTATTTGACTGTAAAACCTAACCCTAAGGAGTTAAATGTGTTACAGACTCAGTGAAAGTCCCTTTAAGATAGAGAGTGTGTGTGCATGTGTGTGTGGGGCGTTCTCACGTCAATAGAAGATAGAGACGTAATGACGTTGTAGAAGAAGAAGAAGAAGGAGAGAGAGAGAGAGAGAGAGAGAGAAGGGAGAGAGACACCAGCCTGCTAGTTTTCTCTATCGAAGGATGAGAAACAATAACTGTGTTTGCCACTGAAATCCATGTATGGAAGCTGGAAGTAATCCGGTGGAGTTCACTATGCTGCTGACCTGTAGAAGGAAACAGGTATTTGTGTGTGTGGACGACCACAATTCGGATGCTTTTCGGGGTGAGGAATTCACTACCAAGTAAACCCTGAAGTGTCGTTTGGGTTCCATCGTGGAACATTTGATTTCGTATTTACTCTCTCTGTTTCTCTACATCTACTTCTTATCTTCAGACAACGGTTGTTGTTGAAGAAGCCCTTGCTCATGTTTCACCTTATGGCTTGCGGAACTGAATTTTAAGAACCATTCCTGAACTGGGAGTTTTGGACTTTGTCACGCACACACACGAAGAGTTTAGTTTTTGGGGTTAATGTTGAAGGTTTAACATCTTTGAATTCTAACATACTAACATTTTTACTTTTATTTTACGTATTATCATAAGTAGTGATTAGTAAAATAGTTTCTAACACTGAATCATGCTCAGTGTGGTACTTTTGTTGCTGGTTCGTGACAAAATTGGGGGCTCGTCCGGGATCCAATCCAAAGATTTTTGAGGGAGGTCTGATAAATTCTTTTTAATTTGAATGTGTGTGTGGCAACCAGCAGCAATGGATATTAAAGCATTTTTGGCGTCACCAACCCTACAGGGATTGGAGGTGGCCAAAAAGGTTGATTTGATAAAGATTGCTACAAAGCTAAACCTTTTAGAAGTAAAGCAGTCTATGAGAAAAGCAGTTATCCATAGAATGATAGTTGACTATTATTTGGAGAAGGAAGTGTTTGAGTTGAGTGAGGTAGTTGAGTTTCCTGAGAGTAAACCAGTGATTTCTGATGTGACTTTTCAACCAGTGGAGTTGGAGGATCTGGAGGAGGAAGAATTAGAACAGTTAGAAGAGTTTTCTGAGGGTGAGTCAGAGAGACCTGTTAGACAGGTACAGATAGCAAAGATGGAGTTAGAACAAGCACAACTGAAGGTCGAGTTGGGACAAGAAAAGATAGAGGCAGAACGAGAGCAAAAGATATTAGAGGCCGAACAAGAGCAAAAGAGGTTAGAGGACGAACAAAAGAAATTAGAGACTGAACGAGAGCTAACTCGGATGACGTTAGAGGCTGAACGGGAACGGGAACTAATTCGGTTAAAGTTTGAGGCAGAGGAGAAGGAAAAACAGAGGCAGCATGAGTTAAAAATGAAGCGTAGGAGTTTGGAATCTGAATCTGATGATGGTTTTTCAGCCAGCATGAGGTTCGATTAGTCCCACCTTTTGAGGAAGATTTGGTTGATCAGTATTTCCAACATTTTGAAAAGGTTGCTGTGAGTTCAAACTGGCCAAAGAAAGGATAGGCTCTTATGGTACAGAGTGTGATTAAAGGTAAAGCTCAAAAAGCTTATTCTGCTTTGTCTGTTGAGGATGCAGCTGATTATACCAAGCTAAAACAAGCTATATTGAAGGCCTATGAATTGGTACCTGAAGCTTATAGACAAAAGTTCAGAGATTTGAGGAAATCTGCAGATCAGACTTATGTGGAATTTGTCAATGGAAAGAGAATATGTTTTGAACGATGGTACACGGCTAAAAATGTAGGTGGGGATTTTGATAAATTGAAAGAATTGATACTAGTGGAGGACTTTAGAAGATGTGTTCCAGCTGAATTAACAACATATTTAAATGAAAAGGCAGTGGAAACTTTACAAGAAACTGCTTGGTTGGCAGATGATTATGCTTTAACCCATAAATCCAAATGGGGACAACCTAAAACCTTTCAAAAGAGTTACAAAGACAATCCAGGTAAACCGGAGATTAAATTGGAAAGTAATCAAAAAGGGAAGGATGAAAAGAAGCCAGTGCTGGAGAAACCTGTTGAGCGTACTTGTTATTACTGTAGGAAACTTGGCCATGTGATATCTAATTGTGCCCTTTTGAAGAAAAGGAAGGAGGCTGTGCCCAATGCTTGCTTTCAGGCGTTTAAAAATCAAAAAGGTTTAGGAGATGCTGTTAAAGATCAGTCCTTGCAAGAGGTAAAAGCGGAAAAGTTGGAGGAGCTGAGAAAGGAATTACGTTCTTATGTTTCAGAGGGTTTTGTTTCACTGAATGATGGGTCACTCCAAGTGCCAGTGAAAATTCTTAGAGATACTGGGGCTTGTCAATCTCTCTTGCTGGACAGTGTTTTAAATTTTGGTGAGGAAACTGACACTGGTGAGGTAAATCTAATACGAGGAGTTACAGATGACACCATATCTGTCCCTTTACACAGGGTGATTTTAAAGTCAAAGTTCGTAGAAGGACCTGTCGAGATAGGGACAAGACCTAGTTTGCCCGTGGAAGGAGTTTCTTTGTTATTGGGAAATGACCTTGCAGATGGAGAAATTGTTCCTGTGGTACGGTTAACAACCAAACCAAGGATTGATGAGTCTGAGAATGATCCAGATGTTTACCCATCATGTGCGGTGACTCGAGCTAGAGCTAAAGAATTAGCCAAGACAGACAGTCCGGTGCAGTCTGATGTGGTTCCTTGTGACAGTCCTAAACAGGAAGAAAATTATGATGCCTTATCTGAGACTTTTCTGTCTTCACTGGAGGATCAACATCCTTATAGTGAGCCTGAATTTAAAGATTTGACTTTGTCGAGGAAGGATTTTATGGTGGAACAGACAAAGGACCCTGAATTGACAGAATTGAAAGAAAAAGGACTCTCATGTGAGGAGATTGAAAAAGTGCCAATTGGATATTATGTCAAAAATGGAGTGTTAATGAGGAAATGGAGAGCTCCTCATGTTCCTGTTAATGAGGAATGGGAAGTTATTCATCAGGTTGTTGTTCCAAAAGTTTATAGGGATGAGATTTTAAACCTGGCCCACAGTATGCCTTTGGGTGGTCATTTTGTGGTGAATAAAACTGTAAGGAAGATCTTGAAACAATTCCATTGGCCTGGTTTGAGAAAAGATGTGGTGATGTTTTGTCGAACCTGCCACACATGTCAGATGATAGGTAAACCAAATCAAAAACTCCCTATGGCTCCTTTGAAGCCAATTCCTGCTTTTGGTGAGCTCTTTTCGAAGGTGATTGTGGACTGTGTTGGTCCATTACCAAAGTCTAAGACTGGACATCATTCTTTGTTAACAATTATGTGTGCCACTTCGAGATTTCCAGAGGCAATACCCCTTATAAATATTAAGGCCAAGACGGTGTCAAAGGCTCTTTTAAATGTTTTTACCTTGTTTGGTTTGCCAAAAGAAATCCAATCTGATCAAGGTAGTAATTTTCTGTCAAATTGTTTTCAACAAATAGTCTATGAGCTGGGAGCAAAGCAAATTGTATCATCTTTATATCACCCAGAATCTCAAGGAGCTCTGGAGTGATTTCATTCTACTCTCAAAAATATGCTGAAGACGTATTGCTTTGAAAACACAAAGGATTGGGACGAAGGTATTCATTTACTTTTGTTTGCCGTTAGAGAATCAATCCAGGAGTCAATAGGATTTAGTCCGTTTCAGCTTGTATTTGGACATAGGGTGAGAGGACCTTTGGAGTTGTTGAGAGAGCAATGGGTTAATGAAAAAGTGCACTTGAGTCTGTTGGACTATGTCCAAACATTTAAAACTCGGTTGGAGAGAGTCTGCCAGCTAGCGAGAGAGAATTTGAAAACCAGCCAGATAAGATTGAAGACATATTTTGATAGACGTGCTCGGCATAGGACATTTGCAGTGGGGCAAAAGGTGTTGGTATTTTTTCCCTAGCCAAAATAATCCCTTGCAATCTCGTTTTTCTGGACCCTATGTTATTGAATTTCGAGTGACTGATCTAACATATGTAATCAAAACACCAGACAGACGCAAGAAAACACAACTCTGTCATGTAAACAGGCTAAAACCTTATTATGAGAGGGATTCAGTTGTGGCCTTGGCGGATGATGTAAAGGTTGTTTCTAGAATGCCTGATGTTGATGTTGAGGAAGGCCAATTTAGACCAAATATTGTTCCATCGAAACTAAAAAAACCAAAATATCCTGGAGAACCTTGAAACAAAGTTGGACCATTTACAAGTTTCACAAAAACAACAGATGAGAGAATTAATTTTAAAATTTAAAAATTTGTTCCCAGATGTTCCAAACAGAACATCGATAATTACCCAAGATGTTGATGTTGGGGATGCTAAACCAATCACCCATATCGAATGAATGTGGAAAAAAGTAAACATGTTGATCAGGAGATCAAATACATGTTGGAAAATGACATTATTAGTCATTCTACTTCAAATTGGAGTTCGCCCTGTGTTATTGTGCCTAGACCTGATGGAACTGTTAGATTTTTCACAGATGACAGGGAAGTGAATGCTGTAACAAAGTCAGATGCTTACCCTATTCCTAGGGTGGATGATTGCATAGATAGAGTGGGAAAGGCAAAATTTATTACAAAGATTGACCTATTAGAAGGGTATTGATGTGTTCCATTAACAGATAGAGGAAGGGAGATTTCAGCCTTTGTAACCCCTTCTGGATTCTATGAATACAATATTTTACCATTTGGAATGAAAAATGCTCCGGCAACATTTCAAAGAATGACTAATTCAGTGATTCATGGGTTAAAACATACAGATGCCTACATTGACGACTTAGTGACTGGGAATGATACTTGGGAAGATCACATATCTGCGACAGAAAGTTTGTTTGAAAGACTTTCCAAGGCTAACCTTACGTCTAAAACAGCGTTTTGTAGGGTGACGGTATCAATTTATTCATGTGCTAATTTCTGCACTTAACCTATTTAGTAACTTGTGGAATGCAAATTTATGTTATGTTTTTCATTATGCTGAGTAGTTTGGTAACATTTTTTGATGCTACAACTTAACCTCGACCAGTTAAATTCAAATGTATCAGAAAACTACTAAATAGGCTGAAACAGCGTTTTGTACGGAGAAAGCATCGATTCATTCATTTGCACACTTTCTACACTTCATCTATGTAGCAACAATTGCAAGACAACTTTATGTTATGTATTGATGATGCTGTGATGTTTGGAAACATTTATTTGACTCTACACCTTAACCATAGTTTTGTGATTCTTTTGCATTTTACTGCTCAGGGTTATGCTGTAAATCAGGTAATAGTCAGGAAACTGCTGAATATCGTGAAATAACGTAACATAAATATGTTTTTATTAAGTTACTACATAGGTTAAGTGTACAATATGGCAAATGAAACAAGTGATGCTTTCTCCGTCCAACACGCTGTTTCAGCGTATTTAGTACTTCTGTGATATATTTGAATGTAACTGTTCAGGGTTAAGTTCAACAGTCAAATAAATGTTACCAAACTACTCAGCATCATGAAATACATAACATAATGTTGTTTACCACAAATTACTATATAGGTTAAATGTAGAAAGTGGCGAACGAATGACATGATGCTTTCAATTTTCAAAACACTGTTTCAGCCAATTTAGTTGCTTTGTGATACATTTGCATTCGAGTGCTCAGGGTTAAGTTGTACAATCAAATAAATGTTACCAAACTGCTCAGCATCAAGGAATACATAAGATAAAGTTGTTTTACATACTTGTTTTACATACAAGTGCAGTAAGTGGCAAATGAAAGAAGTGATGCTTTCTTCGTACAAAACGCTGTTTCAGCCTATTTAGTAGTTTTGTGATACATTGGAATTTCACTGCTCGGGGTTAAGTTGTACAATCAGACACATGCTACCAAACTACTCAGCATCATGAAATACATAACCTAAAGTTGTTTCCAGAAATTACTACATAGGTTAGGTGTTGAATGTGGCAAATGAAATAATTGATGCTTCCTCGGTGCAAAAGATTTTTTCAGCCGAATGAGTAGTTTTGTGATACACTTGAATTCAACTGCTCAGGGTTAATTTGTACAATCAAATAAATGTTACGAATCTACTCAGCATAACAAATACATAACATAAAGTTGTTTTCCACAGATTACTACATATTAATTGTAAAAAGTGGCAAAAAAAAGAATTGATGCTTTCACAGTACAAAACGCTGTTCCAGCCTATTTAGTAGTTTTGTGATACATTTGCATTTGACTCCTCAGTGTTCAGTTGTACAATCTTATAAATGTTACAAACTATTCAGCATCATAAAATCCATAGCATAAAGCTGTTTTCCACAACTTACTACATAGGTTGAGTGTGGAAGGTGTCAAATGAAGGAATTGTTGCTTTCTATTTTCAAAACGCTGTTTCAGCCAATTTAGTAGTTTTGTGATACATTTGCATTTAACTGCTCAGGTTTCAAGTTGTTCAATCAAATAAATGTTACCAAGCTATTCAGCATCATGAAATACATAACATAAAGTTGTTTTCCACAACTTGCTATATAGGTTAAATGTAGAAAGTGCAAATGAAAGAATTGATACTTTCTCCGCACAAAACGCTTTTTCAGCCTGTTTAGTAGTTTTGTGATACATTTTAATTTAACTCCTCAGGGCAAAGCTGTACAATCAAATAGATGTCAGGAAACTATTGAGCATCATGATACAGAGTCTATAAAGTTGTTTTCCGCAACTTGCTATATGGGTTAAATGTAGGAAGTGGCAAATGAATGAATTGATGCTTTCTATATTTTAGACACTGTTCAGCCAATTTAGCTGTTTTGATACATTTAAATTTGGCAGCTAAGGGTTAAGCAGTACAATCAAATAAATGTTACCAAACTGTTCAGCATCATAAAATACATAACATAAAGTTGTTTTCCAATAGTTGCTGCATATATTAAGTGCAGAAAGTGGCAAATGTATGAATTGATGCTCTCTCCGTACAAAACGCTGTTTCCGACTATTTAATAGTTTTGTGATACATTTTAATTTAACTGGATGAGGTTAAGTTGTAGAATCAAATAAATGTTACCAAACTACTCAGCATCGTGAAATACATAACATGAGGTTGTATTCCACAAGTTACGAAATACGTTAAGTGGAGAAAGTGGCAAATAAAAGAATTGATGGTCTCACAGTACAAAACTCTGTTTCAGCCTACTTAGTAGTTGTTTTCATACATTTTAATTTAGCTGCTCAGGGTGAAGTTGTACAATCAAATAAATGTTACCAAACTATTCAGCATCATGAAATACATAACATAAAGTTTTTCTCTACAAGTTACTAGATAGGTTAATTGTAGAAAGTGGTAAATGAAAGAATTGATGCTTTCACCGTACAGAATACTGTTTCAGCCAATTTAGTATTTTTGTGATACTTTTGTATTTAACTGCTCAGGGTTACGTTGTTCAATCAAGAAAATGTTAGCAAAATGCTCAATATCATGTAATACATTATATAAAGTTGTTTTCCACGTGTTACTACATAGGTTAAGTGGAGAAAATGGCAAATGAAAAAATTGATGCTTTCCCCCCTCGTAAACGCTGTTTCAGCCAAAATAGTAGGTTTGTGATACATTTTCATTTAACTGCTCAGGGTTAAGATGTACAATGAAGTAAATGTTTGCAAACTGCTCAATATCATGAAATAAATATCTTGAAGATGTGTTCCAGAAGTTACTGCATAGGTTAAGTGCAGAGAGTGGCAAATGATAGAATTGATGCGTTCTATATTCAATACGCTGTTTCAGCCCAGTTAGTAGTTTTGTTGATACATTTGAATTTAACTGCTCTGGGTTTAGTTGTACAATAAAATAATTGTTACCAATCTACTCAGCATGATGAAATACATAACATTAAGATGTTTTCCATAAGTTACTAAATAGGTTAAGTGTACAAAGTGGCAAATGCAAGAATTCATGCTTTCGCCGTACAAAACGCAGTTCCAGCAAATTGAGTCGTTTTTGCGATACATTTGCATTTAACTGCTCAGGGTTAAGTTCTACCATCAAGTAAATGTTACTAAGCTACTCAGCATCATCAAATACATAACATAAAGTTGTATTCCATAAGTTTCTACTGAGGTAACGTGTAGAAGTCGCAAATGAATGAACTGATGTTTTCTATATTCAAAAAGCTGTTTCAGCCAATTTAGTAGTTTGGTGGTACATTTCCATTGAACTGCTCAGGGTTAAGTTGTACAATCAAGTTAATGTTAGCAAACAGCTCAGCATCATGAAATACATATCATAAAGATATTTTCCATAAGCTACTACATAGGTTAAGTGTACAAAGTGGCAAATGTAGGAATTACTGCTTTCTCCGTTCATAACCTTGTTTCAGCCTACTTAGTAGTATTGTGATACCTTTGAATTTAACTGCTCAGGGTTAAGGTGTAAATCAAATAAATGTTAGCAAACTACTCAGCATGATTAAATACATAACATAAAGTTGTTTTCCACAAGTTACTACATAGGTTAAGTGTAGAAAGAGGCAAAATTAAGAATTGATACTTTCACCGTAGAAAACGCTGTTTCAGCCAATTTAGTAGTATTGTGATACATTGGCATTTAACTGCTCAGGGTTAAGTTGCACAATGAAATAAATGTTACCAATCTATTCAGCATCATGAAATACATAACATAAAGTTGCTTTCCGCAACTTGCTATATAGGTTAAATGCTGAAACTAGCAAATGAGAGAATTGATTCTTTCTCCATTCAAAAAGCCGTTTAAGATAATTTGGAAGTTTTCTGATACATTTCCATTTCACCGTTCAGCGTTACGTTGTACAATCAAATAAGTGTTACCAAACTACTCAGCATCATGAAATACTGACTAAAGTTGCTTTCCACAAATTACTACATAGGTTCAGTGTAGAAAGTGGCAAATGAATGAATTGATGCTTTCTATACTGAAAACGCTTTTTCAGCCAATTTAGCTGTTTTGTGATACATTGGCATTTAACTGCTCACGGTAAAGTTGTACACACAAGTAAATGTTAGCATACTGCTTAGTATCATGAAATAGATAACATAAAGTTGTTTTCCAGAAGATACTACATAGGTGAATTGTAGAAACCGGCAAATGAAGGAATTGATTCTTTCACCGCATAAAACGATGTTTCAGCCATTTTAGTAGTTTTGTGATACATTGGCATTTAACTGCTCAGGGTTAAGATGTAGAATTAAATAAATGATGCCAATCTATTTAGTGTCATGAAATACGAACATAAAGTTCTTTTCCTCAAGTTACTGCATAAGTAAAGTATAGAAAGTGGCAAATTAATGAATTGTTGCTTTCTATATTCAATAGGCTGTTTCAGCCAATTTAGTAGTTTTTTGATACATTTGCAGTTAACTGCTCTGGGTTAAGTTAGACAATCAAATAAATGTTACCAAACTACTCAGCATGGTGAAATACGTAACATACATTTCTTTTCCACAAGTTACTACAAAGGTTAAGTGTAGAAAGTGTCAAATCAAATAATTGATGCTTTATCCCTACAAAGCGATGTTTCCGACAATTTAGTAGTTTTGTGACTCATTTGAATTTAACTGCTCAGGATTAAGTTGTATAATCAATGTTACAGACTCAGTGAATGTCCTTTTAAGATGGTGTGTGTGTGTGTGTGTGTGTGTGTGTGTGTGTGTGTGTGTGTGTGTGTGTGTGTGTGTGTGTATGTGTGTGTGTGTGTGTGTGTGTGTGTGGCGTGCTTACCTCAATAGAAGATAAAGTCGTAATGACGTCGTTGAAGAAGTAGAAGAAGAAAGGAGAGATAGAGAGAGAAGGGAGAGAGACACCAGCCTGCTAGTGTTCTTTATCGATGGATGAGAAACAATAGCTGTGTCTGCCACAGAAATCCATGTATGGAAATTGGAAGTAATCCGGTGGAGTTCACTTTGTTGCTGAACTGTAGAAAGAAACAGGTATTTGTGTGTGGACGACCACGATTCGGATGCTTTTCGGGGTGAGGAAGTCACTACCAAGTAAACCCTGAAGTGTCGTTTGGGTTCCATCGTGGAACATTTGATTTCGTATTTACTCTCTCTATGTTTCACTTCGTCTACGTCTTATCTTCAGACAACGGTGGTTGTTGAAGAAGCCCTTGCTCATGTTTCACCTTATGGCTTGCGGAACTGAACTTTAAGAACCATTCCTGAACTGGGAGTTTTGGACTTTGTCACACACACACACAAAGAGTTTAGTTTTTGGGGTTAATGTTCAAGTTTTAACGTTTTTGAATTCTAACATTCCAACATTTTTACTTTTACTTTTCGTATTATCATAAGTAGTGATTAATAAAATAGTTTTTAACACGGAATTATGACAGTGTGTTTCTTTTGTTGCTGGTTCGTGACAAAATTGGGGGCTCGTCCGGGACCCAATCCAAAGATTAACGAGTGTCGTCTGGGATCGTTCCCCAGATTGACGAGATTCGTTCGGGATTCAATCCAAAGATTGTTGAGGGAGGTCTGATAAATTCTTTTTAATTTGAATGTGTGTGTGGAAACTAGCAGCAATCTATATTAAGGCATTTTTTGAGTCACCAACCCTAAAGGGATTGGAGGTGGCGAAAAAGGATGATCTGATAAAGACTGCTACAAGGCTAAACCTTACAGAAGTAAAGCAGTCTATGAGAAAGGCAGATATTCAGAGACTGATAGCTGGTCATTATGTGGAAAAGAAGGTGTTTGAGAAGGAAATGCTAAAACAGATTCCTGGCAGTGAAATAGTAATTTCTGAGGCACAGGTGCAGCTGCCAAAGATAGAGGCTGAACGAAAGCAAAAGCAATTCGAGGCTGCACGAGAGCAAACGAAATTAGAGGCTGAACGAGAGCTAACTCAGATGAAGATAGAGGGTGATCTAGCAATGAAGCAGATGTAATTGAAGAGGATGGAGCTGGATAGCGAGAAGGAGAAACAGAGGCAGCATGAGTTAAAAATGAAGCTAAAGAGTTTGGAATCTGATTCTGATGATGGGTTTTTAGCCAGCAGAGAGATTCGATTAGTCCCTCCTTTTGAGGAAGATCAGGTTCATCAGTATTTCCAACATTTTGAAAAGGTTGCTCTGAGTTCAAACTGGCCAAAGGAAGGATTGGCTCTTATGTTACAGAGTGTAATTAAGGGTAAAGCTCAAAAAGCTTATTCTGCTTTGTCTGTTGAGGATACAGCTAAGGTACAACAAGCTGTGTTAAAGGCCTATGAATTGGTACCTGAAGCTTATAGACAAAACTTTAGAGACTTGAGGAAATCTGCAGATCAGACTTATATGGAATTTGCCAATGGAAAGAGAATATGTTTTGAACGATGGTACATGGCTAAAAATGTAGGTGGGGATTTTGACAAATTCAAGGAATTGATATTAGTGGAAGACTGTAAAAGATGTGTTCCAGCTGAATTAACAACATATTTAAATGAAAAGGAGGAGGAAACTTTAGAAGAAACTGCTATATTGGCAGATGATTATGTTTTAACCCATAAATCCAAATGGGGACAACCTAAAACCTTTCAAAAGAGTTATAAGGACAATCCAGGTAAACCGGAGATTAAATTGGGAGGTAATCAAAAAGGGAAGGATGAAAAGAAGCCAGTGCTGGAGAAGCCTGTTGAGCGTACTTGTTATTACTGTAAGAAAACTGGCCATGTGATATCTAATTGTGCCCATTTGAAAAAAGGAAGGAAGCTGTTCCCAATGCTTGCTTTCAGGCAATTAAAAATCAAAAAGGTTGAGGAGATGCTGTTATAGATCAGTCCTTGCAAGAGGTAAAAGCTGAAAAGTTGGAGGAGGTGAGACAAGAATTCCGTTCTTATGTTTCAGAGGGTTTGTTTCACTGAACGATGGGTCACCCCAGGTGCCAGTGAAAATTCTTAGAGATACTGGGGTTTGTCAATCTCTCTTGTTGGACAACTCTTTTAGTGAAGAAAACTGACACTGGTGAGGTAAATCTAATACGAGGCATTACAGGTGACACCATATCTGTCCCTTTGCACAACGTGATTTTAAAGTCAAAATTCGTAGAAGGACCTGTCGAAATAGGGATAAGACCTAGTTTGCCCGTGGAAGGAGTTTCTTTGTTATTGGGAAATGACCTTGCGGATGGAGAAATTGTTCCTGTGTTACGGTTAACAACCAAACCAAGGATTGATGAGACTGAGAATGATCCAGATGTTTACCTATCATGTGTGGTGACTCGAGCTAGAGCTACAGAATTAGCCAAGACAGACAGTCCGGTGCAGTCTGATGTGGTTCCTTGTGACAGTCCTAAACAGGAAGAAAATTATGATGCCTTATATGAGACTTTTCTGTCTTCACTGGAGGATCAACATCCTTATAGTGAGCCTGAATTTAAAGATTTGACTTTGTCAAGGAAGTATTTTATGGTGGAACAGACAAAGGACCCTGAGCTGACAGAATTGAAAGGAAATGCATTCTCATGTGAGGAGATTGAGAAAGTGCCAAGTGGATATTATGTCAAAAATGGAGTGTTAATGAGGAAATAGAGACCTCCTCATGTTCCTGTTACTGAGGAATGGGAAGTTATTCATCAGGTTGTTCTTCCAAAAGTTTATAGGAATGAGATTTTAAACCTGGCCCATAGTATGCCTTTGGGTGTTCATTTTGGTGTGAATAAAACTGTAGGGAAGATCTTGAAACAATTCTATTGTCCTGGATTGAGAAAAGATGTGGCGATCTTTTGTCAAAACTGTCACACATGTCAGATGGTAGGTAAACCAAATTAAAAACCACCTGTGGTTCCGTTGAAGCCAATTCCTGCTTTGGGTGAATCCTTCTCGAAGGTGATTATGGACTGTGTTGGTCCATTACCAAAGTCTAAGACTGGAAATCAGTATTTGTTAACCATTACGTGTGCAACTTCTAGATTTTCAGAGGAAATACCCCTTATAAATATTAAGGCCAAGACGGTGTCAAAGGCTCTTTTAAAATTTTTTACCTTGTTTGGTTTGCCAAAAGAAATCCAATCTGATCAAGACAGTAATTTTATGTCAATTGTTTTTTCAACAACTCGTCTATGAGCTGGGAGCAAAGCAGTTTGTATCACCTGAAGATCACCCAGAATCTCAAGGAGCTCTAGAGAGATTTCATTCTACTCTCAAAAATATGTTGAAGATTTATTGCTTTGAAAACACAAAGGATTGGGACGAAGTTATTCATTTACATTTGTTTGCCATTAGAAAATGAATCCAGGAGTCAATGGGATTTAGTCCGTTTGAGCATGTATTTGGACATAGGCTGAGAGGACCTTTGGAGTTGTTAAGAGAGCAATGAGTTAATGATGAATTGCATTTGAGTCTATTGGACTATGTCCAAAAATTTAAAATTCGGTTGGAGAGAGTCTGCCAGCTCGCGAGAAAGAATTGAAAACCAGCCAGATAAGAATGAAGACATATTTTGATAGACGTACTCGGCCTGGGACATTCGCAGTGGGGCAAAAGGTGTTTGTATTTTTCCCTAGCCAAAATAATCCATCGCAGTCTCGTTTTTCTGGACCCTATGTTATTGAATCGCGAGTGACTGATTTAACATATATAATCAAAACACCAGATAGACTCACGAAAACACAACTCTGTCATGCAAACATGCTAAAACCTTATTATGAGAGGGAATCAGCTGTGGCCTTGGTGGGTGATGTGAAGGTTCTTTCTAGAATGCCTGAGGTTGATATTCAGGAAGGCCAATTCAGACCAAATATTATTCCATCGAAACTAAAAAAACAAAAAAGCCTGGAGAACCTTGAAACGAAGTTGGACCATTTACAAGTTTCACAAAAACAACAGATGAGAGAATTAATTTCAAAATTTAAAAATCTGTTCCCAGATGTTCCAAACAGAACATCGATAATTACCCATGATATTGATGTTGGGGATGCCAAACCAACACCCATATCGAATGAATGTGGAAAAAGTAAACTTGTTGATCAGGAGATAAAATACATGTTGGAAAATTATATTATTAGACATTCTACTTCAAACTGGAGTTCGCCTTGTGTTATTGTGCCAAATCCTGATTGAACTGTTAGATTTTGCACAGATTTCAGGACAGTGAATGCTGTAACAAGGTCAGATGCTTACCCTATTCCTAGGGTGGATGATTGCATAGATAGAGTGGGAAAGGCAAAATTTATTACAAAGATTGACCTATTAAAAGAGTACTGGTGTGTTCCATTAACAGATAGAGGAAGGGAGATTTCAGCCTTTGTAACTCCTTCTGGATTGTACGAATACAATGTTTTACCATTTGGAATGAAATATGCTCCGGCAACATTTCAAAGAATGATTAGTTCAGTGATTCATGGGTTAAAACATACAGATTCCTACATTGACGATTTAGTGACCGGGAATGATACATGGGAGGATCACATCTCTGCGTTAGAAAGGTTGTTTGAAAGACTTTCCGAGGCTAACCTTACAGTTAACTTGGCTAAAAGTGAATTTGGCCATGCCACTGTGACGTATCTTGGTTATGTTGTAGGTCAAGGCAAGCAAGCTCCAGTCCAGGCAAACGTTC